>NC_044322.1:288875768-289500768 GCF_007399415.2 Gopherus evgoodei | reverse complement strand
TTCACTAATTTGGGTCAAATTCAACTAATAATTTTGACTGAAAAAAAAACCCTCAAAAAAGTAAAATGTTTTCTTTCGACCATTTTAAAACTTTTCATTTTGCCTTTTTCTTTGACACAACATTTTCTTTACAAATTTGGCTGGTTGAAAACACACACACACACACACACACACACACGTACGTCTCAAGACAACCCAAAACATGTAGGTCAACTCAAAGCAAAACAAAATAAAAAATTGAGGTTTTCTATGTGATGTATTTTTTTTAAAAAATGGTTTGCGTTTGAATCAAACTGCATTCTTTCCCTCCCCCCTCATATTTTTTTGGTTTGACCTCCCAAACCAAAAAAATCCATTATTTGCTCAGCTCTAATTTCAGACCTTTGGCCCTTGCCCAATGTGAAGCTAAGATTTAGTCCAATAGAATTAGATTACCAGCCTGATGACTGTTTCTCCTTTGCTTACTGAGAAACGCAAATCCTCTGTAGTGAACAAATTTTCCTCTTGTAGAAGTGTGTCCCAAGACGTAACAGCCCTTTTGGTTCTCTCATTCAACCAGCATAAACAATGAGGTTTACGTAAAACTGGACAATTAGGAAAACACTCAGGTTTAAGTCATCATCTTAAAAATGTATGACAATTGTAATTATTTAGTAATTACACATACCTAATTATGCTTCTAAAACAATTACAATTAGGTACCAATCCCAGTATTTGTATATAAATGTTCCCCTGTGTTAGAAGTCCTATGGGTATAGAAATGAAGTAAATACATATTGAAATAAACAATACTGGAGAGAAAATGCTTTCTGAGCACAATTGTTTTAGAGAACAGTATTACTTAAAATATAATGAGTAAGAATAATGAATAATGGACAAAATTACCAATTTGTGCCTTAAATGGGTAACCCAAAGAGATTTGGTTATGCCACTTGTTCAAAATTATGTCAGTCCAAAATGACAGATAACAACCCTACCACAAACCACAAATAACCCCTCATATATCATGCTTAGTGGACCCATTCACACTCCAGTCAGGGAGAATGAGGGGCCACCCTTACATCGTTTAGCTCAATGATTAGGGCATGCCGCCAGAAGTGGGAGACCCAACTTCATTGCCCCCCTCTGCCTGATGTGGAGAAATGATTTGAACTCGCCCCCTTCCTATTTTATGGGATTACTTCAAACACTGAGTTGTGGGATATTATGATGTGGGTCTCCCTCAGTCTGTCCTGTTGAAGCTGTTCCACAGTGTGTTATATAATTAAATAGACATAGGACCAGAGAGAGCACATGACAGAATGACTCATCGTGAGGGCACTCACCTGGCTAGTGGGAGACCCAGGGTCCAGTCCCCTGGCTCCAAAGTGGAACAGCACCAACAGAAGAGATTAAGGGAGAGCCACAGCAGAATAGCACTCTCCTCAGACTTAGAATGCCCCTTTTCTGATTATTTCTTCCTATCAGACAAGCAGAGGGAGGAATTCATCCTGGGTGAAGGCTCTGACTACTGGGCAGCTCTATACACAAATAATGGAACAAGGTTCCATTATTCTTTATAGTCTTTTCTAAGAAGTGTTCATTACCATAGTATCTAAGCAAAACACAAACAAAACAGAATTTAAACTCAGAACCCATCTGTATTATTATCCCCATTTATGGCCTATACAGCAAAGTTACAGTTACAAAGGAAACACCTCTTCCTCCTGCTCCAGTGTTTCTTACAACTATGCCTTAGGTGCCTAAGCTTGCTAATGCTGGGAGATGAGTCTCAGGCTGTGGATTGCAAGCAGAAATATGTACCTCTTTGCAGTTCAGACTGAAGCACCTAACTCTCTGAGAGAGACAGGGCTCACCTCTCACTGGCATATCTCATTGGCTATATAAGGCAGCTCACGGCCTAGCATGCTGGTGCTTGTGGATCCCTTTCTTAAGTGCCTATCTCTCTCCATGTATTGTATAGGACAGGGGTTGGCAACCTTCGTCACATGGCGCACTCTGGTAATCCGCTGGTGGGACGTGAGACATTTTGTTTACACTGACTGTCTGCAGGCACAGCCCCCCCGCAGCTCCCAGTGGACATGGTTCACCATACCCGGCCAATGGGAGCTGTGGGAAACAACATGAGCCTCAGAGTCATGCTGGCCGCTGCTTCCCGCAGCTCCCATTGGCTGGGAACAGACAACTGAGGCCACTGGGAGCTGCAGGGGGTTGTGCCTGCGGACAGTCAACATCAGCAAAATGTCTCACAGCCTGCCAGCAGATTACCCTGTTGGGCTGGGAGCTGAAGGTTGCCGACCCCTGGTATAGGAAGTCTAGGCACACAATGCAGGCTTTGTGGATCTCGTTGTTCCACTGATTTTCTAGGTTCCTGAAGTTTAGGCACTGCAATACTGAAAGATACAACACCTAACTTCTTTTGTGGATCCAGGCTATAAATTACTTGCTTTTATGCAAGTGAAGTAGGTGTATTGATTCTAAAAGAACTACTCATAAGCTTAAAGTTAAACACATGCTTCAAAACTTTGCTGTATAGGCCATAAATGGGGATAATAATACAGATGGGTTCTGAGTTTAAATTCTGTTTTGTTTGTGTTTTGCTTAGATACTATAGTAATGAACACTTCTTAGAAAAGACAATAAAGAATAATAAATATCTAATATATTACCTTGTTCCATTATTTGTCTACAGAGCTGGTTGAAATTTTTCAAACAAAATTTGTTTTCACTCAAAAATTGCCTGTTTTGGAAAATCAAGATTTTCTCAAATCACTGCAGATTTTAGAAAATTATTGTTTTAAAGATATTTTAATGACATTTTAAAATTATTTTAAATCAAAAACAGTACTGAAACCATCAATATATGTTTCAGTTTTTCATTTATTGGAAAGCATGATTTTGAGTAAATGAAAATTTCAATTTTTAATGACTTTTTGAAAAAAATGATTTCACACAAAAATTTAAACATGAAAAATGGATCAGTTTCAAACCATTGAAATGGAAACAATCTTGAAATTTTGAATTTTTTCACCATTTTTATTTTATTTTTTTCATTCAACTCTAGTTGTATATTAAAAACAATGAGAAGTCCTTGTGGCACCTTAGAGATTAACACATTTATTTGGGCATAAGCATTGTGTTCTTATGGTATCAGTAATTATTTGTTGAGTTTACTGATTTTGCTACTTGATATTTATTTTCTTACATTTGTTCTCAATCAAGTACCTACAATATATAAGGTTAGAAAATACTTTTATTCTCAATTAATTCCAATCGAGCTTAGGCCTTTTGGATTTAGTGGCAGCTTGTTTTTTGCTCCTGAACATTATCTTCCTAACACTGACAATATGTGTGTTGATTTTGCTTTGACTAGCTCCTGAGTCAATCAAGTATGATGTGCAATCATCTTTATCAACAGTCAGTCTTCTGTTTGTGCTTTTAGCCAAAAAATATAGCACGTATAGGCTGCTGTAACTATGCAGGATCAGTGGAGCTTGCTGTCATGCAGGCAGCACAACTACATCGGTAGGTTCAGAAAATTTACAGCAGGGTAGTGGTAACAATAGAATAATATCACAATGGAGGTCTCACATGGAAGAGGCACAATGGTCTTTCCATTGTAAGTCAGATCATGCACAGAATGGCAATATGGAATCAATTTACAATACTGAATAACCTTTCGGTAAAGAGGATTCCTGAAAACCACTGAAGGATTAAAATAAAAGATTAATGGATTATCTCTTGTTGCACCAATTAGCGGGAGGGTAAGAGATAAGTCATTTATCAGCAGTTCATTGTTAACTCATTGAGAAAGCTGGCACTGTTATGCTAACGAATTATGTGATCTCACATACTATAGGCAACCAGAAGGACACTGTTTTGCATAAACCATGTAGTCAAATTATTTTTAGATAAATACCTATTTCTTTTCTACTGTATCAGACTTTGCAAAATGAAGGCTCTTAAAAGTTCTCAGAGAAGATGACAGATTCAAGAGAGGCAAAGAGGGTTTGATCTTTGGGTGTACTTGTAATTCATATTGAGGTCCTAAGCTGCAGCTGCTTCATAGCCTCCCTCCTCCCTCCATTGAGAGTGATTATGCAACAGGAGTCCTGACAGTAATTATTTCATGAAGAGTATTTCACTTCAGTGAAAGGTTAAAAAAAATGCTGAATGGCTGCTTTGCTGACTGAGATTGTCTGGTTCTGTGAGTGCCTTTGTGACCAGAACTGAGCTGAGCTGCTAGGTTCAGGGTTGTTTACTAACAAGAGCAAGTAATATTAAAGCAAGGCTACCAATGACTGTGTAGCAGGAGTCTGCAGAAAGAGGAGTTAGGCAGAAGCACCCACTCCTTTCTCACAGCTTGCTTTGAAGGTTTGAATCAGAAATTTTTGTTAACGTTCTGGTGACCCGTCTAAACTTTTCCTACCATTGCTAAAACAGGTTCTGCTCCACCAATATAAGCAAGCTTGTGGTGGTGACCAATGGCTGATGCCACCATTATATGGACCATGTCTATTTGCAATTCATGTTTTAAACCTATCATCTTTTTCACCTGAATTGTATGAGATAAAAAAATGGGTCACAGTCTGGCCCCTCTCCAGGTTCTGCATGCCACTCTTGGCTACAGTATCTCAGGAGGAAATTTTCTTTATTATAGGCATTGTTGTACAGAACTGGTGAACATGGCTATAGGCTTCCCTGCCCTCCCACGTTGTCCCTGGAGTACAGGCATGGCTAAGGATGGGAGTGGGAGGGACCATAGCACTCTAAGCTAGGATCATTAGGGGCCATAAAGCAGCCCATTGGCCATCATAAAGAGTCTGCTGTAAGTTAGAGCAGTCGCTCTGGCTGCCCTAACTTACAATAGGTGCTGTGCTGGTTCTGAACACAGGCAAAATCCATGTGGTACAAAGGTGTTTAAAAGCCATATATACCATCAGTGCCCCTTTTTTGGGCTGTACATTCTGATGTTTCAGCAACCTGAAGTGTTCAAAAATCATGAATCATGCTAAGAAAAAAATGAGATTTAAAATATCACAAAATGTAGGTCTCTTTTGTTTGCCTTCTGGGTTTTGAGCCTTTAGGTTGTGTATTTTCAAGTTTTTGTCCTGAGCCATTCAGGCTGGAAACTTACTTTAAAAAAAAAGTTGAGATCTCTATGTAATCACATGATGCCAGGAGCTGGAGCTTTAAGAAAACTACCAGATATCACAAGACTCAAAATAAAATTATAAGAAGTGGTAACACTGATTTTCCTACATCAGACTCTAGTTCAATATGAATAATGTTATTATTTGTTGTTCATGGGGTCTTACATGTACCTAGCATTTTACAAGTACTTAAAAGACAGAGGGATAAATGTAGATTTCAGATACACTGGTGTATATCTGGATGATCTCTATAGAATTTAAAGGAATTATTCCAGATTTATATTGGAGCAACTGAGATCAGACTCTAGAGTTTATAATCTAAATCACATAGACAAATATGATATATGGATATGAGTCAACAGTGTGCCCTTGTTACGAAGAAGGCTAATGGCATATTGGGCTGCATTAGTAGGATTATTACCAGCAAATTGAGGGAAGTGATTATTTCCCTCTATTTGGCACTGGTGATGCAACATTTGGAGTATCGCATCCAGTTTTGGTCCCCCCTCAACTACAGAAAGGATGTGGACAAATTGGAGAGAGTCCAGCAGACAGCAATGAAAATGGTTAGGAGGCTGAGGTACATGACTTTTTAGGAGACGCTGAGGGAACTGGGTTTATTTAGTCTGAAAAAACACACCCCTGAGTGCTGCAAGTCTCAGTGCTGTAAAGTGGCAGTATAGACAATGCACTAGTGCTGGGAGCCGCGCTCCCAGTGCTGGTAGCTACGCCCCTAGTGTGGGTGGGTTATTTACAGCATTGGGAGAGCTCTCTCCCAGTACTTGTGCCACGACTACACAGCCACGTTAAAGCGCTGCTATGGCAGCGCTGCCGCAGCAGTGCTTTAACATTGCTAGTGAAGACATATCCATATGTTTGTGCCTTCAAAATGAGTTACAGACACAAATCAGAGTAATCGCAGCTCCCTCTGCTTACCAGATTTGTAGATTTGTGCCTTACAATTAGATTATGAGTGCAAATGTCACTTGTAAAATGGAAGTTGGCCTTCTGACAATTTACCTCTATATGTTAATGGCATATCTCATCAATAGCTATCTTATCTAGGGTTTTATACTGCCGCTCATCTCTGCAGTATCTGAGCACCTTCCACCTCAAATCAATAACAGCAGTAAAGTCTCTGGTCAGAGGACATCACGGTGTCTCTGGCACTTCTCTCTTTTCACAGTAAAAATTCTGCCTTGTGGTAGGGTTTGGTTTTGTTTTGGTAGGGGTTTAATGACAGAAGGGGATGGATATTCAGTTCCAAATCCTAGTCAGAGATTTTCCAAAACCTGAGGTTTTCATTTGGGCTCATATCCACATAATTGACTATTATAACCTATTTGGGGCTTGTCCAGATGAAGAGTTAGTTAGTGCATGGCAACCTGAGGGTGAGGGTGATGGTGGAAATCTATCCTGCGCTAGCTTGCTGTGCATTAACTGTTCCTGTGGATCTTGATACCATGCACTAAAAATTCCTTTGTGCTCATGGACCTACTTCACTTTGAATGGCAGCACGTCAGTTCTCACTAGGGAACTGCTTGGTAGCAGGGTCCATATGGACAGTTAGTGTGCAGCAGGCTAGTGCACTGTAGATTCACAACCCAGCTTGCCTTGTGCTACCTGTTCATCCAGACAAGCCATTACTTAGATTTAGGGATTGTTGGCTTGATCCCGCAAGGTGCTCATCCAGAAAAGCTGTAAAGCATATGCATAATGCTAGGCATATGAGTAGTCAATGAGACTACTAATATGATTCAAGTTAGACATGTTAAGTGCATTGCTGGGGTAGATGCTCAGCACCTTGCAGGAACAAGCTCTATGTAAAATCTATGTTTGTATTAAATTGCTGCTAAAACTCAATGGCCCTAATCCTGATTTCACTTACACTGCTAAGTAATTCTCAGCGTAACACTATTGGCTTCAGTAGTTACTGCTGGACATACCCTGTTCTAGGTAAATTTAGAATCAGACTCAGAGATTGTTGAAGTTTTCTGCCAGCAAGTGTTCACTTAATACTCAATAACTTGGTTGAATCTAAACAAAATGAATGTTATATTTAAGAACTTGCATTCAAAGTATTTCCCATATCTGGATATAGTAATGAAGTGAAATGATGATTCTAACAAATCAAGACAATGTGTTGTTTAAAGGAATCCTGAAACACAAGTCAAATCTACTGCAAGAAAATGTATACTGTAGTTGTCTCATACCAGTCCAGAGTTTACATTTCAATACTGATACTGATGGGGAGGTTTTTCAAGGATATCAAACACCACATTGCAATATTTGTTTTGCTTGTGTTTGCCGGGTCCCATAATATCAACTAACAGTATCAACACAAAATTATTCAGTTTTTATAGTGTCATTTATGCCATTCATTCTTGTTTTTTATATTGTTTTTCCTAAACTTATTTTTTTTGCAAAGATACATTTTCATTTAGTGAAATTTAGACAGCCCTCAGTCTGAAAGCAGTTCAATATGTAATTTCATTCAACTTAAAAATTAGTTCAAAATTTCAAGCAGGGTTTTCTCTTGTTCTTGCTCATTTGTTTTCTGTAATTAATTCAATACAGTATTTAAACTGATTTACATTTGAAAGGAACCCAGATTCTAAGCTGATTTCGTTTTTAAAAATATAAATCTATTTAACTTTCAATGGTGACAAGGGCTCTTTCCCTGGGAATTTCAGTTCCTGCATTGAACATTTCCAGAGCAGGCAAAATACATTATTTTTTATCTTAGACATGTATCATTTCCTACTACAGCTGGTTAGATTATTTGTTTTCAACAAAGCATCCTACAAATTTAACCCTTTTTTTGTGTTTCTGAATCATTCATGAATCAGCCATGATTTCTACAACCATATTTTTTATTGATATAATTGCATAGACAATGCAAATAAATTTTAGACTATTGTAGGCCTCCTCTATTAGCGGGGCCTCTGAATTTATTTAGGAATGTTCCAGATGGGAGACTCCTGAGTGCTGCAGTCCAACCTTGGAGACTACGACTCCCATGATGCCTTGCAGAAGAGAGAGCCATCCACTTCCAGGGATGAGGAGAGCCTTGTTTTAAATTCAGAGGCAGCATGCAATGGGCTCCATTTTTGTGAGGAGCTTAGATCCTGGTCAGGGGACTGCAGATTGCTTAGTGGAGCTCTCTCCAACCCATAAGGTGATTCTGAGAAACTATGGGACTTGACCAAGCAGGGAATCAAGAAGGCCTTTGTAGAGTGATTCATTGGAATCAGGACTGAGACTGTTGTGGTGATTGGAACTGAGGTTAGTATGCAATGAAGACAGCGAGAATAGCCACCCCATTTGTTGTTTGGGAAAATGCTTTCAGGGGAACAGGGATAGCAAAGAGACTTTAAGAGGTTTCCCTTAGTCTGAGAAGAAATGAAATGGTCTTATTGGCTAATCAGGATCCAGGGTTACTGACATCTGGTTATCTCTTGTCTTCAGAGAGGTCAGGAAACTTGAAATGATCCCAAGTTAGAATTGCTCTGCCCCTTGTTGCCTTGGCTCAGGCTGGACTTCTTTACTGGACCGAAAGAGTGATGTCCTGGCTTCAGGGTCTTCAAGTGTGCCCATGCAAGCATCTAGATCTCTGAAATATGAGGAGTGCATACTCAGAGGTGAGGTAAATGGGGCCAGTGTATATGGAAGTAAATTTTTATTTACTACTGTAAACTGCATTTGTTAATTGATTTATTGAAGAGCCACTTTTACTGATTCAAAGTGGTGTGACATTTTAATTATTCTCAGTCCTATATCATGTTTTCCTAAATTGTTAAGTAAAGGTGTGTTAACTGTAGTCTAAGAGTGTATTGCTTGTATATTAGTACTTTTAGGTTAGAGTCATTGCATAGATTAGCTCAGGTTTATTTCTGGGAGCTCCCAAGGCATGCCAGTGAGCTTGTACAGGACAAGCAAGGTGGAGGCGCTGCCAAGATTTATTTCCTTTACAAGTAAAAGAACCGCAGCAGATCAGTGGATAGAGGATTCCAACCTATCCAACATCACCACTAGGATACTCAGGATCTCCTTTATTGTCAACAACATCAGGCATCTGGGCACACAGGGGAATGTTGCATGCTCTCAAGTAACCCAGAAAGGAAATGAGGGGGTTATGCTATTTTTTCCCTAAGAGTTTGCTTTGGTAATAGGCCTTTTGCCCTTCATGGTATATGTCTGATCACCTGAATCACATGATGTTGCTTCTGTCTCTTGATTGGCTGGCTGAATATTTTAAAACAAGAGAAAGATAAAAGATGATTATCCAAAGGCACTTTGGTCCAGATACTCAAATACCCAGACATTTAGGAGTCTGTCTGCCTCTTTAGGTGCTTAAGTCTGCCATTTTAGACACCACTGACATTTTCAAAACTGTCACTCAGCTGCCATCTAATCACAGAGTGCCTAAGTCTCTGCTATTTGGCATTCAGAAAGCCACCTGAGCCCTGATGCTGCCCCAAAGCTAATGCACAGCTTGAAGCCCTCAGTCAAGCTGAAGCACCAGAGGCCCTGAAGTGGGATTCTCAAATGAAGTGGCAGAATCCGTACTTCACCAGTGGGACCTAATCCTGTAGGGGCATTCTCTGAGAGTGCCTAAAACCTGCTGTCAGTCAGACACTATAGCAGAGGGCCAAATGCAGGCTACTGTTGAGGAGGAAGACAGCACATACACAAAAGAAAGCCAGGTAAATGTAGGCAGAGCACGAGAGAGGTATTGAATGTGAATAAGAAATAGAGAGAGAGAGAGAGAGATACATGGTTTTGGCTGCTAGGACATGGGCTACCTAAGTGGCTGACCAGGCTGACCAGAAGAGGATCCCGAGCAGAGGGAGGTATCTATCTCTGATGCATCAACCAGGCACCTAAGCCCCGCTACTCTTCCTGCCCCTCTCTTTGGCATTTTATTCCTGACTGGTTTAGGAAGCTTCCTGCTCATCTTACTGGCTTCTAGGATCCCTTTCTTGGGCATCTAACTCTCCCATGCATTGTATGGGAAGTCTGGCTGCCTAGCTCAGGACTGAGGATTCCACCAGGGGGGCAGGCTACCTAGGGTTCAGGTGTTGCAACACTAAGCTGAGAAACACCGAAATCCCTTTGAGGATCTGGGCCTTTGTGACTGGCGGGTTTTGCCTAAAAGCCATGTACCTACTGACAGGAGTGCATAGATAAGAGCTCATTACTGAAACACGCAGTATAAATATCTCTTCACATTATTTCCTCTGCTCAGGGGAACACTGATGGGGGAAAGGAAAGACAATGACCCCCCTTTTGGGAATTGGGGATTTGTCTGCAGAGTCTTTTGAGGTTGTGGTAAGGATGAGGGATGAAGAAGAAAAAGTGAGTTATAAAAAGTGTCTCTCCTCCACTGTCCTCAAAGTGACAGGCAGCAATGTATGGTTTCTTTGGTTACATACACTAGCAAGTCAGTTTAAAAATTAATCTAGGAGCTGTTTAGTATTCTCAACTGAGTAATCAGAAAAGTTGAAATTGGTTGCTTGGCTATACATTTCTCCTGAAAAGGCAGCAGCTGAGTGTTGTCTTCTAAAGTTTAACTCTTTTGGTTGGGAGAAGTGAGTCATGGCTGTAAAGTCTGCCTTGGAATGAAACGTTTGTAATCTCCTGGCTGGATGGAAACAAACAAGGTCATCCTAGCAACTGCCGAAACCTGAACAACTGACAAGTTGGAAACACTAATACCAAATGGTAGGTGAATACCTGACAGTTAATCAGATGTGCCATTTAACACTGTTTAAGTCAGTTTACCTCCATATGACTTGTATAGCTTGTCTATGTCATATTTTAAAGCCATTATTAAGCCTGTCCCAGCATAAGATATTGCTGATTCTGCAGTCCTTATGCAGTTAGAACTCCCTCATGAACTCAGTTGATGAATCATGCAGGGTGTGACGTTACACACCATATTCCTTATAGAAATATGATTATGATATGAATATGGCATAACTAAGATATACTTTATGCAAGATAGCTCATGTAAGATATCATTGGAAAGGTTATGATTTACTGAATATAATTATCCAATTTGTATGCATGTATCATTTCTGTATCTGAAGTGAGGAGTATTGACTATGTAACAATTACAATTGTATGTGTACTTTCGGAAATGCCCACCAGACAGTAAGCAATCAGACTTAATGGACCATAAGAAAAAGACAATGAGTCTTTGAAGATGTGGATCTCCCATCTTCCTGGACATTGCAAATAAACCTGTTGCTTTGACACTGCAAGGTCAGATGATAAAATTACCTGATGAAAAATACTATCTTGGACACTGCTGGTACTTCTCCTCTGTAGTGGGATGAGGATCAAACAAATGTTTCCTGCCTTAAGTAAATCCTTTTTAATGCTGGGAAGGGGGTTAATCTGGACTCTCCTTCATTGCCTACCCAAGAAAAAAGACGCTGAAAGTACCTGAAGAGACAAAGGAACTAATCTGACAGGAAAGGCAGGGGTGAATCCAGGCTGAGACGGGTCCAGTCTGTAAGAAGAACTAACTGGAATTCTAAGCTACAGAAACTCAGCAACTTGCCTAAAACAACATTTAGGGTGAGAAATTATTTCCTGAAACCAGTCTTTAAGATCTTAAGCATCGTATGAATGTTTTGTTTTATTTGCTTGGTAATCTGCTTTGTTCTGTTTGCTATCCCTTATAATCACTTAAAATCTGTCTTTTGTAGTTAATAAACTTATTTCTTGTTTATAACATAACTCAGTTTGTGCAATCTATATCGAGGGGGGGGGAGGCAAGAAGCTGTGCATATCTCTGAGGGAGAGGGCAATTTTTTTTGAGCTTCCTCTGTGCAGATCTTTCTATATAGCACAAGAAAATATACCGTAGGGTCTGCAGTTCAAGGGAGGTGGGCACCTGAGTACTGGGGAAAATCTCTGAAGCTGAGTCTTCCCAGAGTTGATCTTAGTGTCTGTGTCTTTCTGCAGCTGGATGTGGCCCTACCTCTGTGTGTGCTAGAGGAGGCTTAAGATCCTGGCTCAGCAAGACAGGGTAAAGGGGGCCCAGGCTTGTGGAACAGATGGATTCAGTGGTATCCCAGTACATCAGGTAGCACCTTAAAGGGGGGCAACCCATCACACAGGGGATTACTAATGGGTTGAGTTCTAAAATATTGTACAGGAACAGACTACTGTGCTCCAGGTCTCAACACCATTTGGCTCAGTTGCCCTTCCATCTGAACAGAGGGGCAGGCAGGCCAAATCTCAGTGGAGTTGCAATACTGTGCACCAGCTCACAATGCCACTCGCAGGAATTTGGTTTGGCTGCCCTTCCTTCTGTACAGAGAGGCAAACATGTCAAATTTCAGCAGTGTTGCAACCAGACAGCTGGATCGGTGCTCCAGACCACTCTGGCTGGAGCCGTGCTGATTTAGTAGTGGACCACTGCTTAAAATGAAGCCTGGACATGCCTCCCTCCTCCCAGTTCCACAGCCTGTGGAACTTTGAGCAAGTGCCAAAATTCTTTCCCCTGCCCTCAACTTCCCTAATTGACACCAATGGTGTATACTGCTGAGTCTACAAGTTCTACTTCAATAGCCTTTACTCTCAGTCATAGTCTCTTTGAGTTCATTAGAACTACCCACATGAAAAAGGATTACTCAGTGTGTAAAACTGCTGGGATTTGTCCCACATTCCCTATGAAACACTAAAATACTTATACACTGAAATACTGATCCACCATTTGTGATGTTCACCTTCATTCAGCACTGGCCCAATCCTTCTCCCACTGACGTGTGTGAGTTTTGCCATTGACTTCAATAGGAGCAGGACTGAGTCACAAAGTACGTTAGCACCTACTTTAGTCCATCCCTATCCAGCAAATTACTAAAGCACACACTCATCTTCAGCAATTTGCTGAAAAAGATTAAGGTTAAGCATGTGCTTAAATGCTTTTCTAAATCAAGGCTTAAGCAAGCAACTACTAAATAAATGAATTGGACTTGAGAACTGCATGGTGTCTGCATGGAAGATTATTTTTTCATATTTAAATTTTAAAAGGTTTCCACAGTAAAATGCCTCATTTATAAAAGGAAATAACAACTACTGGATGCTGCAGCTGTTGATGTCAGTGGAAAAGCTTTTCCACTGGCCTCAAATGGAGCAGTAGTAGGCCATTAGTTATAATAAATACTTTATAGTTTCAACAGACTTATGTGATGTGGTCAAAACACATTAGTCAGTTTGCTGAAATGCTGTTTCTGATTACTGCAGAAGCAACAAATGTCTTTAATTTGATGCCTTGTCACTGTACAGAACATTTATTTAAAAGGATGGAATTTTCTAGAATTCTACTATAATTCTTTGAGGGGTCAACAAGCATGTGGACAAGGGGTATCAAGAGGATATAGTGTACTTAGATTTTCAGAAAGCTTTTAACAAGGTCCCTCACCAAAGGCTCTTAAGCAAAGTAAGCTTTCTTGGGATAAGAGGGAGGGTCCTCTCATGGATTGATAACTGGTTACAAGATAGGAAACAAAGGGTAGGAATAAATGGTCAGTTTTCAGAATGGAGACAGGTAAATAGCGGTGACCCCCAGGAGTCTGTACTGGGACCAGTGCTTTTCAACATATTCATAAATGATCTGGAAAAGGGGGTAAACAGTGAGGTGGCAAAATTTGCAGATGATACAAAACTACTCAAGAAAGTTAAGTCCCAAGCAGACTGCAAAGAGCTATAAAAGGATCTTATAAAACTATATGACTGGGCAACAAAATGGCAAATGAAATTCTATGTTGATAAATGCAAAATAATTGGAAAACATAATCCCAATTATACAAAGATATATTGGAATTGGAAAAACTTCAGAAAAGGGCAAAAAAATTGAGTAATTTCCATATGAGGAGAGATTAGTAAGACTAGGGCTTTTCATCTTAGAAAAAAGACAAGTGAGGGAGATATGATAGAAGTTTATAAAATCATGATTGGTGTGGAGAAAGTAAGTAAGTGTTATTTACTCCTTCTCATAATACATGAACTAGAGGTCACCAAATGAAATTAATAGGCAGCAGGTTTAAAACAAAGAAAAGGAAGTCTTTTTTCACGCAACGCACAGTCATCCTGTGGCACTTTTTGTCAGAGGATGTTATGAAGGCCAAGACTATATCAGGGTTCAAAAAAAATTGGGTAAGTTAATGGAAGATAGGTCCATCAATGGCTACCATTAGCCAGGATGGGAAGGGATGGTGTCTCTAGCTTTTGTTTGGCAAAAGCTGGGAATGGGCAGCAGAGAATGGACCACTTCATGGTTTCTTGTTCTATTCATTCCCTCTAGGGCACCTGGCACTGGCCACTGTCAGAAGACAGTATACTGGGCTAGATGGACCTTTGGTTTGATCCAGTATGGCTGTTCTAATATTCTTATCTGAATTTCCTGAGAAAGCTACTAAATGTATACCTGAAAAATGGAGCAAGTCACAGCTAAAAGCAATCTCGCATCATAGTGTACTTTTGTATTTGTATTCTAAATCCAAGAAAAAGGAGACATTTACATTCGAACTATGCTAAGAGTTTCAATTTATGTTCTAAGAGTGTGGCTTTCCCTGAATGCTTCCATTCTTCATCCCTCTAAGTGGAGAAAGCATTTTTAGTAAATAGCACTTCCACACAGTAATGGAGAAACCTGGAGAAATGGTGATTTTACTATTTTTTTATTACAGTTTAAAAAGCCTTTTAAAGATTTATCAATATATTTTACATCTTTTGTTGAGGGGGGAGTTACTGTATAATGGCCAACATCAAAAGGGACTAGTGATTTTTGTCAAGTATCAGAGGGTAGCCGTGTTAGTCTGGATCTGTAAAAGCAGCAAAGAATCCTGTGGCACCTTATAGACTAACAGACGTTTTGGAGCATGAGCTTTCGTGGGTGAATACCCACTTCCTCAGATGCATGTAATGGAAATATCCAGGGGCAGGTATATATATGTGTGCTAGCAAGCAAGCTAGACTGTGAATGGCTTGCCAATTACAGAATCAGTTTCTCCTCTCTTGGTTTTCACACCTCAACTGCTAGAACAGGGCCTCATCCTCCCTGATTGAACTGACCTCGTTATCTCTAGCTTGCTTGCTAGCACACATATATATACCTGCCCCTGGATATTTCCATTACATGCATCTGAGGAAGTGGGTATTCGCCCACGAAAGCTCATGCTCCAAAACGTCTGTTAGTCTATAAGGTGCCACAGGATTCTTTGCTGCTTTTAGTGATTTTTGGACACCCCAATTTTCGGGTGCTCAGCCTGAGACACCATAAAGAGTTTTTTTTCAGATAGTATTTAACACCCACCTTCTCAAAGCAGACCCCTTTAACTTATCTGAAATTGGACACAAGAACTGAGATTCCCAAACTTACTAATTCTTGAAAATGTTAAGCAATTACTTTTTCTAAATGGATAATAACATAAAAAGTGTCTACACTCTTAAATTCTAGACTCTTCTACACTGAGTTCTAGGTTCTTTCTTTTACCATCATAAAATAATTTATACTAGCAATGTAGTGATACTATGAGGAGAGAAACTCTCTGCAGTGCTGTGGGTGAATATGGTCACCTGACTTTAATTCTAAGAACTATGACTCCTTTCTGCCACTTGTTCATAGGTGTCCCCAATGTTGACTTCAATGGGACTATTCTCATGCTGAAAGTTATACACAGGTATACATGCTGTGCTGGATTGAGGCTAGGTTAGTAAAGGGAAGTAGCAAGATTGTAGTATTGAGATTGTGAGGTTAGGCTCTTAATGGGTCCAGCAGGAAAGGCATTGGATGGGCAACTTGGATTCTTACCTCACCTCTACTTTTGGCTTGCTGGGTGCTGCTGGGAAGTCACTTCCTGTCTCTGTTTCCCCTCCTACGCTTTGTCTATTTAGAATGTAAGCTCTTTGGTACAGAAACTCTCTTATTATGTGTCTGTACAGTACCTAGCACAACAGGGCCCCAATCTAAGTTGAGGTTTCTAAGTAATACACATAATAGTAATAGAGGAAGAAGGGAAGAGAGAGACTAAGGAAGCTGTAGATGGAGGGAAAGGTTGGCAAAAGGGAGGAAAGATAGAAAGATATTGAGGTGGGGAAAGGTTGTTACTGAGAAGACAAGAGATGGAGGGAGGGACTAAAAGATCATAGAGAAGAAGGGAGACCAAACAATGTGGGCAAATGAAGAGATGGAGGAAAAGAAGTGAAGAAGGATGAACACTGAAAATGGAAGAGGAAAAGATAGATATACAACAGAAAGAAAAATTGAGCAAGGGGAAAAGAGAAGACAAAACAAGTGAAAGAAACAACTTTTTAAAATCCATTTAATAAATTTAAATGCAATAGTAAAATACACATGGATAATACGCCTACACCAAAAGTCAATATGAAGCAGGTATTTCCCTAAAGGAGTACACCTCCTTCCATCTCTGCCAGGGAAATCTTCCATTCTGACTCATAAAATAGATTTCTGAGGAGTAATTTTTCCTGCTTTTTCCTTTGGAATACATCAGGTTATAGTGAAAAGCTCATATTTCCCTGAGGAAGATACCCCTGGGTGAGAACATAATGGTATGCCCCTGAAAAAGGCTTACTTCATTCCCTCAATATTTTGTGGACTGTCCAAAAGATATTGTCCAGGCCACTTGCACCTGTCAGTGTGGCCCTGTGGGTGGCAGGGTGGATTGTGAGAGAGCCTGCTCTGCACAGCTTCAAATAGTAATAAAATGAGAGCATTACTTCCTTGAAACATTGTCAAGTTTTCCTTATTAGTGTAGCTCTCACTCCTTTTTATTATTGTAGAGTTTGATTTGTTGATTTGTTCCCTGGGAAGTTGCTGGAACTACTGAGGTTCTCCTTGTTATCTTCTTTTCATGTCTTGCTACTCATGTAAAAGTGCTAGCCTGAAATTTTTGCACTGAGCTTCTTGCCACATACAAATACATTTGAAAACAATGTTTTAATTAAAATCTGCTTTTATGAGCCTACTGTTTCCATTTAATTTTAGTGGCAGCTGGCATTACTTGTGACACTGACGGTATGGGAGCAAGATGTCAGAGAAAGAAAAGTGGTTGCTGTTTTATTTTCATGCCAGTCTAACACTCTGACAAATAAATCCACTGTTTAAAAATTAAAATATTAAACATTTACTTTTCCTCATCTGGCTGTAAAACGAGAACTAAAGCAGGATAGAAATGGGGTTTCAGTCTCCGATTTTGAATGTTAGTGCCACTAATCACAAATGTTATACCTTTCAGCAAAATGGCAGCTGCCAAGAATGTGCTCAAAATGTAATTTTTAACTAAGTTTTCATCTCACATACATTTCACAGGATTGATGTGTTGACAAAGGCTTCCCACCTTGCAGATGTTCAGAACACTGCCTGAGGAAGTTGCCTGCACTGTACTTGTCAAGGTATTTTTCCCACTTTGAACTTTAGCCTCCAGAAAGTGGGGACCTCCATGTACCCTTCTAAGCTTCCTTCCTAGCTTACATCTGATAGTGCTGGCACCAACCAGAAATTCCAGTGTCTGGTACACTCCCTGTCCCCGAAAACCTTCCCTGGGGAACCCAAGACCTAAACCCCTTGGGTCTTAAAACAAGGAGAAATAAACCATTCCCCCTCCTTTCCCCTCCCAGATTTCCCCCTCCCTGGGTTACTCTGAGAGGTTACACTAATCCAAACTCCTTGGATCTAAAAACAGAGAGGAAATTAATCTTCCCCCCCCGTTCCTTTCCCCTCACCACTCCCTGGTGAGTTCAGACCCAATCCCCTTGGGTCTTAAACAAGGGAAAAAAATCAATCAGGTTCTTTAAAAAATAAAGCTTTTAATTAAAGAAAGAAAAAGTAAAAATTATCTCTGTAAAATTAGGATGGGAAATGTTTACAGGGTCTTCAGCTTATATAGGCTAGAGGGACTCCCTCCCCACAGCCTAAGACACAAGTTACAGCAAACAGAGGTAAAATATCCTTCCAGCAAAATACGCATTTGCAAGTTAAGAAAACAAACAGAAGACTACTCCGCCTTTTCTAGCTAGTACTTACTCTTTTGAACATGAGAGACTGTTTCAGAAAGTTTGGAGAAAGATCTGGTTGCACGTCTGGTCCCTCTTAGCCCCAAGAGCAAACAAAGAACAAAACAAACAGCACAAACAAAGACTTCCCTCCACCGAGATTTGAAAGTATCTTGTCCCCCGATTGGTCCTCTGGTCAGGTGTCAGCCAGGTTTACTGAACTTCTTAACCCTTTACAGGTAAAAGAGACATTAACCCTTAACTATCTGTTTATGACAGTACTGTACACAATTAATGTAGTTCACATTATTCACTGCCTGCCACAGTGGGGCCCAACCTGGTTGAGCCCTTTAATCCCTACCACAATTTAAATAATAATGCTAATTTTTAGAAAACAAAGAGCCAATCACCATGGTATCTAATCTGCAAATATATGCGATTATGTGATTTTGTAGTTAATAAGGGATGGAGTCTACATTTAAGCTATTGTGAAAACAACATAATTTAACCTTATCCCTCCCTTCTAAATAGCATTATTACTGAAACTGAATGGCCTAATTTAGTTACACAGCAAGGAGGCAGTACAGAGCTTTATGCCTACATATACATTTTTTCCCAGTTGAATTGTTCTTCTTGTGGACTCTGATTTGTATTGCCGCCATAAAGCTATTTCTTGTAATGGAACCATATGGTACTGTGATTTCTTGACAGCCATTATTAGCCAATTGAACAGGGCTTTGTAAAATTGCTTTATGGTGCCCCTCTCCCACAGTAAACAACAACATACAGTGACTATGAAAACCCCTCTGCTTTCCAATGGCTTCCACTCAGAACGTCCAGGGTTTTTACCTACAGAATGTCCAAACTTTTTAGCCACCACAAAGAAACCACATCAAATTCCCTCTCACTTGAGTGGACAGCAAAACTCCAAAAATGTTTACAAAAGAGAAGGACATAAACACTAAACATAAAGACATGGGACTGTACAACTGCTGAGGGGGAAAATACTGTTTCTCCTTTTAGTATTATGATTTAAAAACCAACAACTTTTCCCACTTTCTGAGTTGATTTTGCTCTTGGAGTGATAGACGGGTAGATGATTTGGGAAAGGAGGAAACAAAGACAGAGAAGGGCCAGAAACTGAAACTGTGAAATGTGATGGACAGGAATGCCCATAGTATGACAAATGACACTCAGTTCCAGATCTCATTCTCCACCAGTGGAACCTCTACTACCAACCACCATGTCCCAGTGCCTGGAAGAAATATGGATGATGAATTAGATGGATAAAATGTAACTGGCCCAGTCACTCTGAACCTTAGGAAGATAGAAGTGATGATGATAGGAAGTAGGAAACATTCTGAAAATCTAGCTCAAACACTGATCTTGCTATCAACAAAGGGTATCTATCTGATAACCCATTATCAAATTTGTTAAATATCTTGGGGTCACCCTTAAGTCCAGACTGGTCATAGACAAGCAGCTGGCCACAGTGGGAAGAAATACTTTCAAACTCAGTCTCTCCCCTCTCCACCCCACCCCAAAAAACCGACACCCATGAAAGATACAAAACAAAAAACACTCCCCTCTGGGTTTAAGAAGTTATCTAATCACTGACATATGCTAAACAAGCCCAGATGTGCATTTTTGCTTTTTGGCTGATCAATAAAGGGAAAGACAATGGAGAAAATCAATTTGCAAACACCTAGAAGATAATAAGGTGATAAATAGCAGTCAGCATGGAACAGATTGGGTCAAACCAACCTAATGGCTGACTTTGACAGCGTAACAAGCCTTGTGGATGAGAGGAAATGGTAGATGTGGTATATCTTGACTTTAGCATGGCTTTTGATACTGTCTTGTATGACCTTCTCATAAACAAACTAGGAAAATATAACCTAGATGGAGCTACTATAAGGTGGGTGCATAACTAGTTAGAAAACTGTTCCCAGAGAGTATTTATCAGTGGTTCATAGTCAAGAGGGAGGGGCACGTCAAGTCGGGTCCCATAAGGATCAGTTCTGGGTCCAGTTCTGTTCAATACTTTCATCAATGATTTAGATAATGACATAGAGAGAACACTTATAATTTTGCAGATGGTACCAAGCTGGGAGGGGTTGCAAATGCTTTGGAGAATAGGATTAAAGTTTAAAATGATCTGGACAAGCTGGAGAAATAGTCTGAAGTAAATAGGATGAAATTCAATAAGGACAAATGCAAAGTACACCAGTTAGGAGGGAACAATCAGTTGCATACATACAAAATGGGGGATAACTGCCTAGGAAGGAGTACTGCAGAAAGGAATCTGGGGGTCATAGTGGATCACAATATGAGTCAACAATGTAACACTGTTGCAAAAAAAGCATACATCATTCTGGGATGTATTAGCATGAGTATTGTAATCAAGACACAAGAAGTAATTCTTCCTCTCTATTCCTCGCTGATTAGTTCTCAACTGGAGTATTGTGTCCAGTTCTAGGTGCCACATTTCTGGAAAGATGTGAACAAATTGGAGAAAGTCCAGAGAAAGAGCAACAAAAATGATTAAAGGTCTAGAAAATGTGATTTATGAATAAGGCTAAGATTTTGTCATAGATATTTTTAGTAAAAGTCATGGCCAGGTCATGGGCAATAATGAAAAATTCACAGAAGCCAGTGACCTGTGCTTGACTTTTACTAAAAATATCCATGACAAAATGGGGAACCTGGGTAGCTGCAGACTGACTGGGAGCTCCAGGGACCCTCTCTGCTGGCATCTCCGAGCTGCAGGGGTTTGCCCTGCCTCCTGTGGTGGCTGGGAGTGGCAGGAGTTGCAGGGATACTCCCTGCCACCCCTGGTAGCCTGGAGCTGTGGGGGACTCTGCAGCTTCCAGCCGGTGCTAGCTGAAGTCACAGAGGTCTTTGGCAGTCACGGATTTCTGAATTCCATGACCTCCGTGAGTAAATTTCATGAAGGATGAATGAAAAAAGTAGGTTTGTTTGGTCTGGAGAAGAGAATGTTAAGAGGGGACATGATAGTTTTAAAATATATAAAAGGTTATTTCAAGGAGGTGGGAGAAAAATTGTTCTCGTTAACATCTCAGGATAGGACAAGAAGCAATGGGCTTAAATTGCAACAAAGGTTAAGTTAGACATTAGGAAAAGCTTCCTAACTGTCAGGATAGTTAAACACTGGAATAAATTGCCTTGGGAGGTTGTGGAATCTACATCATTGGAGATTTTTTAGAGCAAGTTAGACAAATACCTGTCAGGGATGGTCTAGATCAGGAGTCGGCAACCTATGGCACATAAGCCAATTTTTAATGGCATGCTGCTGTCTGCCGGAGTCCTGAGGACACACAGCCAGTGAGGTGCAGAGCCCAAGCTCCCTGAGAGAGGAGCTGCCTCAGTGACCTGCCGCTCCCACATTCCCTCATCTGGCGAGGAGCCCTGCCCGGGGGTGTGGAGGGGCTGCTCCCCTGGGTCACCTTGGTATAGCTGGCCATGGCAGATTGGCAGTGTGCCGGAGGAGCAGGTTGGCTCCACGACCCAGTCCTGACTCCCGGCGTCAGTAAGCGGGGTGGTGGAGGTGGAAGAAGCTGGCGTTATCAGCAGCAGTGGCTGCTGAGCATCCCCAGGAGGAGTTGCCTGGCCGCAGCCATGGACCAGTACCTGCTGTTCATGAGTTAGGAGGAGCGGAGAGCCCTGCGGCCTGGAGGCGCTGAGTGCATAGCATAGCAGGCGTGGGCAAGCAGGAATCGATGGTGGCCAGAGAGCCCTGGGGTGAGGAGCTCGCATATCATGGGGCCATGCGCCACCTGGGGTGACTCTTCTAGGCACAGCCAGAGGGGACTCTCTTGTTAGGGAGTGCTAGTTGTGCTTGTGCGGTGTGATGCGCCGCAGGGCCCTGAGTGGGTGAGTAGGCTGGGGGCCACAGGAGTGGGGGGGGGGCTCTGCCCTGAGCCCTGATCCCCCCACACACACACCCAGCCCTCTGCCCTGAGCCCTTTTCTCCCCCACACACACACCTCAGGCCCGTGTCTTGAGCCCCGCACATCCCCCAGCTCACTGCCCTGAGTCCTATGCCCTGCACACACCTGAGGTCCCTGCCATGAGCCCTGTACCACCTCGTACACACCCAGCCCTCTGCTTGACTCCTTCGCTGCCATTCTGGGGTTCTCGCTGCCAGACCCTTGCCAGCCGAGGTCCCAGTCGCAGGCCCTGCTCAGCCCGCTGCCGGATTAGGTAAACAGAACCCCAGACCAGCAGTTGATTTTGGATCAGACAGCCTGAGGCTCCTTTATTTTATACAAGCATATATGCAGGGAGAGACAGCATGGCCCCACGCAAGAGGCAAGCTGCTCTGCTTTCTACAAATCTTATCAAGCTTATAAAGGTTAAAACCGCAAAACGTAGCATGCCCCTTACACATCTTAATTGCCTTATTTGAGATACAATGTTAATCACAAGCAAGCTGACCAATTACCTTTCCATTTATGGTTTTTCCTGTTATTGCCACTCCTAGTCAAGTTTGTGGTTTGACTGTTCTAACACCTTTTATTGCTGTCTGGCTATGCAAGGACAGCTGTCACAATTAGGCATGTCCCGGGGCTTTCTGTCCTACCTCCTGGTTCCCCCTTTTCCCAATTTCTGTTCCTCTTTTTAGGGCTTTGACCACATCTTTCTGCCCCCGCATGCCCTTTGTACAGAAAAGCAAGCCTAGCTGAAGCTCTTAAGTTACATAGCTTTGCAAAAAGACCTAAAGCATTGGGGGCGGAGGGGTTATCACGTTTCCCTGAAACCTTAAGTTAAAGTGAATAAATGAAGACTTGGCACACTACTTCTGAAAGGTTGCCCACCACTGGTCTAGATAATACTTAGTCCTAAGAGACTACATTTCCCAGCATACTACTTGGTAAGGTTATATTTCAGAGATCAAAGTAATTGTCTTAAGGAATTAAAATCCCCAAGTTCCTACCATACCCTTTCTCCTTTGGGAAACCTCCACTCACACAGAAAGCATTTGGCTAAGTCATAGTTTCTGTAGCTTTAGCTTGTCATGTTGTTATACAAAAAAACATGAAAAACTGGTATGGGGGGTATTTACTCTAAAACAACTATTAGATAGTGGCACTGTTTATGTCAGGTTCACCAATTCAAGTGTTCAAAAATCATAATTCAGGCCCCTCATAGCATGAAATTGGCTTGCAAATCATGAGATATTAAAAAGTAATAAATGTTGGGTTCTTTTTATTTGCCTTATAGTTTTTGACGCTTTGGGGTATTTTTCAGGTTTTTCTCTGAAACCATAAGAGCTGGAACCAGGTTTTTTTTTAATGAAAGCTGAGATTCTCTCATAATCACATGACTCCAAGAGCTAAGGCTTTAAGGAAAACACCACCTATGGTGAGATTTGTGATAAAATGTAAGAGTTGGCAATACTGTTATATTCAAAGAAGGGGAAGATAGCTTCCAAAAAGTTCACAAAATCAATTTATAGGAACAAAAGTTAGACCTTCAAACTTGTGCCTGAGAGAAATCTCACTGTAAACTTTCTTGAATGGGGCATCTGCACTGCATCCAGAGATACATAGGAGAAAAATTCATCATGCATTTCCTTCTCATGCTGCTGGGTACTTGTGGGATGACTAAAAAATAACAGCAATCCAAGAAATAGCAAAAGATTAATCAGAGGCAATATGATGCATACAATATGGTTATTGTTGTTGCTATGCATGCTGAGCAATTGAGGGGCTTGTTCCGACCTAGCACAATGGAATGGGGTGAGAATCAGTAATTGCTTCTACTGTGATGTCTCTTGTGTATGCACTATACTGTTGTGGCATTTCCATTTCTAGTATCCCACAAATCAGGTCATTGAGCAATGGTAAATTTTCAGGACATCATATTCTTTGGAGCAAGGTGCAGTTCAAAATTCTAGCCTCATTCTCTAGTTAATAAGAAAATTCATAGTAGTAGGGAGGGGACTATATTAGTATTCTGAGTGGCTTTGTGTAGAATGACTAATCTGCTATAGCAAGTGCTTTTGTGATTTCGGAATAGCAGCACATATCTTAAAAATGTCTTTCTGCAGAAAAAAAAATGTTGTAGACCTTCAGCTGCTGTGTTCTTTTATTTATTTGAGCCTATTTAAGTTCTAAACTTATGCTGAAATATTATTAACTGTTTGCAGAAATTAAGTTTTAATTAGGATTTACTGTCTTTTGTGAGAAGATTGGCTGATTTCTTTTTCATAAAATGCATTCAGCAGATATTGTCTGTCTAAACAAACATTCCAGGATAATACCCGTGTGACTTCCTTGTCTTTCTAGAGGGGACTGTGTTATGATGTCATGAATTACTTAAATAGCCGCTGCTTCTTGAAATCTAAATTCAAATACTATTTGGATCAGAATGGCAATTTGCAGAATATCATTTGGATCTGCTTATAATGAAATGTAATGTATATTACAATGCAACTGTTCACATGTTTTTTTTAGCTATGTAAAAGACTGAAGAGAAATCATCAGAGAGGACTAATTACAATCGAATTAAATGGCTAGTTTAGAATTGTGAAGCAGAGCTATGGAAAACTGTCTGTTCTGTCTTGGTGGTGATAGTTTTTTTTTTTTTTATCTCTGAGTATGTATTAACCAGACATATCTTGAATATTCCTACATCCTGATTGGTGAACCAAACACAGGCTGGAGAGAATAATACTTGCCTTTGCAATCTGTGAAGGAAGTGGTTTGGCTGAAAAAGAAAGGAAAGTCGTTTATGTGGTATCAGGTGTGCATTACCTGCAAACTATACATCCTCAAATTCAGACTTTAGGTCTGTTGCCAGAGCCAGCCCAATGTGATAGCTGTGAGTTTGAAGGGCATTCTGGGTATTGCCAGACAAGTGAGCACCTCAGGCAAATCTTTTCAGTATAGTTTGCAAGCCAGAACTGTGGAAGTAATTAGCCTGCTCTTCATGGTATATTTTCCCATATAACTTTTGAATGGTTACATATCTAAACCTTTTCTTTCTTTAATGTTCTCTTCTATTAAATTTTCATATATCTACAAGGGATCTTTATACTAAAGGGAATGTGTGGCTACAAAAGAAGGTTAACTCAAACCAAATTTGAGAAATGAAAAACACATACAGATACATATGGACAAAGATCCTGGTAAACATCAGCAATGAAGGAGAGAAACTTTACAGGGATACACACTAAACAACCACTTCTCTTTCTTTTAGAAGTCTTGGTGTTACTTCATATCACCACACTGCAGAATGAATACACAAAGTTGCAGCTGGTAACTTTCAGGTTGGCGTTGCATATGCCTTTTCCCAAATATCAAGCACAGGGCTTATTCTTTTGCCCTAAATATATTTTTGTAATTTGAAGTATCAACTCTTTGGGAGACTTGTGTTTCCAGATAGAAGCTAAAGTTCCATTGGTAACACATAACAAATGTTTTTTTAAGTCAAAATTGTAAACTGAGGTTCTCCTTTTCCACTTTGACATTGATGTATGACTTGCACCAAGCAAATATTTTAAGTGGATTTCTCTTCATGTTTCCCATGGCTTCTTTTCACAGATAAATAACCAAGCTTAGAAATCTACATAATACTTCTGCCTACAACAGTTCAGTGAAAAGGGAACAAAACTCTCAGTTGTTTGTGGACAATTATTAGCCCAGAAGAGTGCTACTGATCCATGTCTTACCTAACATGAGCATCTGTGGTTTTTATTATTGTTGTTGTTTTGTTTTTCCCTTGTACTACACCACTACGATAAGAGGAAAAAACGATATTTGAAAATTACACAGATTGGTATTCATGCATATACCTCCTGAAAGAGAAAATTGAACAGCCAGCATTGCTGGTACCTCAAAGGTAATTTTTTAAACAGCAGTTTCTTATTCTTGTTTATAACCCAATGTGGGCTTAAAATTACCCAACTTGCTCCTTTATAACACTTTTTTGCATTTATTGCATGTGGAGTCTGATTTATTCCTGTAGAGTTTTTACATAAGAATTGGGCTGCCTTCATTGATTTAAAAATAAGTAAATAAATAAATAAATAACATTCAATCATTTCTTTTGCGGGAAAGAAAGAGAGAATTATATGGACTTTGCAGATAGTGGTAAGTTTTTGTCTCACCCACCTTGAGTGTCCTTTTAACTTTCAGGTAATTACTGACTTTGAACTACAGTCTCCCCTCTGCCACACACAACAGACTTCATCAAAAAAAAGTGGTAATTGATTAAGAAAGGGGCCTGAAGTATCCTACTTATTGAGTGGAATGTCCTGACTAAGCTGCCTGATTCCTCATTATCACCTTTTGGGCACTGAAAGCCTCTCAATGTGATCACAACACAATATGTACTCTGTGAGATTTGGAGATGGGAATTGTTAGAACTGGAGTAGCTGCTGTATATGCCATATATAGTACTTAGATCAGAATAAATATCAAGGATGGAAACCATACATCTATGTGGAAATTAGCTGCATGATTACCACTATGACTTCTATCGCCTCTCCTCCTCCTTGTCCACCATATAGAGGGATAGTGGAATGATGGTGAAAAAGGCAGTGTCAGCTCTGCTCGTGAATAAACCATGATGCAGGGAGTAGTTAGGAAGGAGTGGGTGTTGGGGATCCATTGGCTGCATGGATTGAAGAAAGCACAACTCCTTGTGAAAGCTCCCACCTCTTGGGGGAGAATGTGGTAGGAGCCCCATGAAGTGAATCTCATGGAGTTATTTTGAGCACTTTAACAACAGATTACCACTTATGAGCGCATTGTCCACGGGAGGTGAGATTGCAGCCATACAGCCTTTTCATCTTTAATTACAGCAAAGTATTTTCTGTATGAAATTCCCCCATTTTTTCCCCCTCACACTTACGTATGGTTCTTATACTATACAGCACATACATCTGAGATCAGTACAGGGGATCCAGCTAGATTCTCCTCCATATACATGAAGCAGTTGTTAACAGGGAGTCTTTTGTCTGGCTATGCCGAAAGAAGGACAGGAGACATTTGACATGGATTTAATCAGGCCACAACTTTATTGTTAGATGTCTGGAATTACCCGGCAGATAACAGTCTACAGTGCAGGTAACCCCATGTTTATTCCGTAATTACACGGGAGGCTTTTACCAGCTCCCTCTCTTTTTCCCTCCAGGTCCCTCCAGCAAATCCATTGCTGGGAACTTACCATCTGATTAAGGTGTGCTATAAGAATGGAGGGTTGGGTCCCTGCCATACCAATCATAGGAGTCCCCAGCCACCCCCCTTTTGTTCTTTTAAGGAACACCTCTTTTAAAGTCCTTTTCCAAGCCATTTATCTGGTCACTGTATATCTTTCCTATGGAGTACTGAACATCTGCCCTACACTTAAATAATGAGTTGCTTTGCATGAACAAAGCCCTTCCTGAACCCACTGTGGGGAAGGTGAAAAAAAAAACCTGTACCCAAGCCAGTATGGTGGTAAGCGAAAAATTCCTTCCCATCTACCCTAAAGAAAGGGCAGCTAGTATAACCTGGTATTTTACCACCTAAAAGAGAGGGTAGGTGGGTCCTGCCTCAGCTTGCTCCATGTAAAAGGGAGGCTTCAGGGCAGGGCTGCCCCTTTTAAACTCTGCATTCCTAGGGGATGAGTCAGCAACCAGGCTGACCCTTTTTGCAGCAGCTTTCATCTCCCCTCCAGTCCAGTCATAAAGCACTCTTCCCTTCATTCAGCCAGCCAGCCAAATATACCCTCGCTTAAAGAATCCAGGCAGTCATTAGCAGTGGTCCTTGGTCTGCTAGAGCTTAGATTTCTTAATTTTCAAGGCATGCTTCCAGTTCAGCTTTTTGGGAGAAGGCAGGCTGTGTTTGGAAGGAGTTAGTGGATGTTCTCTTATGTAGGGGAAGTTCTTTGTATCAATATTGTGTTATGTATTTTAATTTACAGCAGAGGCACTCATAGCATAGATTGGGTGTCCAATGGTATTTTTAAAATGTAATAAAATTAATAAATAAACGTACAACTTAATTTTGCCTTGTTTATTTCAGTTTTCCACCCAAAACTGTAAGGATGAGTTATCTTTTCAGGAAACAAACCAAAGTAAAAGGAAATAAGGCACTTGTTTCAACAAAATTAAGTTCATTGATGCTGGATTTCTGCCAGCTCTCAGCGTGGATTATGGTTACAGATCTGTTTTGACCATTACGCAGCAAATAGTAACATCTGGAAATTTGGAGTTCAAAGGTCATTTTCCTCATAAAGCTGAACAAGTATGATTCATAACAACCTGATTTTGACCTTCAATTTAACAGAGTCCTGCTGCTTCAAACATTGCATTGTAAAATATGTCTATTTTTTTCTTTGACTTGGTTTTATTTTGTTTTAGTTGTATTATTTAAACAGCTGATATAGAATGGGAAATCTGCAAATGTTCCTTCCCTGCATGTAAATGTAAAAGGTAGATTGTTGTGTCTTGCACACTAGGACAAGATATGATATGCTGTGTGTTGTAAAAGGAAAAAAAAATTCCTGTCATTTATGGTATCTTAAAGTCCCCTTGACTAGTTGCAAATTACTAATATTCTGGAATTGTTTTTGTCTCTTTATATCACATCTCACCACAGCATATAAGCACTACTTAGTGTTTATGTTTTCCTGGGGCTTACATACTGCGCTGATGGGCAGCACTATAAAACCAAAATTAGCATTTGTTAATGCAGGGACTTTGATTATACCCTGGGAATATAAAGGATATGTACAGAAGTAAATCCTCTCATTCTCCTACACAGCTGGGTTAGCTCTGTGCAGATCCTGTCTGTGTGCTGAGTGCACTCTCCATTCCCAGAAACAAGGATTCAAGAGTTTGGAAAGGTAGCTTGGCTCTGCCTCCACATAGCCCTCCAGCACACCAGCCTCCATCGAAGGGCTCAAAAGTAGCAAATTTCTCTCTCTACCCTCAGTAGCAAGAGGGAATCAAAGGAGCAATTGTTTCTCTCTAACACACAAATCTTTTGTGAGTCTTTTCTTGTGTGATACAGGTATACACCTTCCCTTTCACAGGGCTGGGTCAAAAGGCTCAATCTAACCCAAGGGTTCCCAAACTTGGTTCGCATCTTGTTCAGGGTAAGCCCCTAGCGGGCCCCGAGACACGTTGTTTACATGTGCATCTTCAGGTACCTCTGCTACCGGCTCCTAGTGGCCACTGTTTGCCTTTCCCAGCCAATGGGAACTGCGGGAAGTGATGGCCCAGCCCCCAGGTAACTCCTGGTGTAACTCCTTTCTCTTCATGGTCTGATATATTTTTACCTGTATCTGTAATTTTCACTCCATGCATCTGAAGAAGTGGGGTTTTTTATCCAAGAAAGCTTATGCCCAAATCAATCTGTTAGTCTTTAAGGTGCCACAAGACTCCTTGTAGTTAATATAATAATGTTCACTTAAAAGCTCTTCCTCACACTCTAGCACTTATGTCGGCAAAACTTTGGTCACTCAGGGATGTGAAAAAAACACACTCGGAGCTACATAAGTTTTGCCGACATAAGCGCTCATGTGCACAATGCTTTGTCAGCAGGAGACGCTCCCCTGCAGATATCGCTACCATTGCTTGTTGAGTTAGTTTTATTATGTTGAGAGGAAAGCTCTGTTCTGTCAGCATAATGCGGCTTCACAAGCACTCTTCCAGCAGCACTGATGTATTGGTACACCTGTGCTGCCCACAGTAAGCTTGCAAGTGTAGACATGGCCCAAAGAGTCGTTTGTGAGGTAACTTGCAGTGTAATGATTAGCTGGAAATGACACAAAAGTTCATTTGCTTACAGGAAATATTCTCTTCCTCTTTCTTTCCTGAAAATTGTAAATAATAAGGAAATCATATATTCCAATGGGATTTCAATTGAAATGAGATTTTCATATAACCCTTTTAATACATTATTTTAAAGAGACATACATATCATCATAACAGTAAGAGCATAATATTTTGTGCATGGAGCTGCAGATGATAAGGTCCACATGGAGAAATAACTGATAGCTTGATCAGCTTACTTGCTTACTGCAGTAATTAAAATAAAGGAAAGGAAAAATAGCTATCAGGGATGGCTCACTGTCTAATAGTCACATCTATTTCTGTGGAGTAGTAATCTACAGCTCCATGCAAGTTATTCAGTAAATAATAAGTTTAGAAGGTAAAAGTTATTATAGATACACACAAGAATCCAAAACTTCTACCTCCTTAGCCTTTGAACTTTTGTTTGATAATTCAGATGGCTAAAGAGATTTGCCAAATAAGCAAAACAAAACATAACAAAACGAAACTATGGAAAAATAAAAATGGGTTGCTGCAATGCCAAGATTCAACCCAGATTCCACTTCTTTTAAAAAGTTGTTGAATGACAAAACGCGTGGGAAGAGGCCTTTAGCATGCTGATTTAACTGTCATTATATTGCTGTTATAATAAAAAAGACAATCTCATTTGGTAAGTCTGACAATATGTTTTTCAATGCATTTTAAAATCTCTCTCTTTTGTCATATACTTCCATAGCTGAAAAGAGTGTGATATGATTAATGAATAGCCATCAATCTTTTTTTAACAAGTACCAGGTGCCTGGCAGTTAACATTTATCAGTTTTCTATCATTACCTGTAAACAAATGTTTGTAGTTAAATAAAACAGGAGGCCTGGGGACTATGAAAGGGTGAGTCTGTACCTTGGACATTGTGAGCTTCATTTTTTATTTTAAAGCAAAATGTCTGGACTACTTAAGATCAAAAACCTGCTTTTATACCATACAACCTACTTAGCCTAATTTTTTATGCCCCGACTGTAAAGATTGTCAACACTAAACATATGAAAATGCTGCAAGACATAACCAGTCATATTAAATGACCAATTTTTTGTCTCTAGAAAATAGGATATTATGATAAATAAATCACACTGGCAGCCTATGCACCTTTCATTCAAATCTATTTTATAGATCAACCAGGGCTTTAATAATCGCTCAAGAAATTGCTATCATTGTGTAGGTGAGTATCTTACCTCAATAATGTACACTTTGTCCAAGTGTTCATTTATTGTTAAGGGCTACTTTCATTCCTATATGCCTTCACCTACTGATTTTCTAACCACAAAAAAAAATTAATAGAAGGCAGGGACTGTGTATTCTGTCATAAGCAGTGAAAATGAAGAACACAGTGGGGATCCCATTAGCAAAGGTTTCTTAGTTTATTTTTAATCTCATCAATTTTTAGTTCATGGCACGGCAGGATGATCAATGAGGTTGGATATTTGTCTTCCTACCTAACTGCAAAAGCCATGGGGTTGCTTGAGTCCCTCTCCATCTTACTTCCCACATCTAGTTTAAAATGTAAGTTCCATTCTATTTTTATTCAGGTAGAGGAATTATATTTACTTATAACAAAGTGCTTGTATTTTGTGGTGACCTTGGAATGATGTAACTTCTTTCATTTTATTTTCCTTGAGTCTTTGTTATCATTTTCTGAGAGCTTATTTGCTAGTATAAAACCTGTAACTGTTGAAGCACAAAACATAATGAATGAAATGTCAAATAAATGAAAACAAATGATCTGTGATCTCTAAGGAGAAAGAAAAGATCTTTAGTCAGGAATATTCCACACAAGCATTGCAGGAACACACAGACAACACAGGGGGAATTTAAGAGTTGATTACAGCAATATTTAATCTTATGCAAAACTATAAGCCAAATTCTGCCCCCACTTACGCCCCTGAAGTCAGCTGGTTTGCAGGGATGTAATTACGGTAGGATTTGGTCCATCATTTTGATGGCTCATCAGTGTTTTCCTTAAGAGAAAAACAAAACATCCAACTGTTTTAATCACAAAAGTATTAAGAATACACTTCATTAAATCTAGTTTAATTGGAGACTATTGGAAGTGGAAAGTGAGTAAGGAAGACTTAAAAGATCTGTGACAATATGTTTTACTTAAAAATAAGAGCAACAAGCATTTCTTATGAGTCACATTTAGAATTATGTTCTTCTCAACTAATCATACACTAACTGAAAAATATTTTAATATTCAGAATACAAATCATCTTTATCAGATTTAATAATGGATCCCTAATCCCAGGTTGATGACTCTAGGCGCTACTGCCATACAAACAATATTTGTTCAATTTCATTATTTCCTCCTGAAAGCAACACTCAGGAACTCTTTGACTTCTGCAGAGCTGCTTGGTGCTCAGCTCTTCTCAAAATCAAGCCACTTATTTAAGTAACTAAATATGGATTTAGGCTCCTAACTACAGACACTTATTAAAAATCTTGCCCTAATTTTTCACTAACAGTGTCTCAGGTTGTTAGTCGATAAGTGGATAAGGCCCTTGCCAATACAGTTTGTCCTCAAAGCTGATGTCTGTATTATGTGTATCTGATACTTACTGAAGGGGGTACCATATGATCCAGTGAATGAAAATTCATGCTACAGTAGTGGTATTGAATGTAGAAAAATGCAATACTTAGTTGCACTCCACCTAGCCAGACTTGGGCAATTAGTTTGGCTATTAAATGACAGGTTTAAGTTTTTGTTTTGTCATTTAACTGGAGATTGATCATGAAGATTAGTTAATATGTCAATTCAATCCAGTCACAAACCTTTCTTATTCTAACGTCAGTAAACAGTAATGATCTCTGAGCCAGATTGACAAGGGAGCTGGTAAAACCTGAGTCTAGTTATCGAATTGTCATTTGTCTAGAACCAGATCTGAGTGATTTGTTCTTCTGTGTTCAGAAAAGTTTTTAAAAGAGAAATTTAGATAGGGACAAATATTGTTTATGAAGATATACTATATGTTAAATATTAATTTACTATCAATGAGAATCTATATTAACTATATGAGAGATTATTACATGTGACTTGTTCCATTTCATTACTTCTGTATGATATCAATGTTAATTAGTTCATCGCTCCTGAAAAGGTCATTTTTTTTCTCTCTAGCACAATATTTATCTAATCAAAGTTGAAACAGTCTGTCTTGGCACTGCTCTGCAACACTTAAAATGAAAGCTGCTATGAAGACACAGTCAAGATGATATTGAGTATTTTAATGGGAGTCGGTTATGTCCCATTATAGTATATCTTTATGGTTCTAGTATGACTTTCTCTGTTCTTCTACCTGTTTCACATGGCAAGATTTGCAAAATAATCAAAGAATAGTCTCATCATAAAATAGGTTATCAAACTAAATTTTCCCTGATATTCAGAATAGAATCATCTATATATTCCTCCTACTGCAAGACAAACCCAAGAGAGAAACCAACAGGACTCCACTGGCCATCACATACAGCCCCCAGCTAAAACCCCTCCAACGCATCATCAAGGATCTACAACCCATCCTGGACAATGATCCCACACTTTCACAGGCCTTGGGTGGCAGGCCTATCCTTGCCCACAGACAACCTGCCAACCTGAAACATATTCTCACCAGTAACTGCACACCACATCATAATAACTCTAGCTCAGGAACCAATCCATGCAACAAACCTCGATGCCAACTCTGCCCACATATCTACACCAGTGACACCATCACAGGACCTAACCAGATCAGCCACACCATCACTGGTTCATTCACCTGCACATCCACCAATGTAATATACGCCATCATATGCCAGCAATGCCCCTCTGCTATGTACATCGGCCAAACTGGACAGTCTCTACGGAAAAGGATAAATGGACACAAATCAGACATTAGGAATGGCAATATACAAAAACCTGTAGGAGAGCACTTCAACCTCCCTGGCCACACTATAGCAGACCTTAAGGTGGCCATCCTGCAGCAAAAAAACTTCAGGACCAGACTTCAAAGAGAAACTGCTGAGCTTCAGTTCATCTGCAAATTTGACACCATCAGCTCAGGATTGAACAAAGACTGTGAATGGCTTGCCAATTACAGAACCAGTTTCTCCTCTCTTGGTTTTCACACCTCAACTGCTAGAACAGGGCCTCATCCTCCCTGATTGAACTGACCTCGTTATCTCTAGCTTGCTTGCTAGCACACATATATATACCTGCCCCTGGATATTTCCATTACATGCATCTGAGGAAGTGGGTATTCACCCACGAAAGCTCATGCTCCAAAACGTCTGTTAGTCTATAAGGTGCCACAGGATTCTTTGCTGCTTTTATATATTAATGTATTCCAAACATGGTAGACTAGATCACAAGTTCTAAAATATATTAGGTCATTGCCACTAGTATTGGAAATAGTCATATAACATCTATGAAACAGAATTTAAATGGTTTATGTAAAAGAGTCATCTGGTTAATCTTCTTCAGCTCAGAATCAAAGATGATGCTAACCTGTTCATAATGATAGGACAAATGAATTAATGTGTAATATTCCATGTTCTGTGATATTTTTGTTATGCCTTAGACTGAAAAAATGGCCTCATACATTATGTGATACTCAATAGAATTAAATAAGTTTCTTATAACTATGGGGTTTTCACCAGAATTTGAATGCTGTCAAAGAAGCCTCTATAATTTGCTTCCAAAAACTTGAAAACTCGTTTGGAAATGTAAAGTTTGCAATCAAGAAGAAACAGAAAATTGTGCCACTGAAACACCAAACAGTCAAACTATGAGTAAAATCTAATAGCTTCACGTATGCCGGGAAGGGCTGTTGGAACCATTACAACAACATTAAGAGGAAAAGCATTGCTTCATGACTCTTGGTATATGAATGCAGAAGACACGAGCAGGCAGAAAAATGGGGAATAGCATGTATGTGGATGAAGGAATATTATGATTAAAAAGAAATTTCTTAAAGTATCTATTCTATTTCTGGGATATCCTTTGTCCTCTGAACATTTTAAAACAAAGTTTAATTTATTCTTTTGTAACTCAAATATATTTTCTTGACACTATGAAGAATGTGAGGACATTTGTTTAAATTCACAAATTAAAAAAAGGGCTTTTTGGTGATGCAAGATTAATATTCAGCATTTTATATTCTGCCATCAACTGGTTATTGTAGTGAATTTTTACAATCTTTTGGAATAGAAATATGGATGTTACAAAGCACTCTGAAAATATCTTCCTCAACTGCTTTGAAACCCTCTCAAATCCTATGAACTCTTGCAAACTGCACTGCAGGGATCTAACTGATGACAATGAAAGTGAAGCAGAAATATTGTTTTGGACCGTACAAGGAGACAAACTCTCAGATCCTAGACAGCATGTTTCAAAGTTCAGACATTTTTTTGGCAATTTAGTGGTTCTACAATATCTGAAACTTGTGGGAAAGAGAACAGTATTACTTTAACTCAAGAAGTTGGGAATGGGTGACAGGGGATGGATCATTTGATGATTACCTGTTCTGTTCATTCCCTTTGGGGCACCAGCCATTGGCCACTGTCGGAAGACAGGCTATTGGGTTAGATGGACCTTTGGTTTGACCCAGTATGGCTGTTCTTATATTCTCTTATGTTCTTTATGCAAGAAAAAAATCAGTTACGTTGCTTTTTTTAGTAGTGCAGAAGGAAAGAGACATTTATTTAGCATTATTCTTTTGACCAGTTAAAGAATTGACTTTATGGCTTGTAACAAAAGCAAGATATGGTTTGAATGCATTTTTCCTCAGAAATTTGAGAATAAAGTTTATGGGCAAGGTTAAAATCTGTGTGTTGCTATTGAAGTCAATGGAGCTACATGGAGTTCCACTGGCTTAGGATCTAGCCTTGAATGTTTAATTATTTGCTATTGCTCCTTTTTAAATAGAAACATAGAAATGTAGGGATGGAAGGGAACCCAGGAAACTTTGTAGTTCAGCTCCCTGCACGGAGGCAGGACCAAGTACACCTATTCATCCCTAACAGGTGTTTATCTGGCCTGTTCTAAACAACTTGAAGTGATGAGGATTCCAGAACTTCTTATCCTATCTTCAACGGACATGGAGAACAATTGCTCACCATTGTCTTTATAACAGCCATTCAGTATTTGAAGACTATAAGGTCTTTTACCTCCTCCTCCCCCTATCATTTTCTTTTCTCAAGACTACATATACACAGGATTTTTTTAACCTTTCCTCATAGATCAGGTTTTCTAAATCTTTTGTTACCCTTCTCTGGATTCTGTCCAATCTATCCACAACCTTCCTAAAGTGTGGAGCCCAAAACTAGACACAAAACTCCATCTGAGGCCTTATCAGTGCCAAGTACAGTGGAAAAATTGCCTATTGTGTCTTAACTATGATACTCCTGTTAATTCTCGCCAGAAAGATATTAGATTTTTTGTAATTGCATCACATTGTTGACTCATATTCAAAATGTGATCCACAATAAACCCCAGATCCTCTTCTGCAGTGCCTAGCCACTTATTCCTCATTTTCTATTTGTACATTTGATTTTTCCTTCCCAAGTGTAGTACATTGCACTTTACTGAATTTCATCTTGTTGATTTCAGTCCAATTTATCAATGTTCTTCTGAATTGTAGTGCTGTCCTCCAAAGTTACAACTCATCCCAGATGGGGTTATCTACAAATGTTATAAGCATATTCTCTTCTTCATTATTGAAGTCATTAATGAATGTATTGAATAGTACTGAGACCAGGACAGACTTCTGAGGTGCCCCATAAGGTACATCCTCCCATTTCGACTGTGAGACATTGATAATTATTCTTTGAGTACATTTTTTCAACCAACTGTGCACCAACCTTGTAGTAATTTCATCTAGGCATTTCCCTTGTTTGCCAATGACAGTGTCATGTGGGTCTGTGCCAAAAGCTTTACAATAAGGGGCTGATCCTGCAATCCCTATGTAGACCACCTGTTAAAACCAGAGGGAGTTTTGCCTGTATTAAGGTTACAGGTTCATATTTCCTAAATGTTTTCTTCACTTTTAATTGAAGTTTTCCTAAGGTATGCAAGTTTGTGTGAATTTAGGTGCTTATTTTTACAAGGCAAGTTTTCCAGTACATGAGATGCCACTGAAAACTCAAGACACCATGTAATTATTTGCAGTTTATCAAAATCTGTTTTAGCCATTTCTTAGATAATAACATAGTCTGAAACCTCAGACTTATATTTTGAGAAGAGCTTTTAAAATTCTGTCAATATAAATATAAAGAACAAAGAAAACAACCTATCAATAAGAACAATGACTATTAACTTGATGGTTGATTTTACATAAACAACAAATGGTAGGACAAGAATATACTATTATGGAGTGCCAGGGTTCTGTATAAAGTACACATTACATGACTGTACTTGCCAGTGTAATGAGATTTATTGAAAATATGAACAGATCTTTGTGAACCAATACACCAAGAGAATATTAAATGCATAAATTACATAAAAATGCTATTAAGAGTGTAACAACAAACGTAAGGAAATCTGCCACTCTGATTTAAATCTTCCTATCTGGACTTCAATGTTGCTTCTCACTTCCAAAGATGTTGCTTTAAATATTAGTGGTGTAACAGGGTGCTGGCCAGGAGGTACCGAGCCAGGCCCCTGTGAGCCCAGCTCCAATTAAGAAGCATTAGTTGGGTCTGGCTGAGTTTGCCACACCTAATTTCTAGAAGAGAAGCACCGGCGGGCCTCATTATCCAGGGGGCTATATAAGGCTGTGAGAAGGAAGGAAGTGAGAAAGGAAAGGGAGGAGCCAAAGATTGGGCATTCCTCTGGCTGGAGAAGCTAACTGTCCCCCAGGTTGCTGGTTTGGAACAGATTGTAAATAGAAGGTGGTGGGAACTAACACTGAAAATAAAAATCATCGGTTATTGCACTCAGAAGAGGTCTCTGGCTGATTTGTTGTGAGGGCAAGCGGACTCCTTGTTACAAGTGGGTATAATAGGCTAATTAAATGATTCTCAAATCGGGGGTGGGGAGGTGGATAACAGCCACACCACTTTTGCCATATTTTACGTAGGAGGAAGTTCACAGATAGAGCCTAATTAAATGGCAAGTGGTCCCCAGGATGGGAAAGGGGATACTTATATGAAGAAGGTTGAGAACCACTGTATATTGCTACGGAAGGAATAGCAACCTTAATTATTATTTGTTCTTGTTGTTTCAGCCAAAGTAAGACTTTTAACATTATTTAAACATTTCCTTTTAATTAATGCAAGGTTTGGATTTCTTTTAGTATTTTCAGCATTATTGTTAAAATGCTGTCATTCTCATGTTGCATCTTCAGGTTATTCAGTGTTTTTTTTTCTCACTGATGTTGGTTAATTTAGTGGGAGTTGGTAAGAGTCAAATACAGTATCTTTAATGGCTAAAGTAGAATTTGTATAAATCTATGTTTCTGCCCAGATTTTATTTGTTTGTACTTCTACAATAATAAATATTGAATAGTAATATTACCAAGCACTGGCTATTCCACACCTTTGCATAAGATGACTATGGTACAGTTTTAAAGCAATGTGTGTGTCACCGAATATTCCTGCAGATGTTTGTATATTGCAGCTGTTCGGATATACTACATTTGGTGCAGTCTGAATGTCTGATGGACTTTCAAGGTCAGGAGAGGCTCCAGGCCCCAGCATGCCAAGCGCGTGCTTGGGGCGGCAAGCGAGAGTGACAGGCAGGCTGCCTTCGGCGGCTTGCCTGCTAAGGGTCCGCTGGTCCTGCGGCTTCAGAGGACCTCCCGCAGGCACGCCTGCGGGAGGTCCGCCAAAGCCGCGGGACCAGAGGACCCTCCACAGGCAAGCCGCCGAAGGCAGCCTGCCTGCCGTGCTTGGGGCGGCAAAACTTCTAGAGCTGCCCCTGTTCAAGGTTGTCCCTAAATAGCACAATTTCCCTGACTTATCTTGGAATAAGATAAAGTTTTTACTACGTATTGCATATTCTTTCCGTTGCCATCTGTTAGCTTCCAGAATCATGTATTTTGGTCATTCATGCTTCAGGTTCTAAGGCAGAATTTGAGCATGACAATTTTCTTTTTCCCCTAAAAAAAGGGGCAGTATAGCTATACTCATCCAGCTTAACTTCTTGGAAACATTTAATGCTTCATATCTCCAGATTCTCCTGTATCACTTTCAAGAATTTTCAGTGATAAACAGAAGGATTGTTTTTAACACATGGCTCAAATCCATAAGGTAAAAGTTAGACAGTAGAACAACCGTAAAGCTGGGTTCATTTTAAGGTCTAACAATCTTGAGCATGTCCCTTCACCACTGAGAGTGTAACCATGTATGCTAAATATGCAAAATCCTATTGAAATCAGTGGGATTTTGTATATTATCATTGCCTTGCACTTGGCATAGTATGCAACAATGTGATTTACAAACATTTATAGAAAGGAGTTACTGTGCATATACAATCAAATCTTTACAAACTCATATAACCCAGCTCCTTCCAAAAGTTTCTGTTAACATGCCAGAGGGGGCTAATTAATATTAAGGGCTAACAATATGCAGAGTTTTTCTTTATTTTTTAAAAATTAAGCCTGTTTAAAAAGTCACAAGCACAAAAAATTCCAAAATAAGGAAACAATGAACAAATGTCATGATTTAAATAAAATTTTATACTGAAGGGAGGAGAAAATCTCCGTGAAACTTTACTAAAAGCTTCTGTGCCAAGTTGAAGCCCTTTGTGAATTGAAGTAATAAACTCTTCAAATGCCACATTTTTTAATGGAAGGATGACAGGCCCTTAAATCTACTGGTACTGCTGGTGCAGCTAAAAAGAGTAAAAAGAGAGGATCAAACCTTCCACCTAGAAGGAAAAAAATAGCTCACTCAGGGGACGCTTATGTCATATACTCTTATAAAACAGGAAAGAGTCTAGACAGATAGTTACGTTTAGGGCCTTATTTTAAGAAAATTACATTAAAATACCTTTAGAAAATCCAGTTCAAGTATATCTGTTTCATATCACTTTCTATAAATAAAGTTTTCTATACAATGCTGATTATACATACCTATTAAATGTACAAATTAACCTATTGTTTCCTGCATAGGTCTTGAAAAGAGTGTGTAGAACACCAGAGGGGAATGTGCTTCTTCAAGTGCTGTCTGACATCTAAAGTATAATTTTGAGACCCAAGAATGGTCCTTTTTCCTCATCGTTTGTCTTTTCAGGTTGGTTCATTTGACAATACCAACAAGCCTGCAGTTTGTACTCCCAATGAATCTAGGAAGACGGTATGGAATCTCATTGGCTATACGTAGTACTAAGAGGTGGTATCTACTATCTTTAGAGGGCTCAGGGCCAAATTAAAATTCATTCTGAGGCCCTTACCTCTGATGGCAGCCCCAAGGTTTTTACCAAAATCCTGGAAGTGATGATGGTCCTTTGCTAGAAAATTATAAATGTATACCCCAACCCTACACCCCTTTGTCATCTGAGCATGGTATTCATGAGAATTCTCACTTGCCTTGCTCAGCATGCCTTTGTTATCAACAGGGAGATGTCAAGAGGAACAAATTTAATCAGCTATTTCATCTAGACTTTTATCATCTAAGATAGTTAGAGGACCTTCATTCTTCCTTGACACAATTTCTGTCTGGGTACCCAAGTTCTCCCATCCCTGTGATGATGAACTATCCATTAGGCCCCATGTCTATATATTCTCCTTTGCCCCTATAAAATCCATTCATTAGCAGAACATGTCAGTGAGCTTAGATGTAAGAGACAGATGGAAACACAAGACTGCAATTTAGTTCGATTGGACTTGGATCAGAAGACCCTATGCCAAAAGACAAAAATATGCAGTACACTTATTTGCCTTCATAAGCAGTGCTTCTGAGTGAATCCTTGGCATTTCACCATCAAGGAAAAATAAATTATTTGACAGTCTCATTAGAAAGCAGACACTTATCCTCATGATACGGGGTGTCAAATGGAATTCAGTAAATATTCAACAACCCCCCAAAATGTGTGTGACTATTCACTCATAGAAATGTAGGGCTGGAACAGACCTCAAGAAATCATCAAGTCCAGCCCCTTATGCTGCGGTAGGACCAGAGCTGGAAGTAAGCCTATCTGGTCTGGCATACTGCCAAGAGCTGATACACAGCTGACCATACCGACAGGGGGCAGCTTCCCCAGGTGAGTAATTTAAAAGAGCCCTGGACTCCAGGTAGTGGCTGGAGCCCTTGGCCATTTAAATCACTGCCAGAGCCCCAGGGCTCCTGGCCACCGCAGCTACAGCTACCATGGGGCTCCAGAAATGATTTAAAGGTTCTGGGGCTCCCAGCCACCGATACTGCAGCCAGAGCACCAGGCCCTTTAAATTGCCACCAGAGTGCTGGAGTAGAGATGGCAATTTAAAGGGCCTGGGGATTTAAAGGCCGCACCCCTTCAGCCAGATGGCCCGCCTCTCCTCCCCCGCCACTCATGACCCCTGTGTACCTGTAAATCCCTTAAGTTATTTTCACTCCTGGGTAGGATCAAATAAGCCTAGACCATCCCTGACAAGTGTTTGTCCAACACGTTTTTCAATACTGGAGATGCCACATCCTCCCTTGGAAGTCTATTCCAGAGCTTAACTACCTGCATAGTTAGAAAGTTCTTCCTAATATCTAACCTAAATTGCCCTTGCTGCAGATTAAACCCATTATTTATTGCCCTATCTTCACTGGACATGGAGAACAATTGATCACTGTTCTCTTTATAATAGCCTTTAACATATTGGAAGACTGTTACCAGGTATCCCCTCAGTTTTCTTTTCTCAAGACTAAACATGCCTAGTTGTTTTTAATCTCTCCTCATAAGTCAGGTTTTCTAAACCTTTTAATATTTTTGTTGCTCTATTCTGTACAATTTTGTAATTGTGTATTTGATTTTTCCTTCCTAAGTGAAGTATTTTGCACTTGTCTTTACTGAATATCATCTTGTTGATTTACACTATTTCTCCAATGTGTCAAGGTTATTTTGAATTTTAAGCCTTTCCTTCAAAGTGCTTGCAACCCCACCCCTCTTGGTGTGATTTGCAAGTTTTATAAGCATACTCTCTACTGCATTATCCAAGTCATTAATGAAAATATTGAATAGTAATGGACCCCAGGAATGACACCTGCAGGATCCCTTTAGATTTGCCCTCCCAATTTGACAGCAAATTGTTGATAAAACTTTGGGTATGGTCTTTCAAGCAGTTATGCACCCACGTTGTAGTAATTTCACCTGGACCACATTTCCCTAGTTTACCTATGAGAATGTCATGAGGAACTTTGTCAAAAGCCTTACTAAAATCAAAGTATATCATGTCTACTGCTTCCTCCCATCCACTATGTCAGTAATCCTAAAAAAGAAGGAAATTAAGTTGGTTTGACGTGATTTGTTCTTGATAAATCCATGCTGACTATTCCTTATAACACTATTATCCTCCAGGTGATGAAAAATTGATTTGTTTAATCATTTGCTCCAATATCTTTCCAGGGATTGAAGTTAGGCTGACTTGTCTATCATTCCCCAGGTCTTCATTTTTCCCCTTTTTAATGATAGGTAGTATGTTTTCCCTGCTCCAGTCTTTTGGGACCTCTCCCATCCCCAGGAGTTCTCAAAGATAATTGCTAAAGGCTCTGCGATTGCTTCAGCTAGTTTCTTAAGTACTCTAGAATGAATTACCTTAGGTCTGCTTACTTGAATATATCTAACTTATCTAAATATACTTGGACCTGTTCTTTCCCTATTTTGGCTCGCATTCTCTCCCCATGGGTGTCAATTTTAATTATGTTGAGTAATTAACCTTTTTAGTGAAGACTGAAGCAAAATGGGCATTAAGCATGTGAGCTTTCTTGATGTTTACACTTAGGAGCTCCCCTTCCCTACTTAGTTATCAATTTAGTAGAGGACCTACACTTTCCTTCTTCTTTCTCTTGCTCCTAATCTATTTGAAGAACCTCGTCTTAATGCCTTTTATGTCCCTTGCCAGGTGTAATTTATGTTTTAAAACAAATTGGCTTTGTGCATATTTTCATCCTTTTTGTGTTGGCTTTTCATGACTTTCCAGGAAGGTAATTACATTTTCAGGAGTGTTTATGGGAAGGATAAATGTTAAAGTGATAGTGGAGAATATTGGCAAAGAATTAATGTGGAAATTGTAAATGTACCTTATGGTACAGCACCATTTTAACAATCTCAAAGTGGCTAAGACTTAGGTCATTGAGATGAGGCTTGCAAATGAAAATAGAACAAAAACAAAAAATTCCACTAACTTGCTGCCAAGCATAAAAGGATAAGTTATCTTGGGTACTATAGTTACTTGGTCAACAAGAAGCTTCTGCAACAGGCTCCTAGATTGTGAATGTGCGTAACAAAAGGAGGCAAATACTGTTTATTGATAAAATTGATCTAACTCTGCCATTTCTTCCAGCCAGTTCCTGCGGAATAACTTCTGTCAGCCTCGCTGCATTTCAGTCTAGACATATCTGGATCCAAGGCCCATGATCATGATGACAGGAAAGACAACTGTGCATGGACTATGTTATCCCAATAGTCCACAAAATCACAATGGCCCTCTGACTTCTTCAGAGCTTTTGTGTGCTTTTTTGTTTGCTTTGTAGTTAGCATATCATTTGATAAAATAGTTTTATTGTCAAGAGGTTATGTAATAGAATATATTGGAAAGCTGCTTTATCAATTCATATTTCAAGTGTTATTTTCAGCTTGATATTCAATTATATAGCGTACATATGTAATTATATTTTAAATTTTTATTTGAAAACTACATATTAAGTATCTATCTTCTCTCCTAGCATAAAATCAGAAAGGACGTGTCAATAGAACTTTGCATTTCTCATCAAAGTATAATCATGCTGCTGGACCAAGAAATAATTTCAGAGTCACAGTTCATAGACGACAGTTCTATTTGGAATTGTAAGACACTGAAATCTGTGCCAAACATTTCAATGTTACCAGTTCAGAGAGCATAGTCTTTATTACGTGTAAGAATGAACTATGAGATATAATACCGGTGAGTGATTTAAAATATTATAACTATGAAATGCATCTAAGGAAAAATCCCTTACATGGATGTGCTCACTAGTGCAAATAGGTACATTTAATTTGTGTTTGATTTCAATGGGGTGCATAGGATATAGAAAGTAATTATGGATTTAATATTCTTATTCTTGTATTTCTTTACACTAAAAACACTCCCAGTGCTTTAACTGGGTCATTTAGCTGTCAAGTACTTAAAGATTAATGACCACACAAGATAATTTATTGTGCCCTTATCAGCACTAAATCTATATCTGTTATTTCTCCCAGTCCTCAGCATTTGATCTTTAGCACAGCCATTACGTGCAGTCTGGTTCTGATTATTTTACGGTGCATCACCAAACTTGTTTTCCTTTGCCTGCACAGAAAATATGAACAAAAGTGTGCATCTCAAGCCTTGTTTGAGCACAACATGTTAAAATTGTTGTAAATAGTAATTTCCTGATAATCCTGCTGGTCTAGACCAAGAAAATTCAACATATTAGCAATGCTTGATGTTCTGTGTTTGTAGATGTTGCAAAACTTGTCTGGTACATGTCAAGGTTCCTTCCCCACTCTGAACTTTAGGGTACAGATGTGGGGACCTGCTTGGACACTTTAAGCTTAATTACTAGCTTAGATTTGATATCGCTGCTACCACCCCCAAGTACTACCTTTTTCCCTGGGTAGTCTTGGGGGACTTCACCAATTCCCTGGTGAGCACAGATCCAAACCCCTTGGATCTTAAAACAAGGAGAAATTAACCATCTCCCCTCTTTTCCCCCACCAACTCTTGGTGGATCCAGATCCACCTCCTTGGATCTAAAAACAAGTAAAAAATCAATCAGGTATTAAGAAAAAGGCTTTTAATTAAAGAAAAGAAAGGTAAAAGAAAACCCTCTGGGAGAGATTAGCATACCAGCTACTCTCACAGACAACAGATTCAAAACACAGAGGATGTTCCCTGGGCAAAATCTTAATACACAAAAAGAATACCCAAATCTGATAATTCTCTTAATGGTACCAAGAAAAGTTACAAAGAAAATAAACATAAACCTATTTATCCCTTTCTAAAACTTACTACTCTGACAAGAGGCTGGTTCCTTGATCTTTTTCACTCCAGCTGAAACTGAAACTCTAAACAAAAGAAAACTTCCCTCATTCCTTTTGAAACATCTTGTTCCCCAATTGGTTCCTCTGGTCAGGTGTCAGCTAGGCTAGGTGAACTTCTTAACCCTTTACAGGTAAAAGAGGCATTAACCCTTAACTATCTGTTTATGACAGTACATATATATTTTCATAAAAAATCTTCCCTCCAAAATGAAATGATCCAACCCACTCCTAATCTGAGTCCTGATTCCACTTTCTATATTCACAATGAGTATTATCAGTGGTACTACTCCTAGACTATGGTACCACTCACTGTCAACAAATATGGCAGAGTCAGACCCTTGGTGGGAAGGCAACTAATATCATTGGTCAAGAACAGAATAAATTACTTCAAATAAAAGAAGCACTGTATGTTTTCTTATATTTTAAAATTGATGCCTGTGAAAGTCTCTTTGACTGAAACCTAATTTATCACTGAATGGAGAGGGACCCCAGCACACAACTTATACTTAGAATACTATTTGGGGTATTAGTTCTTAATTCTTAGCCTTTCAAGATTTTATTATTATTACTCACTTTTTAATGGTAGAAAAACAACATTTATATATGAAATAGTACCATTCAGTGTCCTCCAGTGCCAGAAATAATGCCTGCATTAAATTAGACCACATTACTTGGCATTTGGCATTCTTTAATGATAAATAATTTTAATAGGGTCTTTGGAATCCTGAAAAGGCTATACCTTACATAAAGCTAAAAGCTTCTAGGCAGGTTTCTGATTGCATTCGGGGAAGAAAATACCAAAATTCATATACAAATATTAAAAGCAGTGCAAAATAATGATTTTTTGCAACACATTGCCAATAAATAGGCAGTCCATGAAAGAAGTCACTGAAGCAGAAGATATTTTATATTGCTATAGTAACATGGAATATCTTTTTATTTATTAATTTTAACTGCTCTTCATAGGGACACTTAAAAAATCCATTGGCTCAATTTCTTCTTTGCTAAACAATTTCTGAACGTGGGTCATAAAACAGAATAAAGCAGAGCTGCATGAATAATATAGAAATAATTTATTAAATTAGTTTCAGTTCATGTCCTGATCACAGGCAGTTTTCAATTGTCTTTTGTTTATTATTAAAATCATTAACAGAATAATTTCTGTGAATAATTTTTGATTGGTAGATATTTTAGGAGCAGCTCCTTCTGAGTGTTCTAAGTTTGAGGTGGTAGACTAGTTTTGGTTAAACATATAAGTCACATCATCTGTTTCTGTTCCATAATTGGATTTAATGAAACAACTTAGATTCAGAATTCTCGTGTGTATACCTAATTTGTTGATACATCTTGATGTTTCCAGGAACATCTGTAGGTCCAACTACAGATCTTCCCAATAGCCTTCCTGAATGCCCTTCACATGCCTCCCACAAGTTCTGTGGTCAAGATTTTACACTTCAAAGCAGATGTGAAATTTTACTTTTAAAACAGGATCACTCAGATTTAGATTCATGTTGTTCAGAGTTGAGCAAAAACTGGAATTTTTCATCCTTCAGGGAATTTTGTTATTTTAACATTTGTTTATATCTGAAATGAGAACAAAAAATTGAAATACTGAAATTTCTCATGGAACAAAAAAATATATAAAATATTTTGATTCAAAAATGGCAAAACACCCTATGGCTTCTCTTTCTCTCCCTCTTTATGTTAAAATGAAATATTTTGACATTCCCCAATTGAAATATTTCCTCTTTGATTTGTTGAGTTGATCCAAAACATTTAAAGTAAGTTCAACTTTAAACTGCATTTCCTTGCAGTATCACATTGCCCTATGTGATCTGTAGTTGTGGTGCCTGGTGCCCATATTCTCTCATGACCTGGGCTTCCTGACTAGATTACATCTGCCATGATATACCCACATTCATATGATTCCCATAAAGCACCATATGGTTTTGTTGAAGGGTAGAAAGTTTAAAGTTGAACTATCTCAAAAGGAGCTGCAGAGTGAGAATGGTTGATAGATTGGGCTCTGGGTTACAATACCCTGTGTAAGTGTGGGAGAAATGCAGAATTTTCCCTTGAAGGCAAGAGGCTTGAACCTCAGGGGTTGAACTCAGAAAGATAATGAAGGTGTATACACTAGCATTCCACCATCACACACTGTGACATTGTCTTCAAGGCAGCCCAGAATCCTACATTACTGTGTTACCCCTTTGCCATAGTAAGAATGAGCATTGCTGGAGATGAGACTTCAGCAACAAACTCCTTGAGAGTCTCTGAATCTCAGCCTGCCTTGCAGGTAACAATCAGTGAACACCAGTTCCCAGATTCCCAGAGATGTCTCCCTGTAGTGTCCATTCCCTCTCACAGCACACTCACGGAAATTGTTTGCTTCCTCCAAAGAGATAGGTACATATCAGACTGTTAGATTAGCTGAGGACTCCCTCTATCCTGCAACAGAGCAGCACTAACTAAGATGGTTTATAGTAAAACTAAGAATAAGCTTATTAATAAAGAACAGAAATTTAAGCGATGCTAAGCAGAGATAACACACAGAAATGGTTACAAACAAAACCAATTTTTGCACTCCTGTCAAGCCACCAGCACCTGCAGTCTTTCTGGAATGTACACAAAATTAGTTTGCCCTCCCCTTTGTCCCCTAAGTGATGGATAACTAAGGGGTTCTCTCCCTTTCTTTTTATAGACCAGTAAACCTTTGAAAGGTATTCTTTGAAAAGTAAACCCAGGCAAAGTTCCTCTACCATGACGGGATGTAAATGCCATACTGTCTTCTCGTCCTGAGATCAATTTGCTTTTTCTTATTCTCTCTCTCTCTCTCTCTCTCTCTCTCTCTATCACCCACCTACCACATACAAACTTATAACTAGTTATTTATGTACTACCATTATCACAGATACACACTAATATACTGCCTAAAATAGCAGCAAACTGCCAGGAAAAAAAGATTTGATTCAAAGTATAAATTGCATGGTCATTCACCTCAGGTATTTTCACCAGCTTTATATTCACAACAAGGCCTTAAAAACAAAATCTTGACAAATATCTAATCATGAGAAATGAATGAAGATTGTACCCGTCAATCAGTAAATGTGAAGATATATTAAAATGAATCAATTGGTTCTGTACCAATTTCTGCAAGTGCAAACAAATAAATTAATCAAAAATAAATTCTTGGTAAGATATTAAAACCACTGAAGTTTCCTACTGCAAAGCCAAGCATTTAAGTCTGTATTGTATTCAGTAATTATTTTTTTCCTACAACCCTTGGAATCAGCCTTCCGTTAAAATTGGAATTTAGTTGCTATAATTATTGAAGTTTAATTCAGACTCCTGTAATTTTCATGGAACAAAGGTTGATTGCCCAAATTGCCTGGTAAGAAGAAGGAAGGATGTAAAACATCTGTCATTTATTTTAATTAATATGTATTTATCAGATAACACTTTGCTCATTGGATTTGTTGCTGAATCCACTATTTCTAGCTCGGGCAGAACCATTTGCAACTGACACTAAGTGGGTAATTTTTTGATTTAATAAATAGCATACTTAACTGAGATGTCTATATTTTTGGTAAAAACAATAGAGCTTAGTTGCAAATAAAGAGACTAATGTGGTTTCTAAGAAGAATATTTACGTTCCATTCTGTGTTTTGTTTACTAGATAACAGAGCAGAGAATTAGACTGATGTAATACAAATGAACACAAAAGCTTGTTTTCAATCTATGTTTGTGGGACAACTCTTAAATACTTGTGCTTGAAATGAGTGTAAAAAACATACATGAAGTGTGGCTAATTAGTATCCCTTTCCCCCCGTGTGTATTGATAAGTGTCAGAACGTAGCTTGAATGCATGCATAGTCCATGTGTTCAGAGATCACATTAGAGAGTATTTATAAATGTGTTTCATTGTCACCAGAGTGCCAACTTTATGAAATCAAATTCTAGCTGGGGGAGCTAGTTTTTTTTCCTAATTCCCAGCCCACTCTGATTCAGAATCTTAAGAGAAGTATCTGCAGGAGAGAGCTTAGGTAATGTATAAAATTAAACAATTGTTAGTAAGTGTCAGCATGGATAAAATATAACAGCTGTGGTAGTATGTTTTATATATATTTCCCTTTATGTTAGAGATTCTTAAAAAGAAATGAGACAAAGAGAAAAAAAACAGCAAGTTCATTCTGGGAATGAGCTGGTTAAAGAAGGACTCAGAAACGAGGAGACCATTATTGATACCAACCAAGCCCTCAAGCTATGTTTCCTTTCTGTCTGTAACCTAAAAGTAGCATAAAGCAGCTCAGTCAACACTGACTAAGCCTAAAGGGCTTGAAGCTGCAAATATCTAAGAAACAACAATAGAAGGAGAAGCAGCTGCAGCAACCCCCTTAGACTCTATGTCCCTTATGACTTTGCTAGATTGTTTACAATAGCAGCATGCCACCTACATCCACACACAACCCACAGAAGGATTTGTGTCCATGTGGGGAGCCAGGTGCCAAAAAAGCTTCCTCTCTATTAAAATTAGAGGAAGAAGAGACCATGGTGGCTGTTCAGTCTAAATTGCCATGGAAAAAGAAACAACACTATATAGGAGTATTATATATTTATGTGAATTTAATTATACAGACAACTGACCAAATAACTTGCAACAAATTATTTATCTGAGATAGTCTTTTATTCATCCCATGGAATATCCATGAGCAGATGATAATTTCCTCAAATTTATTTCATATTTGATCATATCTAGTAAACATCTTTTCAAATATTTTAAGCTGTGGATTGATGGAGAATATTCAAAATTAAGTTTACATTGTATTTACCACCCCCACTGTACTCTCCTTGAACCAGGGTTCTAGTGTTTCATTCTAATACGAAGGTTCATAGACTTAGGACCCCCTTCCTGGTTGCCATTCTTATAAAAATTAAGGGTACCAATGAATGAGTTTACTTCAACAAATAGGCAGGACATGTGATCAGTTAGCCAAGCCATAATTTTTAATGTCACATTAACGCATGTAGAGACAAGCACAATCATAAGAACTTCTTCATTTTCTGAATCATGGTGCACACTCTTTTTCTAAAAAAAGATTTATATAAGCAGAAACAAGGACTTGTATGTGCACAACAACTTTAACCACAGAGAATCAGGGTTGAGGCACTGTTTTGTCTACAAAATGCCTCCTTAGTGAGGCTGTCTGCATGCGAGGATTGCACTGCTGACCTCCATGTTGTTCTAGTGTCCAGGGGTGCAAATACCTTTTTGTGACCACAATTTTGGCAGTACAAATAAATCCAGGCACAATTGATGTCACTTAGGACAGAAACCCAGCCCCTTGAAGTCCATGAAAAGACTTTGATTGATTTCAAAGAGCTTTGTATCAATCCCTTAGTTGTCTAAATAGCTGACTGAACGCACATATCAAATAGCTAGATGTAGTGACTTCTTGCACTTTCAGAACCACAGGCCCAAATTGGAAAATCATGTTAAACATCTTCCAAAATCTAGATATTTACATTTATGTTAAATCATTAAGCTAGATGTTTCAGTTAGTAACAGTGATAATGATCATTAGTTGCAACAGTTACTCTATAGTTTATTGATATTTATAAAATAATAAACAGTGTTAGTGCCCTGTGCCATATATTAAATAACTGATCACTTAATAGCATTTTTCAGGGATTTTAATTCCCATTGAGATTGACGTAAGAGTGAGATGGACCTTCACTTGCATTTTGGTGTAGATTCTCTTTATTGCTTGAGCTGACAGGTACTAGCGGGGGCAAACCTCAAAAGATGTATAAGGTTATTCTAATTTGGCTAAGTGTGGAAATGCTGAAATATTTATCTGCAGTTTAAAGGCCAACTTGAAAATCTCATATCCACCTGCACATTTTATCTCCTATAGTTACAAGCATGTTCTAACATTATTGTAACTGAAAAAGATCAGCAATTAAAAAAAATCGATGGTTTCAGATTGTTTTATTTTATTCATTTGGCAGCATTTTGTGTGCAGTCAATTTCACTGCTTTGTTAACTGCCAGCTGTCTCACGCACTTGCATCACGGCCTCACTTCATGCAGTGCTCAGATACCTGTCCTTCATCTGGCTCTGCAGGAGGTTTTTTACCCACAGCATCTGCAAAGCTGAAATTGAACAGGCAGCAAGCAGGCAGGTGTATAAAAAGGAAAGGGAGAGGGAAGATGAGGAATTGGCCTGGACATGTTTAAAAAATAAAAATCAGGACATACTTTTTAAAAGGTGCTTTAAGGATAAATATTTTTTTAAATAAATAAATTAAAAAATATCATGTTGAGTCTCCTTTCAATATATCCTTTTCCACCCATTCTTCTCCTGTCCATACGCTATTCCCAAGCTATTTCATCCTTCAACAGCCTTTCTTCAATAGGTTCCCTGATGCCAGTTCATTCTCATTCACCCTCAGCGTTGGATGGTGTTCCTGGCAGAGGAATAGGGGAAGTCGTGTATCTGATTGATTTTATTTTCTGGTGTAACTGGCTTCTTTATCAAATTTCTCATGCTCAAGGGGCATCCCCAGGCTATAGCTTCCACAGAATATGGTCCCATTCCACTGAAGACAGCAGAGATTGTTAGCCCAGGTGAGGTTCTAAGATAGGGTATGAAAAATAGAGGGGACTTTCTGGGGATCTGGAGAAAGAAGTGGGTACTTAGCCAAGTGTTTTCATTCCTGAGAGGGGTGTTTAGGTTTGGTTCAATTTGAGATTTGGGCTGTGGTTTGAATCTGTTGATAAGTTAATCCATCTAGTGCAGTCATCCCTAACAGAAACCAGTCACAGAGACTGAAATACTTCTAATTAGAACAAAATGAAAACTCTCCTGTAAGTGACCTTTTTCCTGATAGGTTTATCTAATTTTATAATACTTTGGTGGCCAATAAAGGGAGAAAAAAAAAGACTTGATTTCGTGCCTTGAGTAATATTCACTGTAGAATCAAGACTAAAATGTAATGAAAGAGGGTGATGATGAGAGTGATGGTGGATTTTTATGTTATTTTAACATTTTTATAGTCACTGGTTTAGGTTTTTTGTTCCTTTGTTCTGGTTTTTTGTTTTTAATCTTGTTTGTGAAGTCATTCCTTCTGCGTGAATTGAGGCAGATCCTCCATCTCCAACAAGGAGAGGTCTCACACCAAATAGCTGTTTCGTAGGTAGGTGTAGTTCTCTGCATTCCATTGTTGATGTACAGAACATTTCTTACACACCATGGATAGAATTTTAAAAGTGCTCAGGCATTGGCCTAATTTTGCTCTCATTGGAATCTATTATAAAACTGACATTGAGCTCAATGAGAGCAGAGTTAGGCAAATGCTGAGAGCTTTTTAATATCGCACCCAATAACATAGGTGCTGGAACTAGAGCTGGGAGTGGGGGTGCATCAGCACCCCCTGACTTAAAGTGGTTTCCATTATATACAGGGTTTACAGTTTGGTTCAGTGGCTCTCAGCACTCCCACTATAAAAATTGTTTCAGTACCCCTGCCCAGTAATGGTACTTTATCATCTTTGCATCCATTTAAACTATGGATAAAAAGGGCCATATAAGTACTAAGTAGAGTTTGTTGGAAAACAGAAACAAATTTTCATAATTTTTTCCTCTCTTTTTCAGTTTCATTTGGATGGACATTTTTAACAAGTTCCAGAGCTAAGTATTTTTCGTTACTACTACCAAGCGATGTACTACATTGGATTTGAATAGAATCCACCAGAAAGAGCATGGCAAGAATTTGAAAATAGTTTTTAGTTATCTTACATTTTTTAAACCTTATGTTATATTTTGTTCCTCTCTGCCCTAAAATCTTGCTTAAAGTTTTCGATTGATAATAAATACATTAACCTTTGGCTTCCAAGCTTGGAAAAAGCCCTAAAAGTTAAGACCTGGGTGGATTTTCTCAGCTTCTGAACATTTTTAAATAATCCTGTCATATTTTATACAGGAATTTTCATCTTGGTGGGTTTTCAAAATTAAAAAACAAACAAACAAACCAACAAACAAAAAACAACATCAAGGAAAAATTACCAGAAGTGGTTTTATGTCAGGAATAGGGTCCTCTTCCTTCAAAAAACTATCAAACAGAAATCTCAGGAGAAATAAGAAATGTTTATACAAGTGCATACAGGTTCTAAATAAACAATCATGACAGAATTTGTTCCAGTGAATCATTCCCTTTAGTCCATTAAATTACTTATCTTGTCTTGGTGGCAACACATGCTATGATTTCTGGAGACATGTGTTTGAAATCAATAAAGGGCTTCCTCTTCCAAAATCCTGTAGAGATCAGACACCATTGGCACTAGGGATTTGGGGGAAGAAAATGATTCTAACTGAGGTAGTGATAGATTCATGTATCAGCTCTACTAGTGGCCTCAAAGGAAGCTCTCTCTTTATTCTGCAGTGGGGGGATATGGCCAATAGCAACAGGGGTGGAAGTTTGGGGGAAAGTAGCAGGCTTTTAATGTCCATAAAAGATCGTTGCTCTCACTTAAAATGCTTGTGAAAATCCAGAGAGATGATTCATTTTTACATAAAGCCAAGACTCAGTGATGAAAGTTTGTTCCTGAAATTAAAATCAGAAATACCAGAGTATCTATATCCGGATAAATAGTGGGAGTTCTGAACTCCAACCTGGTGGCTCATTTGTGAACCTGAATTTTTCTACATATCATCTGAATTTCAGGGCCTTGCTTTTTAAAGGACTTCCAATGGAATCTTTATTCTTTATTACCAGAACTTATTGAACTTTGCAATTTAGCGAGAATGGATCTTTTTTTATCCTTTAGTAGTGAAATAATGGATATTTGGCTTTTGTCTGAAGCATTTTTTCTATACTCCAGTTTGAATGCATTGTAAAGGACTGACATAAATATAAAAAAATAGAACTATAAATCTATCAAAACTGAAAATCCCAGATACTGATGGAAACAACTGAAAAGTCATTATCTAGTTGATGTGATCTAAGTTTTACATGATTTGTTTTGAAAAACATTATGTATCCAGAACATAATTCAAATACCCAGACAATACTGGGAAGTTTTTTATAATAGATTTATGAGAGACTTCATCTTCCCTGTTCTTGGTATGAAAATGAAATGCAGCACACTGGGGATGAATAGTAAGAGCAAAGAATAATACAAAGTTAGGGGAAAAATACTGCACTCTATTGAACATCAGAGAAGTTCATAAATGTCCTGATTACCAGCAAAACAACCAACTAGTGTTGCCAAGAAAGGCTGTCTTGTTGCATTGCTCTTTAAAACTGCATCATGTATGTGTCTGGATAGTAAGCGTTCCAACTGGATGCTATACCACTGATGCAAAGTGGTAGGTAGTCACACTTGTGACATTTTGGGGTCCACCCAGACTAGTGAGGGGTTCTGTCACTGCTTGCTCTGTAACATTGTAGGCCTTTGTGCTATGCAGTTATGGTTCAACTCCCTGATGCCATATTTGGGGAGACTCAGGACTGAAAGAGCTACTGGTGTCACCCTGCAAAGTATAACTGGATTGGAGAGAGTGAGGCCTAGACTTTGTACTTCTGGGTTAGCTACCGGTGTCAAGGATCCGACTCATAGCTGGACAGCATAGACCCCCAAGCAGGGCCAGTGCAACCATTAGGCAAACTAGGCAGATGCCTAGGGGGCCAAGATTTGAGGGTGCCAAATAGCTAGGTAGTGAAACACACGACACCATTGGCACAGATACAACACATGCAGAAGCAATTAAGGTATCCCCCAGTAACCAAACATCTCCGGAGAAGACAGAGACAAAATGAGATACTAACCATACACTGCCTGATCACCTCTGGGTAATGCTGCAATCTACACAATAAAAATGGTTGCTAACCGTATGGTGGTTTGTTTTTTGATGACAGTCTCTTCAAATTTGTAAAGCAGCATCAATCGCCTTCAGGGGCAAGATAAGGCATTTCTTTTATCTACAAAACAGGACCAAGAAGAGGATTGAGGTGGCAACATTCCAAGACTATGTGGCTCCTAAAACATGTAAGTAATACTCCATGTGAACTGTGCAGAGTTCTCTCAAAAATGATCTGAAACCTTTTTTCTATGAATAGAGCCCTATATATTGTTCAGGTGGCCATGCATGAAATGTAAGGAAATACTTCACCTTTAACCTGGCCTATCAGATCTCTAGTTTTAGATAGATTAGTTTCAAGCAGTTCCTGCTACTCTTGTGGCAAAGGGAAGCCCAGTTCAGATAAGATGACCCAGTATAGAAAGCTCTAGTGTTAATTTTACTCTGACAGCTGTAAAATACAGCCTACATAGGTTAGTGAGGGCACTAGATGCTGTGCAGTGTTCCATAGGGAGACATTATGTTCTGTAAGAACAAAGGAAAATATAGATTTCTTCACTCCCTTGGTTCCTCAGGAAATTAATTGGACGATTTCCAAATATTCTTTCATATATTTAAAACTATGTTGCAATCAGCTGTTGTTTTGGCTCATTGGTTCAGCTCAGAAGCCTTGATTCAAGATTAGCTGGCATTGTTGATTTAGTTCCCTTCTGAAAATCACCTGCTTTGCAAATGTTTTGATAATACAAAGGAAACATTTAATGCCTATTTAACATATAATCTACATGTCTGTTGTCTTAACCAGAGTTTTAAGTGTCTAATTTTTAATACCATATAGCTGAAAGCAATAAATGTGAAATACTGTACCTCCATCTTTGGAAGGGCAAACTGTGTTCACTGTAGTGGGAGAAGCGTTGCTTAATTAGTCTGTGATAGTTCAAGTTGTAGGTTGCAACCAGGAGTAAGGAGAGGTATGATTTGCTAATTGTTCTTATGAAATGAACACTAATATTGTGGTGATATTATTATTATTACTGCAGAATAAGGGGAATAATTTAAAGGTTTTTGTGTAGCATTTGTACAGAATAAAGTATCCTGTGCAAATGTATGCGACTGACACGATTATTTCAAGTAATGAGGCTCTTGACATTTATATCTACCATTACATACAATACTTGTTATTCCAACTGAAGTGCTTTCACTGCACTAATCTGCCTTTTACATGTTGTCAATTTGCTTGTGCTTGAGACTTCAATTCTTCCATTGCATCCATCGTTCTTTTCATCTTTTGATATTTTTTCTCAGCTTCAACTTATTTGTAAAGAAATATTACCTGTAAAATTCAACCTCCCAAGCTCAAAAACAAAGCAGCTCTTCTTTTATTCCAGTTGGCACCCTGTGTAAAGTACTGTTGCTCTTTATTGCTACTCAACAGCCAGGCTCTTGATCCAGAATAGTTACCAATGGGTTGTTTCTGAGAGTGGCAAGAATGAATTATATTTAAGGCATTTTGAACCAACTCAGACACTTGAACATTACAAACAGGAAAACCCTTTTGTTAAGACAAAGAAGAGGAAACAACCTAACAAAAAAAGTGTGAAATGGTTGAAGGGAAAGAGATCACCAATGGGGAGAGGGAGAGGTGGCTGATAAAGACAGGGAAGAGAGAATGTAGCTGAATGAAAGTAAGCTAATAGTGCAATGAAAGAGGTACTAGGGGCCTGACAACAGACAAGGGAAGTGGACTAGCAAAATGAGAGAGGGAATGAGAGAGAGACCAACAAAGGGGTACAGAGAGACACAGCATGGTTTGGCGGATGGAATACAGTGTTGGGAGTCAGGAGACATGGGTTTCTATTCCCTGCTTGCCTGTTCACCTGCTGTGAAGGTATTTTACCTCTCTGTGTCTCTGTTCATGATCATAATAGCCCTTTCTTGCCTTAAAATTTATAAAAGTAGAAATGGTATGATGAAAAGATTAAAAAAACGTAATGCATTGCCAAGAGTTTTAGTACTTAGAGATATATTCAACTCAGAGGCTGAGTTTTTTGGAAGAGTTTAAAGGAGTTAGGCAGTACTTAAATTGTGCCAGGGCTTTCGAGGGCCGAGTCCCAGTACCTGTAGGCTTGGCAGTTCATAGCACTGGCACTTCTGGGCTTGCTACATCATTATGACTGTAAAAAAATTACTTGAGCCCTAGGACATGATTGCTTGAGCCCGGCACCTCTTTCATTACAAATTAAGCACTAGTGTTAGGCATCCAACTCTCTAGACAGTATGTACATTCAGCTATTTTAACTTTAAAAAAAACACCAAAATAGTTCAGCAACAAAATTGTTCCAAACTTTTCTGTACAATTCTAAAAGTTTCAAGAAAACACAGCCTGCTTCCAGGCTTTTGTTTTGTAGTCTGAAATTAGAAAGAAATCATAATTGTATAAAGTATCCAGATTATGGGGGAATATATTTTCCCATGTATATCACATGTAGCCTGATATACTTGAACGGTAAGGTTTTCAAGAGTGCCCAGGAGCAGAAGTCTCAGTGACTCTCAACGTGCTCTGAAGTCACTCAGGTGGTTTTGAAAAATCCACCTGTAGGTTTTTTTTCCCCCCAGTGTTGGCAAAGTTGATATCAGTGCAAAATTTTCAGAATGCATCACAGTAAAAGAAGGTCATATCATACCATTCACTTTCATGAGCACAGGGTAAAGGGACCAGTGGATCTTGGCCCTAGGGATACAGAAGAGGGAAGTTCCATCTCTGTGACACACTCTGAAGAAGTCTCTCTATAGGGATTTGGGATCTGATTGTGTGTGGATGACAGTCCAAGGATGACAGCACAGAATTTCAGGGGATAAGTAAATGTTTTTCAAGATCTTATCCAAGTCTGTTGAAATGTTTCTACTGATTTCAATGGATTTTGAATCAGGCCTGGAGTCAGCGTTAATTTGCCCACCTTCCCCAAACCTCCATGCCCAAGAAGAAAGGGAAGGACCAAAAGCTAGTGTGGGGGTAGACTTGAGCCTTTGCAAATACCAGAGCATCTTGGGTTTTGCAAGCCAAATCTTCTGCTGTTTCTGTGGGACATGATGGGTGAGGAAACATTCACACTGAATGGAGGAATGTACAGGAAACTCAACAGAAGGACCTCAGACATTTTGGTCTTCAGGCAAGAGCAGCCCACATAGGGGACCATGGGCCCTGTTATTGTTAGGTTACCTCTGTATATGTTACAGCATAACCCAAGCAATTCCTCATCTCCTCATTCAACTTTTTGTTTTTCCAAATATCCTCTCCTCTGTAATTATTTCTAGCACAAGAACCATTTTTCTCTAGCTAGAACAGAATGCATGCCATCCCCCACCCCCAAGGTCAATAACACCAAGACTATCTGGCAAATGGTGAACTTGTGCTTCCTCCTTCTTCCATTGCTCATCCAGCCTGTGTTTTGTCACCTCTAAGGCCTTGATCCAAAGACTATGGATGCCAATAGAAAGATTTCACTGCCTTCAGAAAGTTTGGAATCTTGCTGTAATTGAACAAGGCCCAAATGTTTTCCTTGCACAGTCTTTGTCTCTCTGAATTTCTATAATCTTGTTTCCATTTTGTGACTTCAAGAAAAAAACAAACAAATTGCATCAAGGAACAGGTAAAGAAATGAAATTTGACAGACTAGTGTAAACTTGTTTATGTAAAACACTAAAATAGCAAAACAGAACCTGAACCACAGCTGCCTTAATATGTCATCTCTGATTGCATGCACAGGAAGCCAAGCCATGAGCAACCGCTCCCCCAGTCTCGAGTTTCAAATATTCTTTATTGCTGCACTTATAAATTTGCAGTAACAGCCAATAATTACCAAAACCTCAGGAAAGTCTCCTATCCCAGCTGTTTCTATGAGAAAAAACGTCAGGCATCAGACCCATCAAAAGGATTTGATTTTCTATTTACCTCATTTGCCTTTAGACCAGAAATACTGGGAAATATACATTGTAAAGATATCAAAAGCAAAATAAATTGTACAGTTCAGCCCAAAGTAAAAGAGTAGATATAGCCTCAGACAATTAATAAATCTGAGACAAATCCTGGGTCCTAGTACAAAGCCAGAGCCAGGAGGTTTGTTGTGTGGCTAATCAAAGGGTATAGAGAGGGACAGACATCTCCCACACATACACTAACCCAGGCCATGAAACATGAAGTGGGATAAGCAGTATTGCCAACCCCAAGAATTAAAACATCATGAATCAGGCCCTCAAAGTCATTCGGCTTAAAGAACCATGAGATTTTAAAAGTAATACATTTAGGATTCTTTTTTATTTGTCTTCTTGTGTCTGAGCTACTAGGCAGCCTGCAGGCTACGTTTTCAGGGTTTTCTTTGCAACCATTTTTACTTTGTAAATTTAAGCTGAGATTCTTTTGTAATAGCACATCTCCAGGAGCTAAGCTTAAAGAAAGCCACCAAATATCATGAGATTTGGTCATGAGATAATGTCCTGTGATTTAGCAACACTGTTTAAATAGTACATAGGTCTCATGCTGGTCGTCTGCACAGGGATAGATTTCAGCCTTATAAACACCTGGTTCTTAATCCCATTAGAATCCTGACTATCTGAGAAATCACTTTAGGGATGCAGGGGTACCACCACATGTAATTTTTCAAGTGCTCAGGCTAACAACCTCCTAGTTTACATGGAAGGGAACTGGTGGTAGGGCATTCTCGGTTAGGAAGGTCTTGCCTCTGGAATCCTCTTCCCTCACTTCTTGACCCACCAGAAGCAGAACTTCAGGCTCTGTAAGACTTGTCTATTCTTCTTCGAGTAGTGTCCCTATGGGTTCTCCACTGTATGTGTATTTGCGTCCCTACTCAGAGATTCAGGTAGCAGTGTCAATTTGGCCCACACATGCACTCTTCCTCCCTCATGGTTTGTCCTGTGGCTATCTAGCACTGCACAGGTAAACTATTCCCAGTTCCTTCTCAACCGCTTTTGGCCTCGAACAGAGTGAGCAGTATCTCTTCCTTATCTGTGTCATTAGCATAAATAGTACTTTAAATTTAGTCTTTTTTTTGTTTCTTTTAATAGTTAGAGTTTTCGTTTCTCCGTTGTGAAATAAAAGTTTTATTTTTTTTATCCCATCTCCCATATTTAGTAGTCTAGACTTGCTGTTGTTTTGGTTTGTTTTTTGTAAAAATACATTTATTTTTGCATTTCTTGCCTTTGGAGGCTGATAGTCCCATCAGGGGCATGGTCAATTCCCTAGTTTTAAGAGGAGCCTCTCCTGCAAAGAGGAAATTCAGGTGACAAACAGGTTCTCTCGCTGTGTCCAATGCCTGGGAGAATCACACATCCCACAAAAGTGCACCCTTTGCCAACAGCTAACAGTTAGATTGCGTAAAAACTGTGAGCTGAAGTTGAAGCTCCTTCTGATGGTGGCTGCACTTCAGCCACCAACTGACATCAGCCATCTCCAGGACATACATGAAGCACCTTCGACCTCCAAGGAGGTAGAATAATGGGGAAAAATCAGTGGATCCCCCTATAAACACTCAAGAAAAAGGGCTTCAAGCCCTGATGCAAAATCCTTGGCCAGCCAGAGGGGTTTCTCAGCATGCTTGGCCACCTTGGTACCAGCAGCACCAGCGGCTCTGAAGCGTAATACTCATAAACATCAGGGTCCTTCATCTATGAGCTCTCCTGCACCACTTAAGGATGCCAGGGGCTCAGGCTCTGAGGCAGCAGTACTGCCTCCTTGACAAAAGGACAAAGACCTCACCACCTCAAAAAGACCAGCACCAAAGAAATCTGTACCAAGTGCAGTAAAGCTCCCTTCAGTGGAGTATTCCTCTCACAAAGAACCATCAGTACAAATAACACAGCATCATCACTCCTTCATGGAATAGAGTCAGTCAAGAGTACCACAATAGTTCTGGTACCTTCTGCACCTGGTGGTCACAGAAGAACTGGAATCCTCATTACTTAGGCCCTGGTGTCAAGCAAGTCTCAATGCTCGGACTCACCAATGACACTGGGCCATTTGCCACCAGCACCCCAGTCAATACCTCCCTTACCCAGTCACAAATCAGATAGTGACCAGTTATTTCCCTGGGCTTTCACCAGAGTCTGCTGTCACAATATTGGGAACCTCCCAAACTCCACCAATATGATGACTCAAACCTGATATGGGCCTCCTTGGGCACCTGCACCACCCATGCTATCCGACTCCAGTGGTTCTGTTGGGATCCCTGAGCAATTTACAGATACCACACTTCCCAGGAATCCAGTATCTCTCACAGAGAGTCTGTCAGATGTTTTCCTCCGGCTTCAGTATCAAGAGCCCCTTTACCTGAGGAGGAAACTTTTGAGGGGCAGGAGGAAAGCCCAAAAATTGAGGCTACTCTACCAACAAATCTCTACTTTTCATCACCAAATGAGTCTGTGATGCCCCCTCCCCCCATCTCTAGAAGATTATGTGACAGATCCAGGCCAGTGGGGTACAGGAGTCTGGTAGAGGGCAAATATACTGGTCACTGGCTGAGTAGTTTTCTGTTCCCTGAGTGACCAGAGCAGGGGCTGCACTAGAGTAATCAGGAACCTGCTAGAACCAATTAAGGCAGACAGGCTGGTTAGATCACCTGCAGCCAATCAAGGCAGGCTAATCAGGGCACCTGGGTTTAAAAAGGAGCTCACTCCAGTCAGGGAGAGGGGAGCCAGAGGAGAGGAAGTGTGTGTGAGGAGCTGGGAGCAAGAGGCACAAGGAGCTGAGAGTGAGAGTGAGAGGGCGTGCTGCTGAAGGACTAAGGAGTACAAGTGTTATCAGACACCAGGAGGAAGATTCTCTGGTGAGGATAAAGAAGGTGTTTGGAGGAGGCCATGGGGAAGTAGCCCAGGTAAGTGTAGCTGTCATGCAGCTGTTACAGGAGGTACTATAGACAGCTGCAATCCACAGGGTCCTGGGCTGGAACCCAGAGTAGAGGGCGGGCCTGGGTTCCCCCTAAACCTCCCAACTCCTGATCAGACACAGGAGCAGTTGACCCAGACTGTGGGGAAGATCACTGAGGTGAGCACATCTACCAATAAGCGCAGGACCCATCAAGATAGAGGAGGAACTTTGTCACAATTATTTTAGACTTTTTAAGGAACTTACTAAGAGGGTGGTGGATGCACTTCAACCCCTATGGGAGGTAGCAGATACACATCTCAAACTGGTTGATATTCTGTATACTTCCTCCTCATTCAGAATTGCCCTCCCAATTAACAAGGCACTTCTAGATCCTGCCAAAGTCATCTGGCAGACACCAGCCTCCATGGCACCAACGTGTAAGAAAGTCAATAAGAAATACTATGTCCCAACCAAAGAGGCAGACTTTCTTTTTCAGCATCCTCAACCAACTTGATTGTAATAGATTCAGTCAATGTATGTGGCAAGCAACATCATCTCAAGTCAACCTCATACAATCAAGACTGGAAAAGGCTAGACCTCTTTGGAAGGAAAACATAGTAGCCAGCGATGTTGCAGTTCAGGGATATGAACTACTAGGCTGTAATGGCCAAATACGATTTTATTAATTATGAGATACTGAAGCATTCATTAGACATTTACCAAAGGTGCAAAAAGAGCAGTTCCAGGCTATTGCCAAGGAAGGCCAGTTAGTAGCCAGAACTGTGCTATAAACAGCATTGGACACAGCAGATACAGCTGCCCACTCAATCTGCATGGCAGCTGTGTAACCAGGACTCCTGTTGCATTACCTTTCCGGGTTGCCCAAAGAAATTCATACAACAGATGAGGCTCTCCCATTTAAAGGGCTCAGGCTCTTCACCAATAGGACTGATGCCTCTCTTCACACTCTGAAAGATTCCAGTGACAAATTATGCTCCCTGGAAATGTATATGGCTGGGCAAAAGAGAAAATATGGCTCTCAACCACAGCACAGGTCATGACCACCTTAATACTCATTGACACAGCACTATTATGAGCCACAGTGTAAGAGACCCAGGGTGCAAAAATGCAAGCATTCAGTCCAAGCTAAGACCTCTCAACCCTACTCCGTTAAGCGCTTTTGACAGGTTAGTTGAGGGTCCAAATAGCTATCCCTTTCAACATCAGCTGCCATCTATGCACCTGTCACATCCCTTCTGAACTTGCCTGACACTCTGTGATGGGATGGACTAGGTCAAGAGGCCCAGTGCTGGAAGCCTCAGGGTCCTGCCAGACCGATCCCAGGAAAAGAATAGTGGAGCTAAGTCCTACAAGCAGCTTAGAGAGGCTGCATGGGAATCAGCCAATCAGGAGGGGAGCCTGCAAGGGTCTAGCCAATCAGAGGGGTTCAGGCTAGTATGAAAGGAGCTGCAATGCAGACCAGAGTCAGTTGCTGCTTGGAGCCTGAAGCGTGAAGGCAGTGCTCCTAGTAGGCTGAAAGACTGAAGCACCACAGATTGCTCAGTGCTGGCAGGGACCGGGGGAGCAAGAAAGCCTGGCTGGCTGCTGGGCCTCAATTTAGAAGAGCCCTGAGATAAAGTGAAGCTTTGGTAAAGGCTGGGGCTGTGGGGAACTGGCCCAAGGAACTGAAATGCCATTAGTTATAGGGAAATGGCACATGGTTGCTACTTAAGATGTTCCTTGGATTAGGGCCTGGAGTAGTGCGCAGGCCTGGATCCCTCACAACAGCCACTGGGGAGAGGCCCAGGGAAGGGAGTGTACATGAAACCCCAATTTTGTATCCTTCACCTCCAGGCTTGACTCCTTCTTGGTTCCAGAACTTAGAGGTACAATACTCTGATGAGGGGAAAGACGTTATTACACAGCAGAAAATCGACCACTTAACACACTTCCCTGCAAAAATGAAAACTATTCAAAATTTGGTATTATTCTAAGCACATAGACAGAACATCGTCCTGCCTCCCTCCCTCCCTCTGATTTGAGAATGCATTTTTGGACCATAAAAAATCAGGACTCACTTTCTCAGCTCCCTTAAAATACATCTAAGTGGCCATAATGGCCTTCCACTGTCAAGTAGACAGATACCTGGTGTTTGCTCATGGACTGACATGTAGATTTCTTTAGGACATTGGAAACCTCTTCCCACATGTGAAACCACCAGCTCTAATCTGGTATCTTAAGCTAGTTCTCAGAACTTTGACTAGACCTCTCTTTGACCCTATGGCAACTTGTTTTTTCTTACACCTGTCCATAAAGACAGCATTTCTGCTGGTCATCACCTCAGCTAGGCACATAGGAGAAATAGTGGTCCTGATGGTATATGTGCCATTCACAGTCTTTTTAAAGACAAAGTAACACTGAGGCCACATCCCAAGTTTCTCCCTAAAGTAGCCTCCACTTTTCATTTGAATCAATAAATCCATCTTCCTGTTTTCTTCCCCAAACCACATAATGTTAGGAGAGCATTAGCATTTTACTTGAACAGGACTAAGGACTTTAGGAAGTCTCCTACACTCTTCCTTTAGTTTGCAGAAAGATCCATAGGTGGCGCAATATTGGCTCAGAGACTATCCATATCTGGTTGTATTACTCACTGTTACCAAGGGCACAACCTCTTGCCTCTGTGCAGAATCCACACACATTCCACAAGGTCACTTTCTACCTTGATTTCATTCCTTAAAGATGTCCCCATCCCATAAATTAGCAGAGCTGCAGCTTGGGCCTCTGCCCAAACTTTTCTGGGACACTATGAGATCACTGGAGACTTGGCTTCTGACACCATCTTTGCCTCCGACACCCTCTTTGCCTCCACACTACTCTCTATAATAATGGATTCTACTCTGAAGCCTCAGAACCCTCTATGGGGAATACTGCTGTGAAGTCACTTACAGTGCAGTACCCATAGGGACACTACTCAAAGAAGATGAAGTTACTCACCTTGTGCAGTAATGATGGATTTTTGGGATATGTCCCCCATGGGTGTTCCAAAACCTCCCCTCCTCCCCTCTACTATGGAGTTCTTGATATAGGGTTCTGTGGCAGAGAAGGAACTGGGAGCGGTTTGCCTGTGCAGCATTAGATAGTCTTGAGGCAAACCATGAGTGAGGGAGAGCGCATATGCAGGCCGAACAGATACTGCTATCTAAAATCTCTGATTAGAAGCATGGGCACAAATACACCTACACCCATTGGGATACACATCTCAAAGAACCATCATTGCTGCACAAGGTGAGTAACTTTGTTTTCTCCCAGATTTTTATTAATGGTAGCTGCTGGGTGAGTGGTTCCTTGCTACGTTCACTGGGAGGTCAGTAAAATGACATTCAGTAACTAATTGACGACATTGGTATGTTGGTGGATTTTCACAAAACACAGAGCACAGAAAGCACCAGCACTTAACTGAAACACTATGTGAAAGTTGTTGTCTTGCTCCCAATCATCCTCCAGATTGGCCTGGAAGTGCCTCTTCTGTGGTCTGTGCCAAAGCTTCATTGGAATATCCACAAGGCTGACTGGCCCACCTACACATCAGAAACAGAATCTCAGATCCCATGGCTCAAACCAATACCTAGAAACTTTGGTCATTTTACAAACATCCTAACATTTACTGCTAAGAAGTACATTCCTCTTGGGCACCGCAAGGCTTTCACTCCCTGCTGGACAAAAGAATCTGAGTCTTTCCAGAGGGACTATGAAAAGAGTGGCAACCCAGATAAAGCCATTGCACTGCTTGAGTCCTTGAATTTGGCGCACCTGGAAAGGTGGAAAGAGACCATTGAAAGCCTTGATTTCACCCATTCAGGGAGTAAGACATGGACTTTTTTCTGGCAACTTGGAGGATCCCAGCCAGTAGTTCAATGCTTAGCAAAGGTGACAGCAAATGCTGTTGCCTCTCATCTTCTTACAGAAAGATGCCGATAGAGAAGATTACATGCCAGGAGGTCCAGTGGGAACTCCACAGAAAACTTCAACAATGTCTGGAAGAATCCCCACTCTCTTCCCCATATTCTATCAAGGAAATCAGTGTTACCAGAAAGTTTCAGGGGTTGAAGACATTTCATTAGAGTTTCTCAAGAATCTGGGGAGGGGTCCAGGAATGGCTGGTGGTGCTTTTTACTGCCGTGCATAGAACCAGAGAAGTGCCAACAAGCTGGTGACAGACAATAGTGGTTACCCTCCTGAAGACTGGAAACCCCCCAGAGGATGCAGCCAGCCAATGCCCGATCTGTCTCCTCTCAAACACCAGCAAGCTCATGGAATGGGTGCTGCTCCACCGTCTGTCTGATATTATTGAAGACATCCTCCCAATGGAGCAGGCAGGATTTTACCTGAAAAGGAACTTGTGTGACCAAGTAGCTTGACTTACCTGCCCCACTGAGGCAGGATTCCAACATAAGGGGAAGACAGGAATTGACCTTCTTGATCTGTTCTCGGCATACAACACTGTCGGGAGACAGGGCCACCTCCTCAACGTCTCCCGCATCAGTCACTGCTGGCAAATGATCCACCTCTTGGTGACAATGACTGGGGATTGCCACTTTAAGGTAAATCTTAATGGCCAGATCAGTAGACCAAGAATTCTTAACTCAAGCATCCCTCATGGCTCTGTCCTGGCCCAAATACTTTTTAATCTATAAACTGTGGATATACCAGCAACAGAATCAAGGAAATTCATGTATGTGGATGATATTGCCCTAGCTGTTCAGCATATAAGTCTCCATACTATCAGCTGCACCCTAACCTGAGATCTTAGCACAATGACTGCTAATCCAAAAAAATCCATGGTAATTGCTTTCCACCTGAACAATAAAATGGCTAATACCAAACTTGATGTGCAGTTCTGCGGTGAGAGCATCAGCCACAAAGCTAATCCAAAATATCTTGGCCTTACACTGGACTGGAGTTTGACCTTTCAACAACACCTTGAGAACACCTGCGATAAAGTCAGGTGTCATGTCACACTTATCAGAAAATTGGCTGGAACATCATGGGGCTCCAGTCTACAGACCTTATGAACTTCAACAATTGCCTGGGTATATTCTGCAGCTGAATATTGTGCACCAGTGTGGTCTCACAGCAGTCACACTAAACTCCTTGACAATCAACTCAATAATGGAATGCTCATAGTGTCAGGGATGCTCAAACCTACTCCAGTTGTCTGGCTCCCAGTCCTACCGCACATTCAGCAGATTAAGAAAGAGATGTCTGACCAGCTCTTCTAATCATGTCAATGCAAATACGAGGATCCCTCTGCACCATGGCCAGCAGAACCTGCCAAAAATGAGATTAAAATCCTGTTACCCTTTATGGAACTGTATCCAGAGCCTTACATCCAACTTTGATGCTGAGGCTCAATGGAGAGTCGCATGGAGCACTTCAACTTCTCAAAACAAACAGTTCATCGTTGTTCCTGTTGAGGAACCACCATGTTTTGATTTATGTCGGAAAGACTGGTGCAGATTGGATCGCATCAGGACATCTTGTGGGAGATGTGGACAAACCCTCCTTAAATGAAAAATGATGCAAACATCTGTATGCAACTGTGGTCACCAGGCACAAATGATAGAGCACATCGTATCTGAATGTCTCCTTCGTTCTTTTGCTGGGAGCCTGATTGACATTCACCGGCTCACTGCTGCAGCAATGTGCTGGCTATCAAACTTAGATATACATTTGTAGTTGTTGCTCCCTACCCAAGCCATATGAAAGAAGAAGAAGAAGAAGAAGAAGAAGGTGAGTGGTTGACTAGGGGAATGTAGCAAGGAATACTTTGTTCTGACTTTAGAGAGGTTTTTGATTAATCCAAATTTGCATATCCAAAGTTCTTATGTTTATTTTAAACTTGGTCTGTGCCTAGGAAATAACTAACCCTTGTGCAGAGTGCTGGCACAAGCTTTACTTACTTACTTCAGTCCTGTAAGTACACTATGTATACATTATGCTAATCCTCTGCTCGGGGATGAATTTCACCCCTAGAATGTTACCGATAGGAATAATGAATAAATCTACATGTCAGATTGAAACAATATCTACAGTAAATTTATTCTGGTTTTTTTCCCCATTTTTGTACCAATTATTCAGAAAAAGGAAAGTATTTTATGTTATAAATTAAAGTAGGGAACATTTTTCACAGCTTAGATGTACTGAATTATATGGAAGGTTTTGAAAGTGCTCTTATCCATTTTATTCATCTTTAGAAACACTAAAAATCAGAAGTGATCACGAGAGCTTCACATTTTCAATAAAAAGAAAATATAGCAATTAAGAATGCCAATAATCCACTAACAAAACTGTATTCATTATTCCATACATGACTCAGACTCAGTTTCCCTATTTTTTCAGTCAAATATCTATTGTTGATATTCATGTAGATAACTTTGAAATCCATATTATCAGCATGTACTAAAGAACAGAGCCCTGGCAAAACATGAATTCAGCTTCATGGCAAATATTGTAAATGGAAACAGAAAATGCTTTAAATATAACAGAGTCTCATGAGAATGTAAAGATTATAATCTTTTGGTTGTCCTCAGACTTACATAATTAATAAATGGTGCTCTATCAATAAATAAGAATATTTAAAAAAATAAAAAATTGGGAAATCAAAGGTTAATCCAAACATCTCATTAGTACATGGAGTTTATTTATAAGTTAACCTGACTAGTAATTTAACTTGAACCTACAGTACTTGTGTCATATTTCTCCTTCCATGATCTTCATTCATTGTGGTGCTTTTGTTGACATTCAATGTAAATGTTGAACTGTGATTGGGGTCTATAAACCCCATCACACAGACTCACACTAAGGTAAAGGAGTAGTGGAACAGTATTGGACCATGAAGGGTGCACCCCTCATCAGCTTCTGGGCATGATTCCTATGAAGGACTGCTTAAAGGGAGCTCTGGCTGGGGGAAGAGTTGGGTGCAAGAAGGTGGACAGGTGGTAGATCCTGGAGTAGGGCAATCTGGGGGTATGGGGGAAGATGGGTTTTTGAGTAAGTCTCAGACCTGCCTCTTTTCCCACCTTCTGCCTGGTAGGGGGAGCAATTGGACTCTGGGAGTTAGCTAGGAAGGTCTCCCTCCCAGCTGGGGCTCTGAATTGCAAGGAGAAGGCTGGTGCCACACCACAAACTGAAGGAGAGCGAGGAAGGCAGGAAGTAGCCCAGGGGAGGTGGATCTGGAGTGGCAGTCACAAGAGACAGATGCATCCTGGAGGTGAATGCCTGGCTGAGAAGATGGTGTTGTCAGGAGGTCTTTGGCTTCCTTGACCAGGGGATGCTGTTCCAGGAAGAAGGACTGCTAAGCAGAGATGGGGTCTACCTATCGAAAAAGTGGGAGAGCATATTTGGCTATGGACTGGCTAACCTAGTGAGGAGGGCTTTAAACTAGGTTCGAAGGGGGCAGGTGACCAAAGCCCACAGGTAAGTCAAGAAAATGGATCCCTGGGAGAAGGTTTGGAATTTGGGGGGAGCATAGGCTGTTACAGCAGGGATAAAGGAGAGACAAGATGGAACTGGAGGAGGGTGAATCAAATCAGTATCAGTATGTCTGTATACTAATGCAAGAAGCAGACATGTCAAAACAGTGAAAAAAATGCATAAACTGGGATTGTTTTTGGCTTAGTTGGCTTGTAAGTTGCTTGTTGGCTAGTTTCTGAATTGTAGTTTGTTGCTTGTTTGGCTTGTTGCAGCTTGTTGCTTTTTTTTTTTTTTTTTGATTGGCTTCTGCCAAGCAGGGCCAGGGAGTGAGGGAGAAGGGGGAAAGCAGAGGCAAGGTGCACACAGTGGGCCCGCCACAGTCATAGACTGCATGCTGGGAGATCTAGTTTCAGAGAGTGTTGGGGTTCTTAGGGGTTGGCTTGTTTTGGCCTTGTTTGAAATGGGATTAGCTTGATTTTTGGCTTATTGTTAAAAGTCAGGGTGCTTATTTATCACATGAAAGTTGGCAACAGTGGCAAGAAGTATGGGGAATAAGCAGGAAGAACTCGAAATGCTAGTAAATAAACATAACTGTGACATAGTTGGCATCACAGAGACCTGGTGGGATAATACGCATCACTGGAATATTTGTAAAGAAGGGTACAGTTTGCTCAGGAAGGACAGGCAGGGAAAAAAGGGAGGGGGTGTTGCCTTATATATTAAAGATGTATATACTTGGACTGAGGTTGAGAAGGAAATAGAATACAAACTCATTGAAAGCCTCTGGGTAAGGATAAAAGGGATAAAAAACAAGGGTGATGTCATGGTAGGGATCTACTTCAAACCATCTAACCAGGAAGAAGAGGTGTCTGAGGCTTTTTTTAAACAGCTAACAAAATCATCCAAAGCACCAGACTTGGTGGTGATTGGGGACTTCAACTACTTAGACATCTGTTGGGAAAACAACATAGCAGGGCACAGATCATCCAGCAAGTTCTTGGAATGTATTGGAGACAATTTTTTATTTCAGAAAGTGGAGAACGCTAATAGATGACAGGCTTTTCTACTTTGATTTTGACAAATAGAGAGGAACTGGTTGAGAATTTGAAAGTGGAAGGCAGCTTGGGTGAAAGTGATCATGAAATGATAGAGTTCATGATTCTAAGGTCTGGTAGGAGGAAAAACAGCAAAATAAAGATAATGGATTTCAAAAAGGCAGACTTTAGCAAAGTCAGGGAGGTGGTAGGTAAGATTCCATGGGAAGCACATCTAAGGGGAAAAACAATTGAAGACAGCTGGCAGTTTTTCAAAGAGACATTATTAAGAGCACAAGAGCAAACTACCCACTGCATAGGAAAGATAGGAAGTATGGCAAGAGATCAGCCTACCTAAACCAGGAGATCTTCAATGATCTAAAAATCAAAAAAGAGTCCTACAAAAAGTGGAAACTAGGTCAAATTACAAAGGATGAATATAAACAAATAATACAAGTATGTAGGGACAAAATTAGAAAGGCCAAGGCACAAAATGAGATCAAACTAGCTAGAGACATAAGGAGTAACAAGAAAACATTCTACAAATACATAAGAAGCAAGAGGAAGACCTAGGCCAGGGTAGGACCATTACTCAATGAGGGGGGAAACACAATAACAAAAAATGTTTTGGCTTTCACCAAGAAGGTTGGTGGTGATTGAACATCTAACATAGTGAATACCAGTGAAAATGAGGTAGGATCAGAAGAAGCTAAAATAGAGAAAGAAAAAGTTAAAAATTACTTAGTCAAATTAGATGTCTTCAAGACACCAGGCCTGATGAAATGCCTCCTAGAATATTCAAGGAGCAGACTCAGGAGATATCTGAGCCATTAGCAATTATCTTTGAAAAGTCATGAAAAATGGGAGCGATTCCAGAAGACTGGAAAAGGGAAAATATAGTGCCCATCTATAAAAAAGGAAATAAGAACTACAACCCAGGTAATTATAAACCAGACAGCTTATCTTCTGTACCCAGAAAGATAATGGAGCAAATAATTAAGCAATCAGTTTGCAAACATCTAAAAAGATAATAAGTTGATAAGTAACAGTCAGCATGGATTTGTCAAGAACAAATCATGTCAATCCAAACTGATAGCTTTCTTTGACACGGTAACAAGCCCTGTGGTTAGGGGGAAAGTAGTAGACGTGATATATCTTAACATTAGTAAAGTTTTTGATATTGTCTCACATTACCTTCTCATAAACAAACTAGGGAAATGCAAGCTAGATGGAGCTACTGTAAAGTGGGTGCAAAACTGGTTGGAAAACCATTCCCAGAGAGTAGTTATCAGTGGTTCACAGTCATGCTGGAAGGACATAATGAGTGGGGTCCTGCAGGGACCATTTCTGAGTGCGGTTCTGTTCAATATCTTCATCAATTATTTAGATCAGGGATCGGCAACATTTGGCACACAGTCAGCCAGGGTAAGCACCTTGGTGGGCCAGGCCGGTTTGTTTACCTGCCGCGTCTGTAGGTTTGGTCAGTCCAGCTCCCACTGTTCACAGTTTGCTGCTGCAGGCCAATGGGACCTGCGGGAAGTCGCTGCCAACACCTCCATCATCTCACGCCACTTCCCACAGCCCCCATTGGCCTGGAGCAGCAAACCATGAGCAGTGGGAGCTGCGACTGGCCAAATCTGCAGATGCGGCAATTAAACAAACCAGTCTAGTCTGCCAGGGGGCTTAGCTTGGCGGGCTGTGTGCCAAACATTGCTAATCCCTGATATAGATAATGGCATAGAGAGTACATTTATAAAGTTCACGGTTGATACCAAGCTGGGAGGATAGGATTAAAATTCAAAATGATCTGGACAAACTAGAGAAATGGTCTGAAGTAAATAGGATTAAATTCAATAAGGACAAATGCAAAGTACTCCATTTAAGAAGAGATAATCAGTTGCACACATAGAAAATGGAAAATTACTGCCTAGGAAGGAGTACTGGGGAAAGGGATCTGGGGGTCATAGTGGATCACAGGCTGAATATGAGTCAACAGTGTGATGCTGTTGCAAAAAAAGTGAACATCATTCTGGGATGTATTAGCAGGAGTGTGTAAGCAAGACATGATAAGTAATTCCTCCACTCTACTCTGCGCTGAGTAAGCCTCAACTGAAGTATTGTGTCCAGTTCTGGGTGCCACATTTCAGGAAGGGTGTGGACAAATTACAGAGAGTATAAAGAAAAGCAACAAAAATGATTAAATGTCTATAAAACATGACCTATGAGGGAAGATTGAAAAAATTGAATTAGTTTAATCTGGAAAAGAGAAGACTGAGAGGGGACATGATAACAGTTTTCAAATACATAAAAGGTTGTTACAAGCAGGAGAGAGAGAAATTATTTTTCTTAACCTCTGAGAATAGGACAAGAAGCAATGGGCAACAAGGGAGATTTAGGCTGGAAATTAGGAAAAACTTCCAAACTGTCTGGGTGGTTAAGCACTGTAATAAATTGCCTAGGGAGGTTGCGGAATCTCCATCATTGGAGATTTTTAGGAGAAGACTAGACAAACACCTGTCAGGAATGGACTAGATCATAATTAGTCCTCCCATGAGTTCAGGGGACTGGACTAGATGACCTCTCAAGGTCCCTTCCAGTCCTATGATTCTATGAAACATCTGATTCATGGTAGGTGCTGGGAGGGAGGAGGAGGCGCTGATTGGCTGGGCCCTCTGGCACGCAGGTGGTGCTGGGCGGGGGAGAGAGGAATTGATAGGGGGGCTGCCGATGGGTGCTAAGCACCTATCATTTTTTCCCCATGGGTGCTCCAAGGTTGGAGCACCCACGAGTCGGCACCTATGGGTGTAATATACCCAGCTGATCCTGGCCAGTGACCTGCACTCTATGCTCCAGAAGAAGATGCAAATCCCCCAAGGACACTGCCAGTTTGACCGGGGTGGGGGCAGATTTCTTCCCAATGCCACATATGGAGATCAGTTAGACCCTGAACATGTGAGCAAGAGCTAGGAAGCTTAATATGTAAAAGAGAGAATGCTTGGTGCCACCTCAGAGAACCATCCTCTTCAGTGTCCTGTCTCCAGCTGTGTCCACTCCTGATGTTTCAGAGGAAGGAGACCAAAAAACACACCAGAATACAAAAGATGAAAAATATCCCTTACTGACCCCTACTGGTAACTGTCTGTCTGAAGCCCTGAAAAATGAGCTTTAGGGACATAAGATGTAAACCAGAAGAGACCATCAGCACTGTCGAGCCCTTCCCCTCACCATTAAAAGCTACCTCATCATACAAGCACTGTCATAAATGTGGCCAGGTTCTTCCTTAAAACTCAGATGTTTGCCTCCACATTCCTATTAAAAGTCTGTTCCAGAACCTCACCCCCTCTGACAGTTAGAAACCTTCTTCTAGTTTCCAGCCTGAATTTGTTCATGATTAAAGCTTTTCCCTTCTAGGTCACACAGGCCGTGCCTGAGGCAATATTGCTAGGAAAAAAATAGGCTTCTGTAATATTTATTGCCTGGGTGCACAGTTTAAATGCAATGTGTCACATTGCCATGAAGTAGTTGTGTGTGCATGCCTAGTTCTACTTGTGAAGGATGTAATCAGACCCTTGTCTGGCTTATTTAATTGCCTCCAAGTCAAGACTCTGAGGGATTTGGGGAATTTTGCTATTCCCAACAATGTCTCATCCCATATAAATTATACTCAAGCATGTGAGCTTAACAATCACTTTCCTTAAGCATTTGTACAACTCAAATTCAATTACTTGAATGTTTACAGAAAACCAACTTAAAAGGGGTGTGAACTTGTTTGTCTGAAGTGAATTCTTTTTTAAATTCCCATGAACACTCATGAGAATTTGTTGTTATATTTATCCAACTCTAGAAATCACTCATCCAAGAGTTTATTGGTAGGGGTCGAGGAAGAATTGCTCTTCGGTTATAAGAGTATTTCAGTTCAAGGATGACTGCTAATACAATAGTATCATTACTGTGCTTCCTAGTTTAACCAGTAATTTGTTAGAGGATTAAAAAGGATTTAGCATATTGCATACTGTATACATGCAGAAAATCTAATGCCAAGAAATGAATCTTAGGGTTATGCAATATAAACTGTGTATGTTAGCAATGAAGTGAGACTTGTTTAAGAATAAGGATTCATGCTGCGGAACTATCGCTCATTCATAAGCTTTATAACCAGAGTCTGTGAGGTTGTTCAGAGACCTATTTGTGGCAAACAATTTCACTATTAACATTCTGGTAACGCAGGCTACTCCTCACTCTGGCAGTGTTTATCTTGAGTAAATGCTTCCCTTTGCCTCTAGAGGCATTTTTTTCTTTACAAAAATAAAATGTCCTTCTCATAGGTCTTGGCAGCATTAGAAAATATTATCCTGTTTGCATGATTTAGGATCTTTGAGTTAGATGACACAATGCTGCTTATGACTATGCAGTCAATATAACCAAGACTAGCTGATATACATGTCTACTTGTCTTAGTCTACAATGACTGCAGAATTGTGGCCAGAATGATGTTTTCTAATTCAAATGTTCCCAACTGTATTTAAACATAACTAAAGTGCATTGAAAACTACCCATTCTCTCTGTGTATTTCCCTGAGAAATGTCCATTTTTTGACAAATTGACCATTTTCTGTAATATAGATACTTATAAAGAAAAATGGCTACTTTGTAAAAATTAATTGGTTTCAATTTTTTTTACCTGAACCTCAAAAAATGAATAGAGAAAATTTGATAAACAAAACAAAAATAAACAGCTGATTCTAACGGTTACATTTTCTAATACAAATGCTAGGATGTTTTAGTACTGTCAGTGGTCATTTCAGTTTGTCTATGACTGAACAAGAAGTTTTGTATTAATGGAAGAAAATCTTGGTTCCATTTAAGTCAATAGGAGTTTTGCCATTGATTTCAAAGGGGCCAAGATTTCCCTCATAGAGTTTAGGAGGGAAACTTTTGTTTATTGAATAGGTCTGAAGTTTTCATTGGCTTCTACTGTGAAAAAGTTGGGGTAGGGGAGAGATGAAACACTTAAAATATTTTAGAGAGCTTTTGTTTTCTGATTTTTCTTCTTCTTCTTAGAGAATTAAGGGCTCTTTTGGCTGAGATTGTATGTGGTCCTCCATAGTTTTACCTTTTTGAAACAATAGAATCTCTATTTTGCTGAAGGGGATTTTGTCTGCTTGAGGCTGAATTCTATTAAATATCATTGAGCTGCCATAAGAAACTCCCTTTTTTTCAGGCCTGGTAGATTTTTAAAGCTCCAGGTTTGTATATTACTTGTGTTGTCTAGTTGCAGTGGGTACAGTTTTCACTGTAAGCCATATCACACAACCTTGGACACACAACTTTGATATTTCAGTTTTTCCAGTAGCATTTGTGTTAATATGTTCTGTTTCTTAGGCTCCTCCATAAGATATGACTTTGTAACAAATATTAGTTTAAATCCATGATGTAAAGGAGAAAATTATAAAAACAGAACAGCAACAGCAAAAGCCACGTTCACAAGTACTTACAGTACTTCTGCTACTGTTAGAGATAGGGAGGTTACAGTTTCTTCTGCTCTCAAATCCTTATTCTTATCAAAGGTACTGCCCAGACAAAGAATATGACATAGGGTTTAAATATCTGCAAACAGCTTGGGGACCACAGGCATCGACTTTCCAAGTGATGAGGGGTGCTCGTCCCCTAGCTCTGTCCCAGGCCACATCCCCACTCCACCCAAGGCCCCACCCCACCCCACCCCTTCCTGCCCCAGCTTCACCCCAACCTGAGCATGTGCTGTGTCCCCGCTCCTCCTCCTTCCCCTCCCCAGCCACCTGCATATCGCGAAACAGTTGATTGCGGTGGGCGGGAGGTGTGGGGAGGGAGAGGGAGGTGCTGTCTGGCGGGACCCACCAGCAGGCAAGAGGCATTGGTGGGAGGGGAGGACCTGACGGGGGCTGCTGGTGGGTGCTCAGCACCCACCATTTTTTTGCCCTGTGGGTGCTCCAGCCCCAGAGGCACCCACAGAGTCAGCACCTATGTTGAGGACTTTTTAAAAACACCATAATAGAGCTAAATATATAACCCCAATCAGAAAAGACAATAAAAGGACCAAAAGAATGCCGCCATGGCTAAATAGGAGAGTAGTGGAGGTCATTAGAGGCAAAAAGGCATCCTTTAAAATTTGTAAGTAAAATCCTTATGAGGATAATAGGAAGGTGCACAAACTATGGAAGGCTAAGTATAAAAGTATAATGAGGCAGGCCAGGAAAGAAGTCAAGGTGCAAAACTCATAAACGTTAAGGTGAGAAGGGACGATCATATTCACCTAGTCGGACCTTCTGCACAATGCACAGAATATTTTTTAGTGTATCAGGAGCAGGAAGCCTGTCAAAAAGTCAGTGGGGCCACTAGATGATCCAGGTATTAGAGAAGACAAAGCCATTGCAGAACAGCTAACTGAATTTTTTGTATATATCACCTTTCTGTCAGATGAAGTCGGAGGTAATGAGGGCCAGGTTCAATATCCAGGTGTTCCTTTTAACAGTGCAAAACAGAACTGGCTTGAGCCCTCACCCAGTAATCTGGGCAAACTAAACACTACCCTGGGATGCCTCTAAGAGGCAATACTTTCCAACTCATAAGCACTGAGTCTGTGTAGAACAAAAGAAAACTTTTAGTAAAAAATCCCTCCACTGCATCCTGCTCACAGATGGCTGTCCTTAGTGTAAATCAGGAGTTCAGAGGTTCATTCATATGGATCTACCTCCTATCCCTGAAAAAAGGGAGGGAGGCATCGAGCAAGACTTCTGCTACTGTTGTCACATCTGCAAATGGCTTGCTGTTGCTGCTGCTGCTGCTGCTCACTGCCATGCATGTCTGTGATGCCACATTTTGAGGTTCCCACACTTAAGTCAGCATTTAGTGATTTCAGCTCTATTGATTTCTGCGGGTAGAAGGGGACTTCTTTGCTGATGCCTTTTCATTGTCTTTCACTCAACAGTGTTCCCATACCAGATCTAAGGCTTAACCCCTACAGCAACTCATAAGTGATTTCAGCTCTAGTAATCACCGAACAGAAACAAGGACTTTTAGTCAGTCAACTCCTGTCTTTAAGCACTGGTGTCGAGGACTCTTTTATGCAAAGTCCACATCATTAGGCAGGAACACTTGTTCTAACCCCCTCTCATCATCAGTGGGATCTGACATGCCTGCTTACTTCTTGGCAACTGAGGTTCAGTTTAGAGTGACACCCTCTATCGGGGTATGCTAAGTACAGTTCTGCTGCCCTTTACTCATTCAATAAGGGTAAAAATATTTCATTACCCCTTCATTCAATCCAAAACCAGCCAAAGTTGACCACTTTGGTAAAGCAGGTCTGTCAGCTTATACAGAGTAGGTATGTCTATGCTGAAGTCTCTTCCCCAGTGTGTTGCTACCTGTCAGGGGAGAGCTTATTTAGACCCAACTTACACATCTGTTTTCACTGCAGAGGATGTGTGGGAGAGATACCCACACCAGAGCTTTATTTTTTGGGAGACAAATCTAAAGTACTGTCCCACACTGATGAGTCAATAGAGGTTTTGTAACAAATTGATAAATTAAGCGGTAATAAATTAAGAGAACCAGATGGTATTCACCCATGACTTCCGAAGGCACTCAAATATGGAGTTGTAGAACTACTGACTGTGATATGTTTCAGAGTGGTAGCCGTGTTAGTCTGTATCAGCAAAAACAACAAGGAGTCCTTGTGGCACCTTAGAGACTATTCAGTTTGGCCAATGTACATGGCAGAGGGGCATTTGCCATGTACATTGGCCAGACCTGACAGTCTTTATGCAAAAGAATAAATGGACACAAATCTGACATCAGGGACTATAACATTAAAAAATCAGTAAGAGAACACTTCTATCTCCCTGGTCACTCGATAACAAACTTATAAGTGGCAATTCTTCAACAAAAAAAACCTTCAAAAACAGACTCTAATGTGACACTGCAATTAATTTGCAAACTAGACACCATCGAATTAGGCCTGAATAAAGACTAGGAGTGGATGGGTCATTCAAAAATTAATTTCCCCATACTAATTTCCCCCTACTTTTACTCACACCTTCTTGTCAACTGTTCGAAATAGGCCACCCTCATTACCACTACAAAAATGATTTTTCCTCCCTTGGTATTCTACTGTTAATTGAATTGTTTCATTAGACTGACCCTCTACTTGGTAAGGCAACTCCCATCTTTTCATGTAGTATGTATATATACCTGCTACTGTATTTTCCACTCCATGCATCTGATGAAGTGGGTTCTAGCCCATGAAAGCTTATGCTGAAATAAATTTGTTAGTCTCTAAGGTGCCACAAGGACTTCTCATTGTTTTAACTGTGACCAGTTACTGAAACAAGCCTCTGTCTGAGATGACTGGAAGGTAGGTAATGTAACAGTGGTTTTTAAAAATGGCTCCTGGTGATCCTGGCAATTACAGGCTGATGAACCTAAATTCAGTACTGGGCAACTTAGTAAAAACTATACTAAAGAATAGAATGATCAGACACATAGATAAACACAATATGTTATGGAAAAGTCAGCATAGCTTTTTGTAAACAGAAGTCATGCCTCACCAATATATTAGAATTCTTTGAGGGTATGAATAAGCATGTGGATAACGGTGATCGAGTTGGTATAGTGTACTTGCATTTTCAGAAAGCCTTTGATGAGGTGCCTCACCAAAGGCTCTTAAGGAATGTAAGTCATCATAGGCTAACAGGGAAGGTCCTCTCATTGCTTAGTAATAGGTTAAAAGATAGGAAATAAAGGGTAGGAATAAATAGTCAGTTTTCAGAGTGGAGACTGGTACTCCCCTATGGATCTACATTGGGACCTGTGCTGTTCAACATATCACTAATGATTTAGAAAATGGAGTGAACAGTGAAGTGGCAAAGTTTGCAATAATACAAAATTTTCCAAAAGCTGACTGCAACAAGTTACAGAGGGATCTCATAAAACTGGGTGAATGGGCAACAAAATGGCCAATGAAATTCAATATTGATAACTACAAAGTAATGCACATGGGAAAACATAATCCCAGCTACACATATATAATGATGAAGTCTAATTTAGTTTTAAGAAAGAGATCGTGGAGTCACTGTGGGCAGTTCTCTAAAAACTTCAGCTCAATCCACAGCTAACAGAATGTTTGGAACTACAGGAAATGGTTCCCATGTCACAGGCATCCACACCTTGAATTCTTTGCCCAGTTCTTGTCACCTCATCTTGAAAAGGATATAGTGGAACCAGAAAAGTTTCAGAAAAGGGCAACAAGGATGATCAAGGGTAAGGAACAGCTTCCATACAAGGAGAGACTAAAAAGATTAGGGCTGTTCATCTTAGAAAAGAGATGACTACAGTGGGATATGACGGAGGTCTACAAAATAATGAATGGTGTGAAAAAAGTGAATAGAGAAGTGTTATATACTCTCTCCCACAATACAAAAACCAGTGGCCACCCGATGAAATTAATAGGCAGCAGGTTTAATACAAACAAGATAAAGTACTTTTTCACACAACACATATATAACCTGTGGAAGTCATTACCGTTATATGCTTTTATGGCCAATAGCATAACTGGGTTCAAAAAAGAATTAGGGGAGCTCATGGAGCTAAAGTCCATACATGGCTGTTAACCAAGATGATCAGAAATGCTACACATGGGGGTGACCTTAAACCTCTGACTGCCAGAAGCCAGGAAGAGAAGCCGGGGATGGATTACTCCAACTGCCCTGTTCTGTACACTCACTCTGAACTTCTGGTGCTGGCCACTGTCGGAGGCAGGATAGTGTGCTAGATGGGCCATTGATCTGACTCAGTATGACCATTCTTATTTTCTTAATATGTTCTGAGGAATAGTATAATGTCATGCATACTGGCATCTGGACAGAAGTGCTAATAAATATGTAATGACACCAATATATAACTTGACCTCTTCCTTCCTTCATTCAATGAACCAATAGATGGCCATTGTAGCAATGTGAAATTAAGAATTTGAAACATGAGCTTTCTATGATAGCAACAGCAGCAATTCTCATGATAGTTCAGAAACAATTTTTCAGGCATAGAACCACCTATACTTGGACAATCTGAATTTTATAAATGAATATGACCAAGGAGTAATTTCATCCTGTTCATTCTATGGCATTGGCTCTGTATGCTGTTAATCTGTGTAGCCTTTGAACATATTGACATAGGTGCAGGTGCTTTTTTCCCCCTCTCCTCACTACCAGGGGAGTTAAGTAATTTATCCTGCTATTTTTGGAAATTAGCATGAAGTACAAGTTGTATTAATTCCATTCATGAACTCATCTGTATGATAGTGATGAAAATATGAGCAATGTATTAACATCTTTTTTGCTTCCAAGTCATTACCACTTTAAGGTTATGAGTCAGACACAACCCAAGAGCTCTATTTAAACCATTAAGGAATTAAACTAAAGTAGAAGTACACAATACACAATACTGGTGGCATCTCTAGGTGCCCTACCGCCAAAAAAAAAAAAATGTAATGGGTGAAATCCTATCTCCATTGATTTCAGTTGGGTCAGAATTTTACCCAATGTATTTTCACAAATTTATCCATAGTAGTATCTGTGCATCTTATGCCAATATTGTGATAAGGTTTATAGATACCGCATTTAGTTAATCTGGATTCATGTTAATATAATGCATTTTACATGATTCAAATAACTATATTTAAAAAGCTAAATAGTATCTAAAAAAAGTGAAAATAATATTATTTCCTAGTAGTTCCAGAACACAATACTCAGAAGCGATTCTGCCAGATGTTTTGGTTATCAGTTCACAGTGTATTATTTGGAAAAGAAATGGGTTTATGAAAAGATCTGAATTTATTCACCCAAGTTTGATCTCAGTGTTTTTTGTCAGGACTCTATTTATTAGAATCAATTCCATGCTGATGATTCCAGAACTTCAAATGTATTTTAATTTTGATTAAACTAAACCTAAGATTGCACTGACTAACAAAATGTATTTTGTATGCATATCTTAAAAAAAGGTACAGAAATAGTCTTCAGACAAGGTAGCAAAAATTGCAGAGACTTCTGTATGAGGAGAAATGTAAAAGACTAAGACTCTTGTTTGGAGAGGAAAGGTGACATTCAATGAAATTGAAAGGCAGCAAATTTATAACTGACAGAAATACTTTTTTACCTAAAGTGTGCTAAACCTGTAGAATTTGTTACCACAAGATATCAATGAGGGCAAGATTAAAAAAGATTAGCTATTAATATAGACCACCCACCATTAAACAGGTAATTTTTTAGCATCTTTTTTTTGATGAAGGATATAGTCCTCCTTACTTCTGGACATAAGACAGCCACTAATTAATGGGGATTAGAAAGATATTTCTTCCAAGGCAGTTTATTGCACTCAGTTGAGGTTTTCTTGCACCTTACTCTAAAACACCTGCTGCTCACCACTGTCATAGACAGTATATTGGACTAGATGGACCGACCCACTGTTCTGCTCTGGTTTGCCAGTTTCTCTAGTCATATGACACATTACCCATAATCACCCAAGAATGAATTATTGTTGCATGACTGTGGAGTGCACTGCTCATCTAAATCACTTTATTAGGTTTTTTAGGAAAAAAAACAGCACTCCAAAACTCATTGTGATAAAGAGTTCTACAGGGCTAACAGTTCACATACTAGTGCTTTCAGGAAACATATTATGGAAGTGCTTAGATGCAAATCAATTCCTCAAGCATGGGAGAAATATAGATTCAACAGCTTCCTTCAACAGATATGAAATCAGTTTGTATAGTAGGCTAAACTGGAACTGAACTCTGACAAGTGCAGATTTTGTCTGAGACTGTCTTGGCTGACAGTATGGATATAACAGATTAGTGCTAAAAGAAAAGATATTCTTGAATGATTTAAGCTTTGAATTTTTACATGCTTCTTTTGGGATTTTATTCTTATCAGCCTGAAAGATGGTCACATATTATACTTTAGTGAGGAGCAACCTGTGAGAACTTGAATAGACTTCAATTCATTTGAGGACAGAAGTGTGCCAGAATTTTATACCAAGAGACAATTTGTATTGTTGTCTTATCTACATACTCACTCGCATCCTAGCATTTTCAGGAACATTACATTATAAAAACAGCACTTCTGAAAAGGAAGGAAGTTTGCCATCTTACCAAATGACATCCCTTAATGTTTTGAAATACATTTCACTCTAAGTGGCAAGATATCAGCTAAGATTTTTCTAGTAAATGAGGTAGATTCTTGAGTCTGAGGACTTAGCTGTGCATTTGTCAAGGACCATTTGTCAACCACATTTTCAGAAACCGTGACATTTTGATAACTGCTTGGATAACATTTTCACAAAACTCCAAAAAACTTGGCTGTAGAAGGATGGAAAACTAGTGAGTCTGCCAGACCTGGGGCTATTGGCTTAATCTTGCTGGATAGTTCTGCCTAGAAGGAGATCTCAGTGTCAATGCAGGACAGAGAAGAGGAACCCGCCATGCTGGATCTCATAGTATTAGCCTGGAGGGGTCTATAAAGTCACCTTCTTCTCTCCTTACATGGAGTTATAGGTCATCTATGAAAAACAAAGGAAAAATTTGAAAGATGTAGACTTCCCAGGTACTGCTCTCCCTGTCCTACAGATGTGATGTTTTCCTTGCTACTCCCACTCTTCCCTTCTTGCTTTCAAGCTGCCTCTCAGATGTCAAAGAGGCAAGGTGAAAGAGGTAATGTCTTTTATTGAACCAGCTTCTGTTGGTGAGAGAGGCAAGATTTCGAGCTGCACAGAGCTCTTCAGGTCGGGGGAAGGCATTAAGAGTGTCACAGCTAAATACAAGGTCAAACAGATGGTTCAGCATAAGTAGTTAGCACATATTCTAAGGTGAAGTGGCCTGTTAATACCCCTGTAGTCATAGGACAAAAAGTGGGTTAGTGGGTTACAGGTTGTTGTAATAAGTCATAAATTCAATGTCTTTATTAAGACCATGATTTTTAGAATCTAGCAAAATTATGAATTTAAGCTCCCAGGCTCATTTTTGAAGGTGTTATGCAGGTTTCCTTTGAGTATGAGGACTGATAGGTCAGATATAGAGTGATTTCTTTGTGAAAAGTGTTCAACCACAGGTGACAGTGTGTTTCTCTATTTTATCATTGTCCTGTGAGTTCATTCAAGAGTGTTGTGATTGTCTGGATTTACTCACATAGTTGTTATTGGGGTTTTAGTTCATGATGTACACCACATGTTGTGATCAGAATGTGTAGGATCCATGGATCTTGAAAAGTGTGTTGTGGGGGATTATTGTAGCAATAGAGATATAGTTGCCGATTTTGCATCTGTTGTTCTCTCATGGTCTGGTGTACTTTAAGTTGGTGGTCCTGGTCAGGGATGTTAATGAACCCTTTCACTTTGAATGGTCACTTAGAAAATGTTCTCACTAATTATGCTAAGTGATCTGTTCAATCTTGTTTTTCGCTGTGACACTTAATACCTTTCCCAGACCTGAAGAAAAGCTCCATGTAGCTTGAAAGCTTGTCTCTCTCATCAACAGAAGTTGGTCCAATGCAAGATATTACCTCATACACCTTGTATCTCTTATATCCTGGGGCCGAGATGGCTACAACAACACTACATACATCTCAGATGTCATAGCAGATTTGGAGCTTATTCCTATTTTGGAAAGGGGACCTTGAGGTGCTGCTAACATTTCATCTACCCTTCCCTAGGGAAAATATAAAATATGTCACACCCACATTGGGCAATTATTGACTTTTTTTTTTACAAACTGAAGGTTAGCATTATTTAACTTTTCAATAATGAAGAACCAAAACCATAGGGACTAGATTTGCAAAAGGATTTAGTTGCATAAGTGCCACTTTAGGTGCCTAAATCTCCAGATCAGTCCCTACTGGGATCAACAAAATGCTCACTTAATTACTGCCAAACTCTGTAGCTGCCTAAACTTCCTCAGTCCTAAATTTTTGCAGTAAAAATTTGCTCTCCAATTGGGCTCAATGGAACAGTCTCGACCTTACAAAAGAAAAGCTAGCAAGAGCAGAAGTCTCCTGCAGAATATCCCAGATTGGCAGAAGGTTTTGGTCTTGAAAACTAGAAGCACAATGCTGAGCTCCAGCTAGTAAGGGCTGGGAGTGGTGGCTACATGAAGATTAGACTGAGCCAGAAAAGCTCTGAGTGAGGTGGTAGATGACAGAGCTCAGTATGGGGTTTTGTGTCGTGGTGATGGACTTTATTTTAAGGATTGTTTTGAACTGTTTCTGTTATTAAATCAACCTGAGGAGGGAGTGATGTTAGCCCCAGGAAACACTGTATGGAGTCCTTAAGGGCCCTGAAGAGGGGATACAAAGGTAGGGCACTTCAGGAGCCATCCTTGGTTATGAGCCAGTGATCACCCTGCTACCCTTCTTTTGTCTTCTTTCTCTCTTCAGATTGTAACCTCTTTTGAGACAGGTAAATCGACATAGTGAACAAAAGCTTGTAGAAAGAAAGTATCCCCATTTTACAAACGAGGAGCTGAGACTCAGAGATCAAGTGACAGGTTTCAGAGTGGTATCTGTGTTAGTCTGTATCAGCAAAAAGAATGGAAGGAGTACTTGTGGCACCTTAGACATTAACAAATTTATTTGTGCATACACTTTTTTGGGCTAAAACCCACTTCATCGAATGCATGCAGTGGAAAAAATAGTAGGAAGATATATATACACAGGTAACATGAAAAAATAGGTGTTGCCCTACCAACTCTAATGAGACTAATCAATTAAGGTGGGCTATTATCAGCAGGAGAAAAAAAACTTTTGTTGTAATAATCAGGAGGGCCCATTTCCAACAGTTGACAAGAAGGTGTGAGTAACAATAGGGGAAAATTAGCATGGGGAAATAGTTTTTACTTTGTGTAATGACCCATCCACTCCCAGTCTTATTCAAGCCTAATTTAATGGTGTCCAGTTTGCAAATTAATTCCAATTCTGCAGTTCTCCTTGGAGCCTATTTTTGAAGTTTTTTGGTTGGAAAATTGCAACTTTTAGGTCTGTAATTGAGGGAGGTTGAAGTGTTTTCTGACTGGTTTTTGAATGTTTTAATTCTTGATGTCTGATTTGTATCCATTTATTCTTTTGCGTAGAGACTGTCCAGTTTGGCAGAGGGGCACTGCTGGCACATGATGGCATATATCACATTGGTAGATGTGCAGGTGAACAAGCTTCTGATGGTGTGGCTAATGTGTTTAGGTCCTATGATGGTGTCCCTTGAATAGATATAGGGACAGAGTTGACAACCCAGAAGTCACCTATTCCAGTACAGGCCCAATAATGAAAGTAACAGAATGCCACTAGCCGTCACCTTTAGCCCCCAACTAAAACCTCTCAAGCACATCATCAAGGATCTACAACCTATCCTAAAGTATGATCCCTCACTCTCACAGACCTTGGGAGGCAGGCCAGTCCTTGCTTAGAGACAGCCCCTTGAACTGAAGCAAATACTCACCAGCAACCACACACCACACACCAAAAACACTAACCCAGGAACAGCAGCAAAGAGTCCTGTGGCACCTTATAGACTAACAGACGTTTTGGAGCATGAGCTTTCATAGGTGAATACCCACTTCGTCAGATGCATTCATGTGACGAAGTGAGTATTCACCCACGAAAGCTCATGCTCCAAAACGTCTGTTAGTCTATAAGGTGCCACAGGACTCTTTGCTGCTTTTACAGATCCAGACTAACACGGCTACCTCTCTGATTCTTAACCCAGGAACCTATCCTTGCAACAAAGCCCGTTGCCAATTCTGTCCACATATTTATTCAAGGGACACCATCGTAGGATTAGTTGTTTGATCCATATCTACTGAATACAACTATAATACTTTAGGCATAGTTTATACTAACATAGCTATAATGGCAAATAAAGCCCTTTTCTAGTATAGCTTGTTATGTTCAGGGAACTGGAATAAGAATAAGCTGTACCAGCAAAAGAACTCCTTAGCTGGATATAAAGTGACCATCAGGAAGTTTAGACTTGAAATTAGATGAAGGTTTCTAACCATCAGAGGAGTGAAGTTCTGGAACAGCCTTCCAAGGGGAGCAGTGGGGGCAAAAGACATATCTAGCTTCAAGACTAAGCTTGATAAGTTTATGGGGGGATGGTATGATGGGATAGCCTAATTTTGGCAATTAATTTATCTTTGACTAGTAGCGGTAAATATGCCCAATGGCCTGTGATGGGATGCTAGATGGCGTGGGATCTGAGTTACTACAGAGAATGCTTTCTTGGGTGTCTGGCTGGTGAGTCAAGCTCAGGATTTAGCTGATTGCCATATTTGGAGTCGGGAAGGAATTTTTCTGCAGAGCAATTGGCAGAGGCCCTGAGGGTTTTTTGCCTTCCTCTGCAGTGGTCACTTGCTGGAGAATTCTCTGCACCTTGAAGTCTTTAAACCACAATTTGAGGACTTCAATAGCTCAGATACAGGTTAGGGGTTTGATACAGGAGTGGGTGGGTGAGATTCTGTGGCCTGCATTGTGCAGGATGTCAGACTAGATGATCATAATGGTCCCTTCTGACCTTAAAGTCTATGAGTCTATGAACTATGTCTCAGCTAGGACTATTTGCTGGTTAATAGCTTTGCCAATATACTTGTACTGAGCTTTGTACTGAGCTTTCTCCATCAATGAAGGCTACTATAACATTTGAGGTCTGAAAACATATTTAACTTCTGTAAATAATATTTAAGAATGCATTGATTGTTTGTATTTATGTCTTGGCACTATTTGAAATAATTCATTATTTTCCACTGATGCTAATTAACTTAAAGTTCACCAAACCTAAATACGTTTGTTATTTCTATGAACTAATGTGTTGTGAGGTTAAACAGCTGTGTCACATTAATCAGTCCCTGAGATGGTTAGCATGTCAGTTTTTCCACAGACAAAAGCTTCTTCACTAGCATTTGGCATTGTCTTTCTCCTTTTGTTGTTACTGCTTCACAATTCTGCATTCTCCAGACTTTGGAGAATGCAGAATTCTCCAGACAATTTATTAAAGTCCAAACAAATAATGTAGACAGGTCTGATAAAGAGGCAAGAAGAACAAGTGTGTCTCAGAGATAAATGGGGAGATAATCATAGGCACTGGCAGCCCAGCCCCCTTTCAGCTCCCCATCCCCATCCCAGTATCTCCTGCCTGCTGGTAGGCCCATTGATCAGTGCCTCCCCCACCCTCCTCATGCCTTCTGGCCACCACAATCAGCTTTTTTGTAGTCTGCAGGAAGCTGGGAGGGAGGGGGATGAGCGAGGATGTGGTGTGCTCAGGGGAGGGGGAGGAACTGGGCGGGGAGGGGTAGGGTGGAGCTGGGAAGAGGCGGAGCAGGGATGGGGCCTTGGAGAAAGAGGTGGAGTGGGGGTGGGGCCTGGGACAGAGCTGGGGGTCATATAACCCAGGCACTTTGGAAAGTTGGTGCCTGTGAAGACAATTGTGGTCAGACTAGAAAATAATCTGACAAACGCAAAGGGAGATGAAAAGCCATGCAAATGGAATCAGAATGAGCGACAGGATAAATTAGAATATTTATTTTAATTGAGTGAAACTAGTGGAGCAAAAGATGTTTTTCTTCCATTATATTATTCAGTTTCTTCATTCTTTTACTTTTAGGAGACTTTAATATAATATATACACATACCCAGGGCAGTTGGGTACAGCAGAGTAGTCGAAGGCAGATATAATGGCCACTGGATAAGCAGTTTTCTGTTCCCTGACTGACCAGAGCAGAGACTGCTCCAGGCTAGGGTGGACACCTGACTCCAATTAACCTGCAAAGAGTCAGGTGAGGCCATTAAGCTAATGTGAACACCTGTCTCTAATTAAGGCCTCTCTGATACTGTAAAAGGGCTCACTGTGGTCAGTCCAGGGAAAGCCAGGGAGCCAGATAAGAGGAAATACTGCTGAAGGGCTGGGTAATGAAGATACCCTCAAGCCACTGGAGAGGGAGCCCTAAGGTAAGGGTGAAGAAGATGTTAAAAGAGAGAAGTGGGAAATCTGTGGGGAAGTGGCTCAGGGAAGTGTAGCAGCTCTGGCAGTGAAAGGTCAGCTACCAACAGCTGCTGCCACTAAGGTCCTTGGGCAGGAACCTGGAGTAGAGGGCGGGCAAGGGTTTCCCACAACCCGCCACTACAGAAACACCTCTTGAGAGGGGAAAATGGGCCCCTGTCAGAATAAGAGGCTAAACTGTTATTGAATAAGCCCATAGGGACAACAGAAACTGTGGGAGTTCTCTCACCAACTTCTTTGCTGGCTTATGATGGAAAGGGCTCAGTAGACTGTGACCCTGGCCCTAGAGAGAGAAGGGCTACATGGAGGATTGCAGTGAGCCTCTGAGGCTAGCATAAGCCACCTGGAATCATGGGGCCCACAGGGACAAGGTAGGAGCTCTGCCACTTTATATATAAAGGAGTAGAAGTTACAGTAGATTCAATCAGCATTCTCATTAGCAGTCTGTTTTTTTGATAAGATGTCATGAAAGATGTTGAATATCTTTTATTGAAAGATGTGGAAAGCATGAGTGAGTATGCTCTTATATCTTTTCTATGTGTACTGATTAAGAGATTGCATTTACGGTGATTATAAATTGTGAGTGCTTTCCTATGTTATGCCTGAGTCTTGTATAGTGCGGATTATGATGACTTAATATAGGCTGTAAGAAGCACACTTCATTCATGTAACCTATTTTAAGAACTATGAATGATTCTAGTGACACCATATGACAGGTCAGTCCATTTCTAGGGTCTTTATTTTCCAAGTTTAGATTGCCTTGCAAAAGTTTCTTTACTATTGTATGATTCTCCCTACATGGTGCTGGTGGATCATTGGACATTTTGGTGATGATGGTGGTTGTTTCTATTACAGTAATGTCAAGAGGCCCAAAAGACATCAAATCCCATTGTGTACAAAATTAGAATGTTACAGTTCTTGCCCCCTCAAAAGCTGCACTGGTCTAATTTAAATGACCTTAGTTAAATCAGTGCAACTTTGTGTGTGTACTTGTTTAGAAATGGTTATATCTGTATTTCTTGTGCCCAGGATCGGTGCTAGTGTTTTTAGCGCCCTAGGCACATGGCCATTTCGCCGCCCCGTGTGCTGGCCTGCAGAGAGGGTCCGCTGGTCCGCGGCTCCGGTGGAGCTGCCACAGCCGTGCCTGCGGGAGGTCCACCGGAGCCACAGGAGCAGCGGACCGTCCGCAGGAATGCCTGTGGCAGCTCCACTGGAGCCGTGGGCTCAGGGGACCCTCCGCAGGTATGACTGCGGCAGGTCCACCGGAGCCCCCGGCGGCCCCCCCCAGCAAAATGCCACCCCCCAATAATCCTGGCGCCCTAGGTGATTGCCTAAGCTGCCTAAATGGAAGCGCCGGCTCTGCTTGTACCTGTAAAAGTACAGAAACAAGCTAAATCAATGTAAACCAGGTTTAAACCCAAACAGTGGTTTAATAAAATTGGTTTTTAAAAAAATCACACTTTTATTTACATTTCTCTGTAGATGAAGCCTAAATAAACAAAACAGGACAAAACAAAATGGGCAGGACACGTTTAGAAAGATGAACTGAGAATTTAGAAAGGTGTTTTGATTCTGTAGCTGTGACTTTAGAAAGAGATTGCATGAGATTTTTCATCTAAAAAAAAAAATGCTTCAAGCCCTGAAGGTTTTAGAGAAAACCTTGAAAACAAGAAGCAAGTGTAGTGTGATGTCTCAGAAAGCAGAAGGCAAATTAAAAACTACCCAAAGAACCAAAATTAGATAATTAGTTTAAAAACTGGGAGGTGTTTGTTGTTTGTTTGTTTGTTTTAAATCTCATGATTCTTGGTGACCTTGACTCGTGTTTTGAAAGCTTGAGACTGGCAATACCAAAACAGTTTATTTTGGTCTATACCCCAAAAACCTGTTTAATCAAATGTTTTTCTTCTAAGTCAGTGTTCAGTATGAGCAGCATTAAAATCGATCAGTAAATATTTTGATTCATTTTAGTTTCATATCTTGTCTTATGACTAGATTTTAGTTCACAGTAAGCATGCAGCAGATGGTACATGGGGATTGGTGAATTTTAAAAAGTTTAGCGGTTCTGCTGGGATACATGTATTAAATACCTGAAACCTTGATTGCTTATCAAAAAGCTTATTCAAACTTGTCACAGTTCCTCAAATGGCCTTTCGTCAAATTGAACCTTTTCTTTATTTCACTTGTCCCCCAGGCTTTTAGTTCAGATAGCCAGACTCCCCATAAGTCATTTTGTAAGGGCCAAGTCACTTTGGCCCTACACATGTTCGTCATACATTTCCCTCATTCCCTTTGATTCTCTGCTGCTTAATACTTCCTTTTCTTTTGGCTTATCCACATCAGAATTTTTGATTGTGCTGTAATTCTGGCTATCTGACTACCAAGTAACTAACACAATAGTAAATTCTAGTGCTGGACGCTCAAATGTTTGTAATTACTAAAAGAGAAACTCATAAACAGCCCTGGCAGAGTTCACCCTAGAGAACTGTGTAGGGTACACCACAATCAGGAACCAACATATGTCTCTAGGGATGAATGCTTGTGACATGTATAAGACATAATTTATGATTTCATGTTAGTTCATGGGATCAATCAGTTAGTTTGAGTTACAGCATGCAAAACAAATTCATACAATGCAAACAACAAAAACTCATGTATAGATAACTCTGTTTCATGCTAAAGCTGCAGGACCTACATGAAAGCATAAAAGTGTACAGAGTTACACTTGAAAATGGAATAAAATGTCTTTTCGGAGACAGTCCTGTTTGTTTTTTTTATATTTTTCTTACTACTTCATACTGTCTAATTAGTAAAATCTTACTTTCTTTTGTTCAGCACAAACAGATATAATTTCTTCAGAAACTAAATTGGAAATTCTAGAAAGCATGTATATATAAGCACATAACTAATGACTCCACTCATTAATTGACATGTTATATATTTTCCATATTTAATCATTGTCAGGAAATGTATTATGTCAATAGATGGATTATGGTTGGAAAGCATGGCTTATATTTAAATGGAATGCTACTCAAGTGTATTTCTTATATTTTCATTTTTAAAAGCTTGGGAGTGGAGAATGGAACATTAAGTTGTTTGAGCTCACTTGGACTTCCTGCATTGAGAGGCTGCATTTAGCTGAAATAAGTGTCTTCCTCTTTTTTTTTTCTTAATTTGACTGGCTTATATGTGACATTAAGTAGCTTGCACAATATGAAACTTCCGGTTTAATGATGCCACTTTACAAAAATGACCTTTAAACTGCATCCTTGAAAAAGATGGATGGATTTGTAGCTTCAAACTTAAGAATCTTTTTTTTTTTTTACTGAATGGCCTGGAAACATCAATAAATTATAATTGTTAAGGACCTGATTTTGATCCCAATGAAATCAGTGATAAAACTCCAGATTTCACAGTAATAAAAATGTTAAATAAGATTGGTCCCAAGACTGATCCTGAGGAACTCCACTCATAGCCTCCCTCCAGCCTGACAGTTCACTTTTCAGAATGTCCTGTTGTAGTCTCCCCTTTAACAAGTTCCTCATCTAACTTTCAATTCTCATATTAATCCCCATCTTCTCCAATTTAATGAATAATTTCCCATGTAGAACTGTATCAAATGCCTTACTGAAATCCAGGCAGAATAGATGTACTGAATTTTCTTTGTCTAAAAAAAATTAGTTATCTTCTCAAAGAAAGAGATCAGGTTGGTCTGGCATGATCTGCCTTTTGTAAAGCCATGTTGTATTTTATTATAATTACTGTTCACCTCTATGTCCTTAGCAGCTGAGGTCAAATTAACAGGTTTATAGTTTCCTGGATCACTTCTCCCCCTGTAAAGCACTTGGTGTGGTCCAGATTAAATCAACAAGATGAAATTCAATAAAGGCAAGTGTATAGTACTGCACTTAAGAAGGAAAAATCAAATGCATGAACATAAAATGGGAAATAACTAGCGAGGGAGTAGCACTGCAGAAAAGGATCTGCAGGTATAGTGGATCACAAATTGAATATGAGCCATTATTCTGATGCAGTTGTGAAAAGCAAGAATTCTGGAGCCTATCAACAAGAGTGTCCTATATGACACAGGAGGCAATTATTCCCCTGTATGTGGCTCTGCTCCAGTTTTGGACACCATACTTTAGGAAGGATGTGGACAGGTTGGAGAGAATCTAGAGAAGACCAACAAAAATGATAAAAGATTTAGAAAACCTGACCTTTGAGAAAAGGTTAAACTGGGAATGTTTTGTCTTGATAAAAGATGACTGAAGGGGGACCCGATAAGTCTTTAAATAGGTCAAGACCTGTTATAAAGATGACTGTGATCAACTGCTCTCCATGTATACTGAATGTAGGACAAGAATTAAAGGACTTAAACTGAAGCACCAGAGATTTAGGTTAGAAATTAGGAAAATTTTCTAACTGTAAATATAGGTAAACACTGGAATGGATTACCAAGGGAGGTCATGAAATCTCTATCATTGGAGCTTTTTAAGAACAAGTTAGAAAAATATCTATCAGGGATTGTCTACGTATACTTGGACCTGCCTCAGTATGTGGAGGGTAAACTAGATGATCTCTCGACGTCCTTTCCAGCATTACATTTCTAAGATCATATGAAAATGGTAAAATATAAGATTTTTTTATTATGAAAATTTGGAAATAAGTTTTGAAATATCAGAAATGCATGATATACATTTCTCTAAGTAAGCGTTCTATTTCCAATGAATACTGATGTCTTACCACTATTATCTAATTGGTAACTGAAGCTCCATAGAAAAATACATAGAATGGGAACAGAAATTCAAGAAAAATACATGTGAATCAGGGCAGGGGATCATAGAGCTGCATGATTCTATTTAAAAGGTATGTCTGGCTATAGAAGAGGTGATAATCATATTTAAAAAACCCATTAGAAATAATCTATCCTGATGACAGCAATAGCTGAAGGATGTGCAGTCCACAGCATGTAAATGTGAAGGTACTGCAGGAGCATGCAATTTTAGTACTTCTGTGTTTGAAGAATTAGAATCTCGCTTAAGTGCATGAACTAATAATGGCAAAAGCCATTCCCTGTGTGCTCAGGAACCAGATGAATTTTGTCACAAATATCAAAACTATGATAAGGAGTCCAAAGGTTATAGATTATAAGGCCATAAGGCACCACTATGGGTATGTAGTCTGACCTCCTGGCTGACACAGACTGTAGGACAGGCATCTGCAACCTTTGGCACGTGGCCCATCAGGGAAATCTGCTGGTGGGCAGGGACGGTTTGTTTACCTGCCACATCTGCAGGTTCAGCTGATCACAGCTCCCATTGGCTGTTGCTCACCGTTCCAGGCCAATGGGGGTTGCAGGAAGTAGTGGCCAGCACATCCCTTGGCCCTCATCACTTTCCGCAGCCCACATTGGCCTGGAGCGGAGAACCACGACCAGTGAGAGCTGCGATCAGCAGAACCTGCAGGTGCTGCAGGTAAACAAACCATCCTGGCCTGCCAGTGGATTTCCCTGATGGGCCACATGCCAAAGGTTGCCGATCCCTGCCGTAGGACTTCCCTGAATGAATTTCTGTTTGAACCAGTGGAATCTTTTAGGAAAAACCTCCAATCTTGATTTTAAAATTACCAGTGATGGAGAATCCATCACAATCCTTGGTAAATTGTTCCCCAAATTAATTACTTTCTATTTTAAAAAGCTTAATTTTATTTCCAGTCTGAATCTGTCTAGTTTTAACTTCTAGCTCCAGAACATCAGTAGAAACCTGCCACAGGGCAATAAAATTTGGGCTGGTGTGCTGCCATTTTTTTTAACCACACCCACTTCTGCTATGTGTGCTACTCCCATGCTGCATCCTGAGTCCTGAAGACCTCAGAGAGATAGACTCTCATTGTGAGATTATGCTACTGAGGCAGTGGTACTAAATGCATTTCTAACTATTTCTGTAGTAAGTTGCTACAAACTGCTGTCCTCCTCCACTAGGCATGGAGAGAAGCATATGACCTTATGTTAATCACTGATATCAAATTTGGTTTTTTTTAAATTGTATTTGGATCACTGAAATGACATAGGATTTGGTTTTGAATGTTAAGGAGCTAGATAATTGAAGTAATTTCAAAACACTTCTTTTGAAGTAAAACATTACAGAACAATTTGTTTAGACAAACACAAAGATTTAATTTAATAAAATAAGTTTTAAAATAAAAATATTCATAACATTTTATTAAAATAATTTGTAAAATATGACTGCCATTTTCAGTCTTTAATGTATATACACTACTTTGAAAATGTAAAGTGCTATTTTATTACATATAACTTCAGACTCCTTGTTAAATTTTGACATTGATTTTAATATTGGTGTAACTTAATAAAAATAAAGTAAGTGCACATTTCACCAGAAGTAATCATATCAGATAAGAACATTCGCTAATCACGTCTGCCCCTGCATACTGAAAACAAGAAACCCTTGATAATATTAGTTATTTAACTAATTATTTTTAACAATGGCAGTTCATGCTTAAATTGTCATCTCAGAAAAAAAGGAAAAGATGTATTAATTTTAAGGCATTGAGTCAATAGTTGAAAGGAAATGGATATGAGAAAATTGCAATATGAAGAAATCAGGTGAAAAGAGCAAGATATAAGAAGACTGTGTTTTGAAAAGTTGACAGATTTAACATGAATAACCTTTCCTCTCACAAAAAAAATCATTTTTTTTTAAAGCATGTGTACGGAGCGGAGATTCAGAAGTGGTATGAGGCTAAAGGGCATGGATATCAGTTGGGGACCACAAATCCCTCTAACACCTCCAGGAATTATTTTATTCCCGCCAAACACATAAAAGTCCTTACATAGCAAGGCTGACAATGAAAGATGTTCCAAATCATGGGTCTCCCTCAAGTTCTAATTATAGCTATTTTAATTCACTCCCAACTCCACTAAATGGGCTCTTTGTGGACCCGGACTCCCAGTTATCTGGGTCTAGGCTTCCTCTACTGTTATAAAGCAGATTTATTTCATTCAGATAAGGTTCCCTGTGTCTAGAACATTAATTGCTACACATGCAGATGCTCCCTGGGTTACACAAGACCCAACTTGTGCAAATTAGCACTTACAGAAAAAGTTCCATAAACCAGAAATAGGATTTTCGAGTTTCGGAAATTTTTGTGTAATGTACGAGTATATGTTTCTGACTTATGCAAAATTCAAGTTAAGCAAGGCTTTCTGGAACAGAACGATTGCGTAAATCAGGAGGTGTCTGTATTCACAATCTGTTAATGACATTACAGAACAACTTTTACAGCGATCTCCGAAAACAAATTTCTCCATCAATGTGAAAAGTATGACAAACACTGTAATATGATCAATCTGGCAAGCGTGAAAGCAGTTCTGACAGACCAAAAAATCAATATCAATATATTGTTAATATGGGTGTTCATTCAAAAATAAGAACTCCTGGAAACTTACATCTGATTTCCAACTATATTTGTAGTCTGAACTCTAAAAAGTTAACTTAAAAATGTTAAACTTAAGTCAAATAGTAAAACTAGGGACTGTAACAAAAGTACATGTCTTTAATATATGATATGATGGAGTATGAAAACCAGACTGATATAAAGCTTTATTTTTTATATATATTTTCAATCATTGTGACTTATTTCAGATTCCTGCAAAAAATAAATAATAAGTCTTCAGAAGACAGATATAACAGTAAGTTGTTTCGTATTCCACATCTGAAATGAAGCAAAATGGGAATTGCCTCTACTGAAAGATGCAGAAATAATATAGAAATAAAAATGAGAAAATTTCCTTTCAGCTGTCTAGTTAAGCATAACAATTTGCAAGATATAATGGGCTGAATTCAACCTCAGTGTAACTCCATTGACCTAACTGGAGATGCACAATGGATAAATTGGGTGCTTAAATCCAAATAAAAGCCCAGGTCAATATTTAACACTGCAAGCACTGTGAGAACTAGTACTGCGTCACTTCCAGATCTGAGCAACCTCAGACTTGCACTTGTTTGTTTGAGTTCAGTATCTGATCCTATGAGTTGACTTCTAGAATCAAAATGTTATATTATTAGGTCAAAAGTTGGGCATATTGAATGTTGTATTGCCTTCTAGATTTTAAATCCTGGGTATAAAATTTGAACTCTATGTATGCAATTGCAGCTGATCTTCTGTAGTAGATTGAGATTGGGATAAAATGTACTTCTTAATCTTAGCCCCCAAATCAAACCACATCCCAACTCAAATATTTTGAGGTGCAAAATAGTTAACTTTTTCTTCATTATTTCCCAGTTTTGCCTGCTACCACTCTCTGCAGCCACCAGATGCAAAATTAGAGAAATTTCACATGGAAGTTCTTTCGATATTTCTACCCCAAATAGAAGAAACACAGTACGTTCAGAGTTAGTATGCACACTTTAGAATTGTTTATCTGAACCAAAACACTAAACCATTTGAAGTTCATCCATCATTAGTCAATCTACACATTGGACCTGTTAATAAGTGATTATACAGGGGAAAAAATTACAAATGAAATTAGAAACCCAGATTTCCATCTCCCTAGGCAAATTCCACCTCACCTCACTGAAAAAAAACAGTGACAATTCTTGAATTTGATATAACTTCACATACCTATTTAAACACTAACACAGAGATCTAATTGCTTTCGTATGGTTAACTAAGTTAAGAATTCGGTAAGTACTAACCAATAGTCTTGATTAATGGCTGTAATTGTTGTTGAATGCTGTAATAATTCCAGTTATCTGATACACTATATTAACATTAAGTTGGAGAACAGCATTTTGAAGTATTTTTTTTGCAAATCTCTGAATGTTCATTGCATTGCAATGAATATCACATGGTATAGTTTTGGCCATATCTGAGTTTACAAGCTCAATTTGCTTCGAGTGCTCTAATAATATGCTTGGTAAAGTGTACTTTTACAGTTTGTCTAGCCCCTGTAGACCAGCTATTCTATTCTTCTGCTGTCAAACTACATTTAAAGTCTTTTGTGCTTCAGCTTCTTTTACTTCCTAGTAAATTCCTGCTGAGCTTGAGAGACTTATTTTCCCTGGGAAAGGACTACCAAGCACTGGGAAAACTAGAAAATATTCTGTGACAGATAAATTATGTATATTTTGGCTCAATTTAAAGTTGGGTGGAGCCTATTACCAAGACAAACCCTTTCTGAAACTTTATCTTCACACCTAATCTGTTCCTCCCAGTTACCACCTATGAACCCGTTCTCATGCTTTAATGTATTTCTAGAGTTCCTTCCCACCTCTTCCAAATAACAGTGTTTTGTGTTTTTACTAAGGGCCCAATCCAGCCCCTTTCACTTGAGTGGAAACTGGATCAGAGCCTAAATTTCTCATACTCAACATCCTTCGGATCCTAACCACACCCATCCTGAAGACTGACACACATGGCTAGGGTAACAAGATGTTCCAATTTTAAAGGGACAGTCCTGATATTTGAGGCTTTTTCTCATATAGGCATCTATTACCACCACACACACCCACAGCCCCTGTCCTGATTTTTCACACATGCTATCTGGTTATCCTACACATAGCTGTGAGGTTGACACATTCAATATAATTGGTTTGTTGGTATATTTGGTGCAGATGTTAAGCCAGACCTTATACAGAGTACACATTATCTTGAGTGGAAATAATTAATGCTTTTATTCTAGAAGGGGCTCTAGAAAGCTACAAATGCAAGGTGAGTGTAATGGGGCAAATCCAGATAATCATAATTTAAAGAGTCCTGCCGCACCTTATAGACTAACAGACATATTAGAGCATGAGCTTTCGTGGGTGAATACCCACTTCGTCGGATGCATGTGACATACATCTGACAAAGTGGGTATTCACTCATGAAAGCTCATGCTCCAATACGTCCGTTAGTCTATAAGGTGCCACAGGACTCTTTGCTGCTTTTACAGATCCAGACTAACACGGCTACCCCTCTGATACTATAATTTAAAGAATCATCAGCACTCATAGGAAACCTTCAAAACGTTCAATTTAAAGACATTTCTGACATCATGACACTCATTTTCAGAAATTTCTTCCCATGTTTTAATTACATGGGGGACTTTCTTGAAAAGAAAAGTTTGTTATTCAGAGTCGGCTCCTGCCCGTTTTCATTTGCTGCTTCTTCCCTGAAGCCCTAATCCTGTCTTTGTGACAACACAATTTGCTTGTTGAGAAGTTGTTAAAATACTACAAACCTAGAATGATTTCAGGTGAGGGATAACTAACAGGAACATATCAATTATTAACAAAAATCCTGTTCCAAGTACAGAATGTAAAATACCTTTAGATCAGTAGGTACACTTCTTCCAAATAATGTTTTTCATGTTTTCCTCCATAAAGTACCCTTGGTTCTTTAAAGATAACTATCTTTACAGTCCATATACTCTTTTTATTAGTCACATTAGAGACTATATGCAATAAACTTGATGAATTTTGAGGAAGAACCAAATAATTTACAGAACAAGGTAGGGGTATAATTTACCTGGATATATGAAAAGCTTTTGATCTCATGATACACAAGAGACTAATTTGCAAGTAGGAATTTCAGAGGTGAGCTACTTCAGAGGATAAAAAAAATGGCTTGTCCTTTATATTGAAATTAGAGAGTACTGTGCTTATGAGTGAAATCAGTTTAGGACTAGGGAAAATGACTAATGAAGTGCCAAGGAAGATTGGTGTTAGGTAGGGATGGGTGAATTAATTTTGTCTCATTTTGAACCCATGTGAAAATCTTGAGCTTGAAATGTTAGCTCAAGTGTGAATTATTGGTTTTATGCGCCTCTAAGGAAATCCTGTAATAAAATGAGCAGAGAGATAAAAAGCTGGTGTGTGTGTGTGTGTGTGTGTGTGTGTGCGTGCGTGCACGCGTGAGCAAATATGGTGAAAAACAACAGAGGGGGACACCGTAAAATAATAGTAATGAGGTACAGAAACTGAAAAACTGGAGTCACAGATAAGAAGGAAAAATTCTAGTGAAAACAGTGTTCATGATAAAAGGACACCATTTCCTCGTAAATCAAGGTTGAGCTAGCTTCCCATTATATGCCTGACTTGAAACCCCATCCTAGCTTTCCTGGAACCTGAACTAGCCTGCCTGAAATTCCAGATACATGATCGTAGGCCATGGTATTTCTTTTTGGACAGACTTGACAAAGCATTTGAGTGATGGATTTAGTCAGAAATTCAGATAGTGTTCACTTTCCTAAATGTATTTAATCTTATCATTATTGTCTCCAAGATGGCTTGATCAAATGTGCTAGGCTTGACAAGGATCATGGAAGGTTTTGAAAGGGAATTACTGAAATACTCAGAGCTGTTTTCACATGCACAGTGAAGTCCTTCCGGCTTAGTGCATAAACTAGTGTGTGCATTAAAATCTTCTTGTTAAACCAGAAACACCAATTGAAAGGTTTGCAAACCTTGAGCTGCATGACATTCTTCCACTCCTTATACTGGGGCTAATTTTATATCTAACTTGTATGGAGCACTGGCTACAGCTATGTCTTAGGTTGTGTCTATATTTCTACAATGTAGTCTTTTCTGTAATTCATGACATTCTGTATGAAATATTTTAGCTCTGGTTTCTGCACACATAGCCTTCTGGGGGGGAGAGGGGCAAGTGGGGCCCCACAAGGCCCCACAAGCCGCTCCCGGTTTTTGGCGGCACTTCAGTGGCGGGTCCTTCAATCGCTCTGGGTCTTCAGCAGCAGGTCCCTTCAGTGCGGTGGAAGACTCACAGCGAGTGAAGGACCTGCCGCTGAAGTGCTGCTGAAGCCTCAGAGCGCCACCTGGTGAGTACAAGTGCTGCCACAACTGGTGGAAAAGAAAAGAAAAAGAAAAAAGCCACAATCAGCGGCAGCTCTACCACTGCCACTTCATTCTTCGGTGGCAATTCAGTGGCCGGTCCCTCTAAGAGGGAAGGACCTGCTGCCCAATTGCCGCCGAAGACTCGGCCCTGCCCCAGGGCCCCTGAATCCTCTGGGAGCCCCTGGCTGCACAGTCACCTATGTGGCTCCCTGAGCCTGGTACACAAAGGCACAATTGAGAGTAGCTCAAGGAGTTGTTCTGGCAGACAGGGATCATCAGAAAACAGGGATGTTCTGGCCACCTCTCCTCATCCTCTGTGCCCTCCCCCTCCAGACATTCCCTCTGTGTTGGGATGTTGGTGGGAGAATGGGGAAGGAGAGTCCTCAGCCATAGTAAGGTGAAGGATCTGACCCATGGAGTTAAAGTGAATGAGGTGCTTAGCAGTCATGTAAGGAGGCAAGATTTGCCCCAAAAGGATTATAGATTCATAGATTCTAGGACTGGAAGGGACCTTGAGAGGTCATCAAGTCCAGTCCTATGCCCTCATGGCAGGACCAAAAACTGTCTAGACCATCCCTGATAGACATTTATCTAATTTACTCTTAAATATCTCCAGAGATGGAGATTCCACAACCTCCCTAGGCAGTTTATTCCAGTGTTTAACCACCCTGACAGTTAGGAACTTTTTCCTAATGTCCAACCTAAACCTCCCTTGCTGCAGTTTAAGCCCATTGCTTCTTGTTCCATCCTTAGAAGCTAAGGTGAACAAGTTTTCTCCCTCCTCCTTATGACACCCTTTTAGATACGTGAAAAATGCTATCATGTCCCCTCTCAGTCTTCTCTTTTCCAAACTAAACAAACCCAATTCTTTCAGCCTTCCTTCAGAAGTCGTGTTCTCTAGAACTTTAATCATTATTGTTGCTCTTCTCTGGACCCTCTCCAATTTCTCCACATCTTTATAATATAAACATTAAAATATGAACAGGCAAAATGGATAGGGAAGGGCTGCAATAAAAATTGAAGAGATAGTTGGCATTAAATCGTGTCACTTCCATAATGTTTCTATGTGTGTTTCCACATAGTTTTTAAGCTGTGAGCTACTATAGATTTTGATGATTGTTGTCTTCTTTTTTTTTAAGGAGCAGAGACACAGGGACTTGGATGTTCTATACTGCATGCTGTGCTGCCCCAAATCTTCTGTGAATCTTATCATGCTGGCCCCCAGCTAATGTCAAATGGATTTGGTCTTCCTTAGGCAAGATGCTAAAACAACTATCTAAGCTGGTGTGAAATGCAAGAACTTCAGGGCACTGACTTGCATCGAGTTCAGGCAGGGGTTATGCATCGAGAGCATAAGCAGTACAAAGAACAGTTGTCTTTGTGTTTTGCTTCATATAATCACAGCAGGTACAATACATTTTGCCTCTATTTGCAAGGGGAAATAGACAACTATGTGGAGGGTCCAACTGCTCAATATAAACCGAGCACCAGATCATCTCCCTGTTACCTTCTAATTTCAAATTTTCTACATTTCTGTAAAACTGTTTTCCTTATTTATGTTGATATAAGAAAGCCAAGAAGACACACTGGAGAAATAAACAACATACTTCCACATTTTGGTGGTAACATTGCTTTTGTCAGCTGTGTTTTTCTGGAAGGAGGTTAGGCATGTCTCAGACTGAAAGCATGAACAAAAGGTGGTTGTTTCAATCTGATATGTTGTGTTTAATTTGCCTAGTATGTTATCTGAAAACAGCTTTAAATCTTAATGTCCTTCCTTAGGCTTTTTGTCCCCTATCAAAATCCTCCTCTCTTGGCCCTGCAGGCTGTCCCTTATTCCTTCCTCATGACCTGAGCCTGTTGATATAACTTCAAGCTCCCTAGTCACCTTATCTTCCCCATCCATCAGACTTCAAGGAATCATTTTCTGGCTGAGTTACTATACTAACTCCCCTCATTCTTCGATTGCTTTCGATGGATTCTTATTGTGAATAGTTGAGGTTTCAGTTTGGTGGCTGAACTGAAAAATAGGGTGTGGGGTGTGGGGGGAGGGGGAGCATCTTGGGTCTAACAGAAAATGAAACTTAGTTTTTCCCACTAAAATGAAAAAACAAAAATTTTGGTTCAAGGAAAAACATAAGAACAGCCATACTGCATCAGATCAATGGCTCATCCAGTCTACTATCCTGTCCCCTGCCAGTGGCCAGTGTCAGATGCTTCAGAAGGATCGAGCAGAATGGGGCAATTATCAAATGATCCATCCTTGGTTGTCCAGTCCCTGCTTCTGGCAGTCAGAGGCTTGGGATTGCATCCCTGACCATCTTGGTTAAGAGCTGTTGATGGACCTATTATCTAGGAAGTTATCTTCTTCTTTTTTTTTGAACCCAGTTATACTTTTGGCCTTTGCATTATCCCGTGGTAACAAGATCCACTAGTTGACTGCATATTGTGTGAAGTACTTCCTCTGCTACCTATCAATTTCATTGGGTGACCCTGGTTCTTGTGTTATGTGAAGGGCTAAATAACACTTCCTTATTCACTTTTAGGAGGCCTGTCCTGCAGTCATAAACCTTCCCTTCTCTCCAGCAAAATACCCTAGCTGGCCTTTTTCAAACTGTTAAGCACTAGATAAATTTGAAGGGTTAAAACCTCTCATGAATGGCTACTGTCCTAACACTGACCGGTTCAGACACACACATGACATATTTGTAATTTCAGTGTATGAGAATGTAAACTTTGTAATGAAAAGTTTAGACCGGAAAGTAACTCTGTTTTGTGTGAGGGGAGTTACTTTATATGAAGAAAAAAATCCAAAAACATCTTCAATGCTTATGAATCAGTGTCCTAACAAATGAGGTACAAAATGGGGTATTAGTTGGTGTATGCAACAGACCACCAAATAATACAAGGAAACAGGTTAACTGGGTCCCTAGGCACCTATCTGTAATTTTAGGGAAAAATAACTGTGTAATCATGGGGGACTTCAAGCTGAGTTACATATGGGGATAGTCTCATGAGGCCAGAATTAAAAAACCCTTAGAATTTCTAAATATGATAAATGGCAATTTCCTAACTCAAAAAGTGTTGCATCGAACATGCGTCCAACATGCAATATTAGACCTTGTCTTGACAATAAAGAGGAATTGATCACAGAACTAAAAAATAATGGTAACTTAGGTAAAAGTGATTATAACTTGATCACATTTATAATGAGCAAACAGAATCAAGTGTTGAACAGTGAAATATAGAAGAAATCGACATGGTAAACAACGAGAAAAATCTAGACAGCAGAGTTTAACACAATAAGAAGGAGGGTTTTTAAAGCTTATTGGGAGAAAAAAGAATCTCAACAATGGTATTGGTCCAATATTATCCATAATAATGCACAAAAGGCAGAAGTGTTCAATAAATATTTATGTTCTGGAGTTGGAGAGGGGAACAGCTGATATAGTTATATCATAACACTGTATTCTATTAGTATTTCAGGAGCCTGTTAAACAGCAGTTACTAAAGTTAGATATTTTAAAATCAGCAGGTGTGTGTCTCTTGCATTTAAGAGTTTTAAAATAACTGGCTGAGGTGCAACTGGATCATTGATTTTCCAAAAGTTTGGGAACACTGGGGAAGTTCCAGAAGGTTGGAGAAAAGCAAATGTTTTTAAAAGGGTAAACAATGATGCAAGTAATTATAGGCCTGTCAGTCTAGCGTCAATCTAGTAAAAATAATAAAGCAGCTGATATGGGACTTGATTAATAAATAATTAAAGGATTGTAATATAATTAATGCCAATCAACATGGGTTTATGAAAAATAGATCTTTTCAAACTACCTTGACTTTTTTTTATCAGATTACAAGTTTGGCTGATAAATGTAATAAGGTTAACACAATATACTTAGACTTCTGTAAAGCATTTGACATGGTACTTCATGACATTTTGATTAAAAAATTAGAACAATAGAAAATTAACATGGCACACATTAAATGGATTAAAAACTGGCTGAATGATAGATCTCAATGTATTTGTAAATGGGGAATCATCATAGAACATGTGTTTTTCTAGAGGGGTCCCACTGGTATTGGTTCTTGGCCCTACTCTATTTAACATTTTTATTAATGATCTGGAAGAAAACATAAAGTCAGTGCTTATAAAATTTACAGATGACCCAAAAACTGGGGGAGTGGTAAATAACGAACAGGACATGTCACTGATACAGGGTGATCTGGATTGCTTGATAAGATGGGTGCAAGTAATAATATGCCTTTTAAGATGGCTACATGGAAATGTATACATCAAGGAACAAAGAATACTCACAGGATGTGGGGCGGGATCTATCCTGGGAAGGAGTAATTCTGAAAAAAGATTGGAGTTATAGTGGACAATCAGCTGAAGTGAGCTTCCAATGTGATGCTGTGGTCCAAAGGGCTAATGCAGTCCTTGGATGCATATACATGGGAATCTTGAGTAGGAGTAGAGAGATTATTTTACTGTATTTGGCACAGGTATGACCAGAGCTGGAATACTGTGTCCAGCTTTAGTGTTCACAATCCAAGAAGGATATTGATAAATTAGAGAAAGTCCCAAGAAAAGCCATGAGAATGATTAAAGGTTTGGAAAGCATGTGTTATAGTGATAAGCTAAATAAATTTAGCTCTTTGAGTCTACAAAGAGAAAGTTAAGGGTGTGACTTAATTAGTCTATAAATATGTACATGGGGAACAAATATTTAATAATGGAGTCTTCATCTAGCAGAGAAAGGTATAACATGGTCCAATGGCTGGAAATTAAGGCTAGACAAATTCAGATTTTTAAAAATGTATGCCTTGTTACCTATGAGAGTAATTGACCATTGGAACAGCATATCAAGGGTCATGGTGGATTCTCCTTCACTGACCATTTTAAAATCAAGATTGGATATTTTTCTAAAAGATATATCTATATAAAATATGATATTCTAGAAATTATTTTGGGGAAATTCTGTGGCCTGTTATGCTGGAGGTCAGACTACATGGTATCATCTGGCCTTGGAATCTATAAATCTCTGAAAAGTTTTGTATAAAAAGAGCTTAGGTAGTAAAAAGAATTATATACTAGAAATAGTGATTTTTCAGCTCTTTATTGAAAATATCTAATTTACATTAATGGAGCAAAAAAAGTTGTTGTATTTGTGAACTTTCCCAATCTTCATAATGAAGCATTGAAGCTGCCATTGAGATTGGTTGCTTAAGTGTTTTCACTGAAATCATCAATACCTGTTAGAACCAGCCTGGGATTAAGCTCATAACATCTGGCCAACAAATATAGTGTAAGATTGTTGAGAAGCTACTAATCTAGAGCAGTGTTTGCTTTCATAAAGCATCTGATGCACAGCTATAACATCAAGAAAAATGTGAATTATAATACCAGAACTTGGATATTACTAAGTTTTGTTTACTTAAACCTGCATTTGATTATAATGGAATCATAAATATTAGATATGGAACGGAACCAGTTGAAGTGGGTGTCATTAAAAATTTAACCTTCATTCCCTCAGGAGCCACGGGATTTTTTGTAATACTTACAACATTATTAATGGATTGTCTTTCACTGTTTATGTTTTTATTGTTACAGAGAGACTAGAGATGGGCCCAAATCATGATGTTTGGATCACAATTTTGATATAAATCTGAAGTCGGTAGGAGTCTTTTCATTGACTTCAGTGTGCCCTGTGACTGGTACTTTATAGAGGTTGACCAAGCTAGAAAGGTTTGAGTCTGAACTTCTTCATAGTATAGGGCAGCAGGGCTTGGGCTTGGTGTTCAAAAGAGGTGGTGTTATAAAAATGACAAAACAATGATTGAACATTATTAATAGGGATAGTCAGACTGCCAGAAAGGGTTGTGCCAATTCTTATTTTAACCATTTTGTATAGAATCAAGTTTAAGTTTTGAAAAATGTGGGTAACTTACTTCCTCTTATAGAATAGTTTGTTGTATGTTTTTACCCTGCCTCATTCTAGGCAGGACTGAAACAGAAGTGCTGAAGTACATAATCTTAGAAGACTTCCAGCCCAGCTGTGCAGAATCATGTACTTTTTGACAGCTGAAATATAATTCAGAAAAGCATCCAGAGTTTTTGTTGCTTATCCAAGCATTGTAACTTTTTGTGGTTTGCCTATCACTCTTTATAATGCACTAGAAAGTAAACACTTTCTGTCAATGAATAAAAGTGATATGAAAGTAAATGTGATCCTGATCCTGCAATCATCCTGCATGATTCTGATTGATTTCAATGGTAGCTACATATATGGAATGGCTGCAGGATTAGGCTTCTGCATTGTGAACTAGATAATTTGTAGTAATATGTGTTTTCTCTCTGGAATCAGTTAATAGTGAGAAAAGAAAACTGACTATAATAATTTTCTCATGTATTCAGACTTTATGGCCTCTGCAATTCAACTATATAATAGTTTTATTTTGTATAATTAAGTCATAGCAGAGGGAGAGAGAAATTAGGAGGTATAGGCAACAGAGAAAACAATGTTTTCAGCCAATATTAGAAACGAAATGGAGAGTTGATGAGGCAGAGAAATAGAAATTCTTGGTTATACACTAGGGCTGCATAGAAGTCTCTTCTCTTTAGTCCCAGCATTGTCTGGAGGGGCAGATAGGAGTCCTCTGAGTCAGATGGGAAATTCCACTGTGTGTATTTGTGACACTAAGCCAGTGAGGGTTAAGCAACTAGTGGGCCAAGTGACCTAAAATCAACCTTTAAGTACATATTAGAAAAGTATTGAAATGGCAATCAGGACCATTCCTTGTTGATGATTATCAAAGCCATGTTAAATGGATTAGAGTTCTGTATTGTTAGAGAATTAGAAGTAAATACTAATTATATTTGTCTGTGTTTACCTGTATCTTGTTAAAAGATTGACAGTGTGATCTCATTAGCTTGTAGATGATAAAATTCTGTTCCTGTCTGTTACTATATTCTATTGCTTCAGAGATCAAAAGGAAATATTAACATTTAGATGAAATGTGTGCCGTAATAATATCATTGTCTTTATTTCTCGTTGAAGTTTGTAGTAAACTATGAACTGCTTGAATGGTTAATTATCTTATGCAAATGAATAAATTTAATCAAAGTAACAATATATATTACCTATTCTTCATCCAAGAAATGCTTGCTGTGATGTCTGCTCTCAAGAGGATATTACAGAAGCTATAAAAAAGGCCTCAGGCCTGATCCTTACCATCTCAGATCTGCTTAAACATTGTCAGGGGAAGTTCAAGCTGCAAGACTGAGGTCTCCAGGTCCATCTGGATCAGCCTGCAATTTCTCATGGAAGAATTTAAACAAATGCACATGGACTGCCTATTGAATTGATTCTGGAAGAACTTTAACAAAATCATCTGCTCACCATCTCTGCTATGAAACTAACTTAAGAACTTTATTTATGTATGTATAATCTTTTAGCCACAGTAACTCTCTTTTCTTTTTAAATAAATCTTGGTGTTAGTTAATAAGGATTGGTTGTAGGCCTGTATTGGGCTAAAATGTGAAATAATCATTGACCTGGTGTGTAATGTATCGATCTCTTTAGATTGGTAGAACTTTATATATGGTGAATAAGATTTTAAGTAACCCTCTGATAGGGAAAAGTCAGCCCTCCTGTTGTATAGGGCCTGAGGTTTTTCCCTGTAGGCCTCAGGCTATTAGCTAAGAGCAAAACTTTTGGCTAAGAGCAAAACCTTTTCGCTAAAGAGCAAAACTTAGAACTTCTGCTTAATTTGTTTGTCTGTACAAAGGGCATGCAAGGACCCAAAGAAGGGGCAATAAATATGAAAAAGGGAACTAGTGATAAGACAGAGGGTCCCCATGCATGCCAACTTGTAACAGCTGCTTTTGCATAACCTGACCGCAAGGAAGGGGTTGCTAGAACAGTCAAACCACAGACTTGACTGACAAAGACAATAATAGGAAAAACCGAATATGGGAAAATTGATCGGTCAGCTTACTTTTGACCAGCATAATATTCCAAATAAGGCAATTAACATGTGTAACCAGCGTGCTACGTTTTGCGGTTTTAACCTTTATAATCATGGTAAAATTTGTAATAAGCAGAGCAGCTTACCTCTTGCATGAGGTCATGCTGTCTCTCCTTACATATATGCTCAGGGCCGTCCTTAGGCATAGGCAGACTAGGCAGCGGCGTAGGGCCTCACTCTGCCTGGGGGCACCACTCTGCAGGCAGCCCAGACAGTGTAGAAGCAGGCTGCTGGGTCCTAGAGAAAGCCGAATGCAGCACAGTCTGAGGAATGGGATTGGCTGCTGGGGTCTCTGCAGGGCCGTCCTTAGGCATAGGCAACATAGGCAGCTGCGTAGGGCACCTGAAAATTTGGGGCACCACTGGGTCTTAGTGTCCAGCCTCTCGTTTTCCTATCCCTGTTCTGACCCTTCTTGCAGGCTCCCACAGATGGCTGCTCTAGCCTGGTGAGTCTTCTTTGGGAGGGAATCTAATAGTTAAAAGTGAAAAAACCTCCAACCTGCCAGACCTATTAGCACAACATTGAAACTGTTAAAGAGACATTCAAGGGGTAATAAAGCCATTTAACAGGCATTTGCCAACCTCAAGGTATATACTGACAGGTTTCAGAGTGGTAGTCCTGTTAGTCTGTATCAGCAAAAACAAGGACGAGTCCTTGTGTCACCTCAAAGACTAACAAATTATTTGGGCATAAGCTTTTGTGGACTAGAACCCATTTCATCAGATGTCCATGAAAGCTTATGCCCAAATAAATTTTTATACTGTCAGTTTCTGACTTTACTGACAAAAACAGTTGTGCATTAATGTAATATTTACCCAGAACATGTCAGTCTACAGGACCTTAGTTTAAAATTTGCTTTAAAAATATTTCGTTAGTGAGCTAGTGAAGATTATAAAATCACATTTCTAAAAAATGCTTGCATAGAGTTTTAGATGCACAATCATCTTTAGCCTTAAATGTGTGGATCTTCACACATAGTTTTTTAAATAAATCCTTCAAAAACCCTCCCTTATCTAAAATACACATTTTAATTACTATAGTTAAAAAAAAAAGTGCTTCCAAGTCTTCCTGTCCTTTCTGTCCATCCCTTCACCACCTCTCCCCCCACTCCCCACTGAAGAGAGCCCTTAAAGGGACAACAGTCCTTCCCTTCCAGATAGCTGGACAAAGAGTTCCCTTTCTTTACTTCTGACTATCCGACAAACTAGTTTTAAAAGAACCCTCCAGCAAAATCAGTACCTTAGTAAGACAAAATCCTTGTTATACCTAAAATCTTTGGAAACATATTTTTTTTAAGTTGGTGAAACTTCATAACCATGTCTCTTGTTATGGAGATCACACAAAGTAAATTACTGTTCCCTTTTTCTAAAAGCAATGAACATTGTTATGAACACACTAAACCTCTCTGATTTGTTTCAGTGAGTTAAATATGTAGTAATCTGGAATGCTGGCTTAAGATTTGAGTAAATTTAAAATATAAATTCAACTTAGAAATACTGATGAAGAAAATGTAAAACAGAGAAGAGCTGCATCATGTATTCCATTATATGTAATGTTGTATTCAGCAGGACAGCTGACTCACCCTTACTATGAAGTTTTTGCAAATAAATCTCTGACAAACTTCAGGGCATATCAAAAAACCTGTGACTGACATTTTTTATTCCCAAATTTTAGTGCTTTTAATTAGGTACTTTCTTCATGTCCATTCTGCATGAGGGAGAGTGCATGGAAGTCTCTGCGGGGAACTGTGACTCTCCGCCACCATGAGGCAGGCTGGGCATCTCATTATCCTTTCCTGTCAAGTCCCTCCTCCCCCTCCCCCACCAGGCTGTGAGCTTGGGCTGCCATCCGGCATAGGGGCACCAGTTTAATAATACTGCGTAGGGCCCCATAAATCCTAAGGACGGCCCTGTATATGCTTGTATCAAAATAAAGGAGCCTCAGGCTGTCTGATCTAAAATCAATTGTGTGGTCAATTTTCCACAACACCTCTGTTTGACTTGGCTGTCTGGGTGGGAGTCCAAGGCTGGATTGCTTTAGGGGAGCTGTATTTTTGGGCTTCTTGGTAACCGGAAAGGTATTACAGAAGCTGGTTTGTGACTGGTTTGGTGCATGTAATTATGAGAATAAAACACTAGTTTTGGCGGATCATCTGCCCCATTCTTTGCAGTTTGCCCTGACTGAGTAGTCTTCGTGTGGCCCCGCCAGCAGCCATGCTCAGTGTAATAAACAATGGGACAGATTTACCTAAATTGGTACAATGAAGTCTAAATGTACATCTCTCAGAGACAGTCTGACCTTTTGTATATTATGGGGATTCACCACCATCTGTTCCCCATTAGAGAGTGACTGTCTGGGAAGGACATCTTTGAATTGCCACCAGGACTCCACAAGACCCTGCCAATGGTGGCTGAATGTCCATTGCACCAATAGAAGTTGCCACAGGGATCTGCTAAATTAGAGCATCCCCTGGCCATCCTAGCCACGTACCCACTACTTTGGGCAATGCTAATGCACCACACGTTCCCAGTGGAGGAGAAGTTTTCTATTTTCCATCACTGCATGCAGACTTTCAGAGGACTTTCCACCATTTCAGGACTCATTGGGATTTAAGCGGGCTGAAAGTTATACAGATACTTGGATGAATATGGGTCAAGGAAGACAATTTTGAACTGTATCCTGAAATAAATAGGGAGCCAATAAGGTTTTGGTGAATGTTGTCATGTCTCCTTGTACATGGGAGAAAGTGAGCAGCTATACATGCTGGAGTCAATAGAGCTTAGGCTTGGGGATACCAGGGAGAAGCATATTGGAATAGTCAGGACTAAAGAAGGCATGAAAGAGGTTTCCAAGAGAGGTGGAGGCAAGATAGTGGTATACACAGGGAATGTTGTGGAAGTGATTATGCACAGCTATATGAATTGTGGGAAGAGGAGAGTTCAAAGTCAAGAATGACCAGAAGGTAGTCCAGTGCCTCATTATGTACTTAATCCTTCACTAAACAAAATCCACAATTCATATACATATCCACATATTTGGTTTTGTTAAGAGATATCTGACTGGGCCATAGAGAGTGTACAGATCCCCTTCATAAAGTGCCTTTTGTACCAGTCATACAGTCCAGGACTGGTGGTAGCTGTGTCATTTCCTTGTTGCGGGAGATGTAATCTACTTTTCTATTTACATGGACATTTGCTTTGTGATAGTGTAAAGAGCAGGCAACAAAAAGCAGTGGCATTTGAGATTTTAAAATGATATGAAACTGCATGTAAGTTAGACAATAGCATTTGGAATATTAACATAGCAAATGTATATGTGAAAATACATCAGCTGTCTTTAGAGTCTCATAAGAAGTTATTGCATAGGGAAAATTATTGCTGGTCTGGACTAGTTACTTTACCCAGGAAAAGAGATGCATAGTTACTATTGTTGTAGAAGCATGGCTTACCCACACATCTATTTGTACTTGATATGTACTTTTGTTATGTCAACCATTTCCTGTCCACTGTTCTGAAGATAGTTACCCAAATAACCCAGGGGATGCAGCCTTAGCACAAAGCTACGTAAAATATGAAGTCAATACTACTGCAATGCCTGGCCTGCTTGCACATTGGAAGTGAAGTGTAAACCGATGCGCTACATGTAATATACACTGCGTAGTAGTGCATTTCTTGTTTCTAACAACTCTTAGGCCCAGTACTTTACTATCTGAACACAGAAGGCAATTTCCCATATCCTAGTAAATATAAAAGTCTTTCATATCATGCAAATGACATTTTAAACCATTTAATGGGGTTTACTATCAAAAGTAATTAAAATATATCTGTTTAAAAATAATTTAATCTGTCAGCTCAATAAAATTCAGTTCACAGCTGGAACTATTTTGTTCTTTGAAATACTGCTAACCACATTGCTGGAGAAAGCATGAAGTGAAATTCTTGAAAACTCTTTTTTTGTTATATAATTTTTTTTTATTCCAGATATTTTCCTAATTAATAGTTTTCCCTTTTGTGAGGTGCTTGAAATGGCTTTTCCTTAGATAGGGCTAAAATGTGACTAAGGTCAGAATTTAAACTCAGATAATTTGGCCCTGGGCAGTAGTTTATACTGAAACCAAACCGCAGTACAATACCAAATGTATTTCCACTTAATAATGCTATCCTGAATGCACATTATCACTTATGTTTGGAACAAAAGAGGAAAAATGTTAAATGCTGCTCATGAAATTATTTCAATTTTATAAATCACACTTTTTTTTTTCATTTTAAACCATCAATGTCAAAGGCTGCGTAGATTTAGAACTGACTGTTTAAGATCTGCCAATAGAACAAAGAAAAAAATATACAGAGAGAGTGTTTCACACAGAAACTTTCACTGCTAGATTTTAATCATCTATTACTACTCAGTTGAAACCAAATCGATAAATAGATCACGACACTAAGCCCCAAGAAAAAATGGTTGTGGCAGATTGAATTTTTTACACTCTGTTAATGTACTCTACTGGGTCCACCAATCACAGTGTATGGCACTGTGGAAAAATTTACAGTCTGAAGGTCTTATTTCTGAATCCACTGATTATCCTTAGATTGAATATCTATGAAGTATTTATAGGTCTGACATTAACTATTAACCTGGCACATCAGTGTAAGTGGTATGGCACATAAAACTGACTCATCCTGTTTAAAACATTTCAGAGATACACTAGAGTTTGTTTTACAGGTTAAGTACTCACAGCTTGGAAAGCTCTGTGGGTAATGCTATGATGATAGTCAACCGGCTGGATAGAGCAGTAAATTATAACACTATTCAGTGCTGACAGTTGTGATGACCCCACTTTCTGGCTGTTATATCTTTCTGAGAGCTGAGTTGTCCTTGCTCTGCCTTTCACTTAAATAATTCCAAATCTCCAGGCTTGTGTAATCTAAAGAAGGTTTAGGTCAGGAAAAGTAAGTATTGCATGTCTGGTCACATTTTTTTGTTTTTTACACTTTCTCAGTGTGCTGTCAGTAAAGTGACTCTGTAAACATTGAACCTTCTTACTCTGTTCCCTGTGTGTATTTCTGTGTATCTACTTACAATACCTCTTTTTGCTGAAGAAAAAAGGCAGGAAGGGGAGAATGAGCTGTATTCTATTCTGGCTCATACATCAACAGAATTGTTAACAAAATTCCAATTGCAGACACTTAACCATGAGTTTTACACCTCAACTACCTCTATACAATAATTAGTTAGTTCAGGTTTACTGGGGATTTTGCATGAGTAGGAGAACCCAGCTTGTCTTTCATATCCCAGACTGAGTTGCAGGGCAGATTTTGTGAAAAAATTTTGTCAAATGGAAAAAAAAGTGGTTTGGAAGCCACTCAGAAATCCTAAACATGGAAACCCACAATTAGGACTGTGTGAATATTAAGGTTGGGTACAGGAATAAAAATCAGATTTTTTTTTGATCAGCCCAAAATGAAAAAGTTTTGAAGTTTTGAATCATTCAGTCACAGAGCAGAAATGGTATCATGTGATTTAGGTAATCAACCATTCACTATGAATAGCAAATTACAAATAGTGAATACTCCAAGCAACATTTGAGGCAAATAATGCACATGGAAAATAAGTGGTTTAAATTAACAAACATACCCCTAAAAATCTGTTTGTGGATAATCTGGGAACAGAAACAAGAGACAGATATCTCAAATCGTTGCCTGCAAATAATTTATCAGTTCTTAACAAAATACCCCTCATTTTACCTTTTGACCTCCTCCCCCTCAACATTCCCCTCACTGTTTACCCTTTGCCACCTTAGCTTTTCTTACGTTTAAAGAATTTCTCTCAGACTGTGGTGGCAGGCTGTCTTTAAATAAATAAATAAATAAATAAACTAAGATTCCGTTCATTTTAACAGTTTCATAGTATTAAAAGCTCAAAAGTCTGGAAAATGAGTTAGGAGAGGAAATAGCACAAAGTAACCCAGTGGATTTATCTAAGCAGCTTTCCTCCTTTGGAAAGATTTTAATTTTTACTCTGACCATAAATGACAAGTGTTTGAGACATCCAAATTCCCACGGGAGCAGCAAAACTACAAAATAAAACTAACATATAAGGGATACCATTGGCAGTGTCTGCTAGGGCAATGTCAGGAATGATTATACTTGGATCAACCTTTCACCACTGGAAATCCTTATCGAGTTTATTGGTATTGCACTGTTGAGGAGTTGCAACTGTAAACTATAACATGTACATGCATCTGGGGTGGGGGCACACAGAACCTCTGTCAGCAGTAGGACTGGGACAGCAGCAGGAAGAGACAGCTAATGCTGCCTAAACTCTAGCAATATCTGAATCAATCAGCAGGAAAAAAAGCTGAAAAGAGGAAGGTTCTAAGGAGAGCAGCATTTGTAGTGCTAGAGGAGGGGCTGTCAGTGAAGCACCCTAAATCCTCCAGACAATGGGAATGTCTGAATAAGGCTAGGTATTAGGAACTGTGATTGGATAGGAAAACAGGAAGAAAGGAAGTTGTTGCTGATCTCTCTAGGACAGGGGTTCCCAAATTCGGTTCTTGGACTGTTCAAGGTAAGCCCCTGGTGGGCCATGAAACACTTTATTTGCCTGAGCATCCGCAATTACAGCTGCTTGCAACTCCCAGTGGCCACGGTTTGCCATTCCCAGCCAATGGGAGCTGCCAGAAGCAGTGGCCTGGCCCGCGCTGCTTCCTGCACCTCCCATTGGCTGGGAATGGTGAACTGCGGCCTCTGGGACCTTGTGAGCGGCCGTACCTGTGGATGCTCACGTAAACAAAGCATCTCGTAGTTCGCTAGGGGCTTACCCTGAACAAGCTGCGAACCAATTTTGGGAACCCCTCGTGTAGACTAAGCCAAGAAAACATACATTTTAAAAAGACCCTGGAGGCTCATATGAGAGGAGCACAAATAAACAGAGATCATGTAAGACTGAGACTAGAATAAGGGCAGGAGAGCCACAAATTTATTGAGATAAGAACATAGACAAAGCAAACTGTATAAAATATTTAATCTCCAGAGTGTGCTGGTAGCTTTTTTTATTGTTACTGTGTTTTATTGCTCTTGTTGCTCTAGGACTGTTTGTTCTGAGGTGTGAAATTAAAAAATAGTGAATAGTTTCTACCCTGAATGTTTTTTAAAGTTTTTTTTTTAAATCTAATTTTTTGCTTTTAAAGATATTATTAAAATGGATAAGATTTAGCACAAAACTTCATGTCATTGCAAAAGATATTTTTACCTAGTCCTCAGCAACAACATAAGAATTTAGTTTTCAGTAGATATGTAGTGTTTTGAAAGTCAAACACCTTTACAGCTATGGACAACACAAGAAAAATTGCACGAGCAAGGAAAACAAATGTATTTTGTACCGTTTTGAAAAAACAGGGTAGAAACCAATGTTTACCAAGTTTTATTTTATATGTGAAATTGTAACAGAATCAAGTTTTAAAAGAAAGCCCTGAAGGGAGTATCTTTTTCAACAACTAAAGCTCTGCAAGTTGTTGGCTAGGGCTACATTAAATCAGTATGTCATCAGCCTGAGCTCTCACCATTAGAACTCAAACAGATGTACTGCCTGTGAGCATTTAAAGAAGCTGCTATTTTTCAAAGTCCATCCAACTGTGCTACTATTGGCAATTCTCCCTTGCTCACCATCAAACAATTAACCAAGGATTTTAATAAAACACATATAAAACACTTAGAACACTTCTGGACACAACACAAGCACATTGTAAATGTGGTATAGCTACCACAGGAAGACAAAGAACCACATTGTGTAAGTGGATTACATTAATTTATAATTTAAGCAAATTCCAGCAATTAGTAGAAATTTGAAATGATTACTAAGGAGCTGGACCAAACAGTGTCTAAATCTTTCAAACTCCACAACACTAGTTTACTAACATCAAAGCTTTTTCAATTTTCCACTTTTGCACCCAAGCACCTGGATTAAGAAGGTTATTTCTGGGCCCTCTGACATTCTATGATTATGTACAGATGCAATGAACACCAGAGCTACAAATTGACCTGTCAACAACACATCTTATTTGGAACTGAAAGTATGCAATCAGCAAAAGTAGAGACAAAAAAAAAAGGCAAATACAGTACAGTGCTGTATTAAACGTAAAATACTTAAAAAAATAAAGGGAAAGTTTAAAGATTTGACAAGGTAAAGAAACTGTTTCTGTGCTTGTTTTATTTAAATTGAGATGGTTAAAAGCAGCATTTTTCTTCTGCATAGTATAGTTTCAAAGCTGTATTAAGTCAATGTTCAGTTACAAATTTTTGAAAGAACAACCATAACATTTTGTTGAGAGTTACGAGTATTTCAGAGTAACAAACTGCCTCCATTCCCAAGGTTTTCGTAATTCTGAGGTTCTCCTGTAAAGCATTCTATTCCCATGTGCCTATGTCCAGACTCTGCTGTCCCCAGGTATTTGTTAATATGAGGGTGTTGGAGAAAAAGTTGCTCCGTCCTTCCAAAGCAGATTAGGACATATGTGTGTTTCGAGATAGGAAAGGGAAGAGAATTCACCCTGTATGGGAACAGGCAGGAAGAAATCATGACTGGAATCCAGACTGGACAAACGCAGTGAAGCTGGCCCAATGAGCTTCTTCCTGAGCTCCACCAGGTCTTCAACCTAATCTCAGATCCAGAGTCAATACTCTGTCCCTGACTTCCCAAATGGATGAGAAGGAATTAAGGAAAGAACCATAATAGGGCTTCTCCCATCTGTAGAAGGGAATGTTGCTACAATTAAGTTATTCAGTTTACAGTTAAATGATTGGTGTATCCATTTGTGTAAATGATTAGAACAAACAGTCATTGGAAAATAGAGCTATGGTGGGTGGGAAGCAGGCATCTCAGCATAGGGAGCATAGCAAACTAATCAATTTTGGGGGCAGGTGTTTTTGTTTTGGGGGTGTTTTTTCAATCCAAAACTATTTTTTCCAGTTTTTTCATTTCATTTTCTTGTTGGGTGTTTTTCACTTTTGTGTGTGTGTGTTTAAATAAATATAGCTAACTTCTGAAATAGAATGTTCGAATTGGGCCCTGCACTTCCTAAAGCGAGCCCTGGACAGAATAGTGTTATATCATTTCTCAGCTTGCTTATGGTCCTTTGGAGAACACAACCAGTTGGCAGTTGAAGTAGCCTGTAACTCCTAGATATTTTATACTTCTATGGCTCCCATTACTACCATCTGTGTCCTATCCTTTAATGTATGGTAGTCTGAGAGGTAGGGGAGTGATGTTATCCCCATTTTACAGGTTTACCAGTAGTAGTGCCTGAATTGTATTATGCTTAATAGTAAATTTGCCCCCAGAATGAATTTTTCAGGACATCAAAACTATTCATTAATTTTGCAACTACTTTTGGCTGAAAAAAAATAGATTTTTTTCAAAAAGTCAAAATGACAGTTTGGACAGGGCCCCGGCAGAGATGACTTAAAAAAAACCCACACATGTAAAAAAACACATGGGGCTTGTACTCATCGGGCTGTGCTCCGAGTCTTTGGCAGCACTTCGGCAGTGGGTCCTTCACTCGCTCTAGGTCTTCAGCGGCACCGAAGGACCCGTCACCAAAGTGTCGCCGAAGACCCGAAGCTCCGCCAAGTGAGTAAAAATAAAAAAGGCGCCTGTAGCCAGGGAAGGGATTATAACTAGGCATGGGGCCCTCTTAGGCACGGGGCCCAATTCAGGAGAATTGGTGGAACAGGCCTAAAGCCGGCCCTGATTCTGTCCCCCAAACAGCTCCTTCTACTTGTCACAGGATTTAGCTCTACCAGCTAAGAACTCCCCCACACCAAAGAGTTTCAGAATAGGAGGAGCAAATCTGTCCCAGTATTTCTTGGACTTGAAGAACCTACCCTCTAGCAGCCAATGCTGAGGCAGACATGAGAGGAAGAGATGGCAAAGAAGAGGATATTTGATTTTTGCATGGGGAGAGCCAGTTTCTTTGTCCTAGCTACTCTAAATGGCTGTTCGCTTCCGGCTCCAGTCTTGCCCACACTTCATGCTACTTCTGACAGAATGCTTTTGTTTTGACCACTGCTCCCTTCTTACTACTTTCAACCAGCCTGACTGGAGACTGATTCCAAGGACTCCTGTCCAAGTAGCTTCTAGTCCTCTGGCTAACACCTCAGCTTCTGTGGCCATCCTTTGCAGGGGAACTTCATTCCAGCTACTCCTCCCAATCACTTCAAAATTTAGTTAAGTATAAGTGGGATTTGAGGAGGAATGAGTAACTAAATAGGGTAGCCCCAAATGAGTAGGCTAGCCCACATCTACTTGATCCAGCCCTGATTAGACTACCACATGCCTGACCTGCATACATTAGGGTACAAGTGTTTTAGATTATCTGATTACCTGCCTGGAAATGTACAGCAGAGGCTGAAACTTCATCCTCCAACCCAGTGTGGTACACAAGTATTAATTAATGGGGTTTCCAACCAGTAAATTTTTTTGACATACCACAAGTGTCGCAAAACTGAACTAGAAATGTAGTGGGCTTACGTATGGAGTTACAGTTTGGACTAGAAATTGGATGAGGTTTGGCAGTTGAGACTTCTAAGGTTAGAACAATTTGAGAGTTTTAAAATTTGATTTGGCTTTTATTGAAAGAGAACTATGTTTTAAAGAAAAATCATCAGACTACATTGTCTGGTAGGGGAAAAAAGTTATACAAACTGAAACCTATATTTTTAAGTGATAAATAAGCATTGCATTTTTCATGTGCTTCCATTCCCAACCATCAATATGTATGGGAGGAATGGGGCATGGTCCTGGATAAGGAAAAAAAAACATATTCCTAGTGGTACTAAGGAATACCCTTCCAAATGCATTGTTCACTTTTGTAAAGAAAATGATTTAGACTACCTTGTCTAATATTGCAATGTGACCTTATTCTAGCCCCCCACCTTCATTCTAGGAGAGGGCAGAGTTATTTTCATACTTGTTTGGCTACAAAGAGCCAACATCTGAAAAGCAGTAGAGAATTCTATAAAAATAAACAGATGAGAGCTGTTTGCAGCTGGCAACCCATACTACAGCTGCCTAAAAAATTCCACCAAAAGGCATAGGGATTTAGCAATCATTTCCCCAGCAGCTCAAAGTGTGCTCTGGACACAAACACCAGTAAAGGTTTATGAATTTTAATGAGTTAGCATTTATATAGTGCGTTACATGTGCAAAATACTTTACAAACAGTAAAAGTTATTCTTTATTAGATTGAACAGGGCTGTGGAGAGAAAAATGAAAAAGGTAGTATGATTACTTAACTTGGAGATGTGTAGTGTCTAGTTTCTGCTTCTATGATGTAAGTGGCTTTTGGCATGGACCTTAGGTTAGGTGGCCAACAACAAACTTCTATCCAGATATCTGGAGGTCTCTATGGCAATAAGAAGCTATAAGTTTTAGTAGTATTAGTATAACAGTAACCCTAACTCCCTGCCTAATAAATTTTATGCAATTACCCAGGTGGAGGATGCATTACTACTGAAACTTAGTTAACATTGCTATTAAATCTGTGGCATTTGCTGATTTTAATATCATATTGGTTTTGTAATAAGCAATTTTAAGATTGACACACTTTAGATGAAACTAAACTTCTTGCTCCACCTCTGTTCTTTTTGGGCAAACGATGTTTAAAGAAATTCCCCACAACACATACACCAAAATTCTCATATAAAGATGAGCTTGCAATGTTCCTTTCATTGAGTCTGTGGAAAAGTTTATTAAACGCTACTACAGGCTGAAATGGAAACACATAAAAAGCCAGGTGGAAATACGATATGTTGTACAGAACAACTTCTGAATATGGGAATCCATTATTAGAGTTCAGGACCAATTGAGCTCCTTGGACAGGTCCTCTGCTAGTGCAAATTGTATAGCGACATTGACTTCAAGTGAGGGATGGACTGCTAAATCAAAGCCTAGCTGTAGAATCTAGCTCTTGTTGAAGAGCAGGGTATAAAGCAAAGGTGGGCTCCAAAATGTGAGGATAAGCAGATGGGCACAAGTTATAGCCCAAATGCCCAGGGATGTTCATGTGGAGGGGAAAAGCTACTATAAAGAATTTATCATATTAATGCATAGCTACAACCAGATTTTCTGTAAGGTATCGGTACCAGAACCAGTATGCATAACAAAAGATCAGCTATCATAATGGGAGGAAGGAATTTGAATAGACCTGCTTCCAGTATGTGGTAAGTTGCCTTTGGCAAGCAGCATAATATCCCCCTCTAACCTGTAAGGTAGCACAGACAACTATAGTCCAGGAATTAGAAATAGGTCCTGCAGCTCATGATAATCATGTGGTACATCTGCCACAATCATTTGAATAACCTTAGGAAACCAAAAGGCCAGCAACATGTTTGGAGTACAAGTACCAGACACAGTGGGACCTCTGAGTGGGATCTTGGGGAGTATGAAGGGATACACCCGCACTCTGGTGGAGAGAAGAATTAGTAGCTCTTCTGGGCCTGTTCAACTTATTCTGCCTAGAGGTAAGGGGAGGGGAGCTTAAAAGGAAAACCTGCTACAGGAAGAGGTGGTGAATAGGAAGAAGGTTATCCTTCCTCTCCACCCTCATCTGTGGATCTGCAGATGCATGATCTAGCCTCTAAGCAGTATGACCCCAGAGGAGAGGCTGGAGGTAGACCCCCATTTCATACTAATGGTCAAAGGGCTGTCCCAGGAAGACTGCCTGCTATTGTGGTCACCCTTGCCTTTCTTTGTTTTCCTGCAGACTCTCCTCTCTCATAAGGGAAAGACGAGGGGAGTCTGCTTGTTTGCTTGTTCGCTTGAAGGAACCCCCTTGGAAGTCTGCTGATGGGGAGAGAAAGATATTGCAAATGAGTGGAGGTGGGGTCTGGAGGGGACATGAGGAAACTCTTGCCTCACCCCTTCCTCCAGGGAATTAGTGCAATACAAAGAATAAATAATGTGTATTCCACAGGTAGTTTTACTGGATCTATCTGGTGTCAGCAAATCTGTGAGTATGGCATCAACTAACATAGATTCCCTAGACACTGTTTACACTTTCCCCTCTCTTTATAATTTTCTTTTCAGGTATGACCCCTTTTCTCTCTTACTACTTGTAATTTGCTCTTTTTGGAAACCATGGTATGGTTCATTTTCTGCATCCCTGTTTCATGAAAGGATACAATACAGCCCTTAGTTTTCAATTCACACAGCATATTTGAGCAGTGTGTCTAATAGAGACATACACTTTCTAAGTCATCTGGTCTATTTAGATAGTGGGAGTCCATTAAATTGGTACTTAGCAAATCTGTACGCATGGGATTCTTCTCTATTTCTGAGCAGGGATTTAGTACCTGCTGACAATTTTTCTTTTAATTAAGATCCATATCTAAACCTTCATGAACTGCTAGCAGAGAGCTACCTACTCAACTGATAGAAGAGGAAAAAAGAAAAAGAAAAGAGAGCTGCTGCATCAGAATGTGGACTGTAAACATAACAAAATGGTAATTAAATGGCGCTGTCCTTGGATACCCATGTTCATATTAGCATATTGCTATTTAGTCTAAAATCAAGTATGAAAAGAAATGGGAATTAGCAAACATTTCTGAAGGCTTAAATTATTAACTCCTTTTCTCATGTCTGCAGTGAAGAAATACAGTGGGCATAGTTAAAATCCTTTAACCCTTTCACTAGTGTTTCAATGGGTGAGTACTCACATGCTTAAAGTTAGGCATGGAGCAGATTTTCAAAGGTATATAGACCCAGTGTCTAGTGGGATTTTCAAATGTCCCTTGGTGCCTAACTCTCATTGATGGGAGTTATGCACCCAGGCACTCATGAAAATACTGCTAGGCACCTGCAGATTTAGGCCTAAATACCTTTAAAAGTCTGGCCTAATGTACCTAGCTGGACTGGTTGGAACAAGTATCCCTACCTGGTTAATGGGGAGCACTGCTCTAACCAGTTACCCATTCATAAAAATATAAAGCATTGCTTTTAGCTGTGAACTTTGCATAACGATGCTCTTTCACAATATTCCTGTGCCAGCCAGAAACAGGAAGTACTGGTAATTGTATGTTCTTGGAGCCAAGTCTGAATTGCCTTTCCTCTTCCATACGCTCTTCACGAAAAAGGACTGCTATCAGAAAGAACACCCAGATACTGAAGTATTGCTGTTATAAGAATTGAAATGTTAAGTCATCATTCTAGTACCGTTTGTCTAAAGACATACAGGAAGGCTGCTACCAAACATGTTAATTATTACCATGAGCGACCCTATAAAAGTCATTGGGACTTGGTGGCAAGCACTACACTCAGTAGTGGATGTTTGCAGGGTTGAGTCTGTAATGGTAAGATTCTTCTTTGCAAGAGAAGGGGCTGTAGACCAGCAGGTAATGAAGGAGATAAAAGCATGAGGCCAAGAGTTCTTTAGGGGAGTAAATAAATCGCCTGTAGCTAGTGAATGGTGTTTAATTACCCATTAAGAAATGCAGGAAAAATTATTTTTCTCTGCCTTGATATTCATTGTTTCTGAATAGATAGGTTTCTTTTTTAAAATAACCCTACTGCTATTACTTAGGGAAATTTATTCTTTACATTTTGTCTTTTAATGAATTTACAGTATTATTTAAGGATCTCATTACCATGAATATCACATTGTGTTTCTCTGGCTGCTGCTCTGATTATTTTTCTGAATACCCCTGCTGTGTATGAAATTCTCAGATTACCTCAGTCATACACATTGCAATTTTTATACTGACTGATGGAAAAATTTCACTGACGACACACAAAATATTAATTTTCAGATTTAGAGACTTGTTTTTATCCTGGTCTCAGATACTGGACATTCAGAAAATACATTTTCTCATCTGGAGTAAAGTCAACATGATTATTAACATCTGCACAGGCCCAGGTGAGTGCCATATTTTATTTAATTTTAATATGAAGATGAATCTGATTTCCAAATATCATATTGGCCCAAGTCATGTCTTTGGGATCTTCATGCAGCTGTTAAGGTAGCAATAATACAAACCTGCTTTCCCAACTGCCAGCAATGTACAGATGCTGTGGACGGCACTGTGAGAGCAGAAACATCCTCCAAACTGTTGAAAATCAAATCAACAGTATAGCAAGAAGTTAAAACTTCACAAGGAAAACTGCTGAAAGAGCAAATGTAGGCAGTTCATGAAATATTCAAGTAGAATATTCTATTGCCCTCCTCCCCTGACTTCTAAAATTTTTCTTCTGATCCCCTGTCTTAAGTATCCTGTGGACTAACAAAATAATCAGAGATGGTTGACAGTGGGGCTAAATTCCAAGCTCTCAACTCTCAATACATGCAGACTTTACATGTTCTTGTTTAACCATTCATTTTTCTGGATCTATGACCCTTGTGGCAAGACACCTTCTCAGTCTCCCCAGCCTCTGCTGCTTTTAGCCCTGGTGAGACAGGCTTGGGTAATGCGGTCCCCCTTGGGACACAGGGGAAGTCTGCTCCCAGTATCTCCACCAGTCCTGTTTAGAGTATTTTTACTCCCTTGTGGGAGAGAGTACTGCCTCTCCTCCTGGTGAGGCTCACTGTCTTGCTGCTCCAACACTCCTGGCAGCAGGGCTCCTTCTCTCTCTGATCTGCCCCTTCCTTCCTCCCAGGGAAGGGTTTAAAAAGGTCTCAGGCAGCCCTAAATTGGTATCAGCTGATCCTAATTAACCTCAGGTAGCTCCCCCTCAGCTGATTCTACTTGCTACCTTGGTAACCCTTTCTCAGCTGAACTTGATTGACCTATAGTTGCCTCCCAGTTGATAAGGAGGAGGGCCTTTTAACCCTCTGGGACTGATTCCTTCCCCTCCCTTGCAGCTGTCTGTCCTGAGTTTATCACATCATATTCTGCTAAAGAATTATGACTTTAAAAAGTAGTCACTGATGTTTGTGTAAATCTGTCATCTACAAAGCTTCATTCCAGTCAAGTAGTTTTTGATATACAAGGGCCTCACTGTCCAGTGGGTTAACATACCTTTTGCGATTAAAGGTAATTTTTATTAGCATATCACTGTGAAATTCAGTGTGTACCATATTTAAGGGTAGCAAAGGGGAAAAAAATATTAGAATGGGACTGAAGTTGGATGTAACCAATGCCCAATAATAAAGTGAAGTATAATACAAATTATTTCATCATAGTAGCCTGCATTGATAGTCCCTCAAAGTTAGTCACAAATTTAAAGAAAAAGTCAAGAATTTTAAAGTGAGCTTTGATGAGGGGAATTGGCTCAGTGTATTTGAAAGGGATAGAATGAGAATTCCAGATAGATGGTGAGATATTGCCAGTAATACACATTCAGTGTGTACTCACAAGCAAATCTAAAACCTGTCACTCTCCACTATATTATTGCTATATAACAGCTGTTTACTGAAGGAATATAATTAGTTTTGACATGCAAATAAGCATGCCACACATTTCACTGTAACTGAAAAGTTAGACATAATACAGCTTTTATAAATGAAATCATTTCTTACACAAGAATATTCATTAGATAATAGAGTCCAAAATAGCCAAATAAACAATATGCAAGAAGAGAAATAAAAACTGAGTGAAAAGAACACAGGAGGAAATATAAAACAATAGATGGCAGGCCAGCTTTCCAAAGGTCCAAATTGAATTTCACAAAAATATGAGTTTTTAGGCAAAAACTAACTAAATAAATCAAGCCATCCTTTTCCGTTCCCCAGTAGCACAGCTAATCTTATGAGAATCTTCTTGGATGCCATTGTACCTGGCTAGTTAGAGAAATATACACCTTCTGAGGCAGATCATCTTTCAGCTTGTTTAAATTGTCATAGCTCCACTGAAGTCAAAATATCTATTTGATTTCAAAGGAGCTATGACCGTTTACACCAGCTGAGGACCTGCCCTTAGTGTCCTGTGTAACTCCTTTGACTTCTGCATGGCTAGTTTGGCCCATCCTTGGTGAGCCACCTTCTTGGCCAGGAAGATAATGAGTCAATACTCAACCTGTTGCCCACCTGGGAGGAAAAATTGGGAACAAAAAGTTTCCCAAGGAAAAACAGTTTAACCAATGAAACTGAATCCTCCTCTGGGTGACAGGTTGCTACCTAAGAAGCAAAACAACAAACAATCCTTCAAGAATCACTATTTTAAAAATTCCTGTTTGCTTAATATTTCAACGCCTAAAATGTCAGGGTAACCAATAAAATCTGCTTCAGGAGGACATCATTTAGTGAATCAATTAGAAAATTCTGGTGAGAACCAGAATATCTGCAACCTAGCAAAATTGTTGCTGAAATCAACTGAAAAGGAACATAAATTCTGCTCTCCACCAGGAAATGTTGATGTCCTTTCTAAAACAAGCATGCAGGAAGATATATAACATTATATGTGAGTTGCATACTACAACAGAAGCAAGGGTAAACCTGTGCAAAATAATTCTCACTACCAATGAAAATAATGCAATCTCACATTTTCGTCGGTTCCTGATATAGCACAATACTTGTTTCATTACATTTCTAGTGAAAATGAAGAACAACTTTTGCAAATTAAAACTCTTTGGGGGAATAGAGATCATGAAGGAGAGAAAATTCCTCTGTCAGAAAAAGTTTTCTTCGGTCAGAACAATTTAATTATTATTATTATTACTATTTTTGCCAGAGTCAGCTTTCTGGCATTTTTGCTGCCAATATTGCCCCTTAGCCCCCTTCTTCCCAATCCCCAGTGACGGAAATCTTGCCTTGGGACATTCAGTAATTGACATATCAATGATTTGCATATCAACACCTGCAAGTGCAAATTTACAATGAGCCCACACAGCCACAGGAGTCTGCCTGTGCAGATCCGGTTGCAAAACTTAGCCATTAGTTTTGCAGTACTCTTCTCATGTTTGAGATACTTTAAGCCAGGGGGAAAAGAAGAAAGACAAACCAAAATATTGTGTGGCTTGTGCTTATTGCTTCTGTTTACAAAATTTTGGAGATACCCTTGTGCACCTTTAACTTTTATAAAGTGGTATCATTTCAAATAATAATCACCTAAATAGACTTTAATTCAAGTGTATTTGAATCTGATAAAGAATTTGCTTATCTCTAGATGAGATCAATACTTTTGTCAGGAGTCGTAGCTATGGGGATAAAGGAGGGAAAAGTACTAGAATTGCTTCCAGTCAGGTCTGAACTGTATTGACAGCACTTTCAATAGTCTAATGCTAGTGCCTGGAGGCCTGGAAAGAAGGTTTAAAGGCTACTGCTCCTGACAGGGGCTCTTGGATAGATCCAAAGATCTAGGTCCAAGTTGTAGCCCAGTGGGCCAGCTTACCACTGTTACATTCACTGCTTTGCATTTTTTTCCACTTTATTCTATTCAGTAGTAATACAAGGAACATACAGGCTTGTATCCTGTAAGACGTTGGTTTCGGCAGTTAGCATGAGCCTTGAGGCCTATGAATTTTGGAGAACTGGAAGTAGAATGTAAGGTGGAATTTTGTCCATAATGACATCAGCCAATCACAGAATATGAACTGACACCAGCTTCTGGAAAGTTTTGGACGGAACATCCAACCACAAGAGTGCCATGGCAATGAATTGACATATATGATAATGGGGTAAAATCATAAAAACATTAACCTATAGAAGAAAGACACCTTAACATTGGTAAGGGGAGGAAATACAAATAAGGAAGAGGGGAGAAACCCCTACTGAACATGCATTAGATATGGTAATGTCAGAGAAACATATTATAAAAGTTGCATCCCAACTTGAGGCAGTAGGAGACAGATAGATGTAAACCTTTGGAGGGGCCAGAATGATGGCTACTGGTGAAGATAGGAAGGTGATGGTGTTGAGTAGGATAGTGGCTAACATTTCAGGTTGTTCTGCAATGGATGGTGTGAGTTTGGATGTTCAGATGTACTTTCTGTATTATCTCTTGCTATCTTACTGAGTTAGAGTGTGTGTGACTTTGCTAAATGTATTAATAAATTATTTATTTGTAAATATAAGAGTTTCTATAGTGTGAGTGTTGCACCTGTGCACACTAGGGTTCCCAACTATATAATAATTTTAACAATACTGGCCTTGATCTTAGGACAAGAACCTGACAACCCTCAAAGTGATAACTGAGAATTTTTATTTTGATGATCTATAGATCAGGCTACATATGTCCTCAGCAGGGGCACAATCCTTTCTTTGCACCCAGTTAGGGGTTACATTTCTGCATGTGTTGAATCTGATGCAGATTAGTGCACACTGCACTGATATGCTATGTATGTCAAGAATGTAATGTACTGGAACAGTTTTTTGTGTTTGGCACTTGGGATGGAGCACTTTGTTAGTGCAGAGAAACTACATAATGGTCTTGTCCTCTTGTGTGCAGATATACAGAAAAGAGCTGAAATGCTAAAATTAGAACAAAGGGAGAATCTACTTGATCTCAAACGGTAAAGCAGATGCATTGGGACTGTAAAGTCCTCGCACAGGACAAATCTCTCAAAAGCTGTCTATGTTTGGAGCTATATCCATTTAATACACTAGTAAGAAGCATATGATAAAAACCCAAACAGTGTAGATAACCACTTCCACATTACAAGCACAGGTTATTGCTTCAGATCTAACAAAAACCTGTATCTACCAGGTCAATTTACTTTTCCTATTTCTAGTTAGTAAGTATTTTACAGTGAAAAATGTAGATTTGGTGATCTCAAAATGTTTTGCAAATTCATGTTGCTTATGTTGAAGTTAGGGCTGTCAGTTAATCATAGTTAAGTCACACTATTAACTCAAAAAAAATGATCGCAATTAAAAAAATAAGTGCGAATAATCACAGTTTTAATCGCACTGTTAAACAATACAATACCAAATGAAAGGTATTAATAATTTTTGGATGTTGTTCTACATTTTCAAATATATTGATTTGAATTACAACACAGAACATGAAGTGTACAGTGCACACTTTATATTATAATTTTTATTACAAATATTTGAACTGTAAAAGTGATAAACAAAAGAAATAATATTTTTCAATTTTCACCTCATACAAGTACCCTAAGGCAATCTCTTTATCATGAAAGTGCATCTTACAAATGTAGATTTTTTTTGTTACATAACTGCACTCAGTCTTACTTCTTATTCAACAATTGCTAAGACAAACAAATTTGTTTACATTTACAGGAGATAATACTGCAGTCTTCTTATATACAATCTCATGTGAAAGTGAGAACAGGCATACACATGGCACTTTTGCAAGGTATTTATGTGCCAGATATGCTAAACATTCGTATTCCCCTTCATGCTTCAGCTACCATTGCAGAAGATATGCTTCCATGCTAATGACTCTCATTAAAAAATAATGTGTTAATTAAATTTTGACTGAACATCTTGGGGGAGAGTAGTTTGTCTCTTGCTCTGTTTTACTCACATTCTGCCAGGTAATTCGTATTATAGCACTCTCAGATGATGACCCCGCACATGTTGTTCATTTTAAGAACACTTTCACAGCAGATTTGACAAAACGCAAAGAATGTACCAATGTGAGATTTCTAAAGATAGCTACAGTACTCGACCAAGGTTTAAGAATCTGAAGTGCCTTCCAAAATCTGAGTGGGATGAGGTGTGGAGCATGTTTTCAGAAGTCTTAAAAGAGCAGCGCTCCTATGTGGAAACTACAGAACCCCAACCATCAAAAAAGAAAATCAACCTTTTGCAGGTGGCATCTGACTCAGATGGTGAAAGTGAACATGTGTCAGTCTGCACTGCTTTGGATCGTTATTGAGGAGAATCTGTAAGTGCGATTAATAGTAATTAAATTTTTTAATGGTGTGATTAATCACGATTAATTTTTTTAGTCGCTTGACAGCCCTAGTTGAATTGTTTATTTTGAAAAAAACAAATGGTTTGTTTCAACATTTTCTAAATGAAACATTTCAATTTGAGGTGAATTTTAGTTTCAAAATTTCCTTTAATTTTATTTAATCCACCCAATCATTAGTCAAAACTGAAACAAAACAACTTGTGATTTTATAAAAATGAAATGTTTCATTTGACCTAAAATGATTTTTGTTACTTTCTGAAATTGCCAGTGAACCAAAAAAAATCTGTTATTCTCCAGCTCTAATACTCAGTAATGTGATCTCAATAATATGTTTTACACACATGCTTTGCTCTTGAATATTTTCAAAAGGAATCAAGTTTGGGACACCCACAATTTGACATGTCCTTTTTCATTTGTTTGATAAAGTCCCTATAGTCATTTGTGTTTGGGTCGGGGTCCTTTCTCTCACCAAAACAAACAAACAAACAAACAAACAAACAAACAAACAAACAAACAAACAAACAAACAAACAAACAAACAAACAGTGTTTTCTTCAAAACAAAAAAAGCCAACATTCTAACACCCATGCATAATCTTACAATGATAAAACTTTCACAGGATAAGGAAGAATGTGAAAATGTTATGCTTACACAAGGTTACGAGAGAAAATATCTAAAAATATTTATATTTTTTGATCATTTTTAAAATGTCCTTAAAGATTTATGGTGTTGATGAATTCCGTTTCAACTTAGTTTTGAGATCAGTTTACAATTTATGTCCTGGATGATTTTGTTCATGAGTCCATGAAAAATGGCTTAGTATTTTCTCCCTTCAATCAGTCCCACACCTTTGGAATGTTGTATACCTTGGATGTGTCTCATTCTAGAAACTCTATTTCTCCAACAATGTCAGGACCAAATTTTGAGTTCCTTTCTCAGTTTTCAGGCTAAATTAAAAAAATAATAATAATGATTAATAGTTTGAGTTCCCAACCTGAGGCACCTTTATGGCATGGGCGTAATTTGTGGGAGATGAAGGGGGCACTGCCTCTCCAAATAGAGGCATGGTGTGTGTGTGGGTCACACAGGGGTCATGTGCCACTACCCGCTCCCCCCCAAATTTTGTGAGTGCCAAGCTGCCCTGCAGAGGTTGCTTTGCTTGGCCTGCAGGGAGCGAGGGCTCTGTTCTTTGGACACTGCACTCCCCCTCCCCCCACAGCCAAGCAGAGAAAGCCTGGCAGCTAGGTCAGTGCAGGGAGCAGGAATAAGGAGATGGGTTCTGCCTCCTGGGTCCTGTACAAGGTGAGTGCCCACAGGGGGTAGGGTAAGAAGGGCAGGGTGGGGCTGGGGGAAGAGAGGGGATGGGGCTGTGCGGGGAGGGGATAGGGCAGGAGATAGTGGAGAGGGGAAGGGGGATGTGATGGGGAAGAGAAGGGAATACAGGAAAGTGGCAGAGAGGAAGTGGGAGCCAGCGTGTTATGTTGTACCCTCGCTAGCAGCAGCAGTCCCACCAGAGTGGCTGCCGCAGCAGCACAGGGAGGAACCAGAGCAACCACATTGCTCCTGGCCAATGAGCCAAGGGAACTGGCTTCAGTGTGCATGTGTGTGTATGTGTTTGAATGTGAGTGTGTGTGTGTCCACGTCCCTCCCTCCCCAAATACAGCAGTCAAATTATGCCTATGCTTTATGGGGCCTGATTTTCAGAAGGTGCTGAGCCTCCACCGTTGAAAATCAGGCACCTTTAAAAGGATCTCAATTTATGTCCCACAAAAATGAGGCACCTATGATCAACAGATACTTTGCACATCCTTAGCCTCAGTCCTTATTCCAGCAAACTTCTACTGAAGTCAAAGGACGGAGGGAAAACACATATTTTCAACATCAGTCTCAAAACATATTTCTTTGTCCTGACATTCTTATAGATAAATACCTGAGTTTCAATATTGCTCTTCTGTAAAACACCTTGGGAAAATGTTATGAAAGAGATTCTGGTAGTGTGATCTGATTTAATATCTGGACATTTTACTTCACTACTATTATTTCTTTTGCCTTCTTACCATCTCCCCTTTTCTCAGAAAATAAACTCTTTTCATAACTGTATATTGTCTTTCCCTTCCTTTTGTCATTTATTTGGTTAGTTTCAAAGGGATAAAGGTGAGAAAAGAGATGAATTAGACATGATGGAACCAAAAGAAAAAAATATGTATTATCACTCTCCAGACATGATAATAGCAACTCTTGGACAAAAGTTGTAACAAAACAGCAGAATTAAGTCATGTGTTAACAGAAAGAAGATGTGACCTCTTAATATTTATTGTATATGTCTTTTAAATGTTGGCAACCTCTTTTTTTAAATGAAATAGAAAAATATAGTGAAATGCTGTAAGGACATAACTTAGGTATGTTAGTGTAATGTGTCTTTGGCTGTAAGGAATATTGCAACATCCCACACACATAGCATGAGAGTAAAGACTGGGTTTTTGTAAAGTTGAAAGCTGATAATGTATATTTTAACTTTATTAGCAATGCCACACAGTACTGTGAATGTAAGATTTATCATAGGGATCTGAACAATATTAAACAGTAGATGAATCCAGTTAATAGAATATTACAAATATCCTCAGTTTGTACTTCAAAGAGCTGAGAGTAACCAAGAACATAGTCACATTTGCTGAGGTTTGTGACTATCAAGAATTTCAAAATGTATTGTGATCCATAGGGAATGTGACTTATGATCTTGCAAGTACATGAATTGTGAGGCAGTTGATTCAGCTGTTGTCTGGAGGGATTTGCTTTCACAAGAGGGCAGATGATGTTTGAACTATGATCTTCCTGGGGTTTGTGCTTGGAGAAGTCATCTTTAAAGTTCAGCTGCTAATAGAAACTGACTTGGAGACATACTGATTTGCTGTTTTCCCCTAGAGGGATATGTCTACACTGCAAATAGACACCCATGGCTGCCCTGTGCTAGCTGACTTGGACTCAAGGGGTTTGGGATCCCAGGGCTGTTTAATTGCAGTATAGTTTTGGGCTCAGGCAGGAACTTGGGCTCTAGGACTCTTGATGTGGGACGGTTCCAGATTTTGAGCTGCAGCCCCAGCCTAGACATCTACACAGCAGTTAAACAGCCCTGGGATCCCAAATCCTTTGAGTACGAGTCAGCTGGCACAGGGCAGCCATGGGTTTCTCGAGAAATATTGGCTGTGCCCCCTCTTAACCAGTACCATCCACTTTTGTGGTAGAACTAGACAGTTATGGTGAACTGATGGAGCAGTGATTGTGGTTAATTTTTGCCACCAGAATTCTGCCTCCAAATAAGCTATCCTCTACCTCTGGTCCTGCACCGAGGGTTTATTCTGTGCCCTGGACATAGCAGAAACCTGGCATTTACCAAGCCTGACTTATACTAAAGAAGTAGGCACTCTGCAAGGAGTAAGCAACTGACATGATTGTATGTTTGATTGACAGGATTCTATAGCAGCTGGAATGAAAAGGAAGAGAGAATGTAAAAGAAACTAAACAAGTTCCCCAATGAGGAATTAAGGGCTGAACATATAGACTGAAAAGGGAAGGGGAAATAGATTCATAACTATGGGGTCAGATGATGGACAATTCTTGTGTGGGTCTGCAAGTGGGGGGAGGTAAAAAGAGAATCCTCCCCGCTGTCATCAGTTGTACCTCCTTCACACGGGCTGGATATCATTGCAATCTGTGTGCTTCCTTGAGCACAAGAACTTCTCCTAGCTAGCATCAAAAGAGGCTGGAAGGGTAGGAGGCGGGATCACAGCCACTTACACTACCAGCAGCCCTGTTTGGCCAGGGAGGGGAGAGCACACTAAATACCCTTAAGGGATATAGAGATGGGCTGGCTCCCCTTGAACACTTGGCCGTTGCAGGTGGTATCAGTGGGCCAATGAGATTAAATGAGCAATTGAGCCTAAAATAAGCTGTAGGACTCATTACAGATCTCATACATGTGAAAGTGAATTTGGGTAAGATGTTAACTAATTCGTGGTTGGAGGTTCACTGACATGGCATGAAGGCAGAAAATAGAAGACAAAATAAGAATGGGGAGATTTAAACAAAATGTGTAAAGCAAGATGTTCTACTTACTGTGCTCTGTAATGAATCCTCCTCTCAGTTACAGATGGGCTGAGATAAATGTAATGTTGAATTAGGTGTGCAATGCCTTTTGCTAATAGAGTCTCTGCCTACCACACACACACACAACCACAGCAAATTGTCATACCTCTTTGGATTTGTTTGTTTTATTGCAAATGATTTTTTAAAGAGCACTGGGAAAAGCGAGTGAAGGAAATTGCATCCTTTCATTTAAAAAAAAAAAAAACCACAGTAACAGGTTTTAAATTGAAGGTCCTTGCCTTGTTGGCCAGAGAAAATCCAAGTGGCAGCTTTATCTTTCTGACACAAAAGAAATTTAGTCCAGCCTGAGTAGCTAGAGCCTTTGGCCTACTGCCTGGAGGTACATTGGCATATGTTCAAATCACATATTTATAAACACTATAAACCTGTATCTGTTTGGATACAAACAATAGGACCACAATTCTTGTCCATATTTTCTGATATCTTGTCTTTCTAAAATGGCAAATAACAATGTTTTATTATTTAATTATTTTATTTATTTTAAAAGTATGTTACTGGTTGTGGAGCTCGAAGGCGTATGGTGAAAAGATGCACTTTGAAGTGATGGCTTTACCATAAAAATATATTTAACAAGAGAAAAAAGAGGCTCTTATAGACAGAGGCCTTATGTAAGGGAGGCAGGAGGTGGTATTGTTTAAAACAAATACTTTTTCTTTTTTTCCTCACCTATGAAATATAATGGGCATAAGATATATTTTTGAATGATGAGGTCTCCACTATGCTCCACTGAGCAATAGTACCTCAGAAAGGTCCAATGAGAGTGCAATTTTGGACAATCAGTGGACACTGAAATCTGGTGGAGTGAGGATAACCAATGGGACACAATCATTATGGGGTACAAAATATATCAGAAGGACAGAACAGGTCGTGCTGAGGGCAGTAGGGAGTGGCACTACATGTGAAAGAAAAAGTAGAATCAAATGAAGTAAAAATCTTAAGTGTTCCATAGAACCTCTGTGGATAGTCATTCCATGCTCTAATAAGAATATAACAGTAAGGCTCTATTATCGACCACCTGACCAGGACAGTGGTAGTAACAATGAAATGCTAAGGGAGACTAGAGGGGCTATCAAAATAAAGAACTCAAGAATAGTGGGGGATTTCAGTTATCTCCATATTGACTGGGTACATATCACCTCAGGACGAAATGCAGAGACAAAATTTCTCCATACTTTAAGTGAATGCTTCTTGAAGCAACTGGTACAGGAACCCACAAAGGAAGAGGCAATTCTGGATTTAGTCCTGAGTGGAGTGCAGGATCTGGTCCAAGAGTTAACAATAACAAGACCACTTGGAAATAGTGGCCATAATATAATAACATTTAACATTCCTGTGGTGGAAAGAATACCTCAGCAGCCCAACACTGTGGCATTTAATTTCAGAAAGGGGAACTATGCAAAAATGAGTAGGTTAGTTAAACAGAAATTAAAAGGTACAGGGACTAGAGTGAAATCCCTGCAAGCTGCATGGACACTTTTCAAAGACACCATAATAGAGGCCCAACTTAAATGTATACCCCAAATTAAAAAGCACAGTAAAAGAACTAAAAAAGAGCCACCATGACTTAACAACCATTTAAAAGAAGCAGTGGGAGATAAAAAGGCATCTTTTAAAAAGCAGAAGTCAAATCCTAGTGAGGTAAATAGAAAGGAAACAATGCCAAATTAAGTGTAAAAACGTAATAAGAATAGCCAAAAAGGAGTTTGAAGAATGGCTAGCCAAAAACTCAAAAGGTAATAACAAAATGTTTTTTAAATACATCAGAAGCAGGAAACCTGCTAAACAACCAGTGGGGCCCCTGGATGATTGAGATAAAAAAGGAGCGCTTAAAGATGATAAAGCCATTGCAGAGAAACTAAATGAATTCTTTTCTTCAGTCTTCATGGCTGAGGATGCTAGGGAGATTCCCAAACCTGAGCCGTCCTTTGTAGGTGGCAAATCTGAGGAATTGTCACAGATTGAAGTGTCATTAGAGGAGGTTTTGGAATTAATTGATAAATTTAACAGTAACAAGTCACCGGGACCAGATGGCATTCACCCAAGAGTTCTGAAAGAACTCAAATGTGAAATTGTGGAACTATTAACTATGATTTGTAACCTTTCCTATAAATCAGCTTCTGTACCCAATGACTGGAAGATAGCTAATGTAATACCAATTTTTTAAAAGGGCACTAGAGGTGATCCCAGAAATTACAGACTGGTAAGTCTAACATCAGTACTGGGCAAATTAGTTGAAACAACAGTAAAGAATAAAATTGTCAGACACATAGAAGAACATAAATTGTTGGGCAAAAGTCAACATAGTTTCTGAAAGGGAAATTATGTCTTATTAATCTATTAGAGTTCTTTGAAGGGGTAAACAAACGTGTGGACAAAGGGGATCAAATGGACATAGTGTACTTAGATTTCCAGAAAGCCTTTGACAAGGTCCCTCACCAAAGGCTCTTATGTAAATTAAGTTGTCATGGGATAAAAGGGAAGATCCTTTCGTGGATTGAGAACTGGTTAAAAGACAGGGAACAAAGTGTAGGAATAAATGGTAAATTTCAGAATGGAGATGGGTAACTAGTGGTGTTCCCCAAGGGTCAGTCCTAGGACCAATCCTATTCAACTTATTTATAAATGATCTGGAGAAAGGGGTAAACAGTGAGGTGGCAAAGTTTGCAAACGGTACTAAACTGTTCAAGATAGTTAAGACCAAAGCAGACTGTGAAGAACTTCAAAAAGTTCTCACAAAACTAAGTGATTGGGCAACAGAATGGCAAATGAAATTTCATGTGGATAAATGTAAAGTAATGCACACTGGAAAAAATAACCCAGCTTTACATACCACATGATGGGGGCTAATTTAGCTACAACTAATCAAGAAAGAGATCTTGGAGTCATCATGGATAGTTCTCTGAAGACTTCAACTCAGTGTGCAGAGGCAGTCAAAAAAGCAAACAAGATGTTACGAATCATTAAAAAAGGGATAGAGAATAAGGTGGAGAATATCTTATTGCCCTTATATAAATCCTTGGTAGGCCCACATCTTGAATACTGCATACAGATATAGTCTCTTCATCTCAAAAAAGATATACTGGCATTAGAAAAGGTTCAGAGAAAATGATTAGGGGGTTGGAATGGGTCCCATATGAGGAGAGATTAAAGAGGCTAGGACTTTTCAGCTTGGTAAAGAGGAGACTAAGGTGGAATATGATAGAGGTATATAAATTCATGAGTGGTGTGGAGAAATGAATAAGGAAAAGTTATTTACTTGTTCCCATAATATAGGAACTAGGGACCACCAAATGAAATTAATGGGCAGCAGGTTTAAAACAAATAAAAGGAAGTTCTTCTTCACACAGAGCACAGTCAGCCTGTGGAACTCCTTGCCTGAGGAGGTTGTGAAGGCTAGGACTATAACAGGGTTTAAAAGAGAACTAGAAAAATTCATGGAGGTTAAGTCCATTAATGGGTATTAGCCAGGATGGGTAAGGAATGGTGTCCCTAGTCTCTGTTTGTCAGAGGGTGGAGATGGATGGCAGGAGAGAGATCACTTGATCATTGTCTGTTAGGTTCACTCCCTCTGGGGCACCTGTCATTGGTCACTGTTGGCAGACAGGATACTGGGCTGGATGGATCTTTGGTCTGACCTAGTATGGCCCATCTTATTTTCTTATGTTCTTAGTGTCCCCAGCCATAATCTCATTTCTATAAAATCATATAGGACTCCTGTCTGAGGGTCGAGACTTTTAAACAATCCTTGAAATGAGTGACTTATCCTTAGGCTCAGAGAGAGATTTCTTCCTAGTCATTTGTTTATCATTGGAATGCACAAGAGCATGCCAAGGGATTAGTAGCTCAAAAATTTCCAGTGAAGGATACGCTTGGACTCCCCACCCCATCGGCAAGGTTTTCATGTTATTTTTGTCTCCCCCAGACCATGCCCATTTTCAGATGGTGCAAACTGAACTGTGGTCTGAAGTACTGATATGTCCTTGCTCAGTATCCTTTTTCAATAATAAATTATAACAATTCTAATAGAATATATTTCAAAATGGGTTTTGGTCCCAGTTGAATTGCCTCCTATCCTTGAGCAAGGTTCCCCCACCCCACCCCCATTTAAATGGAACAGCTATTGAAGATGTATGTTCCCTACTTCCTCACCCTTTTCACTCTGCAATGACATGCTTTCCTGGTACATAGAGTTTATCAGAAATTACAAGGGCTTGTGAGGGATCGTTGTTTAAAATATTGGCAGTAGATAACTAGTTGATTACTTTGTAATATAGTGCATTTTTAAAAGTCCCTAAGTCCCATTGGCTTTTCACTTATGCCCGAGGGATAAGGAAGCATTGGACACATAAAGGACAGCAATGATATATATATACCTTCTATTTAAAAAGTACTATAATATTCTGCTGTGATGGTTCAAAATACTATGTGCCTGAATCCATACTGTTGTATTCAAGTTAAACACAGTTTTGGCTCTACTGAAACCAGTGGATTGACACCAATATAAACTATACTAATGTTTTAGAGTGCCTTGTCCTACATCTTTTAATAGTGTGTATAACAACAGGATTTTGAGTAATAGTCCCACTGTTTTCCTACATAAGGGATGCAATCCAATATTTGGTCAACATTGATATTTGGAAAACTTTCTTAGCTACAAAATGTACAAGACAGTTTTGTCACTGTGTTACGTATAATCTACTAATTCAGAATTAAGTAGACACTAAAAGATTTGCAATGGTTTTAAATTAGAATGTGTGAGCAAGATAATCGTTTTCTAGGTTTCAACTTGTGCAAAATATCTCCAAAATCAAACAGTAAAATATGTCCGTGCTGCCCTCAAGTAGGTGTTGCTTTATGAATGATAGTAAATCATTTTATAAATGTAAGCAGGGTCTGAATGAGCTCTTCCCTGACATCTAGTGATGGAACTAAGGAAAAGACTTCAGGAGCAGACCAGGTTTGCATAGACACGCCTATCTTCTGTCTAGGTGCATAGCAAAATGCAAAATGATCATTTGGGGGGCTAATTTTGGATTACAAATCACTCTAATATTTGAATGCAGGGGTAATGAAACGTTATCCTTACTGTATGAGTAAAGGGCAGCTGAAGTGTGCTTAGCATGCCCTGACTAGGGGGGAGGGGATCATCCTAAACTGAATCTCACTCACTAAGCTGGGGGAAGGGAAGTAAAATCCCAGTGAAGATGAGAGTGGGTAGGGGACTGGTGTTTCAACCTGGCAGTGTGGACTCTGCTTAAAAAGTCCTAGACACCAGTTGACCTGCCACCCTCTAGCATTTAATGACAGAGCTGATTAGACTCAATTGAGAGTCCTTGTCTCTGGTTGGTGATTCCTAAAGCTGACATCAGTGCTGAGCAGGTCTAGGGGCTAAGACTTAGACCTTGCTGGTGAACAGTTAAAGACAACACAGAGGCTACACTAGTTGTGAGGTTCCCTACTAACTGCTGAAATCACTAAGAACTGGCTAAGTGGAAGAACCTCAGAATGTGAATCACAGAAGCAGCAAGCAGCAGCAGCCAGTGGCTGCAAGGAGACAGTGGCAGCTGTAAGCTGGTTGCAGAGGTAGAAGAAGAGGCACTGCTTGACCCCCTCCTCTCCCTCCAGGGGTGGGAAGTGAACTCCCATGGACACACCTCTGAATTCTGGGTCTTCACTAACCAAGGACAGACAACTGGGGCCCAGCTGGTGAGAGGGGAGTGATGTGTTAAAGGGACATTAATTTGTCAGACTTTCCCACCACAAAGTGGGAAACTGAGGCAAAGGATATTGCCCAGTGCACTGTGAGTTCAGGTTTTCTTATAGTTACATGTTTTTTAATGTAGTTGTGGTGTTTCTCCAAACTGAGTGTCTTTTGTTGTAAACTGACTCATTGCTTGTGAGAAGGGAAATACTACCCCTTAGAAGCACCCAAAGGTGGAGTTAATTACTTGTGGGTGCTTTGTATTGTTGGCAGGAATCCCTGCCCTTGTTGCTGCCAACTCTGCCTGGCAGAAGGGTTACATAAACATTCAGAATTTCCGATGATCCTGCTATAATGATCACTGAAATCATTGGCAACCTTAATTCTGGCATTTCCTAACATTTCTGAGTGCTTGGTTTTCCAACCTTACCATTCTTTTAAAATGTGGATGGATATGGGAGTGGGGGTGTAATGTAATGTCCAAGTTTTAAAAAAGACTTTGATTTTCCACCTAGTGTTTATCATATGCAATCAAATTGCCATCCTACATGGATCATTAGCAGAGTTAAGCTCTTTAGGTCCACAACACAATCCTCTGTTTCTTGCGGTAACAGAGCTACGGGTAGCAGAAGAAAGCTCTAATCCGCTATATAGACCTGTAACTAGAGACTGCTGGAAATGCATGCTTTGCTAGTGGGTTTCACAGCTATTTGCTATGACATCAAAGCAATACTGAGACTCCAAAATAATGGGTCCAGTTTCAGGCTCTGGAGGGAAGTGAGCCCATGAACCCCATCCTCTTCAGCATCTCCTGTCCCCTTCTGCTCCTATTCTGCACCCATCCCCCAGTTCCCATCACATCGCCTGCTGCTATCTCCTTGGATCTTACCCTTTGCGTCACTCCTGCCATTGTCCCTAGTTTCTGCCTATTCTCTTCCCAACCCTTACGGGTCCTGACCCTCTTCCCAATATTCTGCCTCCTTTGCTCTGGCTCTTACCCCCTCCCTGCACCATACCTCACTCCTTCTGTATTTGAGTAAGGCTGTATCCTTCTGCTCCATGCTGCCTGGGCACCAGCAAAGGAGAATGGAGAGCTCATGAGAGACTGTCTCCCAGCTCTTATGTTCAGTTCCACCAAGGTCCCAGGCTGTGGACATTAGCAATTGCAAAGAAAGTCCTATTATGCCCCATGGATGTAGCACGTTCAGTGAACACAGAATTTTAGGAAAAGTTGGGTGCCAGACTCAAACAAGTCTTTACTGAACATGTACAAAATTTAAATTTTTTTTCCAGAGACATAACTTTTCCATATTTAGATGATTTTTTTCACAAGTATGTCTAAAGGGACATGCCTGAACCCACAGCAACCGTTGCCTCCTGCCAAATTTCAAGTCCCTACACGACATCATGGAAGCACTAAATCAGACCTGCACAACTCGTAAAGTGGTGAGGGCTACATTACTCCAAAGAAAACAGCTGAGGGCCAAAACCCAACAGCCCCGTGGAAACACCCCCTCCCGACCTCCCAGCCCATGGAAACATCCAGCCCCAGCACCTCCCAGCCCTGCAGAACCAAACCCTCCTTCCCCAGTGCCACCCAACCAAAACAGCTGTGGGCCAAAAAGGAAGGTTGGGGGTGGGGAGGTGATACTTGATTTTAAATCAATCAGGGGCTCCCAGCTGAAGAGGTGGCTGGGAGCTGTCAGGGGCAAATTAAAGGGCCCGGGGCACCAGCAGCTGGGGGAAACCGGAGCTTTGTGGGGTTGGGGCAGGGATTTAAAGGGCCCAGAGCTCCTGCTACTGAGGGGAGCCGGAGCCCTTTAAATCCCAGCCCCAGCCCATCCGCTGGAGTGGCGGTGGGGATTCTAAGGGCTCTGGGCTGCCTGTAGCCGCCTGGGAGCCCTGAGCCCTTTAAATCTCAGTCGGCTGGGAAACTCTGCAGGCAGCCCAGAGCCCTTTGATTCCCAGCCACAGCTGGGATTTAAAGGGCTCTGGGCTCCCCCCGGCTGCGGGAAGCTCAGAGCCCTTTGATTCCAGGCCGCGGCTGAAATTTAAAGGGCTCTGAGCTCTCCGCTGCTGCAGGCAGCCCAGAGCCTTTTCAGTCCCGGCTGTGGCTGAGATTTAAAGAGCTCTGGTTTCCCTGCCGCTGCGGGCAGCTCAGAGCCTTTTGAATCCCGGCTGTGGCTGAGATTTAAAGAGCTCTGAGCTCCCCGCAGCTGCTGGCAGCCCAGAGCCTTTCGAATCCGGCTGCGGCTGAGGTTTAAAGAGCTCTGGTCTCCCAGCCGCTGTGGACAGCTCAAAGCCTTTTGAATCCCGGCCACGGCTGGGATTTAAAGGACTCTGGGCTCCCTGCCGCTGCGGGCAGCCTAGAGCCCTTTGATTCCCAGTCGCGGGCCGCATGTTGTGCAGACCTGCACTAGAGCTTCTATGTGAAATGGTTGAAAGTGCTTTTTTAACATGACCAATACAATGCATCTTTCCCTATCCTTTTTCTTGGAAATGGCTGGATTGTTTTATCTGAAAATGTCCACTCAAATTCAGCCCAAGACAGACACCTGACATAGACAATTTAAGCCCAATTTAAGTTTGGCAAACTTAAAAGCAACTAAAGTCAAGAGCTTATCATGGAAAGTGTTGGGTAACCTTAACTATAGGTGTCACTGTCTGTACCTCCTCTAATAACAAAACTAAATTGCCCAAAGTATAGACTATAGTCCTGATTCTTCATTTGTTTGCAGTAGTTTTCAGCATGGACAATCAGATGCTCTGTGTTTTTCACTGGTATACAGTGCTGTGCAAACAAGTGATGAACAGAATAAGTTCCACGTTTAACAGACATTTCCTGTTCTTTAGTTTGGGGCTCCTTAATCTTTGTGGTTTGAAATTATGATAGTAGGGGACTTCTTAATACATTTTTGACATTGAAAAGTGCTTTTTTCCTAACATTGTTGGTGTAAAATATATGGTTATGTTGTTTTTGGATTTTCTCCAGACTCCAGATTTCATAGCTGAACTTTCAACACCTTTGACAATAATAAAACATAATGGGCAGCTAGGAATTTACTTAGACTGCACCAAACTAAGCCATCAAAGTTATGGAGTCGCCACTGAAATGTGCAGTTTTCACATCTGAAAAGCAAAAAAATATTTTTGAGATTGCAAATTTACATTCCCAAATGCTGGGACACTGGTGTGATGATGATACTGGGACAAAAGCACTTCTGGGTGAGCAATGAATGCCATAGAGTTGCTTTGCTTTGTGCCATGGCTAAATTGGGCTCATTAATTGTAAATAGCTAGAGTCTAGTATGAAACAATCCCAATGGCTACAAACAATTTACCATATGATCATTTCTATATGTTAATAAAGTAAAGTTTCACAGTAGATAGCATAGAATAGAATAGAACTGAAGTGAAGAATAACATATAGAAATTACAGATAGAGAACCCTCCCCTTCATACTTTAAGAAGTATAGAAGGGGATAACTGATTTATTACTCTTGAGCCTCTGCCACGGGGATCCATGAAGTATTATGGCCATCATAAGGTGATGATGATAAATGATAAATATTTTCTGTGGAAAAATTTCAAATGTAACTCTTTTTGGGGGATAAATTTTTTCATTGAATTTTGTTTTATTAATATTTGTATTTTTTCCCAGTGGAGAAAAGGCAAAAAGGTAGAGAAAGGGAAGGGGAAAAAACAAATAAAAAATGAAAAATGTTTTCAATTCATATTGAAACAAAACAAACATTTGCTTTTGGATTAGTTGAAAAAATCTTCAGATTTAAAGGGAGGAAACCTTTGTCACGATAATTTTGATTTCCAGCCAAAAGCTATTGTTCATGAAAACAAAAGTTGATGAAAATGTCAAGCAGTGCTAGTGCAGACACTGTAATCCAGATGAAGGAATTTGTCAGTGATATTTCCTTCTCCCCCTGAGGCAAAGCGTAATGGTGCACCACACTGGTGCTTAAAAAATAATAGTGGAGGAAATTACTGCTGCTTTCAGCATAGCAAAAATACCTTATAATTAGAGTTGGGCATATTTTCCCCCTCCTATGAACATTGCTGAGATTTTTAAAAATGTCCCATTCCACTCTGGGACAAAACCAAGGCCTTTCAAAGTTTTTCATCAAAAAAATCAGAGACAGAGGCTAGACAATAGCCTGGTGATTAGGGTCCTCACTAAGTGTGGAGGGGACTCAGCTGGGCCCAAATCAGGCAGAGCAGGGGATTTAAATCCGGATCTCTCTCAACCCAGGTGAGTGACCTAACGAGCAGGCAACCGGCTAGTTTAGGATCTCTCATTCTGGCTTTGAGCAGAAATTCCACCTTGGATCTAAGAAACCTCTTCTGGCAAAAGTTTCTTTGAAATTGGTATATGTTTCTGCTAAATTTTTGTTTTGAGGAATCATTTTCTGATGACAAACTGCTTCATTGAAAAATTCCTGACCAGCTCCGATTATGATGTTTTGAGTGCTGTACATCACTGTGATCTTGTGGCATTCTGGCGACATGTCTGAAAAGCATTAGACGTCATCTGTGGCCAATGGCCCCCGTAATCTGTAGATAATCAGCTCCGTAAACATCTGCATTACAAATGAAGTCATTCCACTTTATGCCCAATATAGGATGTTGATATTTTGTGTGTAAAGCCTCGAGTTTTGCCCAGTCTGCATGGCATGGTGTCTGTGTTTCACAACTGTATACCAGTACACAGAGGATACAGCTCAAATAGATCCTAAACTTGTTTGTCATGCTGAGAGGATATTGATTCCATATTCATTGCAAATGACCCAAGCAGACATTATGATGCCAATGTGGTGGAGAACCTCTGTGTGAAAGTTGGAGGAACGGTGAGTATAGAACCCAAATAGCAAAAGCTGGAGACTGCTTTGATATTTTCATTATTCAAAGAGATTGTCATCGTGGATGGAGCTGATCCTAGATTTTGCAGCTGACTCCTCCTCCATTTTCTGGAGTGTCTCGGGAAATCTGTCTGGACTCTGTTCTAGAAGGACAATATCATCAGCATATCAAGGTTTGAAAGCGAGAGATCACAAATCTTTATTCCTCTGGACCTGATGGAATGCTGCATTAAGTAATCCACTGCCTGATATTTAATAGTTCAGATGTGAACTATTAAATATCATAGCTACTCCAGAGCATCTTAAGATTCTGTTTTATGGTGTAGGAGGTGTGGAGAGTAAAGCTGAATCAGGAAGCTGTAATGTTATACTATGTATTTCTAGAATTTGCTTCCTTGTGATAATGCATTTTTAGACCAGAATAGGTGGCTTGCTGGACTCCTACTTTCTTAATAGGATGGAGAATTAGGCTGTGGAAAAAATTGTTATTTTTTTATTCTGTACACATTGATGCTTCAGTTCCAGAAAACTATCTGATTGCTTGAAAGTATCATCAAATGGGGAAAGCTGGAGGGGATACAATTAGACAAAAGTGTATAACATAATGTTTGGTAATAAGGTAGATAGGGGAACTAACTACTCTTGCAGTAAAAAGCTATGGAATATTTAGTGTCAGTGCAAAACAGACAGACTGCTCAATTTAATGTTTCATCCAAAAGATCCTGTGACAAATACTTTGCATGTAATAAGGTACTGTTCATTCTAACCAATAATATATTTTTCCTTTGCCTCAAAAACAATGGACACCAGGTATCAGAAGGCTGGTCAACACTCGGGGGGGGGGGGGATATCGATCTAAGATATGTAACTTCAGCTACGTGAATAGCATAGCTGAAGTTGAAGTATCTTAGATCAATTTACCTCGGGTCCTCTCGGCATGGAATTGACATCCGTGGCTCCCCATGTAGACTCCACTACTGCTTCTCGCTCCGATGGAGTTCCAGAGTCGATGGGAGTGCATTTGGGGATCGATATATCGCTTCTAGATGAGATGCGATATATTGATCCCCGAAAAAATGATCTTTACCCGTCGATACGGTGGGTAGTCTGGACTTACCCTGAGAGACCACCTGGGATGAGACTGAAGAACCTCCTGTAGGAGGAAAAAGCCAATTTACATTTGAAAGTTCTCTCCTCCCCACCTCTTCCCCCCCACTTCCAAAAAGGGATGTTTTCCCAAGGGACTTTCTTTGAAGATACAAGAGGTGAAATTCATCACTGATGTAACTCTGTTAATTTCAGTGAAGGTGCATCTGTGATGAAATTGGCCAAAGTTGTCAGAGATGGATAGTACAAGATTGTGTATTCAACCTAAAAAGACAATTTCTGATGAAACAATTCTCTGAAATAGACCAACAGCTTTTTTAAATAATGTTTGCTTATTACAAGGTCCTCTGTTAGGCTTTTGTAAGACAGAAAACAGAACAATAAACTTAATAAAAGAAGTTGTAACATGAAGATTTTTTCTGGAGATGTAAATGTTTATAAATGCACTGACTTTTAAGATATAAGCTGGTCTTGTGTTTGATGAGTTAATGGGTTCTTTTAAAAACTTGTTTTTAAAGTCCTGTAAGTAGAAGCTGGTTACCAAAAGAAAAAGATATCAATGACATGAACTATTGGAAGAGGGGGAAAAAAATAGAGAGAAACTATAATTATGTCAAATCTATGAATATTATAAGCCTTAGCACAGATAGTTTAAAGGCTAACAGACTGTGTGAATTGTGGACTGAGAGCACATGAGGTTGCTGTTAGGATAATTGACAGAGAAGGTGAATAAGGTAATATCTTTTATGCGACCAACTTCTATTGGTGATAGAGACAAATTTTTGACCTTACACAAAGCTCTTCTTCAGGTTCAGCCCAGACATGAAGAGCTGTGTGCAGCTCGAAAGCTTGTGCCTTTCTCCAATAGAAGTTGGTCCCATAACATATATTACCTCACTCACCTTGTCTCTCTAATATCCTGGGACCAATATGACTCCAACTGCAAACCTTAGGATAATAATTATCTAACTCCACCTTTAGCCTAGGTAATTCTACCCACACTATAACAGCTTTTTGGTAGCTCACTAATAACTGAGAATATATTTCAAGGATTTTCTTTATTTGTGTGTGTGTGTGTGTGTGTGTGTGTGTGTGTGTGTGTGTGTGTGTGTGTGTGTGTGTGTGTGTGTGTTTATTATTTTTTGTTTGCTTGCTTGAATGAAACTGCAAATTCAATTTGACTAGTATTATGGTAGTGACATTGTTCACCGAAAAAAAAATCCCCGCTAGAGTCTATACTGCTGGAATAAACATCTATCGGTCTATGAAATTTAGGTGCTTGTTTCTTGGGCCACTAAATCATATTCTCAAAAGGGATAGATGAAACAGCTGTTATAAAACTGAACTAATACCTATCTTTGGAATTTAGTCTCCTAGTAGCTTTTGATGTGGAAATCAGATGTAGTTATAGACTGTACCATTGATAAAAATACATGTGTGTATATATAGAGAGAGAAAGAAAGATTAATCACATCATATTTTTAGGAAAATAAGTTATACATAAATAATTGTCCTACTACTATTGCCATTATAAAAACAAAACAAAAAAATCCCAATAAATGAAAGTTTAGTTTTATTATTTTCATGTTAATTATGGCTGGACTTAGACAAAAAAGGAATTATCTCTGGAGAGCAGTACAGACTTTTTTGGCATCATGGGACAGAGTTTGCTATTTGGGGTGAAATTGTTTTTCAGACTCATCACAAAGCCTAAGAGTCATTTAAATCCCACACAATCTTTTCTGATTTCTGTGGGACTTACGTGCTGGCCTTCTACAGAGGGTTGCATTCTTGCCAACATCTGACCTGCTAACACTCCATAGCATTTGTGGTTTGAAGACATGATGAAGCCAAAAATGAAATCTTTCTAGAACAACTGTCAAAATGAGCTGATGGGAGACTTGATTATATGACCATGTGTCCGGCATTAAATTAAGCTAAATAAATAGTATCAAAGATATAGAACAAACTTTAAGGCCATCTTTACAATATAAAAAGAAAATCCACTAAAGAAAATGTAATCATGGCTCTCATGCTGACCAAAAGTGAAAACATGATTCACAATGAGAAGAAAATGAGGAATCTTTGAAAAAGGGATCACAAATTAAGCTTGATTAAGAGGAATTAAAAAAAACAAAAATAGCCCCAGAGTCTTAGTAGCACAAAAAGCCGACTGTACAAAACAGAGATTTTCCAAGGAAGTTTCATTTCACTTTTGTTCATAACACAATTGATCAAACAAATAAATCTAATGTAGAAGGGAGTGGAGCGCCCTAAAAGACACTGTAAAGCAAACACAGCAGGCCTCTATTTGGTAACCAGACACAGAGAGATTGAATCATGGCCTGTGAAGAACACATAGCTAAAGCCAAGTTGTGTTGGAAATAGAAAACTGGCAAGGATGTGAAACATGATTACATGGTTGGAGTCAAATCATGCAAGAATAAAAGCAGCATTAAAAAAGAAACAGGATTTCTTGTGTCACTGAAGAGATTATGTAACTACTATACTATACACCAAGACTAATACAAATTGTAAAGGAAAATTTTACCTGCTGAAAAGCAATAAGATCAATTAAATATAGTGAGTGATTCAAAAATGAATAGCTAGTTTGTATCCTCTTTTAATGAGAAATGACATAGCTGTTTCTCTATCTCTCAAGCATAAATTTAGTCTTTGGAATTATGAAACCACAATAAGATAGGAAATTAAACATATGAATCAGAAAGTGTCTGTCTCACTCTTTATTATGTACACCTGACCTCACGGAGATCATTGGACAAGCTACTGGTTATTTCACTTTCAATTATGAAAACCTGAGTAGCTTTCAGGGCACTACTGAAATGTCTGTGGTGTACTAGTCTGTGAAAAAATTGCAGAAAAAGGCAATTCTGTTATATTTACCAATGCTATCTCGTTGTTAAATGGAACAGCATACATTTATAAATAAGATATCAGTGGGAATCTGATGTTTCTTCTATAATGTGTTTTCAATAGAGCTGGTTGAAATTTTTCTGAAAGCAATTTTTACATGGAAAATGTTTATTTGATTAAACTGAAATTTCATGAAAACATATTGAATTTATTGACTTTTTGTGAAATTATCAATGTTTTCAATTTATATTTATTTTGTGAAATTATCAATTATCAACTTATATTTAATAATATAATAATAAACAAAATTCAGAATATTTTTTCTTGTGAAAAATTTAGAGATTTCAACCTTTTATCCCAATTCAGGATTAAACCAATTTTGTAATCAGAATTTCTCAAAGCATAGAAATTCCATTTTTGACCAGATATAGTTTTCCTTTGCCCCCTTCCCTCTGATCCCGCTTATTGACTCCGAAGGGTTCGGTCACAGAGACCCTCTTGGGACTGTCACCTGAAGTTACCTCTGAGACCGTTTTCTCTGCCAGCCTGGGACTCCAGAACCCTGCCTTGTTGAGCCAGACACACTAGCCTGCTGCAACACAGACCCAGGTCTGGTCCATGCCCCCAAAGCTGCAGACCCAACTGAAAACCATTCAACAGGTTACATGCCTCCAGCACCAAATACTCAGTTCCCAATCAGATCCAAGCCCCAAATAAATCTGTTTTACTCTATATAAAGCTTATACAGGGTAAACTCATTGATTGTCCACCCTCTATAACACTGATAGAGAGAGATGAACAAATGTTTTCTCCCCCAGGTATTAATCACTTACTCTGGGTTAATTAATAAACAAAAGTGATTTTATTAAGTATAAAAAGTAGGATTTAAGTGGTTTCAGGTAATAAAGGACAGAACAAGGTAAGTTGCCAAGAAAAATAAAGCAAAAACATGCATGTCTAAGCCTAATACACTAAGAAACTGTTTAGAGGTAAAATCTCACCCTCAAAGAAGATCCAATAAGCTTCTTTCATAGACTAGACTCCTTCCTAGTCTGGGACCAATTCTTTCCCCTGGTATAATCCTTGTTATTTCCATCAGACATCTTAGGTGGAAAGCAGGGGTATTCTCATGATGGCAGCCCCCTTTGTTCTCTTCCACCCCCTTTTATAGCTTTGGCACAAAGAGGGAATCTTTTGTCTGTCCACATCCGCACCCCTTCTTCTAAATGGAAAAGTACCAGGTTTAAGATGGATTCCAGTATCAGGAGACATAGTCACATGTCCTGTGAGACCCCAGCCTCCATTCTTGGAGGGCTGGCCCACACTCACCTAGGAAGGTTTTCAAGTAAACAGACCATTTACAACCAGTAGTCCTAATCAATGGGAGCCATCAAGCTTCCAAACAACCATTAATGGCCCACACTTTGCATAATTACAATAGGACCTCAGAGCTATACTTCATATTCCTAATTTCAGATACAAGAATGATATATTCATACAAATAGGATGAACACACTCAGTAGATTATAAGTTTTGTTATGATACCTTACAAGAGACCTTTTGCAAAGAGCATATTCCAGTTACATTATATTCACACTCATAAGCATATTTCCATAACGCATTATGGAGTGCAATGTCGCATTGATGTTCTGCACATATTTTTTTGCCCTCTATCTTTTTCGACATATAAAGAGATTAGATACTGTGCAAACATCACGTCTGTGTAACATGGTAGTATAAAAGTAGTCTGGAAAGAACAGTGAATAATGCTGATCCCTAGTTCGATTTCTGAAACCTCTGACTATTAACCTTTCATCAGGCTGAGTACTGAATATTTATTCATATTCTTGGCTTCCTGTCCAACAGTATTTAATCCATGACAGAACTTTCTTTCAGTATGTGGTTAATAGCTTTGTTTGAGGGATATTAGCAGCAGCTTTTTAAAAAAAGTCTAAATAAATTATTCCTACCAATTATTCTTTACCCACTGCTCTAACACGATATAGAGATAAGATCTACTCTGACAGAAAGTTTTGGTTTTTGTGGCCCTGCTTCTTAGTTCTTTGATTTTTCACAGCTATTTTTCCTGGGTCTGAAGTTATTCTTTCACCTCAGTTTTTTTGGATATCTCCTCTTTACCACTTGTAAAGTTAGGATCCCTTGAAAAGGGGGTTGTGCTCTAACTCAGGGAGAAAAGGAGTTTAAAAAGCCTTCTTATAAGAGAACAGAGGAACTAGTGAACAGGACAGTTTTGTTAGAGAGTTTACAGAAGGAGCGTGAGAGCCAGATGCATCTAATAAACATTGTCTACATTTAGGCCAATAATCTCTGTCCCCTCCCCTCCTCCCTCCCCGCCCCCCCCCCCACACACAAAAGAATCAAACAAAAAAATCCTGAAGGAGTAAAAAAGAGTGCAGGCAGAAGTCCTGAAGCAGAATGGGGACTATCCATTTTATTGCACTCATTGCAGTGTGTATGAATACCTGCCTTGTGTGCAAGTGGTATGTGTACATATTCAGTGCAAGCAGCTCATGACCCTCAGAGATTGCGCATCGGCTCTTGAGACCAGAGTGGTTGAACTGAAGGAGGTAAAGGAGACTGAGAGGAACCTAGACAAAACTTTCCAGCATACAGTAGAGGGGTCACACTCCTAGTTCAACAGCCTCTGTACTGATGAGGAGGATGAAAGTCTCAGGGAATGAGAACATCAAGCTGGTGCAGAAGGAAATAGACTCATAGTTGGGACACTACTTCCAGATGACGTTATGGTACCCTCTCACTCTGAGGATACCACTCCAGGGGAGTGGATCCCAATTATTAGGAATAAACAGGTAATAGTAAAGGGGGATTCAGTTATTAGAAATATAGACAGTTGGGTTTGTGATGACTGGGAGAACCACATGGTGAATTGCCTGCTGGCTACAAAGGTTGCAGACCTCTCAAGACAACAACATAGACTTATGTGCAGTACTGGGGAAGAGTCAGTGGTCCTGGTGCATGTAGGTACCAGTGACCACCGGAAAGGTAGGAGAGAGCTCCTGGAGCCCAAATTTAGGCTGCTAGGTAAGAGATTAAAATCCAGGACTTCCATGGTAGTATTCTCTGAAATGCATCTAATTCCACACACTGGGCCAATTAAATAGGTAGAACTGCAGGGTTTCAATGCATGGATGAAACAATGATGTTCAGAGGAGGGATTTAGACTTATTAGGAACTGGGGGTCATTTTGGAAAAGGAAGAGGAAGGATGGGCTCCATCTAAATCAAAATGGAACCAGATTGCTGACAGGTAAAATTAAAAAGGTCATAGAGACATTTTTAATCTAAGGCTTGGGGGAAAGCCAACAGGTACAGAAGAGGACATGGTTCAGAGAGAGACATCCTTTAGGGGAAGATTTATTAAAGGAAATACTCTGTATCCTAGGGAAGAAGAAGTGAATAAAATACTTGTAGGAGCTAAAGAGACAATCAAATGAAAAAGAGTCCATTCAATTACATCACATGAAGGCGGACAACTAAATATTGACAAATGTAATAAGTGTTTGCAGAGGCAATGGATTCCTCCTAAAGCCTCACCCCATCCCTGCCCCTCCTCTTTTCCTCCAAGGCCTTGGCCAGTCTGGAAGCTAAAGCAAGACTGGTGAGCCTGAACCCCTCCACCTGCCTGGGATGGGGGGCCCCAAGAGCAGCCCCTGTCCCTTGTCCCCACCCATGGCAGGTGGAGGGTCTCGGATCCACACAACTGCCCTCACAGCTCTTACCCCGACCCAGATCTGGCTTCTGGCCTGGCCTGGTGACAGGATCTCAGGGGCTGAAGAGCTGCAACCAGGCCATGGTAATAGCTTCCCAGGCAGGAGTGGGGAGCCATAGACTCTCCACCTGCATTGGATGGAGAGCCTGGGGGATGGGGACATGGGCTGGGGGCTGCTCTCTAGTCCCATCCCCCAGGCTGACCAGGCTCCCTGGGCTAGGATCCAGCTTCTGGCCTGGTCAGGGGGTTGGGCTTTGGGGGAAAGAGGAGGGGAAGGGGGCTAGGCCAGTGATGAAAAGTGGACAGGCCAGGCTCATAAACTTTCAGAAGTTGGAGGGCCATGGCACCTTGTCCCTCCCTGTTCTGTTGAACCTGAGTGTTGTGTACAAATGCAAGAAGTTTAAATACTAAGATGGGTAAACTTGAGCAGGGGGGTCATGTTATTGCTACCTTTACTTCTGCGCTCATGCTGATGGAGGTGCTGCCTTCAGATTTGGGCAGCCGGAGAGTAGTAGGCACAGTAGATGTGAGGTCACTTGGTAGGGGAGGGAATCATGACTTTGGGGGCCAGCTTTATGTGTGGGTGACCACCCAGAGCCCCATGGTCAGAGGGGTGACGTGGTCCCCACATACACACCCAAGACCCCTTCATCTCCCGAGCTCTGGGCCAGGATCTAGGAAGGGACAGGCCTGACCCCAAGGGTGCCGGAACCTTTGTAGAAGTTGGGGGCCACTGGTGCTGGACTCGCGGGAGGGTAGGAGCTACACTCTCCACTTTTTAATATGGGCATAATTTGGGGGCAGGGGGTGGCACTGCCCTCACACACTGCAAGCCTTGGCAGGCACGGAGCACTGCTGACAGGGGATGCATTTCCTGGCAGTTTTGCCCCTCTGAAAAACAACAACAACTGCAGAATGGTCATGGAATGGTGACAGAAGCCTCCACTGGCACTGCTTTACACCTGCCTGATGTTTGCAGTTCGAGGAGGCAATGTCAAACTCCCCTCAAACTATGCCCTTCCCCGGTTCTGCCGCCATTGGCTGGAGGTTCCCCAGCTAGCCGCTTCTACTGTGTGCTTGGCTTCAGCTGCTAGTCCTTGCTGGGCTGGGGAAGGATGGGACTTCCTCTTCTCCTCTGGGGGCTGCTCTCAGGGCCAGGTCAGACCCACCTCCATGGCTGCTCCCTGTACAGTGACCCCTCCCTCCACTGCTGGCGTGTGATGGGGAGAAGAGGAAGTCCTTTCCCTCCCCAGCCCAGTAATAGCTGGAGATTGTGCATGTTAGAAGTCCCTGCTGGGGTGCCCCAGGCCCTGCCTCTTCCTGGCAAATTTCACATGGGAGACCAGATTTCATGGTCCGCGATTAACACGTTTTTCCATGGCTGTGAATTTGGTAGGGCCCTAACAATAATACTGAAAGTATCATAACGCCGCAATCTAATCTATTGTATGCCCATATCTTGAATATTGTGGACAGTTCTGGTTGCCCCATCTCAATATATATATATATATATTAATATATATATATATGAATTAGAAAAAGTCCCGAGAAGGACAACAAAAATGAATAGGGATATGGAACAGCTTCTATATGAGGAGTGATTGAAAAGACTGAGACTGTTTAGCTTACAAAAGAGAAGACTAAGGGGTAGATACAATAGAGGTCTATGCAATCATGAATAGTGTGGAGAAAATGAATAAGGAAGTGTTACTTACCTCTTCACGTAATATAAGAATCAATTAAATCAGTAGATTTAAAACAAATACAAGGAAGTACTTCTTCACACAATGCATGTTCATTGCCAGAAAATGTTTTGAAGGCCAAAACTATAATAGGTTCAAAAAAGAATTAGATAAATTCATGGAGGATAGGTCCATAAATGGCTTTGCTCTGGGTGTCTCTAAATCCCAGAAGCTGGGACTGAACAACAGAGGATGGATCACTTGATAAATTGTCCTGTTCTGTTCATCCTCTCTGAAGCATCTGGCACCAGCCAGAAGACAGGATACTGGGCTAGATGGACCACTGGTCTCATCCAATATGGCCATTCTATTCTTATATTCTTAATTTCTTTCCATCTCTACCATTTCCATACCCTAGCTAGGTATCTCCACTATTTATTTACCTGAGGCTTGACCTATTTTTTTCCCCTCCATGTCTTTTATGAAAAGTTTCTATTTGGAAAAATATTTAAGAATAGACCTAAGTGAGTGATGCAAAAAAGTGTACAACAAATGTATATTTGATTTTTTTAAATTCAGATTCAGCTGTATCTATGTTGCTTTTTTGTGAATGAATTTACTGTTGATAGTGATCATGAAAATATCTTTTAAGCAGCTACTGGAAAACATTTACACAAGGTTGAATCTGAATTTACAAATCTGAGTAGCAAGAAGTAGATTTTCCATGGTGCCATATGCATTTCAGAGCTAGAGGTAGATTCCTTAATGAGAGCCTCATGCTCATAGTTTTCTTGATTTCTAATATGCTCCTTATTTTCCCTTTTTCCCACTTGAAAGATACACAGCAACAAGAAATTGTCTATGTGAAAAGGGAAATGACTATGCCTCTAGATTGTCTTATGCTGCTTCCTTCTATGGACTTAATTCTTGCAGTACATACTCAGAAGGGACTGTCTCTCTCTCCTATTCAATCAAGACATCAGTTAGGGCTTTTAGAGTGCTCTAATATTATACAGATTTCTTGGGCTGTGAAAAATTCATTGTTCTTTACAAATGTGTAAAACTGAAAACAAAAAGATCTTTTTCTTTTGACATTCAAAAGTATTTTCATGTTACCACACACCCTTGGTCTTAGCAAATGTGTTTGGAAATGAACCTTAGAAGCAAAGCCAACACACTGCGAATGCATCCAAAGTTCCAGTCTACATTTGTGTTAAATTTGTGCTAGCACATATTTATAATTAAAATGTAGCTGGTTCAAGTTAAGCAGAATTTAAAATTTAACATTGTAAAGAACTGGAAAGTTTCATATAGGCTACCTAAAATGATGTGCTATAGAATGTGAAAGGTTAGTTTATCCTCTGTGATATACCCAGGCCAGTTGGGTACAGCAGAATAGCAGAAGGCAGATATGCTGGCCACTGGGTTAACAGTTTTCTATTCCCTGACTGACCAGAGCAGGGGCTGCTCCAGGCTAATGAGAACACCTGACTAATTAACCTGCAAAAAGTCAGGTGAGGCCATTCAGTTAATGTGACCACCTGACTCTAATTAAGGCCCTGCTGATACTATAAAAAGGGCTCACTCCAGTCAGACAGGGAGGAGCCAGGGGTGAGGAAGTGTGGCTGAAGAACCGGTCACTGAAGACACCCTCAGACCATCGTTAAAGGAGTCCTAAGGAAAGGGTGAAGAAGGGAGAAGCAGGAGAGCTGTGGGGAAGTGGCCCAGGGAAATGTAGCAACTCTGGCAGTGAAAGGTTGGCTGCCAACAACTGCTATCATTAGGGTCCCTGGGCCGGAACCTGGAGTAGAGGGTGGACTTGGGTTCCCCCCAACCCACCACTACAAGAACATCTCCTGGGAGGGGAAGTCATGCCCCTGTCAGGACAGGAGGCTGAACAGAGACTGTAGGAGTTCTCTCACCAACCTCTTTGCAGGCCTATGATGAAAAGGACTCAGTAGACTGTAACCCTGGCCCTAGAAAGAGAAGGGTTATGTGGAGGGTCACAGTGAGCCACTGAGGCTAGCATAAGCCGCCTAGAAGCGCAGGACCCATGGGAGCAAGGTCAGAGCTCTGCCACACTTCTTACTAAATAATTCCATTATTATTTGTATCATATAGAGGGTTCACTTTATCATTCTATTTCTTACTATACATGATGGAGTGTAAACCCCTCACTGGTATTAGGATGATTAACAGGAGCCTCAGAACTCAATTAACCTATCTTCTGGAATCATTAGTAAGACCACCTGAAAAGGAGCCAGGTTTTCTTCAAAAGGCATGTGAAAGCTCAGCTAGAGAGAAGTCTCAGGAGAGAAGAGGTTGGGAGTTTTTGGGCTCTGCTGAATATTGTGTGATAGAACTAAGGAGAGAGAAGATATGGGAAAAGTTACAAGAGAGGAGTTAGCTCTGGGGTGTGTGTGTTTTAAAATGGGGGGAGGACTTCAGGGAAGCAGCCCTTGAGTGTTCAGCTGAGGAACAGGTATAGAGGAAGTCTTGTGAAAGATTAAGCCTGGAGAGGATGGAAGTGGTTTAAGTTTATATTTTTGGTTTTGGATTTGTTGCAGAACTTGGGGGAGGGGGGAATCCTGTGAGCCATGGCCCTTAAGGAAGGGGAAGCCTGAACCCTTGTGGGGACTGAGATGAACGCAGGTACACAGTGAGCCCAGGAAGGGGTTGTTGCATAGGTGCTGAAACTATGGGTGTGGGCGTGCTGTTGCACCCCGTGGCTTGAAGTGGTTTCCATTATACACAGGATTTACAGTTTGGCTCAGTAGCTCTCACCACCTGCGCTATAAAAATGTTCCAGCACCCCTGGGTTGTTGGGAAGCCTGTGGGTGAACAGGGAAGAAAGTAGTCCTGAGAGGGCGTAGGGGGCCTGAATAGGCAGACCTTGCCTGCTCACTACTGGGTCCCTGGGCTGGAATTCAGAGAAGAGAGAAGGCCAGGGTTCTCCTAGTGACCACTGGAAAAGGGATGCAAAAACCTAAGTGACACGGAGTAGAAGGGGTACAGAATTGGGACTCAGCTTCAGAACTCCTGTTTGGACTTCCTGCTACCCTGGAAGGGATGGGACTAAAAGTGGTCTGGCTGAGGGACTGAGTCATGAAAAGAAGCAGAAGCCCACAAGTCCAGAATGGCTGTCAGTAAGGGATGCTAGATAAGGAAAGCCTGCGCTGTCGCACCAGCCATGAGGGGATGTGCCAACAGCGAGTTCACTATTCTATGTATGGGGAAGAATGCAGGTGGATCCTGCAGGGATAAGACAAAGCAATGGGGTAAAGAGAAGTTGGGGTTAGAATTCCAGTGTATCTCATGGAGGATGAAAAAATGGGATTTCGTATATGCCCAGTGGAGGCACCCAGGACAAAAGAGATTTTCTACTTGAGAAGCTGGACAAACTGTGTGCTATGTCCCATACCTCCAAGGTGGAAAGGAAGGAGAGAAACTATAAACACCACACTGGCAGTGACAGGATTGAGGGGAACTGGAGAACACACTAAGCCTGTTCCTGGCACCTGGATGGGAGACATGTCGTTCAGGATTAGACCCAGCTGGGGATAACCAGAGTGGGTGGTTGCTGAAATGAAAGGGTTTCCAGGCAGAAGAGGAGATTTAAGAGAGAACAGTTGGAAGTCCTTCTCTCTGAAAAAGGAACTACAGAGGACCCTGCAAAAAGGAGCCTGTACCCTGAGTGTCTAGGGTTGCCAACACTCCAGGACTAGCTTGGAGTCTCCAGGAATTAAAGATTAATCTTTTATTAAAGACTATATCATGTGATTGTATCTCCAGGAACACATCCAACCAAAATTGGCAACCCTATGAGTGTCCCCGAAGGGAGAGGGCCGCTGTGAAGGAGGCTCCTAAAGCAGACTTGGGAGAGACTCTGGGGAAGAAACCCTGAGGGTCATTGATTTGGGAGGAGTTGGGCCCTGAGGGACAGAACCTTTGGAGGCAGCACTGTATAACACAGAGGGGAAGAACTCTGTGAAGCCTGGAAGATGGGTGAAGTGGCTGTGGAGGACTGAGCCTAGGAAGGGTGACAGATTTTGTTCCTCTGAGTTTGGACATTGTTACCCTCATGAGGGATTGGACTCCTATTATCAGCTGGTGGAGGGCCGAGTCACCATACAGACCAATGAAGTCCCGAGGAGGATGGTGAGACAGAGTGCAGTGCCAGTTCTCATTATGAGGTGATGCTCCAAGATGGTGAAGCTATGACATACATGCTGTGATTCAGTCTGTGGTGCTATGCATATTTTATAGATCATTTAACTCTAAGTCAGAATCTGACATACTATATTCAATTTTGTTTTAAGAAATTCTACCTATATTTTGTGTGCAAATTAAAAAGTTTAAATACTTTGAACTGATCTTCTTACAAACAAGGAAGATTTAATTAGCGCTTGTCTCTATCAGGATATTGTCTCCAGGGTTAATTTTTAATATCAAGAATAAACCCATTAAGTGTTTATACTATGTGCAGAGACCTTGATAAGTATTTTCATAGGACCCACTTCTCTGGAATATAATAGAAAGAAGTCGTTACAAATTTTTGAGAGTCAAAGGTAAATAAACATTTGGATGAGATACCAGACCTGTCGGCAAACTAACAATCTGTCTATCTGTAACAACACCAGATGAGCTAGTAACAGAGGTACAGCCAGTTACCCAAGTAATTAGTCTTGCCAAGAGAGGAGTTAGGGAAATAGCCACACATGCAAGTATCTCTGCTGGGGGGAAATATTCCTTAGTTTTTAAATTGCAGGTCCTATAGCAGCCAAGCATCTCCTGTTTTACCGTCTGTTAGAACAAACTGAAGAGGAAGAAGGTAATAGTGGGCATAAAGTTATCATAACCAATCTAGGGGAAGTTGCCAAGCTAGAAGATAAATTATACCAGACAAAATATTTTAAACTGTGCATTGCTTCTTAATGAAGCACATGTTGGAAACTTGCTTGTATTTTTCTATCCTGGTGATCAGACTGATCTAAATGGGTCTAACATTTATCACCAATAAGGTCAAATGTGTCACAAGAGCCTTGAAAAATGATGGGTTTTTTATCACATTTTATCAGCTTTCTAACGTTGCTCTAAAAGGAATGTTGCAGAGAATGCGAAGTGCAGGGCGGTAACTCTTCTAGAAAAGTAGGACCTGACCCTCCAGTGGCATAAGGGAGTTATGCGGACTTACACCAGCTAAAGATCTGTCTGTCCCATGATCTTCAGCAGCCCTGGAAAAATGAGAAGCACTTTTGTGCATGTTACATAGTTATGCAAACTCCCAGAGCATCTGAACAAGCTGATGTAACCTGACAGGAATCTACTACCAGTTTCTCTCTCATTAGGCTCAAACATTGCCATTCTTGCCAACAAGTCTCTTGGTGCTGTAACAGTGGTGAGGTTCTCATAAGCCAGTCCTATTTACTCCTTTAGCCAACTGCCAATCCCTATTCCTATCTGACTTTAAAAGCCCGAATATACAAGAAGTCAAGGACAGGAATTTAGAGTTCATTAGCAATTCGAGGTGTCTGAAAACCAGATTTCTTTTTCTTTAATTTCTCTTTCCATCAAAGGAAAGTGAACATGTTCTGATCAGCAGTTAAAATATGAGCTCCCCTGGGCTTGTCTCACATGATGTAATGAGAGAGGTACACCTCTACTGCCCCAGTGCCTTTTTATGTTTGAGGTACAGAGCGCATGGAGCTAGCACCAATATTCAGCCACACTGTCAGATGACAGCACTGATACCTGCACACTGGTAAATCTTCCAATATAGTGTCAACTTCAACCCCATTTTTATTTCCACTTAAAGACCACTGTTATGACTAGGAGGAGTGTGTGATCAAATGCACCCTATATTCACACCATACACACTATTCTAATAATCTTTGTACAAAATATGGCTTATGAGGTATCATTGGAAAACTAATAACTCACTGGTCAATAATATCCTGGTGTACAACATTACATAAAATGTTATGACTCCCTCCTGTATGATGGTAGTAGCACATGTTTAAACCCACATAGCCCTGATTAGGCAGGAGTGGTTAGGCAGATCTATCTTTACAAAGGGAAGTGTTAACCTCAATTTACATGTAAATAGTGGACAAGGTCCTTGATACAGCATGAAGGAGACAAGGCAAATCTGCATTTCAGCATATGCAGGAGAGGAGAAAGAGTACGGAGGCACCTTCACCCTCAGACTCCATCTTGAAGCCTTTGCTGTTTGAATACGCTTTGCTTTAAAGGGTAAACCTCAGAAGAACCCACTTCAAAGGGGGACTAGACTAGACTATAAAAGTGAGGGGTAAAAATACCTTAATGGACCTATCTCTGTTGTGCACTCACACCTAGGAAAACAAAGGAATCAGCTCTTTGGAGTTCAGGGGCAGATCCTGACTTGAGAACATGGTCAGCTATGTTGGTGGGAACATGTAGTAAGGATCTTACCTTGAACCAAGTCTAATTTGTCTTAACTAACTATGAAGTGTCTTATTTTTATTTCTCTTGAAACCATTTTTTACTTTAATACCTTGTACTCACTTAAAATCTATCTTTGTAGTTAAATAAACTTGTTTTATTCTTTAAATCAAAACGAATCCATTGTTGTGTTTAAACTGAGCTATTTGGTAATTCCAATTAAAGTAGGGAACTGTTGTACATTGACCCGTTATGGGGCTGTGGACCTCTAAGATCTGAACTGCCCATGGAGAGCTGGGCGATGTAGAATGCACATTTGTGGAGCAAGTTTGGGACTGGGGTCACCGTGCAGGTAGTAACCAAGGCTGCTGGAAGCCAGAGTGTGGTTGATGTGTTACTGACAGGCTGCTGGGGTCAACGTGCTTGGCTCAGAACTGTAGCTATACATAGACACTCAGTGTGTGAATTTCATGCTGTTTGAGTGGGCCACATTGGGAGCCAAAGCAGCAAAGCATTCCAAGTCACCAAAGGTTACAGGACAGCAGGTTACAAACCCCCTCTTTTGTCTGGATTGCATCCTGGAATGTGATAGTGGTTTACCATTTATTATTATTTCTTGCTGACCATGAAAGTTCTGCATGGAGTTAATTATTTGAAGGCAGAGGGATATGAGCTGCAGCTTGGTGTCCCTCTACTCTATTGCTTATGTTCCGAATGTGAGGATCCTAAATTCATGTTTAAGCACCTACAACTGAATATCAGAAGAACAGCACTCCTACCAGCTTCTACTGCCTCCTATTTTTGAAAACCTTTGGCCAAAAACTGAGAGTTCATCCTCTTGTCCAAAATTTCAGGGCAATCTCTGACTGTGACCATTTATACATCACTTTCAGCAAGTCCTCTTACCAGTAATGGAAAGAGGAGCAGTACTATATATTTCTCATAGGTAGGGAAGGGATCTCTGGAGTAGACAGCTTGCTTGTAATTCAGGTGCCTATTCATTGCCAAGGAAAATGCATCATGGGCTGCCTGAGCCAAAAAAGAAAAACATGGGGGGGGGGAATCTGTAAGAGAGGTTGGTTTTTTGCCTGAGCGTTAATTGTAGGGAAATCTTGACTCCAAGCACCATCAGCACAACAAAATGGAAAATACAAGTGAAATTAACATCATTTTAGCAGAACTGTAGATGATTTAAGCACAATGCATTGTTTTTGTTTAATCTGAGTGAATTTAATGCTCTTGAAAATGAGAGAATAACCTGGCTAGGGACTGGCACGTTACGGGCAAGCACACTGCAGTTCCCCAGACAGTGCTTTCAAATGCTAATATACTTCATCCTTGCCCTGGAACACCTGGTTCTAGTCTCTCTTGAGCAGTAACTGTCAATTGCACTAGATTGTGCCAAATTCTTTAGTGGTTTTGTAATGTGGATGAATAGGGGGCTTAAACTTTGGCAATTTCAATCTCATTTGTGAGCTAAATCAGCATTTTAATCCAGGTCTGTGGGGTGAAAATTAACATGCTGCTAACCCATCTTGTCCCCTGTGCCACTCGGCTGCAAGCTTAAATGTGTAGTTTTTATTACTTGTATTCATTACTAAATTTTACAGTCAAATCCTGACTAAGATAAAGCAAATGGGGGATTGTGCTCATATAGCATCTGAGGATGAAAAAATAGAGCATACAACTTAACCGTTAGCCATCTATGTGTCAAAGACACTCAGTGTACCACATATGAGACTACCAAAGTGGAAAGGGGGGAAGACACCTCATTTCCCATAACTCCAATTTAAAAAGCCAATAGGAAGATTCTTAGCTTTGATGCGTAAGTACTGCTGCTAAGAAACTCTGTAGAACGTAAAATGTAACTTAGTACTTGAACTATAGGTAGGATGTGTGAAATTCTGGCCAAATTCCCATGTATATTTCCTGCAAAAAATTATTTAAAAGCCATCTTGAAATGGGCTTATGAATCAGACCTCTGCAGTGGCAGTAATCACAAGTAGTTTAAGAATTTCATATTATGGTTTAAATTCCATCCTTAAGTACCCAAATGTAACTCCTTTGAAGATCTGCATGCATGTATCCAAAGAGGGATTTGATCTAACAGTAATTCTGACTGGAAAAACCAATCTGAATAGTTACTGACTTGATATATGGAAATATAAAAGATACACAGTTGGTATCATTGTATATCACCCTGTAGAACACACACCAGTGTGTCTATTACAGAGAGTGTGTTATACATGTACCAAAATAATGAACCATGATTAAGTTTTCCTGTGAAAACTGAACCTTTCTTAAATGAAATTATGGATAATGTTGTTTTGAGATAGCGTGGTTCTATTTTTCCATGTGTGAAATATTCTGTGGGCATAATTCAAAGCCCATTTAATTCAATGGGAGCTAGGCCCTATGTTTTCTTGCTTGTTAATTTGTAAAATCATTGTTTGCAACGGTTCTTCCATCAATAGTCTGAATTAATGAGGTTCTAGTGTAAAGAAAACTCACTGGTGGACATAATTCTCCCTTGCCAAGACTAGCTAATAATAAAACCTAAAAAATTGTTATGGAAAAATAAGGGATCCTAGCAAATTACTGATGTTCAGGGAGCAAAGATGATCTGATATCTCATCCTGAATCTATTACTTCGCCTACAAAAAGTGAGTTGTTTGTTGTTATGCTGAGATACTAAATATGCATTACGTATGAGAGTATATATATTTACATCTGTTAAAGCAGCAAAGAGTCCTGTGGCATGAAAGAACTGGGACTAAAACTCTGATCCCAAAGTTAGTGACTTTTTGTTCTTTGGATCAGTCTAAGCTGCTTTTACATAGAGATATAGTTATAGATATATAGATGTAAATATATCGGAGGGGCAGCCGTGTTAGTCTGGATCTGTAAAAGCAGCAAAGAGTCCTGTGGCACCTTATAGACTAACAGACGTTTTGGAGCATGAACTTTCGTGGGTGAATACCCACTTCGTCAGATGCATGCTCCAAAACGTCTGTTAGTCTATAAGGTGCCACAGGACTCTTTGCTGCTTTTACAGATCCAGACTAACACGGCTGCCCCTCTGATATATTTACATCTATATATCTATAACTATATCTCTATGTAAAAGCAGCTTAGACTGATCCAAAGAACAAAAAGTCACCAACTTTGAGATCAGAGTTTTAGTTTCAGTTCTTTCGTATGGACTCAGCTCCCTGGAGGACTCCATCTCCCATGATGCAGTGTGGATTCTCCTCAGCCCAAGCTGTAGAGGTCATCTAGGGAATCATATGGCTGCAGGTGCTTCGTGGGGAGATGGAATCCAGCCAGGACACCTGGCTCATAACAGAATGAGGGCTTCAATCTCCCAAACTGCAGCTCCCATGAGCAATGTACTACACTAGGGAACTGCAGTCTAATGTTAAACTGACTCAAAATGAAGCATCTAGATCAGTTCAACAAAACACTTCAGTTTTGGAATGTCAAAATGTTTTGCTATTTCTGATTTGAAAATTTTGGAAACGTTTTGTGAAAAATAGATATTTCAACTCCTGTCCCTATTTGGGGGCAAAAACAAATATTAAAATATCAGAATTTCCTATTGGACAGAAATTTCAAATTTCCCTTAGGTGTAAAAATTGAGTTATTTTACAGAGACTAACAACTGAAGTTGTTGTTTTTTTTTTACCAAAGTGCAGGTTGCCTTTTCATAGACGAAGGGCTTGTTTTCATTACTGGGGTAAGTCGACCTAAGTTATACTACTCCAGCTACATGAATAACGTAGTTCAGTTTGACTTAACCCAGTGTCTTCACTGCACTGCATCAGTGGGAGACATTCTCCTGTCGACTTACCTTACTCTTCTCAGAGAGCTAGAGTACTGGAGTGGACCAAAGAGTGCTCTGCCATCAATTTAGCAGGTCTTCACTAGACCCACTAAATCAGCCTCTGCTGCATCGATTTATCGATTGCAGCAGTCTTGATCTCACTGGTAGTGAAGACAAGCCCTTAGAGCCGAAACAGTGCAGAAATTCGGCGGTGACGCCTCTTGATGACGCCACTTGCTGACGACAAGTGATGTCATCAAGAGGTGTTGCTGTCGAAATGCCACCGAAATTTGGCAGCATTTTGGCGAGTGCTCCACCGCTGCCAGGGTCCTTTGTCTGGCGCCTGCCAGACATAAAGGTTGGGGACCACTGCCTTAGAGAGTGTCCTGGATGTCTGACCTAAGGTGTAGTGAAAATGACTGTGACTGTGATCCTGCAAAAACTTGTGCATGTACTTTAAGCACATGAGCAACATCACTGAACTCAATGGGACTACTTGTGTTTTGAAGTTAAGCATGTGTGCAAGTTTTTTTACAGGATTGGAGTCTTTACTGTTTCTAGCTATTGTACAAGCATTTTGCAAAATACATATTTGTACTGGCATAGGATACAGTTTAAGCATTTCAAAGGATCATTTGCAGTAGTTTTAACCAATACATCCTTGGTATTAACAACTGCAGAAATTCCTGAAGTCCACATTTGTAGAATCAATAGTTTTCCATAAGTTCCAGTTTGTTATATTATATCACTACAATCTTTGACAAGCTCTCCATTTACATCAGACAGTTTGTTTACATTTGCATGGCCACTCACAGCTCCCAATGGCCATGGTTCACCGTTCCCGGTCAATGGGAGCTACAGGAAGTGGTGTGGGCTGCAGGGACGTGTTGGTCGCCGCTTCCCACAGCTTCCATTGGCTAGGAACAGTGAACCGCAGCCACTGAGAGCTGTGGGCACCCGTGCAAAAGTAAACAAACTGTCTGGAGGCCTGCCAGTGGATTACCCGCTGGGCCGCATGTGGCCGGTGGGCCGCAGGTTGCCCACCACTGATTTAAAGTGTTATGGTATCATTCTGTTAAGTGAGCTTATCGAACTCTTTGACTTTTCTTCTATGTCTTTAGTGTGGTGTTCTAAGCTTATTATTTTATTTAAAATTGTCTAATTTAGGCTTTTGTGTCAAATTTCATTTGAAGCATTTTACTGAGGAGAAAATCATTGCCATTGAGAAATTAGAAGTTCAATGATGAAGAACTAGAATCAGTTTTCTGTTCTCATAATTTATCCACATATTAAAAAGAGAGAGCCAGCAGAGATCACTGAGAGGAAAGGATATATCTACATGCTGTATTAGGTCTTTTCATGGCCACAATAAAATCGGTGATGAGAAACTTAGCCAAACAAACTCCATCTTTCTCTTTTGGCATTCTCTTTGACATAATGGTCAAATAAGAAAAGGGATCCCCACCTCTTAAAGCTCAGGGATGAAGTCTTCTTGAAGTCACAATGGCAAAATTACCATTAACTTCAGTGGGAATGGATTTCAATCACTGCAATTAGGAGATAAAAATTCATATCTCTGTTAAGATAGAAGTACTTCTCCACATTCTGGCTCCCTGCAGAGAATTCTTGTGGAATATCAAAGAAAAAAAAAAACCCTTTAGAAAGTGAGAAAGACAAAGAGAACGTTTTCTCCCTAGGTAAGAAAAGATATATAGGAAAAGGGTTCTTGTCTTGATGTCCGGTGGTCAGAGCTTGATGGAAAGATCCTCAACTAGGTCCTTATAAGTAAAGGCCTACCAAATTCACAGCCAAGAAAAATGTGCCATGGACTGCGAAATCTGCTGGGGAGGAACAGGGCTGAGGCTGCCCCAGCCGGGGCTTCCATCATGCGCCGAGCTCCAGCTGCTAGACTTGGTGTGTCTAAGGAGAGGCTGGGTCAGACTCATCCCAGGGAGCCTTCCCTGGATGTGGGAAACTGTGCACCCCTGCTCTGTTTCCTGTCTCCATCACACCCCAGCTGTGGGGGAAGGGGTCACTGTATGGGGAGCAGCCACATAGGTGGGTCTGACCCAGCTCCTGGAGGAGAAGAGGAAGTCCTGTCTCTGCCCAGCCTGGCTGGGACTAGCAGCTAGAGCTAGGTGCAATGTAGGAGCCCCAAGCTGGGCCAACCCCAACCAACAGCACCAGAACCATGGGAGCCTGGGGGGGGCGTGCCTCCACTTTTAACATGTGCATAATTTGGGAGCCAGAGATGGCATGTCCCTTATCACCCAAACTGCAAGCTTCAGACAGGTGCAGAGCAATGCCAGTAGGTGCTGTTGGCACCACTTTGTGCCTCCCAGAGGCTTGCAGTTGGGGGAGGAGGATAATGCTGCCCCTGTCCTCCAAACTAAGCCTTTGTCAAAAAGTGGAAAACATAGCCTCCAGCCTGCCCCCCCCCACTTCCAGCACCATTTCTACAAAGCTTCCCATGGCCTGGCCCCCAGGCTGCCCTTCTCTAGCTAGGTCCAGTGCTAGGGGTTTAAAGTAGCTTTGGGCTGACTGTGCATATTGAGGGGTGGGGGGGACGGACAGCCCCTCTCTGACCATGGGACCCTGGGTGGTAACCCACCCATAAGGCTGGCCTATCCCCCTAAGAGTGATGACCCCTCCCATACCATGTGACCCTCATATCTGTGCTGCCCCCTGCTCTCTGGCTGCCCAGCCCTGATGTCAGTGCCTGTGTCAGAAACAGTGCAAAGGTAAGGGTGGTAATAACATGACCCTCCCACAGGCCTCTTTTGTGCTGGGATCCCCATGGTCATAACACCCTGAAAGTTCAGGAGTCAATATCTGAAACCGTGAAATTGACAATTTTTAAAGTCCTATGACCATGAAATTGACCAAAATGGACCATGAATTTGGTAAAGCCCTACTTATGAGTCCTGGGCTTGGTACATGTACATGTACCAAGAAATATGTCTCTCACAATATATTAATCCAGTAAATTAATTTTGTACTTAGAAGTGCTGAAGGGGAATCCGTGTGAATAGTTATATTCCTAATGAACTGAAGAGCCAGGTAATAGACATTATGTTCTTGAAGCTAACATTGTAGGCTTCACTTCTGATTAATTAGCTTGGTTTCTCACATTGAATCATGCTGAGAGCTGCAGATTAAACTAGGGATGCTGTTTTCTAAATTGGTTACCCTGCATTTTTCATATCTCCCTCAGTGAATCTTCTTTTTGTTTAATAAAAGTGAAGCACTTGTTACTGAAACCCAACTGGGTGGATGGTTTGTGATTGCAGTACACAGGAGCCAAGATTTGAAAGAAAAAAGTCTGCCTAAAGTTAGGCTACTGAATCCATATTTAAGCACCTAAATGAATGACCTTGTGCTCAAATTTGTTGAGTAGGTAACAGAGGGAGCTGCTGTGTTCTCAGCAGTGCTGGAAAACAGGCCATATAGTTAAATGCTTAAATATGGCCTTAGGAAACTAACTTTAGGAACCAGTTTTTCAAAAATCATGGTCTACAGCTAAAGTGAATCAAAGAGGGTAATTAAAGGGACCTGTTCTCTAGGGAGCACACATTCTTTGCTTTTCAGGGAATAATTACTACTCCACAATACCTCGGCTCTCACAGGGCAACTGAAGATACCTCTAGTGTGGAATCAGTTCAGGAAGGTGAGTTTTTTTTTTTAACAGCTGAAAATTTTGTAGCAAATACTTTCTCCTATTAAAAGGAAGTGATGTGATCCAAATGCATGTGACAGAAGGAAGTAAATCTGTAGTGAGTTGGCAGTAAACATCTCTTCAACAAAAATAACTAGGGTGACCAGACAGCAAGTGTGAAAAATCGGGACAGAGGGTGGGGGGTAATAGACTTCTATATAAAAAAAAAAAGCATCAAAGATTAGGACTGTCCCTATAAAATTGGGACATCTAGTCACCCTAATAATAACACATCAGAGAACCGGAGTCAAGCTGGGGGAGAAGGAGCCCACAGCATCCAGGAACTCAAGGAAAAACTATGTCCATTTAGTAAAATGGTGGGATAAAGCACTTGTAGACTTTCTTGAGGAATGACACTCAGTAAAGTCTTTTGCATTTGTATCTGACAAGAGGTTTCAGTTAATCAGTAGTGCACTCCCTGACAGTGAATATGCCATTTTTTTCTGACATTGTTGAACTGTTACATTATTATAGGGCTTTCAGCAACTGCATCTGTGTTCAGTTATCACCCCTGGTAAGAGCTCACCTTGTCCCTGATGGAGCTGTCCTTCTCCACTCCTCTTCCTCCCGATGGGGCTGGCTGGTGTACTATTCTCTCACCTGAGCCCCTTCTCTTTTCCTCCTCCTGACCCACAAACCTGGCATCCTTTCACATCTTGCCTTTTTTACAAACAGTTATGGGTTCCTACCTGTAACAGGCTTCTTTCCTTCATTTCTTTAAATGACCAGAAAAACTTTGCTCCTCCCATCCATGAACGTTCCACCAGCTTTCAGTACCCCAACTCTCATCTGTAAATTCCATTTCCAATACCCTTCCAAGTTCTCTTGTCAATGTATTCCAACCTTCCTACACAAGTCATGTTGTATTTCAGCAAGAAATTTATGCAAGAAAAATAATCCTTTCCACCCCAGAAGACATTCCCTTGGCAGATTAGACTCCAAATAGCCTCTTCTCTGGACTTCTGTCCGTTAGATATGACAGAGATTTGACTTGGAAAACAAAGCTTTAGATGGGGCATGACTTACCAATGGATGGGTGGTTTGTTTCAGAGGGAGCTTTGTTGTGGAGAAGGTTTGGTTGATCAGAGGAAGGGCAGTTACTGTCAGGTGCCTTGTCAATGCAGATCAGGTCTACAACTAAATAAAAAAAAAATAGCAAACATACATGGTAAAATTTTGGCCTAGTTAAAACCATACAAACCCACTAATGACAATTAACCTGATTCTCACCATCCTTACACTGATGTACAACTAGTGTAACTAAATTAGAATTACCTCATTGATTCAAAGGACTCACTTCTGATTTACACTGGTGAAAGAGGAGAATCAGGCACAATATCTGTTCTTTCAGTACCTTTGCAGCAAGTGTAATATGGTACAACCACTTTCTTGTCAAGTTTCCCAAAATACTACAGCCTGGATTTTTGTAAGATTCATACAAGCAAAGGAGCAAATTTTCCTCTATATCCTTTAAATAAAGTTTCTGGTGGTAATGTGGCATTGTTCTTCTCATATAAATGGGGGTATATCATAACTTTAGTCCCAGATTTGGACCTTAGCGTCCAAAATATGGGGGTTAGCTTGAAAACCTTCAAGCTTAGTTACCAGCTTGGACCTGGTACTTGCTGACACTACCCGAAAAATTAGAGTGTTTTGGGGCACTCTGGTCCCCCTGAAAAACCTTCCCTGGGGACCCCAAGACCCAAATCCCTTGAGTCTCACAACAAAGGGAAATAATTCTTTTTCCCTTCCCCCCTCCAGGTGCTCCTGGAGAGATACACAGACACAAGCTCTGTGAATCCAAACAGAGTGACTCCCCCTCTCCGTTCCCAGTCCTGGAAACAAAAGCACTTTCCTCTTCATCCAGAGGGAATGCAAAATCAGGCTAGCAAATCCAACACACACAGATCTCCCCCTGATTTCTTCCTCCCACCAATTCCCTGGTGAGTACAGACTTAATTTCCCTGAAATTTCCCAGTAAAGAAAACTTTAACAGGTTTTAAAAAGAAAGCTTTATATAAAAAAGAGAGAAAAATACATACAAATGGTCTCTCTGTATTAAGGTGACAAATACAGGGTTAATTGCTTAAAAGAAATATGAATAAACAGCCTTATTTAAAAAGAATACAAATCAAAGCACTCCAGCACTTATATTTATGCAAATACCAAAGAAAAGAAACCATATAACTTACTATCTAATTTTTTTGTCCTTACACTTAGAAACAGAAGATTAGAAAACAGAAACTACTTCTCCAAAGCTCAGAGAAAACAGGCAAACAGACAAAGACCTCAAACACAAAATTCCCTCCACCCAAAGTTGAAAAAATCCGGTTTCCTAGTTGGTCCTCTGGTCAGGTGCTTCAGGTAAAAAAGACATTAACCCTTAGCTATCTGTTTATGACAGGGTATTTCGTCCTTTTCCATCTTGAACCAAATATAAGCACATTGATCAGCATCAGAAGGCTCAATTCAGAGTTATGCCTTTTCTTTATCTGAAACTCTGTGCTGAATTGTAAAATCGCGATGATCAGAAAATCACTTTAGCATGCATTTTAGCCCATTCCTACTTAAGAGCCTGTGCTTAACTTTAAGCATTGATTTAAAATCCATTGACTTGAATAGGAATTAAGTTCATGCTTATTGTTAAGCATGTGCTTAAATACTGTCTTTGTGGCAATGCTTTCCTGAGTAGGGCCATAGTGAGTGAATGGATGGAGAAAGCTCTCTTCCAGGTATCTCCAAACAGCAATTTCACTTAGGAAATCTGTGCCTATTTTAGTTATGGAGTTTTACAGTGGGGATTAATAATCCTGAGAGTAGTTGTATGAGGAATAACTCACACTGAACAGGTTAGTGATAGTAATGACAATTTGGATTTATATAGCCTTATTATACAGGGGTTTTTCCATAGGTTTTCTAGTATTGTAGTGAAATCTTATAGTCCTGAGTTCGTGACTCAGACAAAACTGAGTATTGAAGTCATTAATCCATCATTTGCTGAATTAACGAACTCATTCTTATAACTTGCTTTTGAGATAGGTACCTACTATTGTCATTTTTCAAGTGGGGAAACCGAGGCACAAATAGAAGGAGCTGACTAGCATCACACAGAAGAGCGTAAATAGAAGTTTTATTTGTATTTATTTTTACTCCCAGTCCTATACTTTAACCAGGCTTTCCCCATCTCCCCAGTCAACCACAGATCATTTGTTTCTATGGAGTAACCTTGGCACTAGATTATAATAGGCTCAGTTTTGCTTTTTCACTGTTTACTCTATACTTCCATCTATTGGAAGGATGTAAATACTGCATTCCTCTTTTACTGTTATCAGAAAGTGTGGGTGCAGACTTAAGGCACACTTACATACTGCCATCTTCTCTATTCTTTCACAAGTATTTTAAGCTTTGATCAAACATACATTTTTTATTCGATTTCCTGTAATTTTACGGACATACTCTGTAATCCTGCAAATTACATCATAGTGGCAGGCTCCACTGAAGTAAATGGGACTTAAGAGTGGGTGCAGGGATAATTGTGCTTTGTAAATTTGCAGGATTGAGGATTTAGAACATAGCAATATTTGTACTGTAGTCTTGTTTTGCTTGATGAAATTTGCTTATTCTTGAATTTGTGAAACTTGAATGAAACTGAAGCAAATTTATGACACATCAGCTACTCCAATGAAATGCCGGATAGTGTGAAAATGTTTACACGGGAAAGTGAGTGAGGAGTTAAATGCTTTTATTTGGCTTTTTTGTCTACAGATTTTTTTTGTACAAAAATAACAAAGCTAAAATCAGGTGACCTTTAACACTTTAAGCTCAGTATGTACTAGTCCAGAATGAGGAATAGTCATTTTACTTTGGCTGTGATCATGCAACTAGATTTGTATGTAGTGTCCTCAATGAAATCAGTGGGGGTCCGTGATAGTATGGATCTATCCATGTGCATCGCAGAATCAGGGCTTAAATCTGAAATAAAGGGAAAAGACATTCATTTTAAATTTTGTCTAATACCTTGCCACAAATATAATAGGTTGTTTCAATATCTGCATAGCAGTGAAGTTTTAAAAAGATGGAGTAACATAAAATTATGCAATTCTGGATGCTAGTTAGTACAGCTCTTAGGGAGTTTTCTGATTTTTTTTTTCTATTGGAAAATGTCAGTTCTTGCAAACAGTGCAGTTTCAATTAAAATATTGGCTTTGTATTTTCTGATTTGGGGGGGAAAATCACAATTGTCTACATTTCCTGTTTTAACACTTGCTAAACATTTCATTTTTTTTAATTTTATAATGCATTTTGTTTAAAAATTTTGGTTAATTTATACTAAAAAAAGATGTTAAAATAAAGACCAAAATAAAAGTGAGACATTTTGACACTCTTAAATATATTTCAATTGACCCAATGTAGTTTCTTCTTTTGGGGAGGATTGTGAAAACTATTGAAATTTAAACTTTTTGTCCAATTTCAGATCAGAAGAAAATTTTAAATTCTTAAACTCTTACAGAATAGGAAAACAGTTTCCTGTTGATCCCTAATAGTTGAGGTTTTTCTCTTCTCCCCTGGATCCTATTTTTCTGCCTTTAATATCAATAATGTTGAATTATTTTTCAAAATTATTTTTAGGTCAAAAGTGGTCAAAACTGACCGTTCCTCCTCTACCATCAGTACAAGCTAGATGGAGTAGGTGTAAAATTTGACCTTTATTTTAAAAAAGCCCATTAAACAAAAAGCTGTGCGGGAGTGTAGTTTTACTATTTTTCTTTTTAATTGGCCTCAGAGTATAAGTAAAAACATTAGAAAGTACAAACTTGTTAAAATTGTATTTGCAAAGATTTAAAACTCTGTGTCTGGGCTGAGTCTTTCACATAAAGACCTTCACCCATCAAAGACTTACTCGGGTGTAGACAGGATCGGCTCCAGGCCCCAGCACGCCAAGCGTGTGCTTGGGATGGCATGCCTTTGGGGGCACTCTGCCGGCACTGGGAGGGCAGCAGGCGGCTCCGGGGGACTGCCTGCAGGAGGTCTACCAAAGCTGCTGGACCGGAGCCACCTGCCGCCCTCCTGGCGACCGGCAGAGCGCCCCGAGGCATGCTGCCATGCTTGGGGTGGTGAAATGTCTAGAGCCGCCCCGGGTGTAGAACATTAAGCATGGGAATAGTCCCATTGAGTTCAATGGAAATACATCAGAGATGAATTTGGACCAGTGAGTTCTCAAGGCAGAAGACAAAATGAATGCTACCAGTAAACAAGGTAGGTTCCATTAAGGGGAGGAAGAAGTGTTTCTACTCCTATAATTCAGTTACAGTCAACTTTACCTATGCCTTCCAAAACATAACACTACACACATTCATGGATCTCTGACATGACACTTTAAATCAATGCTTCTCATCATTGTCATTTAAAAGCAGCAGAGAATCCTGTGGCACCTTATAGACTAACAGACACTTTGGAGCATGAGCTTTCGTGGGTGAATACCCACTTCGTCAGATGCATGTCATGCATCTGACGAAGGGGATATTCACCCACGAAAGCTCATGCTCCAAAGCATCTAACAAAGCTACCACTCTGATTGTCATTTAAGTAATGTGTATGGTGGGGAGGATGATAGGCTATAGAGGGAGGAGTATAGTGGAATCCACAGCAGCCAATAGAGCAGATGTCCTCTTAATTTGTGGAACTCAAAGAGAAACACTTGTTAAATATCTCCATCTCATCATCCTGCTGCTGCTAGCATTCCTTATACTTCTTGCACTTCAGAACTATTTCCTGCACATGAGAATAATTCAAAGCTTAACATTCTTTTTGTGGTGGCCTTTTTGATCTCCTTGATGTTCATAAATCTGGGACAAATGATGAAGGGAAGAAAAGGAACACCCAAGCAGATCTCAGCTGCTAAGGAGTTACTTCAGTTGCGACAGCAGTTTTATAGAAGTGAATGATACATGGGCTAACTGTAATGCTGGCTTCTAATGTACTGTAAGAGTTTGATCTGATTTTTCACTCCATGGATAGCTATTTTATGTTTCCCTTTCCCAGTGTGTATGTTTGCATGTCTCTGATTCTCTTTTTACCTCTGAAAGTGTTTGTTTATAGAATACTTAATGGTGCATGTGTTCTTCCTTGTGTTTGGCTAGTGTCTTTGTTATATATCAGAATTATTGTTTTTATTAATTCCTCAACTGCATATATTTGAAAGGGCTAATCGAAAACAAAGTACCCTATTCAATATTTGTTCTTTATTACAAGTAAAATAAGGAGTAAAATCAGTGAACTGAGTTAATTTTTCCTCATTGTACCTTGTTTGTCAAACATATTAGTATATTTTTATGTTATTTATCCTAGAGTCCTGACTCTCTAGGCCTTTGTTTAGTGAAAAGCACATTACATTAAACTTTTACAAAGAGAGAGCACATAAAAAAGACCCTCCCGAATTTGGCTTTCAAGCCACGTACAAAGTCACCAGTTGGCCATGTCCCTGTTATTCTTGCAGTGATTCTTTATTGCTGTAATTTTAGATATGTTGTTACTGCTCTTTTACTATTGTAATGTCTTTCCAAAAATTATACAGTATTTCATTAATCTCCAGTCTGTCTTTGGGTGAGAGGGGGTTTCTGCTGGTGTTGGCTTAACAAAGACCTTCAAAAATTTTCCTCAACCATTATAAGAATCTTCACTGGTGATATCCCAGTTGGCCACCATTTATTTTCAATGCCTATTCCTAAGCACAGCAAGTTATTCATACTCTTTCAGCACCTGACATATAGTAGAAGCACTTGTGAATGATTAAGGTTTAAATAGTGATGCATTGTTAATTATTATAACAGATAAGCTTTCCAGTGCATAAACTTCTGTCAGCCTTTTATATTTTTCTAGCAGCAGTTCTCATTCCTTGGCTTGTTTAGAGGCTGGCTCAGCAGCTTACTGCACTGTTGGCTGTAGAATGGTTTCTGGGACTGTCAAGGGGCCAGATTGTAGTGATGTTGGCTGAGCTTCCTCATATCTTTCTGAATAACACTTTTTCTTTTAGTTCATATTATTATCCAAGGAATTCTTACATGGTTTTATATGAGCAAATAAGGCCCCATGCAAATCCACTGTTTGAGATAGTCTCCAAATTAATGTATAGATCAAACTTAATAATACAGATTGCTCATCAAATCCTTATTTATGTTCAATTTGGTTTGAGCACTGCATTCTTGTATCGGCATGCTTGGTACTTCTCTGGATGACATACTTAGTATAGAAAATATCTTTCTCCATGTTTTCATGTGTATTTACTGTGGAGCAATAGAACATGCATCTCTAAATATAATATTGTTTTACCGAATGACTTTTCTTTTTACTTATGAGAATGGTTTAAGGGGCACGCTAAAGTAGCTGAAAGCATTGCCAATAGCTGGCAAAGCATCATGGACACATGGGCAGTGTTAACTCTTTCTACCTATTATGTTATCACTCCTCTCGACCTCATTACTAGACCACTTGCACTCAAATAATCATAATTCCTTTTAAAATTTGATCTCATTGATATGTGATTTTTATTGGTTGTGATTTACTGGCTTTTTTATCAGACAGTTCATATTTTCAAAGTGCTGTTTTATACCTGATGCCTACAAGAGCTCTTTTAAAACAAGATGAACATATGCATTATATTATCAGCAGTGATATCAATGAAGTGTGATCATAATATTAAATGGTGGTATTGTAATTTTTCATAGGTAGACATTCATTTCTCATTGATTCTTTACTAAGAAATACTTATCTGTTAATGTATTTGCTAGTATTTTTAGCATAAGTTTTATAATTAACTACCCCTTCTCTTGACATAAATATGTAGTGAATTCCATTAACATGCACTTAGATAAGCAAACATAATATTCATATAGAAATCAATGAGTCAATCTTGGGTTCTGGGCTGAATCCTGTCCTCTGTGCACAGTTCAAATAAAGAAGATTTGTGTGGGAATGGCTCCTGGCAGAGATCAGGATGAGCCCAAACTTTGTTTACGTGTGTTACAACAAGGATTTCCCTCAATCAGGGCTGCCCAGAATGGGGGGCAAGCAGCAGGGCTGGTGCAACCATTTTGGTGACCGAGGCAGTTGCCTAGGGCACTAGGATTTGGGGGGGTGGCATTTTCTTCGGCAGTGACAGTGGCGGCTGAATCTTTGACTGCACCGGTCACCGCCAGCATTTAGGCAGAGGGAGCTGGAGCAGGGGAGCGTGGGGAGGGCTGCCTGCAGCAAGTAAGGAGGAGGCGGCACGTAGGAGAACTCCCTGCCCCAGCTTACCCCTGCCCCGCCTCCTCCCCGAGCACTCCGTGGCTGCTTCACTAGTCCCATCTCCCAGGCTTGTGGTGCCTCAGCTGATTGGTGCTGCAAGTCTGGGAGGTGGGAGCAGTGAAGCAGTGACAGCATGCTCGGGGATGAAGCGGGGCAGGAGTGAGCTGAGGGTGGGGGGTGGGGAGCTGCCGCAGGGGGGCACCTCAGGGTGGAGGGGGGGGGCATCTCAGGGCAGGGGCTTGGGGACGGGGGAGGGAGCAAGGTGGAAGTTTCGCCTAGGGCATGAAACATCCTTGCACCGGCCCCTGCTTTAAGTTGCTTTAGACCCTAATGGATTCAAGGGGTTGTTCCGATAGGTGGGGATCATCAAGATGTACTGTCACCCCAATTATACCCCCTCTCTGTTAGACGCAGTGAGGTGCGGCCCCAATCCGCTATCAACAACTTCCTATGTAGCAGAGATCCTCTTGTGGATGGATAAGACTGTTTTAGTGCAGTTTTACACTAGTGGAGCAAGTGCAAATCTACCCTAACACATGACATCTGGGTCAATTATTTTAACGCATGTTATCATAATCAGCAATATCCCAACTACAGTTAATCAAATATGCCAAAACACAGGTTTGCTAATCTTTAGTTTGGTTCATCTGCATTCATGCTCTTATATTTGTGAATGGGGTTTTCTTCACACAAATGTTTGGACAATAGCCATTCATATGAATATCCATATTACTATTCAAGCAAGACCATGTTTGGCTAATTGTGAGTATGCAGGTTTTGTTTATTATGCTCCTACTGTTAAAAGTTTCACTCATCCAGGAAGGGATCAGCAACAATACAATATAACTGAGATAACCAATCACACATCAATATCTATAAGGAAGCTGTACGGCCCCCTGTAACATACAGTATGAGCGCCTCACAATCTTTAATGTATATCTCCTCAGAACACTCCTATGAGGTAGGGAAGTTCTGTTATTCCAATTTTACATTGGAAAACTGAGGCACTAAGCTACTAACTGACTTGTCCCAAGGTCAAGAGGAAGCCTGTGGCAGAGTGTGCTAACTTGATACATATACTGTGATAGACCCAGGCCAGTTGGGAACAGCAGAGTAGTAGACGGGAGATATACTGGCCACTGGATAAGCAGTTTTCTGTTCCCTGAGTGACCAGAGCAGGGGCTGCTCCAGGCTAATGAGAACACCTGACTCCAATTAACCTACTAAGAGTCAGATGACGCTGTTAAGCACCTGACTCTAATTAGGTCCCTCTGATGCTATAAAAGGACTCACTCTAGTCAGGCCAGGGGGAGCCAGAGGAGAGGAGGTGCGTGTGAGGAGCTGGGAGCAAGAGGCACAAGGAGCTGAGAGGGTGAGCTGCTGGAGGACTGAGGAGTACAAGTGTTATCAGACACCAGGAGGAAGGTTCTGTGGTAAGGATAAAGAAGGTGTTTGGAGGAGGCCATGGGGAAGTAGCCCAAGGAATTGTAACTGTCATGCAGCTGTTACAGCAGGCACTATAGACAGCTGCAATCCTCAGCGCCCTGGACTGGAACCCGGAGTAGAGGGCGGGCCCGGGTTCCCCCCAAACCTCCCAACTCCTGATCAGAAGCAGGAGGAGTTGACCCAGACTGTGGGTTTAACCAGAGGGGAAGATCTCTGAGGCGAGCAAATCCGACAATAAGCACAGGACCCCACAAAGTACTACTCAAGCTGGGGATTACACCCTCCATCCAAAATGCTGATGTACCCTAAATGTATAGTACAGAAATCACCCACAGGCTTAAATTGGTTCACAAACTATTTGCTTAAACCAAATTGTTTACAAACCAATTCGCAAATGGGGAAAATGGTTGAATTCATCTGCTTATATAATTTCAATTAATAATTCAACTAGCTCTGTTACCGATTTAAGTCACTGAACAAAATGGAAAGCTAAAGTCACTCTCTTACAGATGTAATTGCTATGTATTCCAATAAGTGAGAGGCTTATACAGATTTACTTTCCTTATCCCACACTGTCCAGTAGCTCATTCTAGAATTTATACCAAGTTGACATAGATTAAGGAGCAATACATGTTGTTATATACTAAATATAGAGAGTAAAATAGACTTGACCTTGTACTTTCTTTACTTTAACATTCAGAAGCTTCCCTCGATTAACAAGCAATGATTAAGGTTGTACAGTTCATACTTTTCACAAATATGTACATTCGGAGTGATACTATGATCACGAGAAATTGCCTTAAATGAGTCTCATAATGGAAATAACAATATTTATGACATTTCCCATTGACAAAAAGAATTTAATTAAGTTAGCAAATTAGGCAATTATTAAACTCTTGTCCAGAAACAGTTTGTTACCCAAGTTTCATAGCATCTTGGCAATGCATAGAAAGATGCTTTAAGGGACACAGTTTCTCTGCTTATGACACTAACTGCTTCCTGTTTTGGCTGACTGTTCTAGAGTTATCTCCCAAATTATGTAGCAATGAAGAGGAGATTATTCCACTATATTTGCAAGTTGGTGTATATGTGTATGTGACATTCCTCAGGGTACAATCTTGATGGATGCACAGCTGGGTCCTCTCAATTCTCCAACATTGTTTCTCACACAGCCTCCAGCATGTAATCACTCCCAGCCATGTTGTGTTATAGCCAGCCACCTATGAATTACACTATAGGGACACACCAGCAAACTCCCAGTCCCAGACTGTCCCCCAGAAATGTGCATCTTGTACTGCCCAGCACCCTCCTGAACAATTCAAGCTCATATAAAGTATGTCATTTCATTACTAGAAAATTATATGCATAAATCCTGTTCTCGCAAATGAAGTTTCCCAAACGCTTCATTCCAAACATACACTGGTTTAGATAAAATCATAAAATAAAATTAGTAACTACAGAAAGATTTTAAGTGACTACAAATGAGGCAGAGAAGTCAGAAGTGCTTACAAGAAAATAAAAGATAAAACATCATTAATATCTAACTTAACAAGCTAAATTAATTCAAAGCAAAAGTTTCTCTTGCCACATGCTCTAGCAGTCTTACTGGCTGAAATCCTTTCAGCCAGGACCCCTCCCTCAATTCAGTGTCATCCTTCAGATATTGATGCCATGAGCAAAGACAAGGAAGTAGTATTTTGGAGCATCTGTTCCCCTTTTTCTTTGAAAATCATCGGCAGCTGAGGTTCAGTAGACAGCAGGTCTGTGGAGACAGAAACCTCCAACTGTTTCATTGCCAAAAAGTAGATTTTTTGCTTGCACCCTATTTCTTGCTGAAGAAAGGCCAATTAACCAGATGGTAGTCCATTTGATTTTGTTGACAATTGGGTGATATGTCAGTTTGCCTTTTGTCTTTGAAGAACTGGTTTGTGCCTGCTTTTCTAAACTTGGAACAAGTCTTAGTCATGTTCAGGGTCGGCGCTACCATTTAGGCGACCTAGACAATGGCCTAGGGTGCCAGAATTTTTGGAGGGTGCTATTTTGCCAGGGGGGGCGGCACGTGGGTCCGGTGGACTTACCGCAGTTATGCCGGTGGATGCTCCTCTGCTGGAAAGGCTCCGGTGGAGCTGCCGCAGTCATTTCGGTGGACAGTGCGCTGATCTAAAGGCTCCGGTGGACCTGCTGCAGGCATGCCTGCGGCAGGTCCACCGGAGCCTTTAGATCAGCGGACCGCCCGCTGGCATCACTGCGGCAGCTCCACCGGAGCCTTTCCAGCAGCGGAGCGTCCGCCGGCATTACTGTGGTAGGTCCACCGGGGTCCCGGGGGGCGGCGAAATGGCCGTCCACCTAGGGCATCAGAAACCCTGGTGCCGCTCCTGGTCATGTTATACAGTAGAATCTTATAACTTTACATACAATGGTACTACACATTTTACCTGGATAATAATGATCAGCAAATTATGAGTTTTCAAATGATACCTCACAAGGTATAGTCTGTACAAAATCCATTATAGTTTTATAAAAATAGTGAACATAGGAATACAGCCTGTCACAATGTAGTAGCACTCTGTTTTTTTCTTCACAAAATGTGAAATCATGGATCACACAAAGCGTAAGGACTCTGAAGCACCATAACAATTATAATAATCTAATTCCCAAATATTTTCTTTTGGTGGCTGGCTGCAATTTATACTTGTACACTCCTCTTCTACATCGATTTTCAGCAAAATCTGGTAGCATGCTGTCCAGTTGAAAATAAACAATGAATTAACTTATCTTTAATAGAAGCTATTATGGCTTTGCCACTTAAGGGAAATTAAATGTATAACCTCAGAAAGTATATGGATAATGCTAGCAAAGCAATCACTTCCCTTATAAAGTGACATAGTAGGAAAAGCAAAGGAACTTCTTAGTGTTGACTTTCATTGTTGGAAAGGCTAATAAAATGTTTCATTTGAAAACTAAATTTATAGGGGCATGGATGGCTCATGATGGGATACAGAGCCTTTTACCCATAGATCTCTGGTTCAAATATACCATACTATGTAGCTTTGTTTTCACTGAATTAGTGTTAGTAAGGGTAGAAGCCTTAGTAAAGGCAAGGCTTTGGCTGCTAGCATAATTTTTAGCACAATTTCAATTAGTCTGGATCTTATGAACACCTATTCAGCAGGTAATTTCCTTTGTGCAGATAAGGCTTAGGTGGTTGTTAGATGGACTTTGTTGAATATAGGCTTTCCAGAGTTCTTAATGGGCAAATGACTACATAAACCAGAACTATTACCCAAATATGCATAAGTTGGTTCTTCTTGACAAAATCTGCTTAGATTCTGAAAACTGAGTGGTCATTAAAATATTCTACCTAACTCTTTAGGTGGCCCATCCAGATCTGGCTTTATGTAGAAAATTAGTATGGAGAATGTGCCTTTGCCATTGAGTGATGTTTGAAGAGCAGCACATCTGGTACTAAGGGCTTGGCTACACTGGAGAGTTGCAGCGCTGGTGAGGGGGTTACAGCGCTGCAACTCAGGATGTGGCCACACTTGGAAAGCACGGCCAGCGCTGCAACTCCCTGGTTGCAGCGCTGGCTGTACACCTGGTCTTCCTCGGGTGTAGCGATTCCAGCGCTGGTGATGCAGCGCTGGTCAGCAAGTGTGGACACCACCAGCGCTTTTATTGGCCTCCGGGGTATAAGGAGGTATCCCAGAATTCCTGTCCACAACAAACCAGAAGAATGGCTGAACTCCGATCTCCCTGTAGCTACTTGCTAAAAAACAAACACAGCTGCTCTTTGCTCCAGCGCGCGAGCCAGCGAAGGCAGGAGAATTGCTTTGGAATGTTCAAAGCTGTTTGCTTGAGGAGAGAGGGGGGAGGGGTAATGTTGAGCAACTGTTTATGTGGTCTGATGGCTATTTAGGAGTGCATAATTAGCATTTAGTGAATAAGACAGGTGGGGGAAAGGTCAAAACTTTTAAAATGATTGAAGGTAGGCACTGTGTATCTTCCAGTCCTTAGAACTTGCAAGGCAGGGAGCTGAGAACAGTGTAAGCTCCAAAAATCCACTTTCTCTGTCTTCCCCACGCTCCTTGTCACACTCCACCCCACCCCCCTCTTTTGAAAAGCACGTTGCAGCCACTTGAATGCTGGGATAGCTGCCCACAATGCACCACTCCCAACAGCACTGCAAGTGCTGCAAATGTGGCCACACTGCAGCACTGGTAGCTGTCAATGTGGCCACACTGCAGCGCTGGCCCTACACAGCTGTACGAACACAGCTGTAACTACCAGCGCTGCAGAACTGTAAGTGTAGCCATGGCCTAATTCACTTCAACAGAAATGAAAAAGAACAAGGTTCCTTCCATAGTTTTATCCTGTTTTCTTTATTTCATTCTACTCACTGGTTCATTCGTAACAAATGCAAATTAATTCAATGGTAATAGATACAATTTATGCAAATGGTTGGGAGAATGTTGTGATAGCTAATCTATAATAACTCTATGAAGACATCCAGTGAGACTGGTTTGTTTTTTCTCTTAGTAAAGGACGGGTGCACATAATCAAGAAAACAGTTTGTATAAATTAAAACACTAACTGCAAATACTTTTGTTAGTTTAAAATGTCATAAATGTATATTAAATACATTTCTGCTGAATTTTGGCAAAGTTAAGTGCATTGTTTTCAATTATAGATCAAGTAAGAGGGCACCAAAAATATACCTTATGATTAAATGAAGGATTCTTTAGATGTATGCTATGGGTTTGAACAAACCCATAAACCAGGGAGATTCCTAGATTCTCTGCCATTTATATTAGGCTCAGTTCTGCCAGCCTTATCCATGCTGATTAGTCAAACCTTACTACATCAGTTGACACATTGAGTCATCCCATTATCATGTAGCGAGGTGCTCTGCTATGCACATGAAAGTGATAAAATGATCGTCAGTGAAGGTCTTGCACTGTTATTCCTAATGTCCTCTTCAAGGGTAAATGAAATGCGCTTTTTTCTACATGTGCATATTCAGCAGAAAATAAGCAGATGAACTTCACCATTGTGAGCTTTCTTGACTTGGTTGCTCCCTGCTATGCTCCTGATGATAACTTTTCCCCTGTTTTGGGTTATAGATACCCTTAGTTTGTTCCAGACACTGACATACATAGAAACAAAACAATGGATAGGATGTATATTCATAGATAGCCTTTCCAAAAAGTTAAAGCATGATTGACACAACTCAGATCAAATGCTTGTATTTAATATTAAAGTTAACTTTAAAATGAAATTAAGTACTGTAATTTGCTGTTTATATTTGCTAACAGCTAGTAGAAGGATGTAAGTGCCTTTAGAAAATATGAGGATTTAATCACAAATAAATTGTGCAAGGAGATAGTGCAGGGGTTCTCACAATAAATTTTTGGTGGCCTCAGGGTATGGCTACCAACTCTTGCTGATGGCCACTCTGACAATTTTTCCTAAAAGACTTAATTAACTTTAGGAAAAACAAATAAATATGCACATATACATGTCCAAATCATTGTAATTCATGTAGAGTTTTTTTTTGAAGACTCATTAATAAAATAATATACAGTTGTTTCTGTTTTTGACTGGGCCTAAACAGAATAGAAATGCAAATAAGATGCTTTGTGTGTTTTTCCTTTTTTTTAACTTGCTAGCTAGTAAGTCTAGTACTGTGAAAAGTGACATTTTTATATTTGTTGATATCACTTTTCACAGCAGATTTAGCTCTGGCAAGGGACAAATTAATCCCTGGAAGAGAAGGTGGGTAAGGAGACTGGGGGACCAGGGGCAATGCAGCGGGGGGGATGGAGGCAGCAGCAGGGGCGAGGGGTGACATAGGGGGTTGAGCCTGGGGCAGGAGCCTGAAGCCCTGTGGCTGGGGGGACAGAGCTCACAATGGCATGGCCAGAGCTTGCTGCCTACCACTCCAGGGATGAAGCCCAAGTCCCACCACCACTGGAAAGGTGGGGAACTCATATCAGCCACCTGCTCCTATAGTGTTTGTGGTTCCATAAGGGAGCAGGGACCAGTCTCTTCTAGCAGCCATGAAGGAGGAGCCACTGCTTTCCCCCTCCTCTTAATCACCAGGTAGGAGGCTGTGACCACAAGCAAAGCACCTAGTGACCACATGAGAGAAATGTTGGTATAGAATGTAGAAGTTTACATAGTGCCTCTAATAATCAAACATAACTTGTAATGCTAATATCCATAAAAGAAACTTAATAAATGTGCTATCAGCATTTATTTTTAAATGTAAAGCATATGGCTTCAATATTCCTTTGCTTTTGGTCAAATACAATTACATGGAAGTGAACTCCATCCCTCATGTGGAATTACTTCTCACATTCTCTTGCACACAAATTAATGAGACATAAAACCTGGATTGTTTCCTTGTGATGGTAAGCCACTCCTTTTTATCAAATCTGTCTCCTTTCCAAAGGACCTGATGTCATTAGAGAAACATCATGATATTTCACGTGGAATGTTTAAAGTTGTAATGTGAAAAGCCTATTCAAGTATGTGCTGAGAAAATAAATATCTACAAAACCTGATATAGTTTTTGTGCCTTTAAATTGCATGCAAGCAAAAAACTTAATGTAGGAGAAAACTATCTGTCTTTCTTTTAAAATAGAAAAGCTACTTCGTTAGAGAATTAATTTAAACTTTGTGAATATATTTGCTTTATGCCACACTTATACATTGTTTCACTATTACTGAAGTGCACAAAATATTAGAGTTCATAAAACTTCAAAAAAGAGACGTAACTTTATTCAGAGATGACTAAATATCCAACAAACCAAGTAGGGATGGGCCCAAACCACAACATTAGAAACACCCCAAAGCAACACTTGTTTCCAAAGTGCAGGAAGGATGAGTGTTTGACTCAAACCACTGAACTGGCAAAGTTCAAATATAGACCTGTTTTTGGACTCTACTGCCACAAATTTGAGGGTTGTTCAAATCAGGCAGTTTGGCTCATGTCTAGCTCTAATTATAATTGGTTACAAAGTACAGGAGCATTTGGGCACTGTGTAAGCACATGGGGAACTGAAGAAAAAAAATCTAAATTCATGTGTGTTAGCTGAAGGGCTAACAAGGTGTCACAATCAAGTAGAGCTGGTGGCATTTTAGCTCATTATTAGCAGAATGATAGAACACAGCTTATTCTGAACAAGAACTTTTTATTATAAATGAAATTAAAATAACGTGGGTGCACTACTGGTTGAAAGACCATATTCAAAGAGCAATTATTAATGGTTCACTGTCAAACAGGGAGGGCACACGTAGTGGTGTCTCACAGGGGTCATACTGGTCTGCTACTAGTCAATAATTTTATTAACAACTTGGATAATGGAGTGAGTAGTATGCTTATAAAATTTGCTGATGACACCAAGCTGGGAGGGGTTTCAAGCATAGTGGAGGACAGAATTAGAATTCAAAACGACCTTGACTAATTGGAGAATTGATCCATGTTCAACAAAATGAAATTCAATAAAGACATGTGCAAAGTCAAATGCACAACTATGATGTGGGGAATAACTGGGTAGGTGGGAGTACTGCTGAAAAGGATCTGAGGGTTATGATCCATCACAAATTGAATGAGAGTCAGTCATGTGACGCAGCTGTGGGGAAAAAAACTGTAATAGAATTCTAGGGTGTGTTGACTGGAGTGTTGTATGTAAAATACGAGGTAATTGTCCCACTCTACTTTGCACTGGTGAGGTCTCAGCTGAAGTACTGTGTCCAATTCTGGATGCCGCACTTGAGGAAAGATGTGGACAAATTGGAAAGTGTCCAGAAGAGCAAAAAAAGGGTAAAGGGTTTAGAAAATCTGACCTATGAGGAAAGGTTTAAAAAAAAAAGAGCAAGTTTTAATCTTAAGAAAATAAGATTGAAGGGCAGATCTGATAACAGTCATCAGATACATTAAGGGCATATTAACGAGGACAGTGATCAGTTGTTCTCCATGTCTGCTAAAGGTAGAATAAGAAGTAATGGGCTTAAACTACTCCAAGGAAGATTTCAGTTTGATATTAAAGAAATGTTTCTAATTATAAGGGTAGATAAACTCTGGAATTGGCTCCCAAGGGAGCTTGTGGAATCTGCATCATTGGAGGCTTTTAAAAACAAGTTGGACAAACACCCAGAGAGAAACCAGGTTTACTTGGCCGTGCCACAGCGAAGAGGGCTGTATTTGGTGACTTCTCGAGGTCCCTTCCAGCCCTACATTTCTATGATTCTGTCCACCAGCAGGTAATCTGGTCCAGCTGAACTGCACTTCGTGCAAAGCTTGAAGCAGAGGGAGAGGGAGAAAAGTGTCTTTAAAGGACATTTATAAATGGTGGCTCTAGAAATCTTGGGGCTGATCTGCATTAGCCAGGATCCTGAGCAAAAATTTTGGTTTAATATCAAAATGTCAGTGAGATTTAAAAAAAAAACCCAAAAACACAAAGCTAACTTTAAATAAAAAGTAGTTTCAGGATTTTAAACATTGTGGTCACTGAAAAATGGCAAATGCATCCTGACCTGGAACTCTCACTCTGTACCATCCCCCTGAATCACAATATGTTTAGAATAAGGCTTTCAAAATCAGAGGTTTGATCCCAGCTGGCCAACCTGAGCCTGAAAAGGATCCAGAATATACCATCGTACATTGCCAAAGAACCACAGTAATATGTCAGTCAGCTGCCTCGCATTAGCTCCGCCCACCCCCGCTCCCAGTGCCGCCCGTCTGCTGGCAAACCTACCAATCAGCACCTCCCCGTCCCTCCCTGCACCTTCTGATCAGTTATTTCATGGCATGCAGGAGGAGTGAGGACATGGTAGGCTCAGGGGAAGGGCCTGTGTCAGGGGTTGAACAGTGAGCACCCCCCAGCACCAGGGCCGACTCCAGGCACCAGTGGAGCAAGCATGTGCTTGGGGCGGCACATGCTAAGGGGTGGCATTCCATCCATTCTTGGGGCAGCAGAGTTCAGGCACCTTTTTTTTTTTTTTGTGCTTAGGCAGTTCAGGCGGCGGCAGTCCAAGCGTTTATATTTTGTTTTGTTTTTTCCTGGGGGTGACAAAAATGGTAGAGCCGGCCCTTCCCGGCACATTAGAAAGTTGGAGCCTGTAGCTTCAGCCTTGGAGTTGGTGCATATTAACTTCTGAAGAGCCGCATGTGGCTCCAGAACCACAGGTTGGCCACCTCTGCATTATGGGATAGAAAGGAGAAGAGTGATTCTTATAGACTGCCTGAGCTGCCAAACCTGGTAATTAAAAACTGGCTGCTGTGGCTTATTCAGCTTCTAGGAGGAGGACCTGGCAGTTATACCCCCCTCAGCAGGAAACACCAATATAAAAGAAACAGAAGCTTCACCAGAGGGAAGAAAGCTTTTCTCACTGTCCTGCAGCTTTCCCCGATCAAGGTGGCTCTATGAGGCTGGCAGACCAGGTGCTAGCTCCTTTCAAGGTCCTCATGTCTCAACTAAACGCTGACAAATACATAGCTAGAATTAGTCTGCCTCATCTGTATTCATATTGTTCTTATAATTCTAATCTCTATTTTAACATGTTTAGACTTTATGGAATGCTTATGGGTTGTTGAATGCTTTAATCTCACCTATCATATTGGTATTCCACATCGTAAGATAATATTTGAATATTTGTATGTAAGCCTCTGTGACTGTATAAATCACCAGACTGGAAAGACATTAACTAGTGTGAAATGCTGATCTCCAACAGAAGATGTTATGTCCTGCCCAACAGGAAAGGACATTGTCATAAACAGAGTGTTAAGGGTTAATGTCTCTTATACCTGTAAAGGGTTACAAGCAGGAAACTGGACACCTGACCAGAAGACCAATCAGAAGACAAGATACTTTTAAATTCGGGTGGAGGGAAGTTTGGGTGTGACTTCTTTGTTCTTTGTTCTTCTCTCGGGGGTCTGAGAGAGACCAGACATTACTACAGGCTCTCTAAGTTTCTTTTCAAATAGAAGGTAAAAACCAGGCGGTTTAGGCTTTTTAATTGTTTTACTCTATTTGCAATTGTGGATCTGGCTGGTTTTATATGTGTAGTTGCTGGGAATATTCTGATTTGTATTGGTACTGGGGGGAAAGTCTCTTTCTGGTATCTGTAAGCTATAGGACCCTGTATATTTACATCTTGAAGTTACAGAGATAATTCTTTACTTTTTCTTTCTTTTATTAAAAGATTTCTTTTTAGAGAATCTGATTTTTTTTTTTGTTTCCCTTGTGTTATTCCAGGAGATTGGGATAACTCACCAGGATGGGTGGGGGAGACGGGAGGAGGGAGTGATAAAATCTCTCTCTGTTTTCCTTGAATCTTTTTGCCTCTTTGTGAAAGGGAAGGGAGATGCTTCTCTGTATGGTGATCTAAGAGGTTAGATCAGTATCTCAGGATAGCCCAGGGAGGGAAGTTGTGAGAGGGGGAAGGTGGGGGAATAGTTTATTTCTCCTTGTTTTAAGAACCCAATGGATCTGGGTTCTTGGGGTCCCCAGGGAAGGTTGGGGAGGTCAGAGTGCCCCAAAACACTATATTTTTGGGTGGTGGCAGCCTATCAGATCTAAGCTGGTAATTAAGTTTAGGGAAATTCATGCTAGTATCTCATTCCTGGACTCTAAGGTTCAGATTTGAGAGAATGCTATGACATGGTGTGCAGCGTGTGGGAAAGATAAGAATCCAAAAGCCAATAAGATTATTAATTTGCTTCTCTGCTAGCTGGTTATAAGCAGAGGGAAAGGGTTTATTTTTTTAAACTGCAGCTAGAGAATTTTTTTCCTTGTTCCGTCTAGCTGTGCATAGGGAGGGCTATTAAGGTTTAACGACGGTCGTTTGTTAAAGAAAGCAGCCTTAAGTGGTCAGCAACGCACTCCAGCCAGAACACATTTGTAAATGAAAGACAGTTTCTTTTGCTTTTTAACTCTTTTGGGAGAGGCTAGGAAGTTAAAAGGACTCTGTTGCTAAGCAACCCCAGGAAGCCAACAGAGAGCCAGCAGTTCAAACAAAAAAACACCAGAGGGCACCCCAACACAAGAAAACAGGAACCATGACTTCCAAGGCAAAAATGGATGCAGAGACACAAATCAAAGAAGCAAACCACAGGCGACAAATGGAAAAAAGAGAAAAAGAGGTGGAGCTGAAAGAAAGGGAAGAAAACATCAAACTGGCAGCCCATAAAAGAGAACAAGAAGCCAAAGATGCAGCCCACCAATGAGAACTGGAAAAAAAACAAAAACAGAGTGAAGAGAGTGAAAAAGAGAGAAAGCATGAAATGGGCTTGGTGCGGGCCAGGCAGGATGCTCCAGCCAATCCTAACAACCCTGCGCCAATGATTGTTCCACATCACAAGAAATTTCCCACCTTCAAGGCAGGTGATGACACTGAGGCCTTCTTGGAAAATTTTGAAAGAGCCTGCCTTGGGTACAGCATCTCTGAAGACCAGTACATGGTAGAATTGAGGCCGCTGCTCAGTGGACCCTTAGCAGAGGTAGCGGCTGAAATGCCTAAGGAGAAAATGAATGATTATAAACTTTTTCAAACCAAGGCCAGATACAGAATGGGGATAACACCTGAACATGCCCGTCGGTGGTTCAGAAACCAAAAATAGAAACCAGATGTGTCATTCCCCCGACACGCCTACCACATTGCAAAGAATTATGAAGCTTGAATATCAGGAACAAAGGTTAACAATATGGACGAGCTGCATCTCCTGATCCAAGTGGAGCAGTTCTTAGATGGTATTCCTGAGGAAATAGAGAGGTACATCCTAGATGGGAAACCCAAAACAGTAATCGAAGCGGGGGAGATTGAAGCCAAATGGATGGAAGTGGCAGAAAAGAAAAAAGCTACCGTCAAGGGGAGCGAATACCCCAGAGGACACACCAACAATAAACCCTACAACCGAGGGCAGCCAAAGACCCCACCTACAACCCAAGGAAAGCCACAGACGCCCTATTCTTCCACCTCACCAGTCTCCAGTAACCCACCTTGACCCAGTGACCAGTCAGCTGGAAGATGCTTTAAGTGTAATGAACTGGGACATATAAAGGCCAACTGCCCAAAGAACCCCAACCGAGTGCAGTTCATTACACCACCCTCACACCAAAGATCCCCAGGCCCAGATGCCTCTCAAATACCCTTGGAGCGAAGGGAAATTTTGAGAGTGGGCAGAAAGAAGGTTACTGCATGGAGAGACACAGGGGCACAAGTGTCAGCTATCCACCAATCCTTCGTGGACCCCAAATTCATCAACCCAAAGGCCCAAGTGACAATTTACCCCTTCATGTCACAAGCTGTAGACTTGCCTACAGCTCAACTGCCTGTCCAGTACAAAGGCTGGTCAGGAATGTGGACTTTTGCAGTCTATGACAATTATTCCATCCCCATGCTAATGGAGGAAGACTTGGCCAACCAGGTGAAGTGGGCCAAGAGAGTGGGAATGGTTACCCGTAGCCAAACCAGGCAAGCTTCCAGACCCATTCCTGTTCCTGAGCCATCCACAGAGGCCCCGTCTGTGTTACAAGAGACCCAGACAGAGGTAGTGGACCCGGATCCCATGCCAACAACGAAAACAGCCACAGTGCTTCCAGACCAGGAACTGGAAAAGCAGCCAGCACCAGAACCGTTGCCAGCACTGACGACAGTGCTTGCAAATCCATCTTCAACCCCAATGCCAGAGGGCGCCAGAGAGCCTGAACTGGCAGAAGCAGCAGACAACCACACCTAAGAGGCTCAGCCAGAGCCTGAAATACCCCCTGGTGCACCAGCGGAGAGTGGTTCACCAGCAACAAAAACAACCCCATCACCTACATCGCTTCCAGAGGGACCAAGCCCAAGTCCCCAGTCTAAGGAAGAACTAGTGTCTCCAGCTGCAAGGGAACAGTTCCAGACTGAGCAGGAAGCAGATGACAGGCTTCAGAAGGCTTGGGCGGCGGCACGGAGCACCCCACCACCTCTCAGCTCTTCTAATCGATCCCAGTTTGTTATAGAACAAGGACTTTTATACAAGGAGACTCTTTCTGGTGGACACCAGGAAAACTGGCATCTGCAAAAACAGTTGGTGGTTCCAGCTAAGTACCAGGAAAAGCTCTTAAGCTTAGCCCATGATCATCCCAGTGGCCATGCTGGGGTGAACAGAACCAAAGACCAGTTGGGGAAGTCCTTCCACTGGGAGGGGATGGGCAAGGACGTTGCCAAGTAAATCCGGTCTTGTGAGGTAAGCCAAAGGGTGGGAAAGCCTCAAGACCAGGTCAAGGCCCCTCTCCAGCCACTCCCCATAATTGAGGTCCCATTTCAGTGAGTAGCTGTGGATATTCTGGGTCCTTTCCCAAAAAAGACACCCAGAGGAAAGCAGTATGTACTGACTTCCGTGGACTTTGCTACCCAATGGCTGGAAGCAGTAGCTCTAGGCAACACCAGGGCTAAAGCTGTGTGCCAGGCCCTAAGTGACATTTTTTCCAGGGTAGGTTGGCCCTCCGATATCCTTACAGATTCGGGGACAAATTTCCTGGCAGGGACCGTGAAAGAACTGTGGGAACGCATGGGGTGAACCACTTGGTGGCCACCCCTTACCACCATCAAACCAATGGCCTAGTGGAAAGGTTTAATGGAACTTTGGGGGCCATGATACGTAAATTCGTCAATGAACACTCCAATAATTGGGACCTAGTGTTGCAGCAGTTGCTTTTTACCTACAGGGCTGTACCACATCCCAGTTTAGGGTTTTCACCGTTTGAACTTGTGTATGGTCACGAGGTTAAGGGGCCATTACAGTTGGTGAAGCAGCAATGGGAGGGGTTTATGCCTTCTCCAGGGACTAACATTCTGGACTTTGTAAGCAACCTACAAAACACCCTCCAACACTCTTTAGCCCTTGCTAAAGAAAACCTAAAGGATGCTCAAAAAGAGCAAAAGGCCTGGTATGACAGACATACCAGAAAGTGTTCCTTCAAGGTAGAAGACCAGGTTATAGTCTTGAAGGCGCAACAGGCCCATAAAATGGAAGCATCATGGGAAGGGCCATTCAAGGTCCAAGAGCGCCTGGGAGCTGTTAACTACCTCATAGCCTTTCCCAATTCCTCCCTAAAGCCCAGAGTGTACCATGTTAATTCTCTCAAGCCCTTTTATTCCAGAGACTTACAGGTTTGTCAGTTTACAGTCCAGGGAGGAGATGACGCTGAGTGGCCTGACGCTGTCTACTACGAAGGGAAAAATGATGAACCTCTCAACCACCCTGGAACGTCTGCAGCGGCAACAAATCAAGGAGCTATGCACTAGCTTCGCCCCATTGTTCTCAGCCACCCCAGGACGGACTGAAGGGGCATACCACTCCATTGACACAGGTAATGCTCACCAAATTAGAACCCCACCCTACCAGGTATCCCCTCATGCCCAAGCTGCTATAGAACGGGAGATCCAGAACATGCTACAGATGGGTATAATCCGCTCATCTACCAGTGCATGGGCATCTCCAGTGGTTCTGGTACCCAAACCAGATGGGGAAATACGCTTTTGCATGGACTACCGTAAGCTAAATGCGGTAACTTGTCCAGACAGCTATCCAATGCCATGCACCGATGAGCTATTGGAGAAGTTGGGACGTGCCCAATTCATATCTACAATAGACTTAACCAAGGGGTACTGGCAAGTACCGCTAGATGAACCTGCCAAGGAAAGGTCAGCATTCATCACCCATGCGGGGGTGTATGAATTTAATGTACTTCCTTTTGGGCAGCGAAATGCACCCGCCACCTTCCAGAGGCTGGTAGATGGTCTACTAGCAGGACTGGGAGAATATGCAGTTGCCTACCTCGATGATGTGGCCATCTTTTCTGACTCCTGGCCCGAACACCTAGAACACCTGGAAAAGGTCTTTGAGTGCATCAGGCAGGCCGGACTAACTGTTAAGGCCAAAAAGTATCAAATAGGCCAAAAGAGAGTGACTTAACTGGGACACCAGGTGGGTCGAGGAACCATAAACCCCCTATAGACCAAGTTGGATGCTTTCCAAAAGTGGCCTGTCCCAAAGTCAAAGAAACAGGTCCAATCCTCCTTAGGCTTGGCCGGGTACTACAGGCGATTTGTACCACACTACAGCCAAATCGCTGCCCCACTGACTGACCTGACCAAAAAGACCCAGCCGAATGCCGTTAAGTGGACTGATGAGTGTCAAAAGGCCTTTACCCAACTTAAGGCAACACTCATGTCTTATCCTGTGCTAAGGGCCCCGGACTTTGACAAACCATTCCTAGTAACCACAGATGCATCTGAGCGTGGTATAGGAGCAGTTCTCATGCAGAAAGGACTGGATCTCAACTTCCATCCTGTCGTGTTTCTCAGCAAGAAAGTGTCTGACAGAGAGAGCCACTGGTCAGTCAGTGAAAAGGAATGTTACGCCATTGTGTATGCCCTGGAAAAGCTACGCCCATACATTTGGGGATGGCGGTTCCAGCTACAGACCGACCATACTGCACTAAAGTGGCTTCATACTGCCAAGGGGAACAATAAAAAACTTCTTCGATGGAGTTTAGATCTCCAAGATTTTGATTTTGAAATTCAACACATTTCAGGAGCTTCTAACAAAGTAGCTAATGCACTCTCTTGTGAAAGTTTCCCAGAATCCAGTAATTAAAAAGTGTTCTTAAAATGTAAAAGTCTGTTAGTTATACACTTAGTAGTATATGTAAAGGTGCATGTGTTGTATTAATCTGGTTATTTTTGAGTTCTAGGAAGAAATCGCCGCCGGTGAGATTCCCCACTGTCTGCGATTTGGGGGGCATGTCATAAACAGAGTGTTAAGGGTTAATGTCTCCTTATACCTGTAAAGGGTTACAAGCAGGAAACTGGACATCTGATCAGAAGACCAATCAGAAGACAAGATACTTTTAAATTCGGGTGGAGGGAAGTTTGGATGTGACTGAATATTGCTGTGCTTCTTGGTGTAAGGGATCACCTTTCAGAAAGTTATGCATGCCTGGCTGGCAAGAGGATTGGAATACCCAAGGGGACAGTTTGTGACTCCATGGTTAGGCTGTGATAGTGCCTGAGGACTTTACACTTGATAATTGATTGGTGAAATGTAAAGATAGAACTCAGAACCAATTTGGGGGTTTGTGCCCTGGTTCCTAACAGTCTGCTCTGAGGTTCGCACTCATGCTCTTGAGTCACTGCTGGCAGCTTGACAGGCTCCACAGATAGACCCAGGCAATTGGGAATGACAGGCTTGTCTGAACTAAGGTGGACAAGGGAGACTGTTTGTTTACTCTTTATAGACATTTGAGCAAGATGGAAAGAAGCTGTCCCTTAGCTGCATTATTTCATTTGGGAGCTGTTAAAGGAGAGCAATTGCAGCACTCTGTCTTCCCAAGGCTGAGAGTGGGATTTTTTCCCCTACTTTTTTGTTGGACCTCTCTGAAAGGGGATTTGGCATGAAACTTGGAGGAAAAAGCACAAAGAACCATAGAAGTGTAGGATTGGAAGGGATCTCGAGAAGTCTTCTAGTTCAGTCCCCTGCATTCACAGACTATCAGGATTGGAAGGGACCTCAGGAGGTCATCTAGTCCAACCCCCTGCTCAAATCAGGACCAATCCGCAACTAAATCATCCCAGTCACAGGGCCACCCAGAGGTTGGGGGCAGGCAAGTGGGGCAATTTTCCCCGGGCCCCACGGGGCCCCCTTGAGAATATAGTATTCTATAGTATTGCAACTTTTTTATGGAAGGGGCCCCCAAAATTGCTTTGCCCCAGGCCCCCTGAATCCTCTGGGCGGCCCTGCCCAGCCAGGGCTTTGTCAAGCCAGGCCTTAAAACCTCTAAGGAAGGAGATTGCACCACCTACCTAGATAAACCATTCCAGTGCCTCACCATCCTCCTAGTGAAAAAGTTTTTCCTAATATCCAGCCTAAACCTCCCTCACTGCAACTTGAGACCATTACTCCTTATTCTGTCATCTGGTACCACTGAGAACAGCGTGGCTCCATCCTTTTTGGAACCCACTTCCAGGTAGTTGAAAGCAGTTATCAAGTCTCCCCTCATTCTTCTCTTCTGCAGACTAAATACTTCCAGTTCCCTCAGCCTCTCCTCATAAGTCATATGCTCCAGCCCCCCAGTCATTTTTGTTTAAAGCATGTTGTGTCCGGAAAGAGTTTGGAGGATGGGCCAGGACCTCAGTCTCTGTTCACATGAGGAGAATGTTAACTGCAGTTGCAGCATCACTGTAAAAGTTCTCTTAATAAAGAGCCAATTTAATTTTACAAGCACGGAATTCTTCAAGTTACCCAGTTCTAGAGTATCTCTATTGGAGCTACTCTACTTTGTATAAATCATTAAATATTAACTGGTCCAGAGAGAGAGAGAGAGAGACTGACTAACTGTCTAACGCTATAGCCTGGTGGTACACTTCCGCAAACAGTTTTTATTCTGACAAATTCTCACTCTCTCTCACCAAAACACTATCAACCATCTCTACCCAAGTTCCTGACTTCCTGGCTCCATTTACTAGATAACATTCCTTCCACGATTACAGCTTTTATTAACATGCTAGTATATGTAAGCCGGTCATACGCAGTATAAAAAAATGGAATAGGATCCACTGCATGTCAGAAAAGATTATTTAGGTGAACTGTTCTTTGTCCTGTTGCCAAATGTTTGGAGAGGTTAATATTATACTCTACTGGAAAAATTGTGTATGATTATCTTGGATCATAAACTTTCCTGAGTCATAAACTTGGACAAGAAGAATAAAGTTCAATAGAGAATTTGAAATAAAAATAAACAGGGTGACAGGGAAAGAAGAATTTACTACTGGACTCAACTTGAAAAAGTGTTACAGTTTTGGCTGGATATGTAGACTGTAAAGTAAGAAGCCTTTTTCTACAAAGCTTAGTAAAATGGAAAACAGTGGATTCTTTAAAAACTCTGAGCAGTATATACACACTCACTTTCAGAACCTAGCAATATTCTGCTTCTAGCTGATATGTGCAGGGTATATTTTCAGGAAAATGTTAATCATAGATGGGAAAAGGTCTCTTAGGTTATCACACAGCTCATCTCCCTGCTAATGTTCCCTCCAGTACATTTTCTAGTGTTTTGTCCAATCTAATTTTAACTATATGAAGAGAGGCTAGTTCTGCAACATGCCTTAGATGATTGTTTCACATCCTGATAGATCTCACCGTCTGGAACCATTTCCTCCCATTCATCCTAATTGTTTCCTATCTTAATTTCATTCTCGTTAATACCCGTTTCGCCACCCTAAACAATTCCTCTACCACCTTGGTGTCCGTGCATTTATATCTGGTTAAATTGTTAATTGAGTAACACATTTGATATATATTGTGATATTTTTAAGATAAATGTGAATACATTTTCCATTATCCAGACAGCTAGCAGTTAGCAAATAATTCAAAAATGTAGTCACTGAACTTTCATGAAATTTGCATAAAATATTCAAAATTTTCAGAGATCTTCCTCCTCTCCTTATATATCTCCTTACTCATCAATTAGCCAAACTATTACATAATCAGACATTTTAATCTTTCTTAAATCACTTCCTCCAGAGCCATGATATTTATGTGACTTATTTTTGCTCCTATCAGAAATCCATCCAATTTGCCTATATCATTAAGATAATATAGTGTCTAAAACTGAATGCAGGGTCCAGGGTCTGTCCTAACAGAACCATTGAGAAAAGAACTAATTTCTCTCTACTTTAATGTGCTGACTCCGTGTATGCTGCCCAAAACTCATTGACTGTACCTAACTGCAAACCTACTACAAAATACTATCCTAAAAGTACTTTAAGGTTTCAAAATCAAGTATTCAAAAGTCAGGAGATACCAAAGTTAAGGTTCCCTGTGCAATCCCCCCAACACACATACCTTTTGTGCATATGCATTATGATACCATCTCTAATTACATTATCACATATTTTCACATGCTGTTTTGGGCAGTTAAATGTTAAAAATATTTATTTGGTGATGCTCCAGCCTACATTCCAGTCTCTGCAATTAATCAGAACAGGATTCAGATACGATACTAAGGTGAAATCCTGGCTTTATTAAAGCCAATGGGGGTTTTCTCACTGATTTCAATGGGACTGAGATTTCACTAAAGGTGAAAGAACAGTGAGGGTCAAATCCTTAGCTAAACAAGTGTAATTCCAGAATTCTAATGAAGTTAACAGAAAGCCTTTAGATTTACACCAATGTATCCAAGAGTAGAATTTGTCCCTTAGTATCTAATGTGATTGGCTTTTTCTGTTTACTAGAATTTTAAAGACAGGACTTTACACTCACTCCCTAAAGCCTAGATAAGGGAAATCTACATGGCAATATATTTAATTCTCTGAACTACTCCATCAAATATTGTTTCCTTAAACTCAGTCATTCTTAGGCTAGAACTTGTGCAGTTATGCTATTCTCCTACAGACTAGGACCTTCATAATATGAAGAAATAGAATTAGGTTATGAAACTGGGAGCAACATGTCCAGAGCAAGCTGTTCCTTAATAAATGCCTTTAAAAAAACAACATCAGACTTGTGCACCATAACTGTCATCCAGTCACAAAGCCTAAAATATAGCCAGAGGGATCATTTTTTTCTGATCACCTAGTAAATGTACTTGAGCAATGTCAGACTTGTACACCTCTTGTGATTTTAGAACCACTATCTCCAAAGTACTCTGAGGCACTGTATGAGATAAAATTAGGCATATGTGTACACTGCAATCAGAGGTGTCATTGTCAGCTCATGCAGGCATATCCACCGTAGATTTAATCCAGCTTGTATGGCTAAAAATACTGATGATATATTTTTCCTTTAGGAAAAGCAACCATACACTCTCTCATGCTGAAAGTTGAGAAAAATCAAAGAGTCCATTTAAAGCCATTACTTGGGATGCCATTAATGCTCACTGTCTACTTTAGTGCCCCTTGCTAAGCATGTTTACAAAAATCTAAAAGGTTTGATCTTTTATGCTTGTTTTCTAAATTAGACTCATCTAAGCTGGAAGACTCTTGATAGTGATTGGAGAATTAGTAAAACTTAAATCTCATAAAGGTCATGAAAATGAAGATGAGGAATTGAGGAGAATAGGTTTTTATCCAGAATTTGTTTGGAGGGCGATAGTGGTGTTAACACATATTTTAAATCTATTTACTAATGTTTGAGAGAGAGGATGTCTTTAATAAAGTTTTGGTACCCTGTCTCTTTGAATAAGGTGTAAGAACTCATAAAATACATGCACCGTGAACATTTCCCTCCCCTCTTCTCTGAGGTCCTTCATCAAAACTAAGCTTTTACTTCCATGATGGTTCTGAAAAACTTTTCAGGATTTTATGTATCAGAAAGTAGCAAAAAAAGGGCATGAACCCAATTTAAAAAAATCATTCCAGGTCAACTTTAATCTAGAAATGCTGTCACAAGTTTGGCAAGAACATCTTGTGTTTTCAAACTGTTTTTTTTTCTTTTGTGTTTTATCTTTGGCACTTGACAAATGTTTCTTTGCATGTTAAAATGCAGTACTGGTTCTGATGACCTTGACATGTATAACTGCATGGTGGGAAACAACAATCACTTGTATTAGCTATGTAACTATAGAAAATTCATGACACCACAAGATCTGTATACATTTTAAAAATAGGTTGAATAAACATTAAAATGTTGACTCAAGAAATACAAACTCAGTCTGAACTGAAATGAATACTGAACTTTTATGAAAAATTACTTTACTGTCAGTTATAGTCATAATATTTATTCACTTTCTAAATGTCAAGACCTTTAAAGCAACTGTTGTCAGGACTTTATTCTTTATTTGTAATATCATTATTATTTATTATCTCTAATATAATTGCTATGTTACAAACCAGGAAAATGATTGAACCACACTAAAGTGAACTTTAAATAGGCCTCTGTAAACCACAGCTATTGCCAAACCATTGCTGGGGTTTTTTTCCCTATATTGTATTCTCATTTACCTTGTCTATTTTAATTTCAAATTACACAATCCATGCAGTATCCCCCACTGTCTAACACAGACATCACTGTTAAGCAATTTTTTGTAATATTCATCATGCATTTACCTTTTGATCCCTTGGGATAATCCATTCCTTCCTTGCTGATTATAGCCTCAAATATCCACTCTTAGCCATTTAGCCAAACTACATATAATGTATTAAATGGTGCAGTGGTTCTTACTCCACAGCATACTCTCGTTTGTCATGTCGGGTCCAATTCTCAGTTATTCTACTTCTATATTTGGGCCAGGGATGGAGAGGTAGGGGGTAAAATAGTCTTTACACAGCTTTTGTGCTCCCTGTATTCTGGATCCAACAGCAGCTGACTGTCTGAAAGAACAGTGTTGAAGCTGCTCTAAAATAATGTCTATCAATGGGTCCCTCTGCAGTGCAGTCTTTCCAGCCAAACCCTGACTCTCCACCACCACCAATCTGCCGCTGGACTAGGAACAGGACAGGTTTAAGGTCCCTTCCTGCTGCCTTAGAAGAAAAGACAATTCCATTCAATCCCAGAAGAACTGATTTTCCAAGGATTTCATTGTGCCTGATAGCACGGCACCATGTTGGGTAAAGTATGTTCTACATGGCACAGTGTGAACTCCAGAGTGCAGCATTCACGTTCCTCCATGACTGTCCAGTTTCTTTGAGCATAGCTTTGCCTCCTCCCAGACCTCCATGCTCTCATTGCTACATTAGCTCTAGCCAGGTAAGCACAGATTTTCCACTGTTATCATAGTTTTACATTAGTGTCCCCTAAATGGAGGCAGATTGGTCTAACTCAGTGAAGGATCAGACCCATAATCTTTCCATTCAAGTGTTTAGAATCTGGAACTGCGTCCTCTGCATGGTGCTCAGAAGTGAGCGATTCTTTTTTGGTCTCTTGTTTCCTCCCACCCCCTCTTTCTTGCTTCTCCACATGGGCACAGGCCAGCCACAGTTTGGTGCAAGATTAGACAAATTTGGGAGATGATAAGAGAGATGAAATATCTTATGGTATATAATACTAAGTGTATAAACACTACATATTTTAATTGAGAATATTGAGTGGAGTGGAGGAGTGGAAAATACCAGAGTGGAGGTCAGCAGTAAAAAGCAAGGCAAAAAGTATAGATTTAAAGGAAGAGGCTTGCCAATTGCTAAAGGAGAAAGTATTAGATGACAGAAATTCCAGACACAGTGCAAGGAGGGGAGAGGAGGGTGAGCAAAAGAAGGAGAAAAGGGTGTTACCTGACAAGAGAAGTAGTTGAAACAAAGAGAATAAGCAAAAACAAGGGCTGAGATGTCACTGTGGTTAGAATCCTTATGATCCTTCTTAAGTATTTCCCAAGCACAAAGTTTAATTTTAGGGATAAAACCCTGGCAGTATCCTTAAGGCAATATTGGGGCCTATAAAAATGAAGTTTAGTATGTATGTGTGTGTGTGTGTGTTTTACTTGGCAGAGAACAATCTATTAAAGTTGTAGGGGATATGTTCTGTAGATTCAATAATTTAAGATAGAGTAACTATTAAAAAAATAAACAAACTACTGATGACATATCAAACATCTTATTTGGGAGGACAGAGAAATAACTGTGAACAATCATACACGCTAAACATCTGTTATAATTTTTGTATTTCACAGTTGCTGCAAATTACAGACTATCTATGACTGATATAGTGGCACAGTACGTGTGGACAGTGCTGAAGTGAGCAAACCTATCTATTTCAGCCATTCATACTGTAATAGATGGATACAGTAACAAATGACTACCCTGCACCTTTAAGCAGGGGGGGTATTTGACTGGTCTGGCGGAGTGATGGGAACAGCGCTTTATGGCTGGGGCAGAGGGAGATGAAAACTGATGCAAAAGGGGAAGAGTGGTTGCTGACTGGTCCCCTGGGAATGCAGGCTTTGAAAAGGAGCAGTGTGGTACCTGGATCCTTCCTGTTTGAACAGGATATGAGTGAAAGAATGCAGGCCAGTGCAAGGGCCAACTTCAAACAGTGGAATGGGCTAAGGCCTCCTGTGAGACTACCCCAGCAAAGCCAACGGGTCAAATTTGTGGGCTGGGTTTTTAATGGAGGGTTCTTATCCCCTTTATGTAAAGTAATAATAATGAAAGTCAGGGAAGGGGTTTGGCCATGTTAAGACAATGATTCTACAAGAATGAATTTGGGGTGCAGTGGAATGACCATCCAAACAATTGCCTGTGCACAACTTGTGTGTTTTGCCCTGAGGCTTAGCCCTTGGAAAGGCTCCAGGAAATTGCATTGCTTCATAACCTATCTGGGATTGACAATGGCATAACACACACCTTGTCTCATTTTTAGGTCGACGGATTTCTGGAGTTGGCACCAGGAGCCAGCCGAGAACTCTGGCAGATGCTGCTAGTACTATGGAACCTTGGTGCAGAATGGTTGCCAGTGTGGTGCAGAGATCAGTTGTTCCACACAAGGCAGAGTTATGAGACTTGTAATGATTTCATGCAATTTCAGGATCAGGAAGGCCAGTCAGCTGTACCAGTGGCCCAAGGAAGATTCCTATCAACCCATCATGGATTACATATTCAGGGATCTTGTGCAGATCTTTGGTGACGTATGTCATAGTGGACAGGAGATGGCCTTCTTCAGGATGCATTCTTAACAGCTTTTTTTGGTGATTTCAGGGTCAGTGAGCTAGTCCAGTAGGTCCTGGATCCAGCAGGGACTCAACAGGAAGGGCTTTGCAATTGTGGGATATATAATGGTCATTCAGCAATATTACATTTGTGACAGTCAAAGACAGATTAAGTCAGCCAGGGTGAATCTTTGATCATCCGGCAGTGTGGTGAGCCTGGATCTGCCCAGTTCGGGCTTTTAAGGCCAACAGGGTTATATGGCTGAAGGGGAAAAGGCCACTTTTTATGCATGGCGATGAGAGTCCCCTCATACCATATTGATCTGTTACCATGTTGAGATGGGGGCTGATGAGATTGGGTCTGCCAGCCCATGAATTTGGTTCCCACTCAGTCAGAATTGGGGTAGAAACAGCAGTTGCACAGCTAGGTAAGGGAGCAGAAGCAATCCAGGAAATCAAGCATTGGCATTCTGAATCATACCGAACATATATAAGACCTCAGGTGGTAAATCAGCATTAATTTGTTATAATCTTACTACACGTGTTGGATGACCAGCCATGAAGATGATGGTGTGGATCTGTGGGCATGGTATTGTCTTTTGGGTCCATAGGCACGCATCCAGGTTGCCTAAGGTTTCGCAGCTGGGTTTTGGTGATGAAGTGATACTCAGTTGGCATGCAAGGAGGGGCATATTATGGAATTAACTAGTACCAATGCTATATGCTGTGTAGGGCCATCAGCAGCCCCCAGATATAATTGCGGCCAGCACATCCCTGTGGCCCACACTGCTTCCCACAGTTCCCATTGGCCGAAAACAACAAATTGCGGCCACTGGGAGCTATGGAAGGCCGTGCCTGTGGACGGTCAATGTAAACAATGTAAACACACTTTCTCGTTGCCCATCAGCAGGTCTTAAGTTGTCCGCCACTGGTATACAGTGATCAGATAAATGGCTTGGAAAAGTACTTAAAAAAAGATGTTAATTAGAGGAATGAATGGGGGACAGTTGAGGACTCCTATGATTGGTTACGGCAGGGAGCCAACCCCTCATTCTTATAATGCACTTTAACCCTCATGCAAGGAGGGGGGTGGATGGTAAGGTCCGGGCAATGGATTTGTTGGAGGGACCTGGATGGAAAAAGAGAGGGAGCTGGTAAAAGCCTCCCAGGTAATTATGGAATAAACATGAGGTTGCCTGCACTGTACACTGTTATCTGCTGGGTAGTCCTAGAAATCTAATAATAAAGTTGCGGCCTGATGAAACCCATGTCAAGTGTCTCCTGTCCTTTTGGCATAGCCAGACAATGAAGGGACTCCAGGGCAGGAGCATGAACTTGAATCCTGTCTATTCTTTTCAACTTAAGCAGTCTTGGTCCTGCTCCTTGGGTCTCCTGGATGTTTCAGTGGATGTCAGTGTAACAAAATTCATGTCTCTAATGTCAATGTATATACTAACCCTTCGGGGTGAGAAAACATTTTGGCCCGAAGGCCACATTGGGGTTGCAAAACTATATGACTGGTAGGGTAGGGAAAGCTGTGCCTCCCCAAACAGCTTGGCCCCCACCCGCTATCCGACCCCTCCCACTTCCTACCCCCTGACTGCCTGCCTCAGAATCCCCGATTCATCCAACCCCTCTGCTCCTTGTCCCATGACAACCCGCCTGAGAGGACCCCCCACCCCAACTGCCCCCCAGGACTCCATCCCATCTAACCCCCCCTGCTTCCTGTGCCCTGACTGCCCCGATCCCTATCCACATCCCTGCCCCCTGATAGGCCCCCAGGGACTCCCACACTTATCTAACCCTCCCCCCACCGTGTTCTCCATTCCCTGAGCACCCCTCACAGAATCTCTGCCCCATCCAATTGCCCCCTGATCTCCATCTCCCGGGATCCCCTGCCCTTTATCCAACCCCTTCAGAGCAGCATGTCTGGCTGCCATGCCACCTGGCCGGAGCCAGACACGCTGCCACTGCCCTGCATGGGGTATGCCACCCAGAGAGCTGCCCATGCAGCGGCGTGGGTGCAGGGGAGGGAGGATAGCAAGGGAGGGACTGGGGCCCACTAGAATCTTTACAGCAAGTAAGGCTGTTTTGTGTGGTGGGAGGGAACAAGTCTCAACAGAGGAGAGAATCAGGAACCATATCTTAATTATGGTCTTGAACTTGCTCCCATAGAAGTCAACAGCATCACCTCCATTAATTTTAATGGTGCAGGATCAAGTCCTGGGTGCATATAGCATTTTGAGGTCCAATCCCAATTCCACAAGACAAATAATGAAATGAAATAAACTAGAGAAATTTAAATTGTTAATAGAGAGAGGATACGTTTAAGTTGTAACACTATTCACATTCCTTTCCTGTATACAGTGGCTGCTTCCAGTTGTGTCATATTTTAAATTGTTTCTGAACATGCTGTCTTTGCAACAATAAAATATTTCATGTTCATGGGTTTCTACTAGATGGAATACTTAAAGGATTTATAATTTAGTGCATAACACCTTCATTCAAGAAGCCACTTTGCACTCGCCCTATTCATTTATTTACTCTTTATTTTTTCTGCATCTCTCTGGTGGCTAGAATGGAAGAACTTCACTTCCAACTGGCAACACACACGTTTCAACTGAAGTAGCATCAGCTGACTTTCCAAGCAGCAAATGTTTCCTCCAAAATGGAAACTAAGATTATATTTCAGTTCTTTCTTACTCTCAGGAATATGTTTTATCAGTAATTGTAATAACTTTAATTTATAAAACATATATAATATAAACATTTTTACTAATATACCAGGAATAGAGAGTGCTGTGATATTTCAAACAATCATAATTAATAATTTAGGCCTCAGTTCCTCAAAGTACTTTAGCATGTGCTTAAATCCTGTTGAAGTCAATGTGCTTACATAATGTGCTTAAAGTTAATCATGTTTTCAAGTGCTTTGCATACTTTGGGCATGGTGGGGGTGCGTCTTAAACACTCTTCAAGAATACACCGTGAACTAAATGAATTCCTGATGTAACTATTGCCTGATATTATATTAAATTATACAGGAGATTAATTTTGCCCACTGTCTTGTAATGTTCTTTGGAAGTGTTAATTGGACAAACAGAGAGAACATAATCGGGAAATGAAGGTTCTGTTTTTGGTTTGGCTACTGAATCACTCTGTGACCTTCATCTAATCACATTCTCTGTCCATCAGTGTCTCCCTCTGTAAAATGAGGACAATGATAAATACTTTCATCACATAGGTTGCTATGGTTAATATTTAAAAAAATCACAAGATTCTGCCTGAGGTGTGTGGGGATGGAGAATGATATTTATCAATACCTAAGTGTAATATGTTATTATTATTATTATTATTATTATTATTATTATTATTATTATTATTATTATTATTATTATTATTATTATTATTATTATTATTTTATTAATTATTTATTTATTGAAATCTTGGGTTAAATTAAAATGTAACTTAGATGGGAAAACTCCTGTTCTAATTTTTTGTCAGGCAAAGTATAGTGATAGGTGTTTTTTAAGGTGTGATAATTTAAAAAGAAAAGTTTCAGTTGAATTCAATTCAGTGGGTATTTTGCTTGAAATGAATGCCTGCTAGAAATGTCTGAGGCACTGAAATTTTTGATTCAGGCTTAGAGTCTATCAGTTAGGATGCAAATCTAAATCTTTATAGAACTATCTAGAATTTTGAACCTGAAAAAGTTAACTGAAAAGCTCATAGGGGATGGAGGAATATCTTTTGGTCAGTTTCTGGTGTTGGTCAGGATAGCAATACCAAGAGAACAACTTTTCACAAACTATTTGGCTATGCTACTTCCAGTGCTAATTGGAGGTGAATGAATCTGAAACGCAGTTGTATGCAATTTAAAATATCAACCTGAAACTCAGACTTTATTTTTATTTTATTCAGACCATTTCACCCATCACAGAAGATGGCCACAGAATATTTTAGTTGAATGATGTTATTGCAGATGCTGCGCCTGTACCCAGTAGAGATGATTTGTGAATTTGCATTAGTGAGTCATTCCAAAAAGCATTTTTTCTTCTTCTCCTTGTGAAGGAATATAGATAATTTGTGCATTGGAGCTGGAAATTACTTTCTTTCATCTTTTTGCCTCATTTATGACCTGCTCATGCTGACAGCTTTAGTGGAAGTCTCTTAATTCATGCACAACTTGAGAGGTATTTGATAGATTCAAGTAGATAACATTTTGACACTTTAGTATTCTGCTCATCATTTGCCACAGTGGAACAGACCAGTCGGTTTACCATAAGTTGGTATCTGCCTAAAACAGTGACCAGCCCAAATGGTGTCGAGAGTTAATTTATGGGGGAATATTTGCATCTTATTGAGTGATATAATGAAGGTGAAAAATTATTCCTGAACACAGCTAATGATGATTTTATTTTCTAAACAATTCTAGATTACAGTCTCTGTAATCTAAATCCTATCAACTGTGCATAGGGATAGAATTACTGGTCATAGAAGGGTCTTTTTAGACAGTCGTAAGGGATTTGCTGCAATGCTAACCTGGGCCAGGGAGTTCCAAAGCGGAATTCTACATTATATGAAGTGTTCTGTTTTATCAAATTAAAATGTTTTATAATTTAATCAAAACTCTTCTTGGCTCTGGGAGGCAAAGTAAATTACATTAGAGTTCAAGATATAACCGGTTCTTTACTATTTAATAATCCAGCATAGACCATAAACTAGTTTAAATGCTTTGTTGAGTTTAACTCTGCCTCTTTGTGCTTACCTTTAAAGTATAGTCTCCCTCTAGAATTATAGATTATTTGTAAATTAATGCAACATACAATAAAATGCAAACTAGAATATTGTATGTAGCCTTATAAATATTAATGGTACAGTGTACAGAGGCTTCAAGTCTGGCTTGATTTTTAAGTGAGATACACAAAACAAGTTTGAAGATATTAGTTCAGTAGCCTTTAATTTACAAATGTGTAAATCTGACAGTTTGTAACCTTTCCATTTTGTCTTTTTAGCTTATGTTAAAGCTATTGCAGAGTGGCTTAAAAATTTAAATTTGAATCTGCTAAATTCTGCGTCTACCATAGACACTGGTTGGCCTTGACAATACTTAATACTTCCTCATATACATCATTTTGTCAACATTGGTTAGTTAAATGTCACAAAACTCCTATAAGGCAGGCACATTATACTATTTAACCATTTATGAATTGGGGAGAATGACAGGTATTCTTCTTCAACATAATCCCTAATTTGGAAAACTGACTTTCTGCTGCCCACGTCTAGGTTATTTGAGAAACTTCAGACAATAGAATAGCCAAGGGAACTGTGTGTGTCTGGCAGAGCTGGGTGAATAATTGTGGAGAGTTTGTTAATTGCCAGTTTTTAAAAAAAGTTTTGGGTTGAACTGAAAATGAAAATCATATTTTTTCTTGCAGGTTGAATTTAACATTTTGTTTAACTTAAAATGAAAAGTTTAATTTAGATTTCAGGCATTTTTAAATGTTTTTGAATTTGTTTTAGTAAAATGAAATTAATTTCAAAATACAAAGCCAGAGCTCCAAAACAGAAACATTTTGTTTAAAAAAATATGAAAACAAAATATTTTGATTTTAGGTAATTTGGCGAAATGGACATGAAAATGTGAAATGTTTCTGTGTTGTTGAAACTGTTTTTTCAGAGGAAAAAAGTTTCAGTTAAATTTTTTTGCCCAGTTTTAGTGTCTCAATATTCCTGAGCTTTAAACATAGGAACAAAGAGATTAAATGGCTTGGCCATCACACAATTAGTCAGTGTCAGAGCCATTTTATAACCTGTCTTCAAGCTCCTTGATCCATGCCTAATGACAGAAAATGAGGGAAGGGATAGCTCAGTGGTTTGAGCATTGGTCTGCTAAATCCAGGGTTGTGAGTTCAATCCTTGAGGGGGGCTACTTAGGGGTCTGGGGCAAAAATCAGCACTCTATCCTGCTGGTGAAAGCAGGGAGCTGGACTCAATGAGTTTCCAAGATCCCTTACAGCAATAGGTATATCTGTATGACAAAATGAGGATAAAACAGAGTAGAAGACATACAATTCTTCCCCCCCAAAGAGTTCAGTCACAAATTTAATTAATGCATTATTTTTTAACAAGCATCATCAGCATGGAAGCATGTCCTCTGGAATGGTGGCCAAAGCATTAAGGGGCATACTATTTAGCATATCTGGCATGTAAATACCTTGCAATGCTGGCTACAAAAGTGCCATGTGAATGCCTGTTCTCACTTTCACTAAGCATACAATGCCTCAAAAATGAAATAATTGCCTCTATAAAAACTAAACATTATGAGTAAACATATAGCATCTAATGAATTATTACAAGTTTACACAGTTGCATAAAAGGAAAATATAAAGTATTGATCCATCAAATAAGCTTTAACAGCACTTTATGTGCCTTGAGTGGGCTTTTGGCTGCTTAAAGATTATGACAGTACTGGGAAGTTCTGGATGTATACCATTGCACTAATAAAATTACTTGTTTAGACTTATCACTAAATAACCGACTTTAGCACTATTACAGTAGAAAGATAATCTCTAGTAGAAGGAATCTGAAGGTGCTGCCAGGGTCAACAGTGTCTGTAACTAAGTTATCTCAATGTTTAGTGAAAGAACACAATCCAGGTCCATTAATCTTTTAAGAATATGTGGGAAGGTGGTGGAGGATGGGATGGTTAATACTGAGAAGCAGGTGTTGAATTATTCACAGATTTGAACTGAGTCTAAATAATTTAAAATACTTTCTTTTGGCGGATGCTCAAATTACAAACGTTTGCTCTTTTTGGACTGTATATTTCTTATGAAAAATTTATAGAAACTAGCAGACTAGAGAACCGTGTTTTGATATTTATGATGTGTTGCTTTGTGTTCTGGTTCTCTATTTCAAAACAGATTATTTTGGGCTACACGATGTGCAGCCTCACAGTTCACCACAAATAGATGCCATTGGTAGAGCAGATAATCTATAGTAGTGGTATTTGGTAAACAGTGGATACCAGGCATTATAATTTATATTTGACCAGTATATTATGCTGATATACAAGATTCCTATTCATTGTGATGTGAAACAGCAACTGCAGCCATTAGCAGAATAATATTTATGAGAAATGTTATTGTCACTAATATAAATTTCTTGTTTCAAATATGGCATCATTCCCCATTTTATGAGATTTTTACTTCAGTTGAGCTAATTGTATAAAGTTTATATTAGATACTTAATAATTTGCTCCAAGCTGGAATTACTAAACATATGATGTCAAACTCAGAGAGCAAATATATCCCGTATCAGACCTAGCAAACAGTCATTGAAGTCCACAGATGAATTTGACCTATGATAAGTGAGCAATAATCAAATTATCTTTGTTGGTCAGAATGCAAACTTGGTTTTACTCACACCCAACTCCCATTGAGGATTTGGCATCACAAAACTCCAATAAGGATGATGCAACTGCCTAAAACCAAAGATTATGGGCCAAATCTTGAGCCGATGTAAAAACTAATTTAAGTGAAATGGGTGCAACATTCTTGTGTATATGAGCTCATAGCCTAACTACTTGCAAGTGCTGCTATTAGTCCTCCATCTGAGTCTATTGAAACTAGGATGATGTGCGAAAACCCATAGAAATCAATGGAAACAAGTTTAAAGATTCTGGGCCTGATTCCTCACTGTTTTGCTCCAATCTCAAACTGCAGTAACGTATGAGGAATCACTCCCTCTAACAGAGGTTTAGAGTTTTCACTGTAGCTGAAAAAGATGTTTTTAAAATGCCTTGTAAAGCCATTCCACATACTAAAAAAAATGACACTTACCTCACTAGCTATAAGGAAGTTCTATAACTCAATGAATAACTGTGATTTAAGTGACATCATCACCTGCTCAGTCTGTGCTGGATCTGGTGATCTGAGAAGGGATGGATGTTGTGGGTCCTAAGTCCTGTCACTCTAGCTACCATGAACTATTTTGGACTGAAAAGTGGACTTCATTTAGTTATCTATAGAGATGCTGGTGGACCTAGTTTTTCCTATCAGCTACTCTTATTTCCATAACAAGATTATCAAAGAGGAGGGATGAGAAAGGCATGCACACCTTTTCATGCCTGGTGAGCTCATTGGTTAGAACAGGGTTGCTGGTGAGGTCAGAGCCCACCCTTACCTAAACCTTTCTTGCCAGAGCTAAGTACACCTTTTTGGGCAAAACTGTCTTTGGTGAAAAATGCAGACTTGTTGACATCAAAAATGTTTTGTTTATCCATGTCCATTTTTGACAAATTGTTCATTACAGGAAAAAAACAAAATTTCCAAAAAATGAAAACATTTTGTTTTGACGTGGTTTTTAAAGGAAACATTCCTCTTTTTAGGTTTGGAGTGACTTAGTGTTTCAAAATTCCCTTTAAATTGTACTTTTACACATTAAAATAAGTTTACAAAAGGTTCAAATTGCAACAAAATGGGTTCAGCTGTGGCAAAATGAAATGTTTCATTCACTTTTTTTCTTTTTACTTTTTAAGTTGTTGAAAATTTCAGGAATGTTCATTTTCAGTTCAATCTGACATTGTTTTTTTGTGTGGCTTTATGAAATTGCCAGGGAACCAAAAATTCATTGTTCTCCCAGAGCTGTTGCTCACCCCCTTTTCAGACACCAGGTAGTAGGGCGGCATAGTCACTCCACTCCTCAGTGAGACTGTTCCCTGCCTCTGCCCAGTAGAACAAGGTGGGACTAACTATTGTGCCCTCTACTCCCTCCTTGGTACACACATACAGGGACAGGCATAACTGAGCCCTTAGTGTGTGGGGTCGCCCTGCCCTATAACTCTTGGTAGTTAAACTCCTTATATAGTTGCTGTCTTGTATCTGTTATGTTGCTATTCCATTTTTGATATAGTGCACTGATTTATAGTTCTTTCCCTGTTAGACCTGAGTCAGTGTCAAGTCCACCAACCAGCTGATCCTACTATGGCCCCTGAAGCCTTGTTGCATGCTGCCAACACTGGCTTAACTTTTCCTCCTGTCTTATTTCCATTCTCCTTTGGTTTCTTGTTCTCTGTTTTTTCCAGAAGTGAAATTGATTAATTTAAAAATTTCATTTGGGGGTTTTTTGTCATCAGTTTGGATCACATTTAATTATTATTTTAAATTAAAACTTGCTAACTTCCATCTTCGTTGCCTTTCTTCTATTGTTGACCTGATTTTTTTTGCTGCTCCTCTGTTTTACTGGCTGCTAGTGAGACAGGTTGTTCTTCTGTAATTCACCCTGATTAGTTTATGAATTCAAATCCCTTTGATTATGGTTAAATAATTGCAGAAGCTGACGATTACTGAAAATAAAAATAGGTAAGTCTATAGTTAAAGGCTTGTGTCACATTACCCCCTATATTCTTCACGGAAATATGCTTATGATATGGATATGGCATAACTGAGATATATTTTATGCAAGATGGGTCTTGTAAGGTATCATCAGAAAGGTTATAATTTACTGAATGGGATTATCCAACTTGTATGCATGTATAATTTCTGTATCTGGAGTTAGGAATATTATTATATGACAATTACAACTGTGTGTATACTTGGGAAATGCCCACCAAACAGTAAGTATTTAGCCTTGATGGGCTGCTAGGAAAAGACAATGAGTCTTTAAAGATGTGGATTGCCCTTCTTCCTGGAGTTACTTCCTGTGGACATAGGAAATAAACCTGGTTTCTTCAGCACAGTGTTGCTTCAACACTGCAAGGTCAGATGATAATATCACCTCATGCAAAATACCACCTTGGACACTGCTGGTACTTTTCCACAGGAAACAAAGGCTTCCTGCCTCAAGTAAATTCTATTTAAGGCTGGGAAGCAAGACTATCAGCACTCTGCCTTCATTGTCTTCCTGCCCAAGAAGAAAGACTGCTGAAAGTACCTGAAGAGACAAAGGAACTGAGCTGTGGGAAAGGCAAGGGCTGTGTCCAGCCTGAGACAGAGGAGTCTAGTCTGCAAAGAGAAATACCTGGAACTCTAAGCTACAGAAACTCTGCAACTTGCCAAAAATAAGTTAGGGAGAAATTACTTCTTGAAACTTGTCTCTTTAAGATCTTAAGCTTAGTATGCATGTTTTGTTTTATTTGTTTGGTAATCTGCTTTGTTCTGTTTGCTGTCCCTTATAATCACTTAAAATCTACCTTTTATAGTTAATAAACCTGTTTTTGTTTATTATTAAACCCAGTTCCTGCAATTTCTAATGGGTTGGGGGGAAGTTGTGTATATCTTCCTCCACACTGAGGGAGGGGAAGAATTTACGAACTTACATTGTATAGGTTTCTCTACAGTGCAAGACAATATTATATTGGGGTGTACTTTCCAGAAGGGAGTTGCACTTGAGTACTGGGCAATTTCCTATCTGAATCTTCTCACAGAGAGCTGTTTGCAGATGCTGTGTGATTCTACAGCTGATGCATCCCTACCTATTCGTGTGTGTGTGCGTGTGTGCTGCCAGAGGTTGGAGAGCCTAATTCAGTAAAACAGGAAGAGGGATCCCAGGTTAGTGGAGCAGGCAGTGAAATCCCAGTACATAAGGTGAAATCCCAGTACAGAAGGGGAGTCTAACCCATCACAGTTTGTACATTTTAGGGCAGGCTATTTCTAAAAGAGAAGTGAAGAAATCAGTCCCTGGAACAAAAACCCTCAAAATATTCTAAAGAGTTTTAATTCTAAGATTAATTAAATTCTCATATGTTTTAAATGTCAGAATGTAAATTTGTTAATCCCAAAATGAGATTCCCACAGTTTGAATATCAAACATGTTTAGCAGTGATTATTACAGTTGCCACATGTAAAGATTCATAATCTTGGTGACAGGCCAGTTTCTCTTTTCTGCTGTTTCATGAGATGCTCCAGGGGATTTTTTAGATATTTTTCATGATTTGCTTTATTTTTTAATAACTGAACTGTCAAATAGACAGGCTGCAGGCTAGATACAAGCTGTGAAATAGCTTGATGTTAGCTGCCAAACAATTAGAGATCTGGCTTTCTTCATAACATGCTGAATCTTTATTTAGGAGGTGATACCTCCTGCCTGTGACAACGGGAAAATGTTTCAGGTACTGCTGCCTAATGGTAATAGAGGACCACCATATGAGAATGCCCTCCACAATCCCATACTCTAATTCTTACTCCATGTGGATTTGACATCTTTGTTTAATTATATTGTAACACCAGCCAAAACTCAAAATACTTGATACTTTGTTCTTGTTGGTAACATCATCATCTGATTTCTGGCAGTTTAGTGTGAATGTACAGAAGACTATTGGTGGATCCTTTTATTCTGAGAGATGTTTCTACCTATTGTCTGATATTTTTGACATTTTAATTTGATACTTCAAGTGCCTTCTGTTTTTGCAGAGGTAGATGCCTGAGCACTCTGTCAACAATGTGCATAAACCAAAGTGCGCCTTATTCTCACTTACACCAAGATCCCTTTATACTGCTCTGGCCATGTATGCAAGCAAATGTAAATGAGAATCAGGTACGTTAATTATTAACTGAGTGACAGTCTAAGCTGTGGAGAACGGGGAGAGTGTTTCTTCCTCCTAGTTCCATTCATTCCTGGGACTCCTGCCACATCATAGCCTCCTGTTCCTCCCCTATCCTTCGGGCCTTAGGAAGTCAGGTGGACTAGGTACCTAAACTGTTCTTGCAGGAAGCACAGGAGGAAGTGGTGCTCTCTCCTTATAACTTCAAGCCCAGTGGTTATAGCACTTACTCAAATATGGGAAACCTTGGTTCAATTCCCCTCTCTGTCAAAGTGGCTCTCTAAGGAGAGTGTCCCATCTCTAAGATGTGGGTCTCTATTAATCTCTCCCGTTGAACTGTTCCACTTTGTATAAATATTTAAATAGTTGCTGGGCCAGAGAGAGGATGCAAGAAATGCTCTATTGACTAGTGATTAGAGCACTCACTTGGGAGGTAGGAGACCCAGGTCCAGTCCCTGCTCCAATGGCTATTTAGTTATTTATCCAAAATGAAACGACTTCAAGAGGAGAGGAGCCCCACATAAGAATAGCATTCAGAAGTTGTTTCCTTCTGAAATGGAACAATCATTTCTGAAACTACTTAGATGCATATTAAATTGCACCCCTATTTATTCTGTTATGGGATAAGATTCCTACTTTATTTGCTTGCATCTTTTGACGGTAATGAGATTTTTGTGTATATTAGTTGTTCACCATAACAAAAGCCAGATAAATAAATATAATGCAATAGGAAGTAATAAATCTGCCAGAGTTTGTAACTTGTACCTATTAAAGTAGCAAAGTTAATACAGCAGACTTTTTCAAGCATAAAAAAACATAAAATGAGATCAAACCAAAATAGCTGTGTGAACCTAGAGGAAAAATGTATCACTGCCTGTTAGTTTTAAACAACATATTTTTCCATAAAATACTCTCACAAGGGAATGAAACGTATTGTTCTTTTGAATGCAATTACTCTTCTGTGCAGTAAATTATGCTGCAAAAAACTTACACCAATAAACAGCAATAATAATGATCCTTTAAAGTGTCCCTTGGGTGCTGTGATGTATCTAATGCTAACTTGCATGGTAAATCTAAACTGTTTAGTAAATAATATATAATATATGTGTGGGTTTTAATCCTGATTGTTTCATTTAGTATGCTTAGAAGTGCAAAAGTTGCTATGACAATAAAGGAAGTTCTCAAGACAACACTCCTGAGGGCTTGTTTAAAATTGCACTAAACAGTTACAGAAAATAAACCATTGCTGAATGTTAATCAGCTACATAACTGAATACAAAAGCGTTTAGGTCCTGATACTGCAAACTGCTTTGTATCGATGCAGCAGCGGTCTGCTCTATGGTGAAGAGTTTGCAGGTTCAAAGCTTTAGATTTTGTATCCAAATAATATACTTATAGTCTTAAAATTATATTTTATATTTACATTTTAAAACAATGTATGTGGAAGTTTTTGTCTTCTCTATTTACCTTTGAAAACCTGAGATCACGAGCCTTTATTTCCCCTTCAAGGTGAGGTGATATCACATGATATCACTAGTACCTCAAACAGTTCAGTAAGTGCCTTCTCTGCCACATGTTAGCTATTTATTTAATGTCACTGACTGATGAGCCCTGAACTTTGGCTTTGGCAAGTAAGAAATGGCTCAGTTCTTGGAGTTATGAGTGGTCTCTATTAACTTTGATACAGTTCCAGCATATATGAATATGGCTTACTCACCATTAGTACCTTGTGTAATATTGGAATCCATTTACACAGAACAATCTATTACTAATACTATTAATAATATGTACATGATGCACATGCAAATTCAGTTTCAGTAATGCCTTTCTGTATCCATTGACCAATCATGTGGAAATTTAGAATATATTTAAGTTTTATTATATGACATGCTAATACATGAAGTCATATGAGTACTAAAATACCTTCTCATTATTCCTCCCATGCTGATTTGTCCTTGGAGGAGGTATCTATGGAAATAGCTTTCAGTGAAAGCTGCATTTATTGAATAGAAGTATATCCAAAGAGCTGGACTTTAAGAAATAGTGCCTGACATGGTAAAGTATTGCCACCCAAAAGGTAACGCAAATAATGAAACAGGCGGATGTACATCTATTTAAATCGTTGCTTGTTATGTACTCACTGAGTTCAGAGTTGCCTTTAGTGACATTTAATATTAAGTAGAGCAAGAGATACAGAGATAGTACATAAATAATCCTTTTCAACAGTTGCTTTCCCATAAGTATGAAGTTGCAGGGATTCACTGCATGGCTATTCAAGGTATTAGAAAAAGAGACAGCAGGTGCCATTATACTTCTTAGTCATAGTGTTCAGGAAATTTAAGATGAATTTAATTAGATCTATTTTTACAGAACATGACCATTCCTAAGTGATGCCATTAATGGCAACACTTCATGATTTGCAAACCTATCTGGTTTGAAGCCACTTACAGATTAAAAATAGAAAAGAACATGCACATTGTAGAGATACAGAAATCACAGTAGTTTCTGCAAAAAAAGGAATTTTGTATGACATCAAGATCAATTTTATTGCAACTTTAAAGTTATAAATACAGCAGGAATAAAAACCAAATCCTGTAGACATCATTCATAACCTTCAATAATACTGACTCAGTCTAGGTATGATGCTTTATGATATATTGCCTCACTGTGTTCATAATGCTACAGCAACAGGAAGTTAAGTGTGTTTAATTTCCATTGCTATTTTAATCCCAAATTATGTGTAACTGAGTAGTCCAGTCACATGGCTTTAATATAAAGCATTGAAATTTCCATAATATCTTAGTTCTGTCATGTTTTTCTTTTTGACTCCTTATGCTATTAAAATAATTGGAACACCACACTTTGTTAGAGTTTAGTTTTCTTTTTCAATCTTCAATTATTTATAATATAATATATATAATATTACTGATCCAAAGCCCATTTTTAATCAGTAAGAATCTTCCTATCCAAATCAATGGGTTTAAGATTAGGTCTTAAGTATCTAAAGTTATCTTTAGATGGTTGGAGGAATTAATTTCCAAGTTAGCTCATTGTTGATATTAAAAATTGAAACATATCATGCAATATAACCATGTGACATTATATGGCATTATTTTGTCTTGTTGCCATAATACCACAGCTAGGGTTGCCACATAAACTCCTAGACAAATAGACATAGATGTGATAATATCTTTTAATTTCTCAAGTGGCAATTCAGAAGTTAAGCTTATGTCATCACTAAGCTTAGCTATTCATATATCTGTACAAAAGTTAGATTTCTGTCAGCACTATTGCATGCATCATACCAAAATCCTCGTAGGTAATGAAAAACATCTTTCTGTGATGGGGACAAAGCAATAAAAATACTTTATAAGCAGTTTTGAAGAAAAAAATGTAATGTCTCCTATGTTCAAACTGGCAAGGGTATTGCCTGTCTTAAGGGGCCATTCCTGTGAAGTGCCTTAAATTACCCTTAATGAAAATGGTCTTGAGGACACTCAGCACTTGGCAGCTTTGTGTCTTTGCCAACCAGTGCCAGAATGATTACTGCTTCTTAAATAAATAAATACGCATAATTAATAATGAAATCAAGCAATTGCTAGGAAATAGTTGTATGTATGAACAGTGTAGACAGCCAATTAGTTCAGTCTAGGAATCTGAAAAAATTATATATAAGTCAAACTCCTTCTTTTTTTGTTCACATTTAGTTCTGAAACCAAGTATTTTGAGTATGATACAGAACAATATGGATGCAGATAAATTTTCATCATTAGGGTCTTGCTACATAATTTATTCTAAATATGGATTTAAAGAATTTTTTTCAATCAACTTTGATTTTCTTAATTAGGTTAAATATTATTTACACAACAAATATGCACTGGAAATTGTAGTTAGGCATTTGTGCTGTGGAGTCTCTGAAAATCATTGTAAATACCATATACTTCTTCATAATTCTTCAAGCTATGAAGTTACGTAAGCAGAAATTGTCTTTAAAACACATATTTAAATACATATCTTTTCATCTCGTTTCTTCTGATAAACATTAAAGCCATTTTTCAGAATTGTTGCAATCAGCAGTTAACTGTGTTAATAGACTCATAACACCTCAAAAATGTTTTTAGCATTCTTTACCAATTAATATGCAGTATATTACAATACATATATATTAAGGATGTTGATTAATTGCAGTTAACTCATCTGATTAACTCAAAAAAATTAATTGTGATTAATCAAGTTTTAATTAGACCATTAAACAATAGACTACCAATTGAAATGTATTAAATATTTGTGGATTTTATTTACATTTTCAAATACATTGATTTTAATTACAACACAGAACACAAAGTGTTCAGTGCTCACTTTATATTATCATTTTTATAAAAAATATTTGCACTAAACAAATGAAATAATATTTTTCAGTTCACCTCCTACTAGTATTACAGTGCCATCTCTGTCATGAAAGTTCAACTTACAAATGTCATTTCTTTTTCTTACATAACTACACTAAAAAACAAACTATGTAAAACTTTAGAGCAGGAGTCGGCAACCTTTGGCACGCAGACCATCAGGGTAATCCCATAGCTCCCATTGGCTGGGAAGGGTGAACAGTGGCCACTGGGAGCTGCCAGGGGGCTATGCCTGCAGAGGGTCAATGTCAGCAAAATGTCTTATGGTTTGCCAGTGTATTAGCCTGATGGGCCATGTGCCAAAGGATGCTGACCCCGGCTTTAGAGCCTACAAGTCCAGTCAGTCCTACTTTTTGTTCAGCCAATCGCTAAGACAAACAAGTTTGTTTACATTTATGGGAGATAATACTGCCTACTTCTTATTTACAATTTCACCTGAAAGTGAGAACAGGTTTTCGCATGGCACTTTTCTAGGTGGCATTTCAAGATATTTACATGCCGCATATGCTGCCCCTTCATACTTTGGCCACCATTCCAGGGGACATGCTTCCATGCTGAGGATGCTCATTTAAAAAAAAATACATGAATAAAATTTGTGACTGAACTCCTTGGAGGGAGAATTGTGTGTCTCCTGCTCTGTTTTACCTGCATTCTGCCATATAATTCATGTTATAGCAATCTTGGATGATGACCCAGCACACATTGTTCATTTTAAGAACACTTTCACAGCAGAGTTGACAAAACACAAAGAAGGTACCAATATGAGATTTCTAAAGACAGCTACAGCACTTGACCCAAAGTTTCAGAATCTGAAGTGCATTCCAAAATCTGAGAGGGATGAACTGTAGAGCATACTTTCAGAAGTCTTAAAAGAGCAACACTCTGATGCAGAAACTACAGAACCCAAACCACCACAAAAGAAAATCAACCTTCTGCTGGTGGCATCTGACTCAGATGATGAAAATGAACATCCATTGATCCGTACTGCTCTGAATGGTTATTGAGCAGAATCCATCATCAGCGTGGACAGATGTCTTTTGGAATTGTGGTAGAAACATGAAGGTACATATGAATCTTTACTGCATCTGGCATATACCACATCTTGTGACACTGGCTACAAAAGTGCCATGCAAACACCTGTTCTCACTTTCAGGTAATATTGTAAACAAGAAGTGGGCAACATTATCTCCTGCAAATGTAAACAAATTTGTTTATTTGAGCAATTGGTTGAACAAGATATAGGACTGAGTGGACTTGTAGGCTCTAAAGCTGGGTCAGTATCCTTCGGCACATGGCCCATCAGGGTAATCCGCTCACAGACCATAAGACATTTTGCTCTAAAGTTTTATATCATTTTATTTTTGAAGGCAGTTATTTTTGTATATAATTCTACATTTGTAAGTTCATCTTTTATGCTAAAGAGATTGCACTATAGTACTTGTATTAGGTGAATTGAAAAATACTATCTCTTCTGGTTGTTACAGTGCAAATATTTGTAATAAAAATGAATATAAAGTGAGCACTGTACACTTTGTATTCTGTTAAAATTGAAATCAGTATATTTGAAAATATCCAAAAATATTTAAATAAATGATATTCTCTTATTGTTTAATTGCGTGATTAATCTCAATTGTTTAATCACGTGATTAATCATGATTATTTTTTTAATTGCTTGACAGCCCTAATATAGATACATTCTGCATGTTTGTCAGACAATAAAAATAGAGGCAAATCTTTGCAGACTGAAGAGATACTTGTGTGTTTAAAATGAAGCAGGTGCTTAAATACCTGAATCAGAGTCTTTGTCCTATGGGACTACCCCACTTTTCAGCTAATTACTCTGTACATGGTAACAGTAAATAGAGAAGGCCCATCTCTCCTTTTCAGTGATGCTCCAGACCTATTCAATGCCTGTACCAACTCCTTTATGAAAGCTACCTTTCAACAAACCAAGAAAACCTGGCTTGAATTTATAAACTGTAACTTTTATTAAATGGACAGAAAAATGTGCTTTATTTCCTCTTGGTGATTCAGCTGAGGGCATTGTGGGACATTTGCAGCAGGACTACAGTCACAGCAGTGCTCTAACAATCACTGGTCAATCAAATGTAGACACATATAATAACCATAATTTAGTATAAAATGAATCATCTATATTCACCAGGAAGTCTATTTTTGGTGTGTTCTATTCCATCTACCTTATAATCTTTCTAATTTCAGTTCTTTGCTTAGAAATTATAAGCCTTCTGTAACTGGAAACCCATACAGACTACAGAGCATCAGTTTTAAAACCACTAGAATAGGAAGAACATTTTAATATCATCCCAGGTGAACAGGAAAAACTGAAGAAATGCATGGAAGCACAGTGAAGAGAGAGAGAGAAAGAAAGTGTTGTGGAAAATCCACCACACGGTTGATTTTAGATCAGACATCCTGAGGCACCTTTATTTCATACAAGCATATATGCAGGGAGAGACAGCATAGACCCCACGCAAGAGGCTGGCTGCTCTGGCCTTTACAAATTTTACCAAGCTTATAAAGGTTAAAACCGCAAAACGTAGCACGCTGGTTATACATGTTATTTGCCTTATTTGGAATATAATGTTGATGATAAGCAAGCTGACCAATTAATTCTCCATCTATGGCTTTTCCTGTTATTGTCTTTGCCAGTCAAGTCTGCGGTTTGACCGTTCTAGCACCTTTTCTGTAGTCCTGACAGGAGGCTCAGCTGTTGTAACTTAACAGATATTCTGGTTCCCCTATATCCAATTCTAGTTCCTCTTTTTTGGGGCCCTGACCACATCTTTCTGCCTCAGCATGCCCTTTATACAGAAAAACAAGTTTAGCAAAAGTTAAAACACTTGCTCTTAGCTAAAGGCTTTTGGGCCTACTCTTACTCTATTCTCAGCAAAAAGCCTGGGGCCTTGGGTAAGGTAGAGTCAAGGGGGGGGGGGTTCCCTTTCAAAAGCAAAGAAGAGTAGGAGAAGAAACAGGTTATATCTCTTACTGCAAGAACAGAAATATTTTTCACTTTCAATTTTTATGAGTTTCTCTCTTCCCCTTCTTGTCTTTCTATTTTAATCTGTGTGTGTCACTTGTTTCCCTTTTTTGGTAACCTATTGGTTTAAAATATAGGTGTAAACTAGGTACGGGGCAGCACCAGCAAGTCATTAAGCAAGGCATTACTTTTGGAGAGGGGTTGAAAGAATCTTTTCTGGTAGGGAGCCAAAGAGAGGAGCATATCATCTGTCGAACAAGTATGGTTCTTGGGCCAGGTTCTGTACAAATTCTGTCTCCCATAGATCTAACTAGATCAGTATCAGAGGGGTAGCCGTGTTAATCTGGATCTGTAAAAGCAGCAAAGAGTCCTGTGGCACCTTATAGACTAACAGACGTATTGGAGCATGTGACGCATCCAACGAAGTGGGTATTCACCCACGAAAGCTCATGCTCCAATATGTCTGTTAGTCTATAAAGTGCCACAGGACTCTTTGCAGCTTTTACTAGATCAGTGTTTCCCAAACTTGGGACGGTGCTTGTGTAGGGAAAGCCCCTGGTGGGTCAGGCCAGTTTGTTTACCTGCTGCATCCGCAGGTTCAGCCAATTGCAGCTCCCACTAGCTGCAGTTTGCTGCTCCAGGCCAATGGGAGCTGCTGGAAGTGGTGGCCAGTAAGTCCCTCGGTCTGTGCCACTCCCAGCAGCTCCCATTGGCCTGGAGCAATGAGCTGCAGCCAGTGGGAGCCACGATCTGCCGGACCTGCGGACACGGCAGATAAACAAATCGTCCCGGCCCGCCAGGGGCTTTTCTTACACAAGCGGTGTCCTAAGTTTGTGAAACACTGCACTAGAGTAACAACTCTTGATTTACATCAGAGCCAGAGATCAGAATCAGACCCACATACTTCAATAGGGCTACTAGCAAAAAAGATACAGGATTGGCCTCATATGAGCCAATTGCATCCTCTGCACTGAGAAACTACTAACAGTATTTGTCTTAAGTGTTCATACTTGAATAACCAGGGTAGAAGGAATCTTAGATTCATTTATGTGTCTAGGTCTTCTATAGCAAATAACACCCTGACATGCCAAAATGTAATTTTTTTGCCATAGCTAATATGTAAAAATGGCCAATTACCATTGCATCACAAAGGTTTCTAAGCACTAAAAGATTTTAAATTACTACAGCAGTTTTCAAGTGAAATGAGGCATAAGCTCTACCATTTTTTTAAACGGTAAAAAAAGTTCCAATTTTCTAGTGATCTAGTAATATGCAGATGGTAAATTTTAATTCCTCCTTGTCTTTCTAATGACACTTATAGTTTACAATGTTACATATAGCCCTAAGAAATATACATACACATCTGAATTTTTATTGCTATAATGGATCTGTAAGTATACTAAGTAGTCGCACTATTATGCCTTTTATACATAGCCATGTAAATAAAAATAGGGGGAAAATATTATGTCTCAATGGATTTGATATGGAGAGAGTAAATATTTAAGGAAATATTTCTTAGATCCTGATCCTGTAAAAACGTATGCATGGGAACATGTTTATGCACCCGAGTAGTTTCACTCACTTTAGAAGGACTATTTGTGTGGTCAAATGTTTCCAGTATTGGGCCCTCCTTTTGGTTCTTGTTTAGTTAATACATTTATTCTTAGTTAAATCCCTACCATATTTTACTTTTCTGTTCTACTATACAAGCAATTCTGTCTTTACAGGGTATTTAAAAAGACACCAATATATTTCACTATGAGGTTGCTATGAAAACAATGTATTTATCATTAATGAGCCTGTTTCTTCAATAAATAGTCTTACTTTGCAAGTAAACAGTCACTTCTTGTAGAAAGTGGAGGGATGCCTACCTGTTACTTCTACAGTAACATCTAAGACATCAAGAAAACTCAGTGACTTCCAAAGGGTTTTTTCCATGTGCAAGATCCAGCCGAAAATATATGCAGTCTTCTGGGGCATGTATGTCATAGGAAGCAGCATGTGGTGACTGCTCTAATCCGAATAGGTCATTCTGGAATACAACACCAAAAAGGAAAAACAGCCTACCTCCAGAGATGGGAGGTATAAATGAGCTTACTATTCTAGTTATGACCTTTCCATCCTGTCTATTGAGGTAGCTGTATGAGCATCATTGATGGTAGTATGTCTGAGCACCTCACAAACACTAATGAACTTATCCTCACAACACCTGTGAGGCAAGTGTAGTTTTGTTATCTCTCTCCTGGAACTGGACAGCTTGTGGTGTTAATTCACCTCTAGGTTGGAATAACCCCTAATGTTCTAGTGGGGGAGAATATGGGTAGTGATGGAAAGGGAGAGATCTATGGGCTTGTAGGCTTCAGGTTTAATAAACACCAGTGAACATTAGGGAGAATGGGCTGCTCTACTGCCACAAGGATAGCGCTAAGTGAGGCTTGAAGAATCTTTGTTGGATCATATTAGGGAATTTCTGTATTAGAACGATAAAGTGTGTGTGCATACCAAGTCTGAGGCCAAGAGAGACAAGGGGTAAGTTTGAATTCAGTTGAATTCCCCACAGCTTAGGCCTCTTGCTTTTTCCATTTCTGTGTCTCTCCCTCGCTGTGAGAAACATGTAAGGCCAAAATGCTAATTGTGTTAACACATCCTAAGACAGAAAGTCAGTTCTCCAAAACAACTGTAATTGTTCTTCCAGACAGAACACAGTTTAGTAGCTTTTAACTTGTTTGCAACGTATGTTAAAGTTTAAGTAGATTTGCAACATTCTGAGAGTTGCTAAAAGTGAAGAAATAGTAAAGTAATAAGTAATAAATGTATGTTAAAATAGAGGATGTATGTGAATGGATGCTTGATTTAAATAAAGAATAAATTAATTTAAATAAAAAATGAATCAAGGAAATGCCGGCTTAAGAATTACAACTTCAGTCTCGATTGGCCGAAGAATGCGCTGACTAGAGATAACCAGATGGCCACCGGAGGGCAGGCTGGAATCCACCCAGTGCCCCCCTGGATGGAGGGCTGAAGACTCTGAAGAACAAGATAGCATTCAGATATTCAGACATCAGGGATGTGCCAGCTACTGATTGAGGGGATTATCAAACAAACATCAGCAGGATGAAGCAATTCACATAGACTTGTATAAGGAGAAAATCCTCTAAGAACAGGCTCTAAAGACTGAAAACTTTGAGTCTGGCTCTGCAACCACCCTCCAGGAGCATTGGATGCGCATCTGACAAAGACTCGGCTCCACCCTTATGTGCAGGCTACTTGGCCAGTACTCTGCTATGAGCAACTTCAACTTATTTTATTAGTGTAACATCTTGATTCTTAATTGCTAAATTTGTGTTAGAGAGGAGGAAGGAAGGACATCATACATAGTGGTGATTGTACCAGAGGGTACAATCTAGCCATCCTGATGGGAGTTACTGAGCTCCCTTGATTAAAAGGCCTCCTTCATATATTTTTCAGGATTCCAAATTTAGAAGAGAGATACTTTGGAGCACTTCAGTCCTAAGAGGCTACCTTCCCTTACCCCACCCCACCCCACCCCACTCATGATGCAGCTTACACAACTCCAGCCCAGGTGTAGGGTTTTATGATCACTACTGGCTGGCTGATGTCATCCACTGAATTGAAAATAAACCCTTTAAAATGGATTCATGGAAACAGAATTGTCTGGATGTGGGTAACTCAAGAGTTAACTTCCTGCTCTGCTTGATTCGGCACAAAGATTCTCATCCCATACCACTTCAGAACAGGGACTTTGGTCTGCAACACCAGTCTTCTAGGCCACTAACCTAGCTACCCAGCTACAGAGTCTTTCTTCCTTCCCAATAAGAAACAAACTTTTTGTCTAAACTGAAAGGTCTCCACAAAACATTTCAGCTTCCACAAAACAGTATAATTTACCAGAATTTCATTTAGATGAAATTAGGATATCTTCGGACACATGAGCGATAGTCTTTGTGTGCTATGATACTACTGTCATGATGCTGATTTTTATAATCAGTGAGAACATGAGACAGTTTGTGACTTCGTTTCTGGGCATGCAATGGACTTCCACAGTCATGGACAGCAACCTTATTGCAGTAAGAACCAGCGTCTCTAATACTGACATGATATTGTCCATAAAATACTGGAGTCCCACGGAAAGTGCCTCATTGTCATTAGATATTGTATGCAACAGCAAACGAATGATCAGAATCATAATGCTTGTTCAATGACGCTCTTTTGATGGTATAGAATCTGCAAAGCTGTAGGAGTAGGACCAATAATAGTAAGTATGGTAAATAATTCTCTTTTGGGATTTCCTTTTTATTATTATTTTTTATTCTGTTTAAGCCTTTACTGCTTTGTTGTAAACCAGCAGAATGAAAAATTGCACTGACAAGGTTGTAATGGTGGTTTGTGATACTGCAGTGAAATAAAGTCCCTGTCCAATAAACCTACTGTGCTTGAGTTTATGCTATGAAGTGAATGAGGTAAATATATAGATAAGAAACATTGCAGAGCCCATGATCAGCACACAGGCCCTGCAATTGTTTTATGCCACATAGTAGAGCAGAATAGGATCCACCTTTTCAAAAAGCCCACACCCATGTTTTGGGGATTTGAATAATACAAGTATAGAATACAGTTCTGTGACTTCTGAAATTACCGTAGCAGTTAAAAAAAAAAAAATCTTTGCCTCAATCACAATAAACATAGACTGAGATATGCTGCAGAAACTTTAAGACTAAAAGTCAGATAGCCACTTATAAAAAAAATAAGTGAAATATAGTATTTTTTCCAGTTCCTATTTTGCATTTATCTCATTTATCCAGCCTGCTCTATGGGTGTGGGCAAAATGTTTTATCTCCAAAATGATTTTGAAAAAAACAACAACACATAAGTAAATATACACATATGTATGTGGCTTGGCCTTATTATTTTTTATAGTTGTCACACTTTCACCTTCATCTTGTTCCTGTGGACTAGATTCTTGTCTAAGTATTTTGCTGCAATTGAGGATGGTATGGCGCCATCTTCTAGCATGGCCATCATGCAGAACTGCAATCCCTAATTACTCTCACCAGCAAGCATGTGATGGGTTTGAAGGGTTGAGAGTAGGCACTGACATGCCCGTACTGACCAATGAAATTACCCAGCTATATTGAGGGTTATATGCAGTATCCTTAAAGGGGTGTAGCAGTGGAGTTGTGCACTCCCTGTACATCAAAGCACTCCAGATTCTGTTTCTAAGGCAAACCAGTTCTGGTGAGTTAGGCAATATGGAGTCAACTATGTGTGGCTGTCCCTAAATGGTACAATCTAGTAAAAAGGGACCATTTGTACCATCTGTACTCTGTCCCTTAATCCGCAAGTAATCTCACTGAAATTAATGAGAGTACTACTTTATAGGGCTAATAGTGCAGTGATTCCCTTTCTGTTCCATGGAGAGAATTCTTTATAATGATTTCGTATGAATAGGCCAAATTACCTAAGAGTCCAATTGTGCAACCTTTGTATGGACTAGTGAGATCCTACATGCATAAATAGGAGTTAGTGAAACTGCTCTATGAGTGCATGCTCCCTAACATGGGTTGCATAATTGGGCCCTAATCTTGTAATGGGGAAGGTAATCACTGGTAGCTACCCATCCATTTCAATTTGGGAAAAGTTAGTGTTTTGAAGGGAGGGTGGAATCATTCTTTTTATCCACTTCTTTTTTGGCTTTTTTTTTCTTTCTTCAAATAATTTTTTCACCTCTCAATTTATAAAACATCATGTTACAGGTTAGTAGCATTCCTTTTTGGTCTGACTTTGGAAACTGCTCCGGACCAGATTTTCATGGCATGTTACATTATCACAATATAAATCAAATTAGAAAACTGCTGAATTGTGTGAACAGAATTAAATTAAAAGAAATTAAACATTTTGAGTCAACATTTGCTCTGAACATTCACAACAGCAGAGCTTTAGCAGTCAATTCCATCTGTCTATAGCAAACAAGCAATTTATTTTCCAGAGAAACAAATCATATTTGTATTTCAAATGCATTTTGAAAAATAATTCTGCATAAATACAAATAGCTATTCCCTAAGTAGACATTAATTAGCATAGAACAACTTATTAGCAGTAAGTGAATCCAAGCATTATATGAAGTAGATGTAGAATTGCATAGAAGACCACAATGGTTTATTATATTAATTTATTATATTGTATAGATTTTACTGAGTAACATTTAGGGCTCTGTCTTCCTGCTTGCAGATGCATCCTAGCATAACCTGTAACTTAGCTACATCACATGTCTGAACAGTGAGCTTATTATATTGTGATGGGGTCCCAGGAGTGCAACCTGGACTGTGGGACTGCTGAGCCCTCTGTCCCACCAACATGGGCTGGCCCTCACATGATGATGTTGAGGTCAAGTTAGAAACCTCTGGCAGGTACTGCACTTACAAAGACATCCAGATGCAGGGACCCAACTGTGTTACATGAATGCTTTCCCAGCCACTCATGATCCAACAACAGAGTGACTCTAGCCGATTCCCCCCAGCTCCCCAGTCTTGCAGCCCAGAACTGTACCACCTTGCACTGGTCAGAAGCCTGTCCAATGTAAGTGTATTATCCAATTTCCCACTCCCTCCATGTGGAGAGGACACACACTAGCCTTTGTAACCTGAGATGAGATTTCCCAAGCACTTCAACCAAAACACAGAATTTTAGGTTAAAAAAAAAACAGGTTTATTAACTACATAAAGATAGATAGATTTTAAGTAATTGTAAGTGGCAGGAAAAGAGATCAGAGTTGGTTACTTAAAGAAACAAAAATAAATTTGCAGTATAAATTCTACAAACTAAACAGGATATGAATCAAGCAGTGTCTCACCATGACAGATAGCGCAAGCAGGTTACAGATCCTCAGTACACCAACTGGACTCCTTTTTCGAGCCTGGGACCACTCTTCCCCAGTTCAAAGTCTTTGTCCTCCAGACATTCTTCCAGGTTGTGAATTGGGGGTGAAAGAAGACGCCAACTGATGATGTCACTGTCTCTTTTTTATCGTTTCTTCCAGTTTGCCAGAGAGTCCCTTGCTGTAACATGGAGGTTAGGCAGCCCCCATTGGTCTAGTAGTCTCCATTGCATATGTGCTCTCTCTGAGAATGGGATGGCCATTGGGAGAATGGAAGCCCTTTGATGGGACATCAGCACATCTGGCTGGTCTTCTGTTGCAGTTGAGAGGTTGGCTGTGGGCATCTCCCAACCTTACAACATATTTCAATAAGACATATAGCAATGCTTCATAACTTCACAAATAATGATAGCAAATAGAATCCAACCACATGTGAATGTTAAACAAATCAAGACTTTTAGAATGATACCTCACAAGGCATAATTTGTACAAAACATACCATAATTATATTTCAGTGATGAATATGGGGGGTTCAGGGTTCAACTTTGAGCAACAGTGTGTCACAAATATATAAGCTAATTGAGGCCAACAGAAAGAGGAAGCATTATATAGTGGGTAACATAAAAGTCTGGGAATCAGAAGTTCTGGGTTCAGCAGTTTACTCTGCCAGTCTTGTTATATTGCTTTATCTTTTTGTACCTCATCTGTAAAATGGGGCTAGTATTCAGGACCAGATCTAGGCTTGAGGCGGCAAAAAACTGAGATAGTTTTGGTCTATGTGCAGAGGTGCTATTAGGTTTGATTTATTGTTTGCCAAGTACATGAGAATTCTTGGATGGAAGACATTGTAGAAGTGCAAGGTATGTTACAAAATATGTTATTTCTGAAACCAAGTCTGAGCCCTGTAAATAGTATAATTTAGGTTACTGCACATAGTCTGCACTATGGATGAAATCAGTGACAGTCAGTGGGTGTCTTGCTATTGACATTAATGAGATCAGGACTACAGTTGGCTGGGAATCTTCCATCAGAATGATTATCTAACTATAAATGTCCTTTTCAAAAAATCAGAATTTTCCATGGGAAAATTTTTAATTTTACAGAAAAAAAAATTGATTTTCTGTCAGACAAATTGAAGAGAAGGCTCTCCAGTGGCTTGCCTGCAAGGTTCTAGTCAATTTTCCTTTCTGCCTGAAAAGCCTCTAAGGAGAGCACATAAAGACATAAGAATGGCCATACTGGGTCATATTAAGATGCATCTACTGCGGTATCTGATCTTCTGATAGTGGCCAGTGCCAGATGCTTCATTTATACTTTTGGCCTTCATATTATCACCTGGCAATGAGGTCCACAGGTTGACTGTGCATTGTATGAAGAAGTACTTCCTTTTGTTTATTTTAAACCTGCTGTCTGTTAATTTCACTGGGTTAACCAAAGTTCTTGTCTTATGCCATTCATGAGTTTATAGACGTCTATCATATTCCTTCTTAATTTTCTCTTTTCCAAGCTGAACAGTCCAAATCTCTTTTCATCTCTCTTCATATTGAAACTATTCCATACCCCCTAATCATTTTTGTCATCATACTCTGTACTTTTTCCAATTCTAATATATCTTTATGAGGTGACTAGAACTGCATATAGTATTCAAGATGTGGGCATATCATGGATGTATATAGTAGCATTATGATATTTTACTTTATTTTATCTAGAAAATATTATAATGCCAGTCCATAAATTGCAAGTTAAAAAATCCTCCCCAGATGGATTTTTTTCTGGAAATCCTGTGAAATGTTTAATGGTTTTGACTCTGTGCCCAATTTGGAAGAACTTTTTATGTAAAATTTTCATGGGAAAGGGATTTCCATTTTCTATTCAGCTCTAGTCAGGGCTTCACCCTATGGTTATTGTTAGGCAACTAATGAGTTAAGACACAAACACAAAGTTTCATTGAGTCCTTTTTATTATATAACACATGCATATATAATTTTAAGGCCTTGTCACAATAGAGTAATGGCAGTGTGTCAAAGAAAATTTAGGAAATAGGCAATGATGATTTTCAAACTAACATTTTTGAAAATGTAAAAATCTTCCTGATATTTCATTAAGTGAGTTTCCATTATACCAGGTTGAAAACTGTGCAGATATAAGTTGGCAGGACTAATCACACTGGCAGAAAGAGTTCTTGAAAACAGTGGACCAAATTCTGCCCTCTGTTGCCCCTTGTAATTCCATTGAAGGTGATGTGATTGTGAGGATGTAACTAAAGAAAAAACTTTGCCTACTATCTGGCAGGCAACTAAGCAGATAATTTTGACTGAATGATCTCTGAACCAGTTTTTGTTTCCATCTTGGTTCTCATCTTTCTAGGAAATACTGCTCCTGTAATTGGTACTGCATATTAGATAATCATTTTTTTATCACATAATGCTTCCATCCCCCAAGGTTGAAAAAATGTCAACTCCTACTGGATTACTGAGCATTCACTTGTCTGTATGGGAGATAACTTAGAAATATAGTTTACTATCTCCTAATACCACAACTACTGTTTGCATTTTCATGTGCTGGATATGATGCTATCCTTTTGGGAATTACACTAACAAATAGTGAGCATTGCTATTATTTTGCAGACAGTCTCAAAGATCTTTCAGCTACTGTGGTTTTAAATGTGGTTTATTTTTAAAAAACATAATTTAGTCAGAAATATAAAAATACTTGAACTAATGATTCACCTCGCTATGCCAATGCATTTCAGTTCCAGACTTCCACTTCCGATATGTGTTTTGGAGGGGAACCAGCCATGCTAACTCTTTTAACCACTGCCAAATTAGCTACATCTGGGAAATGTTCACCTTCTCATTGTGACTAAGTACCTTTTGGCTTTCCTTTCCCTGAATGAATCCTCTAAGGAAATTGTTGCCAAGAATCAGATGTGGGGTTGTGCAGCAGTGAAGAGGTTAAATCTTGAGATACACAAAGGAATGGAATTTGAGGACAGAGACTTCAGAGAGAAATAGTGATGGCTGCAATAAGTGGATCAGTACATGCACAGGACAAGCTGGCTCCTAGGTATGTTTTTGACTTACTCCTTTTCTTTACCTTCTGCGGCTACTCCAAATGAAGATTCTTTCTTTCTTCCACCCCACTTCCCATCCTCTGACTTCTGTAACCATACCACAGTATTAACTCCAACCCACAAACTAAACATTACAGCTGCAAGACCCAGGTGCTGAGTTGTGATATAAATTTTTCTAGGAGCAGCATCTGAAGCCCTGGCTGGCTGTGCAATGGAAAGTGACTGGCTCTCATACTGCTCACATTGGCATCCAGATTGCCTCAGGATCAGTCTGCTGTGGGGCTGACTGGGATACACTACCCAGCTGCAGGCCATAGTCCTTTGATAGTCTTGTCATTGTCAAGAATTTGTTCAAGTTTATATAGTATAAAATTCTGTTCACATTTCTCATGATTTCTTCCACATGTCAGGCCCTCTAATGGTACAAAGGAGCTTGTCCCAATTCATGGATGTAGAGACATAAATAGCTTTTAAGGACCCACTAGTTTGACTCACTCTCTGACTAATTATTAATCCACAGGCTCTGGTATGTGCCACAAAATACATTCTTTTCTGTGGTATATAAGGATTTTCTACCAAATAAAACCTGTTTGAGATGACAGGTTTACCGTATATTGAAAAGATTAACAGCTTTTAGTCTGGAGTAAAAATGAATAAATAAAACAAAGAAGCACAAAAGGTACATGAAAGAACTCTGGGAATGAAGATTGGCAGACTTTTTAGGAACACGTTTCTTTGGAGGTGTAAACCTGCAGACTGCAAACACTTCCCTTTGATTAGCCCATTAAGAATATATGAGAAGTTCAAGCCACCTCTGGCCAAGCGAGGAAAGAAGGCCTATAATTAAGAAGATTAATAATATTGGTGATGTTCACATAATAGTGCTGGGAAGTTGTTTAATCAATAAAGCATTTTTTAAATATCTATTTTTATTGTTTCTTTTTCAAATGACAAATTCAATAACTACAAAAAAACAACTGATAATCTTAAGGCTGTCTTTGTTCTGGAGTGAGAGCACAACTCAGTGTTATTGCTGGCGCAGTCCACATTTGTAGGAACTGGTTGGTAGAGTGACAGTATGGATGCTATAAGGCCAGTCCATGTATTTTGGTTTATCCTTTCCTACCTCCAAAGTCTGTGGTTCTTTCCCCTCTCATCCACACACTTGTCCAACTCTCTCCAGCTATCTTCTTACACCCCTTCCACCTTGAGATTTATATACAACACCCCTGTTGCCAGTATACTGCATGGGCACAGCTGGTTCTACATCACTGGTTTTGGATCTTGCCCCTCTGTATCTTCCTTACCTGAGGAGTGAGGGAGCACACAGAGCATCTTGTTAGCAGTAGTCTTGCTTACCTAGTCAGCTTCCTGAGCATAAGTGGACTACAATGGTAGCTGCTGCCATGGTCAAGAAACAACTCACAAAGTTGAAAATTCAAAGTAGAGAGAAATACAAAAAGGGCAGGGGGGAGGGAGGAACAGGAACTAATTAAGGCATTTCAAGGCAAGGTTCTAGGAAATGATTGATTACTAATTAGCAAGAGATAAACAGTGGCAAATATAAGTCACAACTCAAGCATCAGACTCCATTCTTTGAGTTTCTTTTTGTAGAAATGAATCCTAAATTCTACGTGGCTCATATGGGTACCCTAACATACATCAGCTCTACTGCTGCAGTGAAAAATAATTGAATGTGAGGATGGCAGATTGTACTAGTGACTCAGTCCTCTTTGTGAGCAGTTTCTTCTATTTAACAGTAAATATTCCAACAAGGATCTTAACTCTTGAACATAGTAACACCTTTCAGTGATTTCGTAAGAACCAGGATGAGTAAGAGCAGATCTTCATGCAGAGCAATATTAAGAATTTATCCTTTATCTAATATAGTGCAAGCCCAAATAATCAAATTGTGGGTAAGCAAAAGTCCCAGAAACTGGAGTTTCATTTATGTCCGGTAGGATTGTACTATTCCTCAATGCCAAGCCTCTCTTTCAGAGATGGTTAGCAGATCTTAACTACTTCAGGATTTAAAAGCAAGTGGAGTTGCTGCTTTGGACAAGCAGGCCATCTTCCCCAAGACTGTTTAGCAAGTCCTAAATGCACTCCAAGCTTGTGAAACTTCTAATGATTACTTCCACTGGGACAATGGCCAGTGGAATCCCCATTATTGTCTTTGGACTGAACAATCTGCAGTGCAATGTTATTTCCCTCAGCTGAACTCTGATTCTGGTTACATTAGTGTAAATTTGGAGTAACTCACCAAAGTCACTGGAACTACTTTAGACTTGCTGTAGTGCAACTGAGTTCCAAATCTGGCTTCATCTCTCATTTGCCTGTTAGCTGTTTTTCCTGACACACCACTTTCCATTTTCTTAGGCCACGTCCAGACTAGGGTATTAAAATCGATTTTAGATACGCGACTTCAACTACGTGAATAATGTAGCTGAAGTCGAATTTCTAAAATCGAGGTACTCACCCATCCAGACAGCGGGGCATCGATGTCCGCGGCTCTCCATGTCGATTCCGGAACTCCGTTCGGGTTGATGGAGTTCCGGAATCGATGTAAGCGTGCTCGGGGATCGATACATCGCGTCCAGACTAAACGTGATATATCGATCCCCGAGCAATCGATTTTAACCTGCCGATGCCGTGGGTTAGTCTGGACGTGGGCTTAGTGTCCTACAGTTGTTCTGCATGCTCACTGAACTCCAGATCAGAACAAGTGTTGCCCTTGCTACCAGTGGGGTTTTGTCCCCTTGAAGTGAATAAACCACATGGAGATTTGAGTCTGCTATTGTCTTCCAATTAGATAGTGGTCATTAGCTCAAGCAGTAGAGACTCACTCATTTAGATCCAGACTCTGGTTCTGTTCAGTTATCCCAGATGTGCAAAATAACTTACTCCACTGGTCACATTACAGCCAAATTTGGTCCATTCACTGATAAATGAATTTGATCTACTGTCTCTACCTTTTATCTGGAAAACCTAGAGCACTTGATGAGAAGGGTTTTGAAATAGTTACAGTAACCAAAAATGTGTTTTCGTGGATCAAAGCTATATCTCTCTTTAGCCTTTAGATTTCGGAATGTACATCTTTTAATGGATTGTGCATATTGGTTAGATTACAGCTAACTCTTTTTAGAGAGCTAGCCGTCACTTTGGTTATGTTTAATGTAGCCTTAAGTAATAAAAAGTGATTCACTCATCAAGTTCACAGACTTATATTGCAACTTACAGATGTTGCTACAATTTTGTCACTTCTTAACACATTGCATACATATATCAGTGAAAGCTACATAACATGGAGTGCATGGCAGTTCCAGGGTGCTGTGCCCAGCCTGAACAACTGGACCAGGAGCTAGGAAAATGTGGAGGGGAGTGCAGAAGACAGTGGAATCATGGCTGGAATTGCTTCCACTGACTTCCACGTGGGGGGGAAAAAGGAGTGATCCATGGGTTGCCTGCTAAGCCCTGCTCCCAACCAAGCCCTGCTCATCAATGCAAAGAGAGCTGCTGTGAAGCACAACTAATGAGGTACATAGTGAGTACTTACACATCCCCTATGCAGCATCCAGTCCCTGGATTCCACATATCATCACACTCATTCATGCCCACTCCATTTGCTAAGGTACTCTCTACACCTGCAGACCATGGGTAAAATTTACACTATATTCATAGTCAGTATTTCATAATTATAACAAAAGATATGAAAATAGACTGGAGAAAAAACAACCTTAAACAAAACAGAACACACAAACACAAAGGAAACTACAGCTGAGAAACCCAGGCACCAACACAAAGGAGCTTCAAGACAAATATCATTGTTTCTGCATATTACGATCTTATAAGACTCAACCCCCTAGCATTTCAAGACAGATAATTATAAAGGACATACTTACTTTTTTGTGGTGATGAAAATGCTCCAAAGCACAAAGTGACAAATGCTTGTAGCTGAGAGCAGCAGTAGCAACTTTAGGTTCTAGTCACTCTTCAGAAGACTTCAGAAGTCCTTTTGTTTATGTGAAATTGTAACTGATTACTGTTTCATTTTTACAGTAGTATAAATAATTGTATATTATTTTACTTTATACTTTTACCAGCCTCTGTTTTGATAAGCCAATCGTATGCCAAAAATCTGTCCTGGCATCTGTGGAGTTTCAATGACCTTTTCTTCCTTTTTCTTGATGTTGTATTACCAAGATCTTAATCTTTGCTCTCTAATGGCCAAAGCTGTAAACACATACACACTTTTGGGCATACCAATGTGGTGATTTAGTCCTTAATATTTGTTTACTGGACATCAGAGAGAGAGAGAGAGAGAGTGCCTTCCTACTAGCTACCTTCTGAAATTCATATAAAGGAATTCTATTCAGCATATGAGTAACTCTTCTGTCCTTCAAAATTTGAAGGGTACATTTTTTGTCCATTATGTCCCTGACACTTTATGAAACTCTTGTTTAAAATTTCATGCCTGTGTTTACGTAAGGTCATAAACACATATGGATATAAACTGGACACTAGAAAGTTTAGACTTGAAATTAGACAAAGGTTTCTAACCATTAGAGGAATGAAGTTCTGGAACTGCCTTCCAAGGAGAGTAGTGGGGATAAAAGACATATCTGGTTTTAAGACTAAGCTTGATAAGTTTATGGAGGGGATGGTATGATGGGATAGCTCAATTTTGGCAAATAATTTGGCAATTGATCTTTGATTATCAGCAAGTAAGTATGCCCTGTGCTCTGTGATGGGATGTTAGATGGGATGGGATCTGAGTTACTACAGAGAATTCTTTCCTGGGTGCTGGCTGGTAAGTCTTGCCCACATGCTCAGGGTTTAACTGATCACCATATTTGGGGTCTGGAAGGAATTTTCCTCCAGGGCAGATTGGCAGAGGCCCTGGAGGTTTTTCGCCTTCCTCTGTAGCATGAGGCATGGGTCACTTGCTGGAGGATTCTCTGCAGCTTGAGGTCCTCAAACCACAATTTGAGGAGTTCAGTAACTCAGACATAGGTTAGGGGTTTGTTATAGAAGTGGATGTGTGAGATTCTGTGGCCTGCATTGTGCAGGAAGTCAGACTAGATTATCATAATGGTCCCTTCTGACCTTAAAGTCTATGAGTCTACATTGGTGTTCTTTGTTACTTGTGGTTTTAATTGTTTGTCCAATTCCTTTTGGATCCACTTTAGAATTCTCTCATTATGGAAAAAAGAAGAGTTACCATACATTCATTATTAACAAGATTAATGGGAGCAGACATATGATACCCACAAATTCAATCAGTTTTTCAATCAGTTCCACTTAAAGCTAAGCACACACACATCAGTAAATTCAGGTGCAGAGCTTTCCCCTCGCCTAGCCACAGACCTCACATAGTTGATTAGTTCTCCATCAGTGAAAACATGGTAAAAACATGTAGCTCACATTAGACCAAAGTCTGATACTCTTACACATACTGAATATTGTTATTATTTGTATTATGGTAGCACCTACAAGTCTGTACATTACTTTGTGAATGATCCCATCTCAATCAATGTGATTTCTTATGGAATATGATATGATGGAAGGCAGAATTGGGCCCTTTGTGAGATATAGGCAGTGAATTTATTCAAATAGTTTGGTCCCATTTTACTCATCCTATGCACCTTACAAAAATGTAGAAGTACTTTAAATTAAAGCTTCAGCACAATCACCCAAACTGAAAGGTTGCTTCTTTCTTTCTTTCTTTCTTTCTTTCTTTCTTTCTTTCTTTCTTTCTTTCTTTCTTTCTTTCTTTCTTTCTTATAGAAACCACATGAGATGTTATTACATTATTTTCCTTATTTGATGTAATCCCGCAACACACAATTTTTTACACATTTTATATATGCATGTATTTTTCTGTTATGAAAATTCAGTAGGATTGTAATGGGGAAGGAATGTCACAGCTGCATGATGCTAGTGTTTCACTATTTAGGTTGTTTTCTTCTCATAATTAACGAGAAAAAGAACAGCTTTCTTTATCTGATCTGACAGAATTTATGTAAATTTTGTATTTAATGTTCAGCTGTTACATACATACGGCTGCTGCAGCATTGCAAAAAAAAAAATTATACCGTCTTCTGTCTCTCTTACTTCAGTTCACATGATAGTTAAATAAACAATCTTTTGACTGTATACCAGTAAGGAGAGAACAGATAGCACATGTATCCTTGGAAATTTGTTTGAAATGCATTGGATAACACATTATGTAGTTGCTGTGCTTCATGAACTGAAAATCTATTACCAATGAACATTGGCAATATTTTGTGACTTGGCCATATCCATTTAAAAATATTCCAAAAAACCCCTTAGTCTTCTTTAAAATATGTGAAAAGCAGCTTGAATGCTTAAAGAACACATGTTTTCCAAGTAAGTGGAAAGACAGAGTTAATGAACCTGAAACGCTGGTGTAAATCAGGAGTGGCTCCACTCCAGCCACATGTTGAGTTACCCTAGTTTCTGACCAATGAAAGCCACATCAGGACCATTATTTTATATATCACAATTTCAGTCCTCTCTCCTGATTTTAATGTGCATAGTAAGTTTGGAGCCTGCCAGAAGAAGACATTTAAAAGCTACCTGCAGGTAAATTGAATATTGCATATTTATTGACCTCCTATAAATAACATGCTTCAGTCTTCTCAGGTCTTTAGCCAATATGGAGTTATCTGGCTAGAATGCAGCACATATGCTTTTAAATGTGTTTAATCTGGGACCTTAAATACAGAAGATCCAAATATAAAATACCTAGCACACAGAGAAGCTATGCAAATGTGCAACACTCCCAGGAGATCCTGGAATCCATTCACTGAAAAATGAATTATAATTATGCATTAATATGGTTTTCCAGCTGTGATTGTTATAATATTGATCTTCATTTAACAAAACCACTATAGTTACCAGTGGTCTAAATTTTCTAACTCAGTTTAAATTGGCACTACAAAATATGCATTTGCTTATGTGCTCAGATTCAGGTATGGATTTTTGCATGTATGAAATAAGCAGTTGTACATGCAAGTAGGCATGCAATGATTTCTATAGTTACTTTGTACTTTTGCTTGCATACATATTTTGTGGGTGAAACTTTAGCCAATATAATAGTATTAAACAGTATGTTTGATGGAACAAATTAGAATGGGTGTTGCTTACACATAACATTGCGGTAAAAAAACCTGACCAGGTAAAGTTCTAGGTAAGGAAAATTCCCTTCGGCCTACAGAAATAGAATGTTCGTTATTTTTATTTTATTACAGAAACCACATGTTAATCAATTTAACACATTCTCTATGTTGTAGGACAGGATATTAAAACAAAAATAGCGTTCTAGGACTGGATTTATTATTGAGATTTGGGTTTATGGCATGGTCCTTCAAGTTTCTTCAAACTCTTGTATATGCATACAGTTGAAACTAATTCTGTTCCTCTTATTCACATATGATTGAAACTTCCAGAATGCTAGTAGGCAATTAACATGCCAAAAAAATTGAAGCTTGTTATAGTGCTCATTTTTTAAAAACTGGCTGTCAGTATTTTAAGCCATGGATAAATGTGTAAGAGATAATATTTATGTCATACATATTTCTTCAGTTGTTCTCTTTGTAAATGATTTTTTAAAAATTTGTAGCATTTTATTTTGGTTCAATACATTTTATATTTTAGAATATATCACAAATTCAAATCCCATTTTCCAGTCTTTAAAACAAACAAAATAAAGACCAAATGGAGAATCTTTCAAACTCTTGTAGAAAACTCAATTCAGTATATAATGCTCCAAATTTTCTATGAGTTTTAAAATAATTGTCTTTTCCAGGTTGAATTTGACCTTGGTTGTATTCACAGGGTTCTCATCAAAGGTCCCTATGAACAGGTAAGGTACACAGAGGGCTGAGTTAGTTAAGTAGCCAAAGAATAAGTTCTTGCTTAGCAGTGATAGAGGTCAATGGTTCAAATCCCTGGAAAAACTTTGTGGTCAAAGTGAAAATTATGGACCTTTAAATAGAGACTGGCTCTCTTTCTAAAAGGATGCTATAGCTTCAAACAGAAATTATGGGCTTGGTGAAAAAATTACTGGGTGAGGTTCTATGGCATGGCTTATGCAAGAGAACAGACTTAGATGAACATAATAGTCTATGAATTTAGCCTTTGGTGTATCTTAGGCATGGCAGAGAATAAAATGTTCCTGTTGTTATTCCTAAAATTGTTAATTAGCTTTGTGAAATGTGTGTACACCCTCAGAGGTTTGGAAGTTTGATATTTTGAGTATCTCCCATTTTCTTGTAATTTATGTTAGAAATGATTCTCATATACAGCAGCTTCAGTATTTGGCCCATGATGTTGGGACTTGAAGAGACTACCCAAGGTGGAAAGTTTGGCAGTATTTGAACAAAAAAGTCTACTACAAAGTAATGCAATATAATGCAGCGATCCATCCAAAAGAGTTCTCTTTCATCAGAGTCACCTTAGGTTTTAACCAAAGGCACAAGACTACAAATGTAGCCCTCCTCTGTAGAAATGATTCACCCATACATGCTAAATTCTTCAGAGGTCGGTGCCAAATGCTATACACCAAAGCTACCTAAATAAGAGTGGCCTGATTTTCCGAGTTCAGAACATCGACCTCTCAGACTAATTTCAGTGGTTGCTGTGGGCATACCTCTCAAATTTGTCATGTCAGCCTGAAAGTAACAATGTTCCAAACAATCTGAAGTCCCATCACTAATATGTTGAAAGATATTTACATTAGTAATGGGGAAACAGGAATTATAGAAAGTTATTTACACTGAAGGAATGGATCCCACACAATTTTAAGTTTCCTACTTGAATCATTTTCTGTATGTCCCTCATTTTGGCCCTTTGTCACATATTCCATTCAACTTTTGGTCCTTGGCTACTTGAGAGGCATGACTTAGTGCTCAGAATTCCCCAAAATCAGGACGTAGATGTATATTATAAGCAGCACTGCTAGTGTCTATAGTTAAAGTATGTGATACTTCACATTATTAGACCTGTTTTTCGGTTGTTAATTACTTAGGTAAACTGTAACCATTCAGTCTGATATTTTTCATTTTGGGTGCCTGCCTCAGGCTCACTTCAGAAGGTTTCAGCAAGAGCAGTTCAGCTACTTTGGAGAATGAGACTAAAGAAAACACACTATTTTGCCCATATGGGGAAAAAAAATCATATGACTGGCCTGTTGAAAAATTCTAGCACCTGCATCCCCGTGTTTTGGAGCAGAAAATCAAAATTTGTCTAAGGGAGTAAAAATAGTATATCATTATGTAATTAAAGACTGTATCATAATGCATACATGCAAGGGAGAATGAATTAAGGTCGTACATGGAACCTAAATTCTGGCATTTCCTAACTTTTGAGAGTTTGACTTTGCAACCTTAATTTTCTTTTTAGCACGGGTTTTATGTATAATCGTATACATATGATAATAAACAAACAAAACCCTAGGAAATTGCATACAAAACAGCTATTTAGGTTGCAATGTCAAGCACTTGGAAGTTAGGAAATGTCATTTCTACTGTTGCTTGCATGGACTGAATTCTGCCCCCTTGTATGCCTAGTCTGTTCATCGAACAAAGCAGGGATCTGTGGGGGGAAAAAGCATGTGATATGAAAAAGTGTATCATAATGCATATGCGTGAAGGAGCATACTTGCGTTCAATTATTATTTTGGCATGCTGGGAAAATTTTCCTGAGAAAATGGCAATTTTTAACTATTGTTATATCTTTGTGAAACCTGAAGACAATTCCACTGGAGAAAGAAAAAGCACTTCTCTGGCCTCACCAGAGAAGTGTCCTAACCAGAATTCAAAGGCCAGTTGCAAACAATGAATGTTGCAAGACTTTTATCATGGGAAATGTAGGGATCTCTCCCAGTTCCCCTTAAAATATACACTGTTGGTTTTTTTTTAATTCCACAGCTGAGAAGGGGCCTCAATTTTAGGGCTATAGAAGATGATTTTAGATAAGCAAGACCACAAATTATTTCTGTTTCTTTTCTCATTTTTCATTATAGCTTGCATCCCACTCATGTTCACTTTAAGGGAGCCTTTCATCCTCAGTATAGATGTGTATATGGAAATGTTAACATATGGGGAATGAGCAATATCTATGCTTGTTGTACACATACTGATGAGTATTAGTCACTGCCTATGTGCATTCAGATTAAACTGATTTTAATAAAGGAATCATTTTGCATTAGCTTTTACTATACAGAATAATGTGAATCAGAGTAGGGTGCTAACAGTGAATGAATACTGCCTAAGAAGCAAGATGGGAAGGCAATTGAGAGGCTCGTGTAGCAAATCACCTACAGCAGATGGTATTCATTTGAGGGAAACAATATATAAATTAGAGGAGATACTCATGAGGCTAAGCCATATGGAAGCAAACCTTCCAATGCTTCCAAGCATGAAACTTCCATTGGCTCAAATAGGAGTTCCACGCATAGAGGGGCTGACTCCTAAACCCCATAAGGACCACAGGGCCTGGGATGCACCTTCTTTCTATTTCTCTGGAGAACAAGGATGATGGCACACCCTGGTCCCCAGTGAAAGAATAAGAAGTGGAAATGTGCTTTAATGTAGGAATTATCCACTCTGTCCTGATGTATGAATTCTCTGTCTCTGGAAGACCCATTTTGGGAACTCGGTATCTATCTCTGTATTTAACCTGGAAATATTAAGTTAGATGAAATTTGATTGAGGTACTCAGCTTTATAAAATTTGAGGAAAAAACTGATCAGCCCATCTCATTTTTTATGTTGTCTCAAAATATGAAGAGGTCACTTGCTGTAGCTAATGGCTGGGAAGCTGGGACAATTAAAGGAATGTTAATATCGTGTATGGTCAGCCCATAGTACTCCTGCTGCAGGAAGTCATCAAGTCAAATTACTAGGGCAGGATTTGAAAGGTGAGGGACTGGATAATTTAATGACGTGTAGTAATGTAAATTATTCTAATGATAAAAGTCAGCATTCATGCCCCAGATTGTAAATTCACCTTCAAGGTGCCAGGAACCCTTGTAGCCCAGCTGTACATGAAGGAATCTTTTTATGTGCAGCGTTGTATAATTAGGTAGATGCATACTGGAGTGTTTCACCTGCCTTCAGATTATTAGGTATTGATGGACAGTGGCAGAGGAAGGGTATTAGACTTGATGGGCCAATGATCTGAATTAATATGGTATGCACTTACGTAGTGGCTCAGTTAATAAGAATTTGTTTGGAGCATTATTTATAAAATTAATATTGCTTTATTATTTGTTTAGCACTAAAGAAAGGACTTGGCAATTGGTTCATAAAATATATATTCCCTAGCCAAAAGAGTTTACAAGGATTAGGTTAGGCTGATGTTTTATCTCTGAATAGGAGTAGCAAGCTGAAAGGGAGTTGAACTTGACAAAGCAAGTAAAAATGTTAAGCCTAGAATATATAATATTTTTATGGTGGACAATTTATCAGAAGAAAATTGGCACGTGTACCATCCTCAGCTATCTTCATTAGCTGTTGCCTGGGAATAAAGACATAAGGTGAGATTCTTTCAGTGGGAGGGAGTGCAATGGTGACCTTAAGCCACCTGTGCATCCACACAATCCTGGCTTTGCTGCATACCCAAGCATAATTTATACAGCGGAGGAAGAGGGGCATTAATTATACCAGTCTCCCTGGACTGCCCTATGTAATACATCACTGGCCAGAAACTCTGCCATGTTATATGCCTACCCCTTACAGGACATGCCAGAGGGTCGTTGGAAGGGAGATTTATAGCTGTCATCTGCAGGGCCGTGCTAGGGAAATTTTTCCCTATCCAAAACCAGAGCTCTTTTAGTCTCTTTACAATGACCCAGACTTTTTACTTGATGTACAGGGACAGGAAGGAGGGTGAGGATATAACAGATAGAATCTGATTCTCTTCCCACTTATGCTGGTTTAACACCATTAATCCCAATTAGGCTAACTCCTAGTTGCTAGTTCCTCACTCGCTAGGTCAAGTGGAATGAGAATGAGGCCTAACGTATCTATTACTTTTCTCTTGCAGATTGTCATTAGTTTTGAATTTACAGGATTCACTACCTCCAATAAGAAAATATATAAAAAAACCCAAAACAAAACTCCAAGTCCTAATGAATAGGTCAGTTGCAGCCATTGCTTGGGAGTTTGCTTTCAGCATATCAAATGCCTCATTGCTAAGTAACTCACCACCAGGATTAGTTCACAAATGGACGGACTGACAGTGTTAGATTCATAAATTCTAAAGCCAGAAGGGACCACTGTGATATCTAGTCTGACCTCTTGTATAGCACAGGCCATTGAATTTCCTCAAAATAATTCCTAGAGCAGATCTTTTAGAAAAAGACATCCAATCTTGATTTAAAATGTGTTAATGATGGAGAATCCATCATGGCCATTGGAAAATTGTTCTAATGGTTAATTACTTTCTTGTTAAAAATTTACACTTTCTTTCCTGTCTGAATTTGTCTAACTTCAGCTTCCTGTCATTGGATTATACAGGTGTGGGGGGATGCAACAGCACCCTAGGCTGGCACCTGGGGCTCCACTCCTGGCCCCATACATGAGGTCCTGGCTGCTGGCCTCAAGCCCGCCCCTATCTGTAGCCCCAGCCTTGGCCCCGTTACCCACGTTTGTGTCCCCCTCTCCTGGAACCACGGCCCTTTTTCCAGCTCCAGCTCTGGATGGTGGGGTGGGGCATGGACAGGGGCAAGGGGGATATGAGGTAAAAGTTAGGGGATCACTGCTTTATAGTTTTGTTAGCTGGTTTTCAGCACACCCACTATAAAAGTGTTCCAGTGCCACTGTTGGATCATGTTATACCTTTCTCTGCTAGTTTGAAGAGCCCATTATTAAATATTTGTTCTCCATGTACATATTTATAGATTGTAATGAGGTCATTTCTTAACTTTTTTGGTGTTGAGATAAATAGATTGAACTCCTTGAGTCTACCACTCTAAGGCGTGTTTTCTAATCCTGTGGCTCTTCTCTGAACCATCTCCAATGTATCCTTCTTGAATTGTGGGCACCAGAATTGGATGTAGTATTCCAGCAGCAGTCACATCAGTGCCAAATACAAAGGTAAAATAACCTCTCTATCCCTAGATTCTCCTGTTTATACATTCGAAGATCACATTAGCTCTTTTGGCTACAAATTTACCCTGGATGCTCATGTTCAGCTGATTATCCACCATGACCCCCAAATCTTTCCAGAGTCACTGCTGTCCTGAATAGTCTCCCATCCTGTAAGTTTGGTCTACATTCTTTATATATACATATGTATATGTGTACATTTATATTTAGCCATATTAAAACACATATTGTTTGCTTATGCTCAGTTTACCAAGTGATCTAGATTTTTCTGAATCATTATTCTTCATTATTCTTCATTATTTAGGAATGTGTCATCTACAAACCTTATCAGTGATTATTTTGTTTTCTTCCAGGTGATTGAGAAAGATGTTGAATAGTGTAGAGCCAAAAATTGACCCCTACAGGACCTCACTGGGAACTCACCCACTCAATGACATTTCCCCTTTTACAGTTATATTTTGAGACTTATCAGTTAGCCATGAAGCATGACCAGCTTTACAGGAGGGTGAGAGGGATCTGGAATGGTGATCTCCGACTTTCTGACTGGCAGGAGACTTCCACCTCTAACATAATTGTTCAGTGCCTCACAAGTCATTTCTATCAGTTTTGGTGGTGATGGATGGCCTTCAAGGTATTGACTTGGCTTCTGGAGAAGAGGAACTATCAGCCCTTACCCGAGGGCTCTGTATCAGTGCTGTTGAGCTAAGGTAAATCATTGAGTTGCTGAGGGCTTCGATCTGCAGATGCAGACAGAGACAGGATTTAAGTCATTGTTTTTTTGGCATTTGTCAATTCCTAGCTTCTGCTGCCTTTTCTTATTACAAAGAAAAAAGAATGGAGAGGAATTTTGGCCTAAGAGATGGACAGACCTGGGCAAAAATATCAAAAAGGCTGTGTAGGTGTTGCTTCTGTAAGGGCTCCAGTAAAGTTATAAGGGTATAAAAAATTGTGCCAGCTCCTGTTTTTGTCTATGTGGCTTGGCCAGATTTAGTGCTTATGGACTTTGTCCCTACTGCTAGAGATGATTCTTGCAGCTGTTTGACTATTGGCTAAGATAACACTTGTAGTTTGGATGATATTTCTTTCTCTTTTCCCTCAATTCTAATCTTTCTATGATCATCATCAATATCATTTTTCACTTTATCTGCCAATTTCTTCTTGTTTTAACATTTTAATGAGAATTCACCATGGTCTCTCCTGGTGGCTGTGGTGCTGCAATGAATCACAGGAAATCCAGGATGTGGTTCATCCTGGGAGACATAAGCCAGTTGGGGTGAAGGGTCCTTGTGGTAGAGTGGGGACATAGGAGAAGCAGAACTGTTACTTCCACAAGGCATTGAAGTGGCTCAGGTGGACACAGATTAATACTGACTGCTGAATCCTATTTTTCCTGCAAAAAATTTTGATGACTATGAAAGACCCATTTTCCTTTAAATTTTTCAACAACCACCATATATAAGCTGCTCATTTTTTTCTTTTCCCAACAAAACAAGCATACAATATTTTCCATGCAAAACAGAATTAACAAGTAGATTGCAAAGGTGATGAGGATCTGCAGCTCTCATTGACTTCATCAGTAGCTGCAGCTGTTGAGCACTTCTGATAACCAGACCCACGGTATGTCAAGATGAGCACTCCAAAATTGGGGTACTTCAAATCAGTGGATCCTTTTCAATATTTGGCTGCATGATTTTGGTAGGACATCATCCCCTTCCCCATTATCTCTGAAGAGTAACCCAGACCCCACTGCTCAAGTTCACCCATGCCCCTTTCATGAAAAGGAGGACAAATAATTTGTCCTCCCTGAAATTATTTCTAAAATGATTTAATGCCAACATGACATTTCCCTCCATCCCTTTGATCTCTCCATTGGGAGTATGAGTCTTCATGATCATCAGGATAAAACTTGGCAAGTAAATTATTATCACTGTGGAATTTAACTTTTAACCTCTGTTTCGTCATCCGTTTTTAGCTCTTGGGGAAAACAAGTAAACAATTAGATCCCCTATCAAACCCCAATGAGAACCTCTAATTGAAAAAATGCTTGGTCCTCACCTTCAAAGATATTTTCTTTTGATTCCTTTTCCAGTTCCTGCTTTCATTCTCTAGGAAAAAAAACAAGCTTCTATTATTTATTATTATTATTATTCCTGAGCATACCTAAAAAGGTGTCAAAATAATTAGATCAAGTGGCTGCAATAAGTCTAACAGAAATAAACATCTCTTCTCTTGAATTCTCATAAAATATTTCAAATGCTGTTCACAGTTTATACTTCATGAAATTCATGTCAGACTTATGATGAAAACAGAATAACTCTTCATTTTTAGCAATTAATGTGTTTATTTTTCTTGCCTATGTACTGAAGGATGTAAAATCAGTGGATTTTTTTCTCCTGAAACAACAGAAGAAGAAATCTGTTTTATTGTAACAACATTTGACAATTAAAAATATCAAAATGGGTTGGAATAACTGAGATTTTGAAAGTAGGATCTGGATTAAAGCCTCAGCCTTATTGATCAGCTAATGTAAATCACTGACATTTGATTCAGCTGAGGATCTGATCCACAGGCATGCAAAGGATATTTTCTTATTTTCCCTTGTGTTCCCATCACTCTCTATTAATAGTCTATTCTGAAATGTCTCATATATAAGGCAAATGCCTTATCATTAAATGGCATAGGATTTATGGAACATAAACCACAGTAAGGAAGGCTAAAGTTACACTTTCTGGTTTGCTTCTCTGCCATTTTTGTCATTTGTTCCAGTAAATATGTATCAGAAAGACATAGGGTTAATGTCTATGAACATTAGGCAATAATTAATGGAAACAGGAGAGTATAATGAAATGTACGTGTATGTAGCTAGATATCATGTGCTATATCACTGGATGGATAATGGAATCAGTATAAGTTATCCATCCCTGAATTTAGCAGCATTAATAATTTTACTAAAATTGCACTTCTTATAAAATGCACTCCAGCATTACATAGGTTGTTGATAGAATTTAATTAATTGTTTTAATATGTAGCAAACACACATTTTTGAACTTTTGGGGTATACAACTCAGTTGGCAGTGGAACTAATGAATTTCCATGAGACAGAATGTGGAGATCTGTGCAGGAAGTTCACACACTCTGCACATTGCAGAACTATGCTCGTCTACAGGCATTCCATCTAGTTGTGCTGAGGAGCATTTGCAGCATGGCTCATTACAGGGATAGCTCAGTGGTTTGAGCATTAGCCTTCTGAACACTAAATTGTGAGTTCAATCCTTGAGGGGACCAGTTGGGGATTGGTCCTGCTTTGAGCAGGGGGGTGGACTAGATGACCTCCTAAGGTCCCTTCCAAGCCAGATCTTTTATGATAAATAAGGGTTTGATGCAAAGCTCATTAATGTCAATGTGAGCATCTTTCCAATGATTGCACTGATCTTTGGATCAGGCGCCCAAAGAGACCCAACTGTGGAGAACCAATGGTTGATTCCTCCTCCCCTTTAGTATAATGACATGGCGGTTTTCTCTAGCTCTTGCACTGCCATAGCACATACAGGGCACTTCTACTGCTGCTTTGCACTTTGAACCCTGTAAGAAGGATTCCTTTCCCTACTGCCTACTCTGAGCATCTCTGCACATAGTTCAGTTCCTCAACCTGTGTGCTGGCATAATATTCTTTTTCCTATATGCTGTATGAAGGAACAATCTATATAAATAATTTTAAAGTCATAATATTCAGCATTGAGATAGGATGTTGCACATAGCTTGATCAATATGGTGCATAATGAGACTCTTATCAGAAAGTTACAAAAAATCATTATTCCTTGACATGAATTTCTCACCATGCAGTAGGATCCTTAGCTACTATAGTGTAAGGCCACGTCCCAGCTTACAAGCTTATAGTGGAACAACTATATCGATACAGTTGTGCCCGTGTATGAGCGCTCGTGTAGCCACATTATGTCAAAGGGAGAGACCTCTCTCATTGACATAATAAAACCAGTCCAATGTGTGGCAGTAGTGATGTCTGCGAAAGAGTATCTCCTGTTGACATTACTGCTGTACACACAAGCACTTATGCCAGCAAAACTTATGTCGCTCAGAGGGCTGTTTTTTCACACCCCTGAGCAACAAAAGTTTTGCCGACATAAGGAGCAGTGTAAACATGGCCTAAGAGTAAAGGCTTAAGTGTATGGGAGAAGAAGAAAGACCTTCCAGTGGAAATAAGAAAACACTAGCTTGGAAATGCAAAACTGAAACTTTAAAAATAATAGGATTGTTCTGACAACCCTCTTTTAGAGACAGGAGGACTTTGACCATTTCACAAAAATATAAAAGAGACTCCAGTCAGCCGCTGGCATTTTCCTTTCTTGGAAGAAGGCTACCCCATAAGGTGCTTAAAGCCCAGATCCTTCAACAGTGGAAGCACATGCATAATGCAGCACATGTGTGCAGCACCACTTACTGTGTTGATTGAGTTGACTGGAACTACTCACTTGTATACAGTTAAGCAAACAATTAAGTCTTTGCAATATTGTGGCATAAAATACCACAATGGGTTGATGGGTACTGCTTACAGTAGCATTGCTTCTGATGACACCACCAGTGGAGCTGAATTGTTGCTAGCCATGATAGGAATTCTAGGACATAGGAGAGTTAGTTAGGTGGTTCTTGAGAGGAACTAGGGTGAGGTTTGGATACTTCCTCTGTCATTAAGTTCTGTAGCCATAGCAATACATGGTGGCTATTAGGTGCTCAGATACTATTCAAATGGGGCCATATCCTAGACAGATGGAAATGAATAAGACAGGAATAAAAAAAACAGGGCCAATATCTCTAGTGGTCTTGTCAACCTTTTGTGACTGGCACATCTTACATCTAAAACTAAATAAATATTCAGTTTTTGGAAGATCTTTCTTTATCTCAACTAGAAAAACAAATACTCTTTCCTCATTTAAAGAAAATCATATTTGCAAAGAGAACAGACAACACAATTATATGGAAAGGAGGAGACTGAAATATCTGGAATTAATTTTAGTGAGTATTTCTCAAAGATCTGTTCTGCATGACCTCTGACCATCTTTTTGCCTGTGCGACCTCTTTTGGCAGTCTCCTTTTCCTGTCTGAATCTCTCTGTGAATGTTAGTTCTTCTGATCATGTGGGGATTAATTCAGCCTGTAAAAACATAGCACAGCAAAAGGACTTTATCCTTTCGCGCTTTAGCTCCTCGCAACTGAGACCCACATGTTTCAGTTTTGCTTACAGTTTGAATTACATTTTTTTTAAAAAAGCACAAACTAAAGTTCTTCTTTCCTCCCTGCTGATAAAACTAGGAGGGAGGGGAGGGGGAAATTCAGTTTCACATGATGTGCTTTGTTCTTTAAGTGGCTTTTTGATTTGTTGGATGCTTCACAAGTTTGTATCAGTCAATAAAATAACATTTGCCTTTAAACTTAATTTGTCTGGAAAGCACCATGCATACTTAAGGCACTGTATAAATAATAAATACAAATAATTTTAGAACTGAGAAGAAATCATATTCAGTCAAGGGACAAACTAAACTGCAAGCATTTTTATTCCAGTTTACTTTTAGTTTTAATTTCTGACAGTAAGAGTGACAAGCCTGTAACAGGGGGAGGGGGAAAGGATAGATTTTCAATAGTCCTCAGTATTCAGTGGATCCTATTGTTCCAATGGGTGCTAATCTGGAAAATCAGGTTTTTAGGTGCTGTTGGATACTGAGATTCTGTCCCTATAACAATAAAATGGTGGGACTCTCAAAAGCACCAACAGGCACTGAAGGTCATGGGAGTTGGCATTAATCTCCCTTAGGCACTTTTGAAAATCCCAGGGCAATTGAATTAAGGGTCAGGCTGTGCCTGCCTCATAAGCTACACTACATGTATGGGAAAGCCTAAAGAGCCTCTCTCCATAGCCTTTTATGGCATCCATAGTGGTCAGGCAGAATCAGAGTCCCTCTGCTGCTTGGTCCCTTCCCTCCATACAATGGTGACAGGAGGGACATGTCTGAGGATGTACACTCCTGGCTCCACTTTCTATATTTTAGCAAGCAGGACTGAGTGGCCACACAAGAAACATGAGTAGTAAGCTGCACCCCACAAAGGGATGTGTGAGAGTGAACATGCAGCCTCTGAGCTCTGTGAGACGTCCCACCTCTTTGATATTCTTACTGTGGCCTGAACATAAAAGATCCAATCTAGCCCTTAATTTTGTAAATCTGATGATTCACTTGTGTGGTAGATTTTCTGAACGGCAGTCCCAGGATAATAAAGCACAATATGTTTTTCTCTCTGCCTATTTTGTACCACTGAATTACCATGCACCCCATATGAAAAATATATTAGGAGCTACATTATCATACAATTTTGCATAGGTACTTTCAGTGCATATTTGGCAATGAATATTGCAGAAAATGTGTAAAAATTATGCGACTCCTCAAACATTTTCACAAAGGGTACTCCAGACCTACCACCCTGCAGTGCATTTACCTACAAATTTGCCATGAGGGAATGTGAAGAGAGAGAGAGAGAGGTAAGGCAAAGGACATTCCACCCACAGCATTATGTGTGTGGCTCTCTCACACCAAAGCTAGAGAGACTGTGCTTTGAAAAACCCAGATGGTAAGCTCATTAAGAGCAAACCTTAGCAGCAGCTAGGAACAAAAGTGAGGGAAGATTAGGGCAACAAGAAACCACCCTAATGCATGGAACTAAAGAGAGAATTCTGTTGGTAGACTGAGCTATGTCCTACACTAGTGTGCAAGGATGGGGTGTGTAACAGGGCAAGAGTAATCTCAGTGAGGAGTATTAACACTGCTCTTGCCTCAATATTCTGCAAAAGGGTCCTGGGAGGTCAGAGTGAGGGCATAGCCACAGTGCCACAGCTCACCAGAAGAAATAATTATAGTTTAAAAGTGATCAAAATGATACCATCTCCTTCACCAGTCTCAGAGATTAACTTCCACTCTCCTTATTGTTGTTCAAAATATCAGGCTGCAAATACACAGCTGGAGAATCCAGCAGGAAATCAGAGTTCCTTGTCAGAGATTTGTCTCTAGTAGGTAAGAAATGTCATGAAGAGAAAGGGCATTTCTCACTTTCCCACATTTATTCAGAAATGGAGAGGAGGGACAAAAAACCCCAAAATACATATTAGTTGGTGTGAATTTATATACACAAGGACTTTGTTTTGTTTAGGAGATGGACAGTTCTTGTTTCAGCTAAGCCCATTCAGTTGACCCAGTTTGAACAAATGTGTGTGTGAATTGTATCCCCACATCATTGTTTGTGTTATCAGAGCACCTTGGAACCCCAGTCATGGACCAGGACCCTACTATGGTAGGTGTACAAATGCAGAATCAAAAGATGGTCCCTACCCCAGAGAGCTTACAGCTAGTGTGCAGTAGGTAATTGATAACAAGTATTGGTTCATACAGCAGCAATGGCTATCAGCAGTGGTGTGCCGCAGTGGATTTACGTCTCAGTTGTTCATTTAATCATAGCTGTCAAATGGTGTTTCTAAATGAGTTCTGTCCCAAATCAGTTAGTGTGATGAGATGTTCACCACACATTTGCTCTGGGAGTGTTACTGCAGCCTAAAAAGGGGGCTAATTAACCTAACAGGCCACAGTTGAGGGAAATCAGGTGACTAAGTAATCCCCTAGCTGCATGAGGGAGACTAGTTGAGGAGGAATAAGATAGGCTGGTGTCATGGTATAATCCCCATTCTAAACCTTAGCATCCAAAAGATGGGGTACCAGCATGAATTCCTCTAAGCTCAATTACCAGCTTAGAACCTGTAGTGCTGCCACCAACCAGGAATTTCAGTGCCTGGTACACTCTGGTTCCCCCAAAACCTTGCCTGGGGACCCCTAAGACCCAGATCCTCTTAACACAAGGAAAGTAAGCCCTTTCCCCCACCATTGCCTCTCTCAGGCTTCCCCTCCCTGGGTTACCCTGGAAGATCACTGTGATTCAAACTCCTTGAATCACAAAACAGAGAGGACAATTCACCTTCCTCCCTCCTTCTCTTTCCCCGTCCCAGACTCTTCCTGAGAGAAAGTAATCCTGGCACAGAGAGAAATCAGCCTCTCTCTCCCTCTTCCCTGCTTTCTCCCCACCAATTCCCTGGTGAATCCAGACCCAGTCCCCTGGGGTCTCACCAGAATAAAAAAACAATCAGGTTCTTAAACAAGAAAAGCTTTTAATTAAAGAAAGAAAAAACAGTAAAAATTATCTTTGTAAATTTTAAAAAAATGGAATAGGTACAGGGTCTTTCAGCTATAGACACTGGGAATACCCTCCTAGCCTAAGTATACAAGTACAAATTAAAATCTTTTCAGCAAAATACCAATTTGAACTCCTTTCAGCCAAATACACATTTGAACTTCTTCCAGCCAAATACAAACTTGCAAATAAAGAAAACAAACATAAGCCTAACTCACTTTATCTATCTAGTACTCACTATTCTGAACCTATAAGAACCTGTATTGGAGAGATTGGAGAGAAACCTGGTTGCACATCTGGTCCCTCTGAGCCCTCAGAGTGAACAACAACCAAAAGTAACAGCACAGCACAAAAACTTCCCTCCCTCAAGATTTGAAAGTATCCTGTCCTCTGATTGGTCCTCTGGTCCTATTGGCATCCAGCGGGGGTGGGCGGGCTTCGCCCGCCCACTTCTAAAGGGCCTCCCCCAGCCTAAGGGGAGGACCCACAGGTCTGGGACACCAAATAATTACGGGGGACAACTAATGAAAAAAACAGGATCAGGAGTGAGGTCATAGGGCTAAACGAAGGGAACCCGATGGGGACACCGAGCAGAGAACCCCGGACAACGCCCACTGCTCCTTGAAGGCGTCAAGGGAGCCAGTGGACGCCGCCCAGAGGAACTCAGCCCGGATGCGTGAGCAGACGGAGGAACGGAAATAGGCCCTACAGTCGCAGGAAATCCCGTCGGCCAACCTCCTCTCCCTGGTGTTGTAGATGGCCAGTTTGGCCAGGGCCAAGAGGAGGTTGAGAAGGAGATCCCGCGACTTCGTAGGGCCACGGATGGGGAGCGTGTAGATAAAAAGGTGAGGGGAAAAGTGCAACCAAAAACACAGGAAAATATTCAGGAGGAGCCGGAACAGAGGCTGCAACCTGGCGCACTCCAAATAAACGTGCGCCAAGGTCTCCTTCTCCCCACAGAAAGGGCAGGTGCTAGGAACAGATGTGAACCGCGCCAAGTACACGCCCGTGCTCACGGCTCCGTGAAGGAGCCTCCAACTGATATCCCCGGCGGGCCTCGGGACCAGGGCAGAGTACAAGCTGGCCCACCGGGGCTCCTCACCCTCGAGAGGCGGCAGGAGGTCCCGCCATTTGGTATCGGGGCGGGATGCGAGGGTGAGGTAGTGAAGGGTATGGAGCACGAGCGAGTACAGATGTTTCCGTGGCGCGGTCTGGAACAAAACCGGCTGCAGATCATGCAGCCGGCTGGCAGTGAAAGGGTGAGGGGGCCGATTGGGTCCACGGGGCAGGGGCCCGATAAAAATGTCCACGGGGCCTGGGGTGGAGGGTGGGCGGGGCGTGCCCTCTCGCAGGACCCGGTCGAGGTAAGCCCGGGCAGTAAAGCGGCCTTCACCTCCTGAAGTACGCGCTGGGGAGTACGAGGTCTGGAGAGCCCCATGCGCTGAGCGAGCGTCAGGGGATCCAGCCAGTCTCCCCGGTCGTAGTCCAGGAGGTCTCCGACCCTGGTGACTCCCGCCGAGACCAACCTCTGGCACACCGTGGGGGACTCCGCCACCTGCACACGAAGCTGGGGATTGTGTAGCAGGGGCTCCGCGAGGAGGTCGACCCCCACGGTGGCCGCCACGGACCTGGTCGTTGAAAAGAGCTTCCAGGTCCGGAGGAGGTCTTGGTAGAAGACCGGCAGCCCGGAGAGGTCTCGCGGAAGACCTCTCGGATGGAGGTAAAAGAGCTGCCGGTCGTATCGGAGCCCTCGAAAGCGGTGGAGGAAGGCATGCGCCAATACGCTCCACGCCGGACTACCCGCACCAAACAGGAGCCTCTGCAGGGCCTGGAGGCGGAAGACATGGACCTGAGCGCGTAAGCACTTCAGGCCCTGCCCCCCCTCCTCCAGGGGCAGGTGGAGGACCCCTGCAGAGACCCAGTGCGTCCCTGGCCAAAAGAACTCCAGAATCACAGTCCGGAGGTTGGCCAGGAAACCCGGGGCCGGGACCAGGGTGTTGAGTCGGTACCAGAGCATGGACAGGACCAGTTGATTAAGCACCAGTGCCCTCCCCCGAAGGGAGAGGCACCGGAGTAGTCCTGTCCATTTCCGGAGCCGCTCCGTCACCCTGCCCTGCAAATCCTGCCAGTTCTCCGGCGGAGACGGATGCGTGGCAGAAAGGTAAACGCCGAGATAGAGCAGCGGACCCGCGCTCCACCTGATGGCCTGAAGCGCAGGTGGGAGGGAGCTCGCCTGCCACCCGTCCCCGACCACCAGGCCAGAGCTCTTAACCCAGTTGACCCGGGCGGAGGAGGCCGCCGAGTACACAGCCTGGCAAGCCTCCACCCGCGCCAAGTCGCCCGGGTCCTGGACCACGAGGAGCACATCGTCAGCGTATGCCGACAGGACCAGCCGCAGCCCCAGCTCTCGAAGCACCAACCCCGTCAACCTCTTGCGGAGGAGACAGAGGAAGGGCTCGATCGCCAGAGTGTACAGCTGGCCCGAGAGGGGGCATCCCTGCCGCACTCCCCGCCCGAAGCTGACCGGCTCGGTCAGGGTCCAGTTGAGCCTGACCAGACACTCCGCAGAAGCGTACAGCACCTGGAGAAAACCCACAAACAGGGGTCCGAAGCCGAACGCTCGCAGAGTGCCCAGGAGATACCCGTGATCCATCCGGTCGAACGCCTTCTCCTGATCCAGGGACAAGAGGGCGAACGACAGACCATCCCTACACCCCAATTCCAGAAGGTCCCGGACCAGATACAAGTTATCAAAGATGGTGCGGCCCGGGACGGTGTAGGTCTGGTCTGGATGGACCACGTCCGCCAGCACGGACCCTAGCCGCATCGAGATGGCCTTCGCAACAATTTTGTAGTCCGTGCTGAGGAGCGAGACGGGACGCCAATTCCGTAAGTCGCGGAGGTCCCCCCTCTTCGGCAATAAGGCCAGCACGGCTCGCCTGCACGAGAGAGGGAGGACCCCGCTCTGCAAAGCCTCGGCCCAGACGGTGACCAAGTCTGGGCCGAGGACGTCCCAGAACACGCGGTAGAACTCCACGGTCAGCCCGTCCAAGCCCGGAGATTTATTGGTGGGCATGTGACGGAGGGCCTCCGAGAACTCAGCCAGAGTGAGAGGCAGCTCTAGCCGGTCCCGGTCACCCGTGCTGACCGTCGGGAGCCCGTCCCAGAGCACTCTGCAAGCGTTAGGATCGGTCGGATCCGGGCAGAAAAGAGTGGCGTAGAAGGCCCTGGCCCTCTGGCACATCTCCGCCGGATCCGTGAGGGGGGTGCCGTCCTCCGCCAGGAGGCAGGTGACGTGCTTCTTGGCCCCCCTCCTTTTCTCCAGGGCGTAGAAGAAGCGGGAGCCGCGATCCATCTCCCGAAGGAGGTGGATGCGGGATCGAACAAAAGCACCCCGGGATTGGTCCTCTGGTCAGGTGACAGCCAGGCTCACTGTTCTTGTTAATCCTTTCCAGGCAAAGAGATATGAAGCACTTGTGTTCTATTGACTCTTACTTATCTGTTTATGACAGCTGGATTTATAAAGACAGGAAATTAGAAACAGAGGGGGCTTCTGGGAAAGTCTACAGTCACTCCCTGAGAGAAGGGAGGTGTGTTTGGTCTGGCAAATTAGGGGAGCTAGGAAGGTAGGACAAGACTCAGGGAAAGGTCTAGAAGGGAACAGGCCTTCAGTGCTGGCTGGAGGGTCTCTGATCCAGAACCTGGAACAAAGGGTGGCTCCAGGTTCTCCCGACAGCTACTGAGGCAATGAATGGGAAGACTGCCTAGGACTGCTGGAGAGGAAAGACTTTGATACCAAAAAGAGGGCAATGCAGATAGTGGCCTGGCCAGAGGGCTGAGTCACAAAGAGGCAGTAGCAGCTTGTGCAGCAAGAGAGGGGTTGCAGACCCAAACAGAGAAACAGAGGCTGTCATGCAACCATGGGAAGGGGTGATGACCTTGCATGCTTTTTCCCCAGAGTGACCAGAAGGAGGTGCCATCCAAGTGGTGAGTGGAGCACTCTGTCACAGATTGGAAGCAGTTTTCTCAGTCTATAAAACTTTTGTTGTTTTCTGTTCATCACTCTGTGTATTGCAAGTAGCGGCAATTTCCACGTGAAGGCTCACAGAGCAAAAAGACTAAATTGCTTATTGTGTTACTTTATGTGCAATATGCATGAGTTGGTGCAGTACCAGGCTTTTTTGGGGGGTGGTTGGGTGATGGAATTTTTTTTAACAAGGCATAAACTTATTTCCAAAATAAAACAGATGTACACAGAAATGAGCTGACCCAGTGGAGGGACCCAAACTCTGGTTGATCTAACAAAGAAATCACTTTCTATTGAAGGGAAATAGACTGAACACACCCAATAATATATTAAGCTATAATGAGCAGGAGACAGAAACCTATACAAGGCAGGGCCTAAGTAAGTGTGTGAGAGTGAGAAGAGGAGGGTGACCAGGATCAATATTTTTCTTAAATGGTTCCCTATAGTTACACTTCTAAATCCTGATTTACTTGCTTACAGAAGTGACCATATTTTCAAAAGTGCTAACCTCTCAGTAGGTTCTATTGTGGCTATTTATATAGGTGCTGAATGTGGTTTTAGGCACCTAACTTTAGGCTCCCCTTTTTTGAAATCTCAGATCTGTAAGAGTTGGAAAAGGTGCGGGAGGGAAAATTTGAGGTATCTGTATTGGGACCTTTTGTCTCACCCCTTTGAGTAATTTGGTATAATGATGCAGAGAACAGACTGGCAGCAGGAGCAAGACTGGAACTCATAGCAGGAGGGTAGATTCTGGAACCTGATAAATGAGGACATACTTGCACTGAGGATATACATTAGAAGATACAGGTTGTGTCGAAGTCATGTTTCTGGAAGTGTTCCGAGTCTCCGTGAAGTAAATCAGAATTGATATCCAAAATAAGATTTCTCTGAGGGGTCTTGATTTTGGGTTTAGACCTTCTAGATCATTAAAATATTTATTTGGACTTCATCACTCCTAGCACTCTGATGTAACTTCTGTGATGGACCTAATGTATAGTAGATAAATTAAAATAACAGCATGCATATGACTGTCAATGCTCAGGCAGTAAAACAAAATAGCCCACCAAATAGTTATAACGATAAAAACTACAGACTGAAGACCCTGTATTGAGCTCACGAAACTCTACCTATCAGCCAGGAAACATACACATCTATGAGGAAAGGGTGGTTTCATTTGACAGCCATAAGAAATGGATAGAGTGGATAGTAAGTGGGAATACCTGATGGGAAAGAGTGTGTGCACACACGAAAAATGAAAAATTAGCTGCTATAAATGTTTGCCTACTGTGACATTGTAATAGTGTACAGTGTAATAAATGCTACAGTGCAGCTTGTTTTGCTCATGCTCAGGGTTTGAACCTCATATGGACTAAGGACCTGATATTACCAGGTGCCAAGCAGCAACAACTGCTTTTGAAGTAAATGAAAGTTGTGGATGCTCAGAATTAAGTCCTTATTGTAATTCACATGCTTAATGATTCCACATGAAAAATATGTGGATTTGATTGGTTCATGCAGTTGTCTAATTAAAAAAAAAAGAGTGTATTTGCTGTGGAAGAAAGGACTCAAATTCAACCTAACTGACTACTGGACAACACACATGTATCCCGAAGAGTGTTAACTCATACACATGTGCAGAAGCATGTTTCAACGGGTTTTGAAGGCTACTTATGGGTCCAGTTTCTAGAAATACCAGTCTTTAAACAATTGCTGTATGCACTGTTGTCATGTTGGTCCCAGGATATTATTCAAGAGACAAGGTGGGTGACATAATATATTTTATTGGATCAGTTTCTCTTGGTGAGAGACAAGCTTCCAGGCTTACATGGGGCTTTTTTCTTCAGGTCTGCGAAAATAGTCAGTGTCCCAGCTAAATACAAGATTTAACAAATGTTTTAGCATAAGTAGTTAACATATATCAAGAAACCATTCAAGGTGAAGTGCCCTGTTAACACCCCTCCAATCAAGAGGGAGATGGGGGGGGGGTAAGGCAGCAGGGAGTGGCTTTGTAATAAACCATAAATCCAGTGTCTCCAATTACAGCAATCTATAACCCATTAGCAACCCCAAACTGCCTTTTACTTTTACTGCTGATGCAGAGTTTTAAGCATAGACTTGCCAGATCTGAAGCTGAGCTCCGTGTAAGCTTGAAAGCGTGTCTCTCACCAACAGAAGTTGATCCAATAAAAAATACCACCTTGCCCACCTTGTCTCTATAGCCATAAAACTGTCATTTCATGTAGCTTCAGCATGTCAATCAATCTACTTCAGCGGCAAAAAAAATACTTGTCACAGTGTTAGTTTCAGAAATGCAACATTTTTGGGGGTGGTGGAGGAGAGGATGGGAGAGGGTTGCTACATGGGAAAATATCCACTGGACAACACAACAAGATTACTAAATTAATTTAAATTTTAATACACATCGAAAAATAGGGAACTAATCAAATGTCCTTATTAAGTTCCATTTAACTTTAACCAGAGACTCCCATTATCTTTAATACATTTTCAGATCAGGTTGTAGATTTCTGAAGATGAAACATCACTAGTTAAATCACCAAGCCAGCTTTCCTCACATGCAATTGATTATAAACACATATACAAACAACTAATAAAATCCAATTTTGAAAACAAAACAAACTGATCCTTAAGTCTGCACACATTTATTTAGCATATTTGTAAACATTTATGATACATATAGTAAATTATAAATATTATGTAAAAGTTATACATTTATCATCTTGTAAAAAGGACATAGGGATACAGACTGATACCTTGACCTTTCCATTATAAAGTACGCCTTGTGAGGTATCATTTGAAAACTCATAATTTGCTGATCATTATTGTCCAGGTAAAATGTGTGGAAAATTCTATGTAAAGTTGTATGTAAGAGTCTATTATATTATACTATTAAGGGCTTGTCTGTGGTTACAGGCTAAATCGATACTGATGCAATCAATGCAGCAGCATAAATTTAGTGGGTCTGTTGAAGACAGGAGAATTTGATGGGAGAGTGTCTCCCATTGACATAGTGTGGTGTAGACACTGTTATAAGTCAATCTAAGCTACAGTGACTTCAGTGTAATTTAGATTGACATACCTTGTTAGTGTAGCCCAGGCTTAAGACATATTCCAAGTCTGGAGGAGTCACAAACCAGTTCCCCAGAGACAAAAGGCTAACTGGTGCCTCTACCAGGTGTCATCAAAATCAAATGGACTATCACCTAGTTAAGTGGCCATTTTTTGACAGGAAAAGGATATGAGTTACAATCCACATAGACTTTGTCTCCTGAACCTCAGTTGGAGATGATTTTCAAAGAAGGGAGAGCAGTTGCCCCAAATAATCTCTTCCTTTCTGTCTACCCGGGGCATCCACAACACTTGAATAAAGTAAGCAGCATTGGACTAGGGAGAAATTCAGCCAGTAAGACTGCTGAAACATGTGTTGAAAGAGACCTTAGCTTTGAATTTTTTTAGCTTGTTAAGTTAGGAATTGTTTTACTTTTATCTTGTAACCAATTCTGGCTTTTATGCCTCATTATTTGTGGTCACTTAAATTCTATCTTTCTGTAGTTCATAAACTTGTTTTAATGATTTATCTAAGTCAGTGTTTGGATTGAAGTGTTTGGGGAAACTCCATTTTGGGATAATAGGATTTGTGCATGTAATTTTCTATTAATAAAATGACAGATTTCATATGAGCTTGTCTTTTTAGGAGAGAGCTAGGCAGTACAAGATGTACATTTATGGGGAAAGTCTGAGATTGGGAATTTGCTGGTGTTGCCCTGCAGTGTAATTCATGGATGGCTGGCTATAGCACTCATATAATAAGTGGGGGTAACTTGTGTGCTGGAGGCTGAGAGAACAGACCAAGAGTGGTAACTCTCACATAAAAGCAGTGTAAAAGGCACCCAAGGGTGGAAAACTGAAGGGACACATCTGTTCACTAATCCAGCTTGTACCCTGGGTAATGTCACACAAAGTATGGGGCCAAATTGTTCCAGGTGTAACTCCATTGACGCTAATGGAGCCCACAGCTGGGTTTGGCTCATTATGTGTAATGGTCATGCAAAAACAGGATAACCATGAATCTACAATAATATTGTAGTCATGCAGCATTTGAAAGTGCTGGATTAGTGTATTCTCATTTTTGACTTAGCTCTGCAAACACTTCCACCTGAATGCATATGTGCAGGCGCATTTGCAGGATAGGTCTTACAGTCTGTAGCTGTTTCTTTATAATTAAACTCTGGATAATGTTAGACTTTGAACAAGTTTTGAAATAACATGTAACTAGCATCTTAAACATGAGCTACGGTTTCAAATGAGGATAGAAGGTTGGTCCTGCTTGCATTAGTGAAAGTGGAATTTTGCCATTGACTTTAATGGGAGCAGGATTAGGAATTGGGGGGACAGGATCCGAGGAAGGATAATGGGGGAAGTGGACGTTGCACCTAATGGTGAAGAGAATGTAGGACCTGAACACTAATAAAGTTAGGGCTGGATCCAAATCCATCCTAAAGTTGATGAAAAAACTCCATTGATTTCAAAGGATTTTGGGTCAGGGCTCATGAGGAACATAGAATCAAAATAGTCTATATCTAAAAAAATAGAAACTGGTGCAAAATTGTGGCCCAGTCTGACTTCCTGCAGGGTGAGAACTCTCAGCTGTGACTTATATTTTCTATAGCAGTGGTTTTCAACCTGTGGTCTGCAGATACTTGGGGGCCCAGTGAATGTCCGAGATTTCCAAAGAGAGCCACACATCTATTCAAAAAATTTTAGGGGTCCACAAACAAAAAGGTTTAAACCCACTGTTCTACAGCATTCTCTTCCTTATCTGTTACATCTGCCAGATCTTATTAGGATTATCGGCTGGGGTTCTGAGGAGAAAAAAAACAATCAACAAATATTGCCCCCCTTCCTCTATATTAATGTTTCCCAGCAGCACTAATGTGACAAAGTGCTCCACATTATGCAAATATGCCCATTTATTTTTATAGTCTCTTCACAGTTTACAGACTCTCATGAATTCTCTGCTGACTTATCACTGAGTAACTGACTCAAATAATAATTCATTAGCAAAATAAACATTTATGGTATAGCATCAAAAGCAACTCTATATAGCTAAACTTTCATGCACAAAAAGTATACATATAAATAAATACTTATATTTGCAGAACATTTATTTTAGATATAAATATATTTGAATGGAATCTATGGGTGCTCAGAACTATGAAAATAAGGCCTCTTATTTAGATTGCTAAATGCCTAATTTTAAGGTACCTATGTTCAGAAATTTTTGATTAATTCTTTTATAGATTTCATCTTGACTCCCTACAAATAGCCCCAAAATAAATTCTTCTTCAGGACCGATTATTGTCATCCATCTTCTGTATTCTTATTGATCTAAAGCATCACTTTCTAAATAACTTCTAGTTTCATAGGGAATTAAATGAATTTCTTATTTAGAGATGATGTATTTTTTGTTTCATATCTATAAAGTAGTTTACATCCTCAAATTGGACAGAACATTGACATGAGAAGAATGGCCATTTAAAACTGCAGGAGAAATATAATTAGATAGAATGCAGTTACCAAACTGGAATTTGCTCTTGTCCATACAAAAGGTGTCATGAGATTATTAAAGTCTTAACATGTTCAGGGCCTCTGTTTTATGTCTCATCAGAGAGACAAGATACTTTATCACTCTACTTTCCCATCATAATACTGTCTGTGGGACAAATGGTGACCCCTGTTATGGCTGCTTTGAATATAAGGTACTGTAGACCCTGAATAACAGAGGTGGCTAGTTATCCCTCTGCCGCCCTCTTCTCCCCCACCCCAACCCAGCAAAGGGACATGTCAGAGGCATGGAAGGGGGAAAGGTACGTAGCCAGAGTACTTCTGAATTTCGATTATCTGGTTAGAGAAAGACACAGTTTATAGCACCTCCAAGGTTGATCTATGCTGTGTGTGAACCATAACAGTCCCTGACTACTCCAGGAGCCAGGAAGAGAAAACTATAGTGTAAAATCAACTTTGCCCTACCCACTCCAACTGCACTGATTGGTGTCCAATGTACGAGAAGACCCATCCTTATATTTGAAACATATATATGTCAATTACTTTCTAGTTAATATTCATCACCTCCATGTATACTGAAAGTGAATAAATATGATAAACAAAGTTTTTAGATTATTGCTATTACTGTTTAGATCACATATCATTTAAAATAGATAATATTCTATATTGATATCTGCTTGAGTTTCCAAAATGTTAACAGTAGAATTGGAAACTTCCCAATATATTCCAGCAGGGCTGGAAGACTGTTGTTGTGTTAACTTCATGAGGAAGGCATTCTGATACCACAGGGAATGGTGCCTTATACAGAAGCACAGATGAATGAGTAGTTAGGAATTCCTTACGCAGGCTGTCAATGAATGATGACAGAACAACTAAGAATAAAATCTTTATTTATTTTGTAAATATGGAAAATAAATTGATCTTTTTTAAATGCCCTATGCACAAAAAGTTGAGAGGAAAACTAGATTAAGTAGGTGAATCTCTAATTTTAAACCACAACATAGCCTCCTAATTCTGCAAAAAATTGTGGAGGTAAAATGGAAGCTTAACCAGCACTGTGCATTTCAGAAATGTACTTTAATTTTGCACAGACAGGAAAAGGTTGCAGGGGATTTCAGGCAGCATGAATTATTTCACCTGTGCTTTCACTCTCAGCTTCCTTTGGATTTGTACTTCGGGGATGGGAGGGGGAATCTACACAGCCATCATCCAGAAGGACATTTCTATATAATGCTTATCAATTTTCTCAGCAGGTGTCTAAGAAAAAAATTGAGCTGAATGATAGCTTTAGGAAATATTTTTTAAAAACAACCCTTCCCATAAATGATTCTTCTGCGGGGAGGAAGAAAAGCTTGACAAGGCTGTAATATATATCCCTCAGTGATGATTAAAGAAAGATATATCCAAATGTGCATGTTTTGTTTTTCCCTGGTACAGTGTTGTCTGATCTCTTTCAAGTTTAAGTCTTCTTCAAAGATGGGGATGCAGTAGCAAAAACAGAATTACACATTTTAAAAATGCCTTTTCTTTAACATGCTTATTCATCCTTTAGATAAGATACCAGTCTCAGGTGGGTTAGAGATTGTTAATAATAGTATACGTTGGAACAAACCACCTAAGGATTCATGGATTATTGTTCATGATATTACTTGGAGGTATTCAGGAAATTCTAGTCCCATTAAAGTAAATGGGAATTTTGCCATTGACTTAAATGGGGTCATGATTTCACTCCAAGTGTTTGTACCATGAGTAAGGGCATGGCTACACTAGAAAGTTTACAGCAGTGCAGCTGCACCGATTCAACTGTGCCATGGAAGCTCTCTAATGTATCCACTCTAAGCCAATTGGAGAGAATTCTCCCGTTGGCTTGACTATTCCAGCCCCCTTGAGCGGCAGAAGTGATGTATTACAATAATTTTAAATACATTTACAAGTAACAAAGAACCAGAAAAGTACCAGAAATATTAAATATAACCACTCTCTGTTTGTGTGGAAGTGTTTTGTTCCTATCAGCCACCGTGGTCTTGATGCTCCCCTCCTCATATAATGTCAAAGGAGAGCAGGAAGAGGAGATAAAGAAGGGAAAGCAACAGCTCAGTGACATAGTCCACAGTTTAAGAAAGAAGTTGATAAATTGGAGAGGCTTCAGAGAGGAGCCATGAGAATGATTAAATGATTAGAAAACATGCTTTATAATAGACTCAAGGAGCATTTATTTAGCTTAACAAAGAAAAGGTTAAGGGGTAACTGGATTATAGTCTGTAAATACCTACATGGGGAAAAAATGGGCTCTTCAATCTAGCAGAGAAAGATATAACATACAATGGCTGGATGTTGAACCTAGACAAATTCAGACTACAATAAGATGTAATTTTTTAACAGAGGATAATTAACCATTGGAACAATTTACCGAGGATCGTTTTGGATTCCCCATCATGGACAATTTTTAAATCAAGATTGGAGGTTTTTCTGAAAGAGCTGCTGTAAGAATTATTTTGGGGGACATTCTAAGGTCTGTATTATACAGGAGGTCAAATTAGATCACAATGGTCCCTTCTGGCCTGGAAATCTTTGAATATATAGTACTCTTTTCTCTGAGCCCACAGAGACCCCTCCTTTGCAACTGAGTGGTGCTCTGTCTCTGTGATTGGGGAATGTTGTGCTGGTATTTGGAGAGAGCATGGTGTATATGGGGGAAATATCTGCTGCCTGTGGCATGCTTCCAGCAAATATCTGAATAGCTTCACTACCTCTCTTAGCCCACGCTCTGCTTCAATTTAGGTATCTAACATAAGGCATCCAAATTTTGAAAATCTGGCCCATTCACAGTAATAGCCTAGAAAACAACAGGTGTATATATAACTGGGACAAAGAAGAACAATAGCAATAATCACTAGCAATGAAAAAGGAAAAGGCATTTTCTTCCCCTATCACAACCACGACCATGAGTCTTCATTTATCTTAGATAACATTATAAAAATTAACAACGATGTCTTTACACTTCCAAACATTTATCTTGAGCCAGTGTTCTGTCTGTGTTCTCATTCATCGGCTGAGTCCTCAAAGATCTGGTCAGCTGATAGCTAAAAAGAACTAAAGTAAAACGACTATCTCAAAAGTTGACATAAAAACTCAGACTATAAGGGAGGGAGCCACAAAAGTACTAAGGTGCCTAAAACTCAAAGTCTCAGGTTTAGCATCACTGTGATCCACAAAACTCTTGCCTAATCCTGCCTATGATGACTAAATCTAAAAGTTCCCTAGGCACCTATATTTCTGCCTCTGGTCATGCACATTTCTACCTCCCTAAAGTGTCCAGATGCTTATCTCTCACCTACTCTCCAAAGTAAGTTGCCTAAGTCACATGCCAGGGCCCGATCTGGTAGGCATATTCAGAGGGTACATACCAGATTGGGTCCTATTTAAAATTCAGCTGGAAGAGGAAGTGGTGCTGCTCACCATATAGCTTTTAGCCCGGTGATTAGAGCACTCACCTGGGATATGGGAGATGCAGGTTCAGTTCTCCCTTCTCTGCCAGTTGGGGTGAAAGAAATTAAGCAGGGGTCTCCCACCTCTCAGGAAAGTGTTCTAACCACAGGATATTCTGGTGGGGGTGTGCCTCCACTGGGGGAAATTCTCTCCTGGTTTGCCTTTGCTGTGGTATGCAGGTATTATAGCAGGAGAGAGAATGACTAGCTTTGACTATACCTGGCTATTGGAAGGCCCTTTTAGCTATGTCCAACCAGGGATAAATAGGTCTGAGCCGCCTCTAAATTACACCAGGGCCTCAAAACACCCACCAACCAATCCCAGAATTAGAAAGTCTTATTGGCGGCATAAAAGCCAACTTTGTCCTGTACTCACCTCCCTGGTCTTGTGCTGAGTGCAGCTTAGATGAACTAGAGAATCTGGATGACAAAATGAGCTGTAATTTTAAAAAGGAGATGTTCATTATATTAATATGCAACTCTTAATTACTAAATTAATGAACCCTGATTGTCAAAAAAATAGATTTGATTCTTACAAACTCCTTACACATTAAAAAGTAGCTGGCTGTGTTCAGATCAAATGCCATCTGCTTGACATTTCTTGCTTGTCGCGTAGTTGCAAGACATTTACTGAAAACTGGAAAGGTGGTCTGGTAAATGCATAGTACAGTATACAGAAAACCGGCTCTCTTTTTATCATCTGCAATGATCACCTAATGACAGTAGATCATTATGTTTTCTTTATTTGCTTAAATAGATGCACATGACAGCACGTGTCTTAAATCAGAAAGACCAGAAATATGACAGTCTCAAACTCTTCTGTATTCTTGACATTTAACAAGCAGACAGTTAGCCAGAATACACTACCCGATGTGTGTGTATGTGTGGGTGTGAGTGGGAAAGAGTGACATTCAGAGAGATGTCCTTCATTTTAGATGTGAATATAATTCCATCCCAGACAAGTCATTTACATCAGAAACACTATGTCAAGAAATTTGATTTGGGTATGGAAGAAACATTATGAGCCCAAACCAAAGCCCAGTGAAGTCACTGAGGGAAGACTCCTTTAATTTCAGTGGGCTTTGCATCAAATCCTGAATATTTTTGTGTAATTACACCTGAGCAAGGACTAAACTCAGCTTTTAGAAAAGCAGGCATCTGACTTCATATTGGTCATAAATGGATAAGTTATTAAGCTATAGATAACTTACAGAGATGGGTTAACCTTTGCCATAAATAAAGCAACCAGCCAAGGAAGAAATTAACAGTCTTCATGGTTTAAAACATTTTGGGTGGATGTCTACTTTGTGACTATGGGGCATGTAGTACACAAGGAGGCCGTGTCATCATGTGATTGCAGCTGGTAAACTTTTTTCTCTTTCATTATTTCTATTTTTAATAGCTCTGAGCTATAATTCATTGTTGAGGCTGATTTGACAGATTTTCCAAATGTGTTCAGAATCAAGAGTGCTTTACATAATGCCTGCTGAACTGCAGAGTATGCAAAATTACTGTTACCTGCAAGTAATTTATTAAAGTAAATAGAAAGGATATGGAAGAATAAAAGCATGCATAGTATTACAGTTTATCTCTTCAGAGACTAAGAGGAAGTACTGTTAGTAGAGTTTCACCCATTTTACACTATTTCTTTATAACAAAAAATGGAACTTGTATTGTGTTCTGCTGTACCCTGTATCAATCATCTAGGGTGAAATTTACACCTGTGCAAATGTGTGCGCAGGTATGAAGTCATGTGCAGATGACTTAAGTGTTGTATGGATCTTGTGCAAGTCCTCTGTAGAGGGTTGAATTTCATCACTAATGAATCTTTCAACAGCAGAAAGGTATTCTTGCCTTGCATATGAGTTAAAAATAGATACCTTGGAACCACATATTTCAAACTGTGTGTCATGCAAATCTCTTTGGGATTATCAACACCTATGTCTTCAGTATAAAAAATGAGGAATAATGTATATAGCTTGCACTGACAGTATAAGGCAGGGGTCGGCAACCTTTCAGAAGTGGTGTACCAAGTCTTCATTTATTCACTGTAATTTAAGATTTCGCGTGCCAGTAATACATTTTAACGTTTTTAGGTCTCTTTCTATAAATCTATAATATATAACTAAACTATTGTTGCATGTAAAGTAAATAAGGTTTTAAAAATGTTGAAGAAGCTTCATTTAAAATGCAGAGCCCCCCCAGACCAGTGGCCAGGACCTGTGTGAGTGCCACTGAAAATCAGCTTGCGTGCAGCCTTTGGCACACGTGCAATAGATTGCCTACCCCTGGTATAAGGAATCAACCAGATAGGATACCACTAGAATTATGGTGTACCTTAAATGTCTAAGAATTTACCTATCTCTGTGTTTTTTGCTTTTTGAGTGGGGGAGAGGGAGATTTTGTTGGATTTTGGGAGAGGAGAGGGGAGGTGTTAACATGAAGGAATTATAGGAACATTATTACTTGTTATATTTTCCCCCATGCAACTAATGAAAACAAATAATGATGTATTTGTCCAGGAAGCACTTCCAATTTTCCTTAATTCCATTGTGACTAGTTAGCATACTGAAAACCTCTTTAAAATTAACCCGGCTATAGTTAAACACCTCAGAGAATGGAAAAATAATGTCCAAGTACATTAGGCACGTTGATCTGGGACATTATTTTTATTGTAAATTTCATGATATGACCGCTCCATTGAGAAGCAACATCCTGTTTTAAAGGAATCCTTTGGGTAGCATTAATGATACTGTAGTTGAATTTCACAGCTGCTTATAATGAAACATTGGACAATACTATACTTTTTGCCATGATTATATTTAAACTGCAAAACGTATATTTACCCTTTCTCAAGGAAATTAAATGACAACCTTGATCTTTAATGAGGTACTCAGAGAAAGCATTTCATAAATATTCAGTTTACATCTCAGGAGACTAGTATATGGATAATAGAGCCTTTTTCCCCTAGGTCAGGGATAGGCAACCTATGGCATGCGTGCCAAAGGCGACACGCAAGCTGATTTTCAGCAGCACTCACACTGCCTAGGTCCTGGCCACCGGTCCAGGGGGCTCTTTATTTTAATTTAATTTTAAAAGAAGCTTCTTAAACATTTTAAAAACCTTATTTGTTTTACATACAATAGTTTAGCATATATTATCAACTTATAGAAAGAAATCTTCTAAAAATGTTAAAATGTATTACTGGCACACAAAACCTTAAATTAGAGTGAATAAATGAAGACTTGGCACACCGCTGCTGAAAGGTTGCCGAACCCTGCTCTAGGTCACCATTGAAATAGATTCAGGTCTGTAGGAACTGAAAGTCATTCCCATTTGATAGCTGTTTGGTGTCCTTTGTGAAATAAGGTGATGGTCTCAGACCAAGTCCTACTGGACATGTGTTCTGATCATAAATCTAATACAAAAATGGAAGTCACTGACCATTTCAGCAGAAGCAAACAACAAGAAACTATCTGTTCTCTCCCACAAATGGTGTCTCCACGCCAGGCTGGGTATATTTGTGGGTCATTGTGACAAAGGTCAAATCACCAGAGGGGTAAACCTTGCCAAGAGTCTACTCTTTTCTTGCTTTATTCCTTGTGGACGTCTTCATTTTTCTTCATCCATTATGAAGACAATGGAATATCAGGTCACTCTGTGGGAAAGCAGGGAGTTCAGTCTGAGAGGAATGAGAAAGGAAGAGAGGAAAAAGAAGACAAAAAGGACCTTTCACATCATAAAACAAGACTCTTGAGTCCTTCCTTTTTCTTTCTTTTATGTATTTCATTGACTTTAATTAAGTTTCCCCTATAAATGTGTGAGATTGATTATGTTGTTTTAAATAAGTAGTGTGCTCACCAGGTGATTTATCAAAATTTCTATGCATCTATATTTCCTTGTGATGCTCAAATTTCATTTTCAAAGGGTTTCCATCTGCCATACAACTTATACCTTATTAGATTTCAAATTAAAATGTATAATTACCAAGAACAATCTGTTCTTTCCCTCATTATGTAAAGCAGACTCTATACTGTCATTAAAAGGCACAGAAGTATTGAAAGTTATTCATTCAATTGTATTTAATATACACCAACATTTAAATGCACTTGTTGTTAACCCTGACGCTGTTTATACTGAGCCAGAAATTCCTGTTTCATACTTTTTTGTATATTTTCTGTCACTGTAATTTTTATAATGTTTCAAATACATTGGTTTGAGTCCCTGCTTCATCAAAACTATTGGACATTGGCTCAAATACAGCACTACTCTAGTTCTCATACGGCAGACTACTGTATGATCAAAACAAATGCTTTCTAGGAGACTTTGTCTGAAAAGACAAAATAAAATGCCCATTGTACTTGTTTGCATGAAAAATCAGAGTTTGTTTACTGTGCCATCTTAAATGTCCATTCTTGCATGGAAATTGCGTGATTTGTATACATCATAGCAACAATTGTTGATCATGGGATTTTTGTCATTGGGAGCGGGTTTGGGCCCTGTATTTGGGTTAAATCCTGATCCCTTTACTATGCGGGCATGGAACATTCAAACCTCCATACAGCTGCTTTGCAGCACAAAGCATCTACAGAAGTACCCTGAAGGGGTAGCTTGGATTCCACGGCCACCAGGAAGCCATAATAGTCACCTGCTGTCTCACATTCCCATTGTAAGAGGGAGGTTGAGAGGGAGAAGGCAACCTCTGGCTACACTCCTCAGCCATCAGAGAGGTCCCTGAGAGATTGTTTCAGTGGCATAATTTAGAGCAGTCTGTGGGCTGCTATACGTTATGCTGCAGGCTGAAATGTCCTCAGGATTGAAGAAATGGAAAGGTGGTTCTAAGCTAGACTGCAGCTGCGATTATGACAGTTTTAAGCCTTCATTTAAAATAAAATGTTATTACATTCCCTTATATAATGAAACCATTATTTCTTTGTGATACAGTATCCAAAAGTGTAGCATTAATAGGAAGTATAGTAGATCTTTACCATAAAAATAAGACAGTATAATGTAAAAACACAGTATAGATAAAGAAATATATATTTTTTAACTGATAGATATCGTTTGGGATATCCATATCTGCCTTTCGGTCTGTTGTCTGTGTTTATTATGTATATTACAGATATATTATACTATCAGCAACACATTGCATGCTCTAGTTGTGATTGTCCTTGTAAATGATGGAAAAATGTAACATGTCTTATTTCAAAATAGGCTGTTAATGTTTTGCCATATAAAAACTGAAGTTCACTGCTGCTGAGTAGCTTTAATTTTAACAATACTCACTTAGGCAGGATCTTGCTAAAGGAATTCCTTATGTTCTGATACTCTGAGAAGCCTCTCTAGACTCTTCTCAGGAATTACAGAGTTTCCAGTTCATTCATACAGAGATGCAATATTATTTATACCTGCAATTAGGAACATTTTGTGGGAAAATTGGCAGGCAAGAGTCCCTGTTTTGGAAGTTGTTTATTCCTTATGCATGAACTGATTTTTTTTAAAACTGAAACAAAAATTACACCCCCCTGCTGACAAAGCCTGCCTTCATGTGAAAGCAGATGATGCTGTGGGTTCAGTTGTGTTGTGAATTAAGGGGTGGTATGGAACACTAGCACAGCAGGCTCTTCTTTTTTGTGGTTGGCTTGCTTTGCAGCCTTAGCACCATAGGGAAATCTCTTTCCACCCACTCATCTATTTGGTGGTTCCTTTCATCCCAGAGTGCACTAGAAAGGAGCAGTCCCAGTGTTTGGGCTTGTGGTAGAACTGCAATTGTCATTAACTCTTGCATAGGAGCATGAGAGAAGAGGACTCCTTATACATCCTTGCACCTAGCACACTCACGGAAGCCAACCATAGTTCAGCCTTCATGTCAAGTAATGTTATGCTAATTAAATCACATCCAAATGCACAACAAATTTGTTTGTTTTGTAATTAGGGAAAAATTATATTACAGTGTTCAAAATAATTTAGAAATTCTTTCAGATGCTACAAGATTCGGACAGTCAAGCTATTAAAAAAATAATCACATGATAAAACTCTGTTAAACAATAGAATACTATTTATTTAAATATTTTTGGATGTTTTCTATGTTTTCAAATATATTGATTTCAATTACTACACAGAATACAAAGTGTACAGTGCATGTTATATTTATTTTTGATTGCAAGTAAAAAACCAAAAGAAATAGTATTTTTCGATTCACTTAATACAAGTACTGTAGTGCAATCTCTTTATCATGAAAGTTGAACATACAAATGTAGAATTACGTACAAAAAAACCCTGCATTCAAAAATAAAATAATGTAAAATTTTAGAGCTTGCAAGTCCACTCAGTCATACTGCTTGTTCAGTAAATTGCTCAGAAAAACAAGTGTGTTTACATTTGCAGGAGATAATGCTGCCCTCTTCTTCTTGTTTACAATGTCACCAGAAAGTGAGAAGACATTTGCATGGCACTTTTGTAGCTGGCATTGCATTGTGCAAAAGATTCATATGTCCCTTCATGCTTCAATCATCATTCCTTGGGCACATATGTCCATGCTGATGATGGGTTCTGCTCGATAACGATCCGAAGCAGAGTGGACCGACGCATGTCCATTTTCATCACCTGAGTCAGATGCCACCAGCAAAAGGTTGATTTTCTTTTTTGGTGGTTTGGGTTCTGTAGTTTTTGCATCGGAGTCTTACTCTTTTAAGACTTCTAAGAGCATGCTTCACACATCGTCCCTCTTAGATTTTGGAAGTCACTTCAAATTTTTAAACCTTTGGTCAAGTGCTGTAACTATTTTTAGAAATCTCACATTGGTACCTTCTTTGTGTTTTGTCAAATCTGCAGTGAAAGTGTTCTTAAAATGAACAATATGTGCCAGGTCATCATCCGAGACTGCTATAACATGAAATACATGGCAAAATGCAGGTAAAACAGAGCAGGGGCATACAATTCTCCTCCAAGGAATTCATTCACAAATTAAATTAATGCATTATTTTTTAACGAGCATCATCAGCATGGAAGCTTGTCCTCTGGAATGGTAGCCGAAGCATGAAAGGCATGTAAATGTTTAGCATATCTGGCATGTAAATACCTTGCAATACCAGATGATTGATTGAGAGCCACTTGTGGTGCTAACAATTCTCTCATTTTTCCGCCTTCCCTTTCCCTGTTTTTGGTTTTCTTCTCATTTGCAACCCTAGTATTTTGATTTAGGGACTCGTCACACTTCCTCCTTTTGATTGTTTCAGTGTGGCAATATTTTGTATTTTATTATTTGAAAAATCTATTTATAAGCTGTTTGGACATTCATATCTTAATTTCAGTTTGACTTTTGCCTTCTGTCTTATTGCATTGTAATCCTGTATCTGAATTTGAAATTCAATGGATAGGTAAGGAGTATCATAAGTAGATTATAGTTAAATTATAATTAAACACAAACGTGTCCAGCTGGCCTGGATTCTTGATTGACTCTTTGTTTTTCTTCGTCTCTTCTCCACTTCAACCATGTAGACAGTTGTCCAAACCTATTTCCTGCTTTTCTGACAAAATCCATTATATCTCTTTTCAGTCTTTTATCCCTACAGCACAAATAACAAACATTGTATGTAACTACATAGAAAAGTAGTATTAAAAAGGTAATGCAATATTTTTGGGGAAGATTGTTTTTTTTAACCTATTTCATTATTCAGCTGTCTTGAAACATCTATACACATTCACTGAAAGGTTTGTGAACCAGGACACTTTTATCTATTTCTATTGAGGAATCATTGTGGATAGTTCAAGAAAAATGTCTGTGCAGTGTACTGCAGCAATACAAAAGCAAATATCACTAGGTTGTTTGGATACATAAAAAGAGTGAAAAATAACACTGAAAACATTATTATGGCACAATACTGAGCTACTGTACAGCATTTCATCAGGAATACTGGGTCCAGATTTTGTCTCCTCTCTCTCTCTGATATACAGATATAGATAGTGTGTGTGTGTGTGGCTAGTAAAGGTCAAAATAATGGAGATTTGTTTAAACCATTTTGTGTGTGTGGGTTGGGAGGTGTTTTGATAAATTTTCCATTTTGAAAAATGTTTGAATTTTTTTGAAATTATTGAAATATTCTGTTTGGACATTTTTTAAACAAAAATTCTGCTTTTTGGTTTGAAATGACACTTTGTTTAAAAATTTAAGTTAATTTTTTTGGGGAAAAAATCTTTCAAATGTTGAAATCAAAAATGAAATATTGAGAAATTATCTGAATAAAACATTTTGGTTATCCCAGTATGATCATTCCCTCCTCCCCTGCCACCAGATTTTCAGTTTGTGGGCATTTTTGAGATTTTGAAATTTTCATCCTCATTCCGGACAGGAAATTGTTTCAAAATCTCGAGAATTCTCAGCAGATGGGAAAATCACTTTCTGCCCAGCTTTAATTATCATCTATGTTACTAAGATGGATTTCAGAGTCTCATGAAAGACAGAGGCCTCCATGGAGATGATCTTGGGACATCTATAAATTTGGAGAGCCAGAATATTTGCTCAGTCTACTTTTGGCAAGCTCCTTGTGTCCCACCATATGTTGAGGCATTAAGGCTATGGAAATTTCCATCCAGCTTTGATCTTTCTATGATTCTTTTTGTGGGAGAGCATAACCTGTGCCATACTCTCTAAAAAACTTGACATAAAATCATAAGGCCCCAATCTTGCAATCTTATTTGTAGAAGTAGCTCTATGGAGGTAAATAGGACTACTATGTGAGTAATGATTACAGGATCAGGCCTAATGTAAGGGAGAAATATGGCAAGCAGTAGACATGGCACAGCGCTACACTGTGCTCTGAGTTCTCTATAAATGTAATGCTACAGCACCATGAGAAAATGGAACAGCTCTTGAGAGTTCTTGGAAGCTCATCAACACATAACTGCTTTACAAATGGAATTCCTGAAGTGCCTGCTCAGATTATTTTATGTTTGTGTTTTCTGGTAGCGTGACATTCTCCTTTGATTTGAATGTCTGGATGCTAATATACAGGAGATGGAAGAGATTTTATTCCATTTCTGCTGTTATGCTTCTGCAGTATTGTCACTTTAAGAGAAAAAACTGCTTGGCTAGGATAGTTGTTAAACCCTTGGAGTTTCACTTGCCTTCCTGATTTGTCCTGATTGCCTGATTTTTCTACCTCGGTTCCTCATATTCAGGATAATGAAAGGAAGTTCATAACAATTAGTAAACATGACACCAACTAAAAGCAAAAGAAAGAAAACAAATTTGTTCTCTCCATAAAGTACCAGAGACAAAGGATCAGAGGGGTAGCTGTATTAGTCTGGATCTGTAAAACGGAACAGAAAGTCCTGTGGCACCTTTAAGACTAACAGATGTATTGGAGCATAAGCTTTTGTGGGTGAATACCCACTTCCTCAGAGACAAAGGAGCTAATTTAGAAGGAAGGTCAATTGCCTAGAATCCCATATCTAAAAGTTCTTCCAAAGGTTTAAAGTGGTCCCTGCACAAGCAGCCAAAATTGAGTCAGTCCCATTAGAAAATAAGAGAGGTAACCTTAGCAACTTGGTTATTTGTTGTTGCATCTTTGGAAATTAAAATGGACTTTCTTGCCCCTAGGGTTGCCAGGGTTAGGTAATAAGGTGGAAGTAGATCAAAGAAATTGTCATCTTGGAAAAAACTCATAATGTTCCAAATAAAAGGTGGAAACAATTGGTGCTAGGCTATTTCAGCAGCTCTTACAAAGGAAAATTGTTTTCATAGGAAACTGACAACATAAAAATATGGTGTTAAAATATGAGGCAAGGAGCTGCTGGCTGGAGCAGAAGAGGATGATTCAAATGACTTGGGATATTTTTTTAATTGAGAAGGCATTTTGTAATTTAAACAATCAACTGGTGGACAAATCTGGCAGCCATTACATTGCTCTGTTTGCAAAAAATGGTGAACTTTGGAAGAATATTTTAATCATGTGGAAAGGGCAGTCTGTCAATTCTACTTTCATATCGAGCTATTGACAAAGCAGAATGAATAATAGATGAATCCACTGTGGAATATTTGTTCATGAAAATGATTTCAGTGAGAAGGACAGCAATATTTATTTTTTCTTCATTTCTGGGTCTTCTGCTGCTGCTTTGTGTCTATTTATTTACTTAAGTGCTGCTAATGCTGCTGGTGATACACTGACATATAGGAAGATACAGCCTCTCACCTTGGAAAGTGAGAGTAAAATTCAAGCCCAGACAATGCAGATCAGAAACATATTTTATGCAGTTAAACTGGAAACAGATTGACATATAATCACCAAAGGTCTTCATGGAAGGTGTTTGTTTTAAGCGGGGATCTGAAGGTGGAGGAGAAGGAATTCATTAGAAAAATAAGCCATGTTCATGGATGGCAGAGAAAAACATGTGATAAAGGGTGTAGGAGGATGGAAATTTAACAGTTAGGAAGTTGGTTTGAGTTTGAGAAACATAGGCAAAATGTCCCCAGAATGCCATAGGATTCCAGTTTTTGCTTTTGTCTTATGACATTCAAAATATCTTCCATTGCTAGAAATGGTTTAACCACCCTTTTTTCCCCCAAAGGGAAAAATGTTACATAATATTTGTGTTCCTTGGATTGGGTCCAATAACTGTGTGTAAATCATGATATTTTCAGAGCCCAAAGGATGTATGTTTTTAATGGCCTGGACTTCACTCTATAGATATAAATGTTACATTTTCCCCAGATATCTCTTATAAGATGGACAGTACAAGACATATTAAAAACTAAAGTTTTAAAAATCAAGGACATATTGAAATTGAAAAATTTATTCTTTGTTGTATATAAATTTATTAATAAAGCCTAAAGAAACAAAGATTGCTAAGTCATTCCATATATTATAGGGATTACACATGTTCCTTATCAGTAAAGAATTGTGGGTTTGTACCTATTGGTGTCACAAAAATCTATCCGAGTACTGTATATATTTTTTCTACCTACTTTAGCTGTCAGGATCATGGAATGGTGGTGCATCATATTTAGTTCCATCCAGATATTATCAGCCTGTATTTGGCTGGTTTTCACAACTGTTTTTGAAAACGAACATAAGGCTTGATTTATAATTAGTTCTGAGTACGATGCAAGCTGAATGAGATTAGGCAGCAAAACCATCATTCTTATAGCATTTCCAGACTTCTACATTTTTTTGCTAGAGCAGAAGGGATTCATTTTGTTTTTCTCACTGAAAAAATTACTTTTCCAGCTGGCCAAAAAACTGTATGAAGCTCGTGCTTTGTGAGATTTCTGTGCCTCACACACATAAAATCCCCAAACCTAGAGAAGGGTGCTGTATAGCCATCACTTGGAGGCATCTTGTGTCTGGAGTCTCACTTTGGTCCATAGGAAGTCTACAACAATTTCCATCTGGCCAGTGGCTATCCAAGAGGCAACAGACAGCCATTGAAGGAGGCTTGAAACATAAAACCAATTTATTTAAACCATGGTTTTATGAAACAGTAAAATTTTTGCAGCACATTGGTGATAATTACATTTGTGAAGTGGTCTAATAAAGGCATAAATCAATACAGTAGGCCTGGGTTGATGTATGAGGTGGAGAAACAGTCCCATTCTCTCTGTACTATATATAAGACTAAGGTATTTTATGGTACATAGATGAGGCAGTAACCTGATGGAGACTTGTGCCTGCCCTTTAGCCCTGGTTATGTTTATAAAGGAATGACCTCACCTTGGCCTATATTAGTACACTATAATTTGAAAAATATGTCAGACTGACTGAAGTCGGGAAATCAGGACAAGCTCGGTGTCTGAGGAAGTAAAATGAGAGCCATATGCTAGTACATCACTTCTGAAAGAAGGGTGAGTAGGTAACCTCAGAAGTCTGATTCAGCACATCAGCCTTAGCTACATGTATGAGGCATTGACCTCTGAGATGGTTGATAAGCAAATCCTAAATAGATATGAGGCAGAGTTGCTAAGAAAGTAAACCAGGGATGGATATTTGAGAGAACATTCTCAGTGGGCATGTTATTACAATGTGAAAATGTGTGAAATAATATGAGAAAGCTGGTCTACACCTATGCAAAATTTCTTTATAATTCAATAAAAAATGCTATTTTTGCAGAGGGATTTCTGTATTTATAATTACAGAATTTAATATGAAGTTGTAAAATCAGATATAAACTTATACTCCAATATTCTATAAGGTGGTTCAAAAATACAGAGAGGAGGGATATTATCTGTTCTGTAGTCTTTAAGAATAACTTCTGTAGGATCATCTTAAATGTCTTTTAGAACCTTGCTGGTTTAATCTTGTTCCCATTCTGTAGGTCTTTTCTTGAAGGTTATTAGTGCTAACAGTAGAAATATGCTTGATCTAATGAGAAAAATGGAAGCCTTCCTCTAATAGCTTGTTATGAAATCATCCTCAATAAATTATTGACAGTTATTTTAGAGAAAGATACAAATGTTAAGCAAGCATTGTGATTCAGAGGTGAAATCAAAACTAAAATTAGTTTTAGCCTACATTTTTGCAGTAAAAATTTCCTCATTGCCTATATTTCAGCCTCTGTGTATGCATACTTCAGCCCCATTCTAAGCATCCAGAAACCTAAGCCTGGCACAAACTGGGGAATGATAAGTTTGCTCAGAGTGTCCCTGTATGCAAATCAGCAGTCCCATGGGATGAGCTACCATATCATGTTTAGCCCAGTGATTAGGTTACTCACCTAATATAGAGGAGACCTAGTTCAAGTCCCTCTGACATGGGGAAGGGGATAGGAACAGGACTCTATCACCTCTTAGGTGAGTGCCTTTGTCACAGTGCTGCTATAGGATATTATTATGGAGCAGTGGATGGATAATGAAAGAGTCCTTGGGCCAGAGAGAGAGAGAACAAGTATGAGTCCATAGCATAGCAGTTAAAACACGCATTTAGGAGAACCACGAAGCAGTCCCCCTCTTCTCCAATAAATGTTTTAATGATTTATCCAAAATGGAACACTTTCAACAAGAGTCTGAAGGAGGCCTCCACATCAAAATATCCCATAGACCACCGCTTAAGGCACTTACCTGAAAGGTAGAAGATCGCTCATCAAAACCGTTTCAGTCAGAGTGGGCACTTGTAATGGGGGCTCCTACAGCCTAGGTGAGTAGGCCAACCACTGGATCAAAAGTTGTGCGGGGGCTCCTCCTCCAGCTTTTTGCAAAAATGGCCTAGGCATCTACATCCAAAAAAGGTTTGCAGCTCAGAATCCTAAACAGAGAGAGGCACCTCCCTCAAGCCCAGATGTAGGCATCTATCTCAAAGAGGGATTAAGGTTTAGGACACACCTCTTGCCTGGGCATCTCCAGTTGGCTGGTTTAGGCAGGGAGCTGCCCAGCTTGCTGGCTTTTGTGAATCTGAGTGAATCCATTCTGAGGTGGGGGGTTTTGTGAATCCATTCTGAGGTGTTTGTTTCCCTTTATTCATTATGAAGGAATCCTCAGGGCCTAAATCAGACTTTGTGAATCCCGATAATTCTCCAGGTCAGGGATTGGCAACCTTTGGCACACAGCTGGCCAGTTTGTTTGTCTGCTGTGTCTGCAGGTTTGGCCGATCGCGGCTCCCACTGGCCTCAGTTTACCATTGCAGGCCAATGGGGGCTGCCGGAAGCAGCGCAGGCCAAGGGAATGTGCTGGCCGCTGTTTCCCACAGCCCCCATTGGCCTGGATTGGTGAACCATGGCCAATGAGAACCGTGATCGGCCGAACATGCAGATGCGGCAGGTAAACAAACCATCCAGGCCTGCCACGGTGCTTACTAAAGGTTGCCGTTCCCTGCTCTAGGTGCTTAAAAGGCAGGTAGGATTATGCTAGATTCTAATCCATAGTGTCTGTGTGAACACAAGTGCAGCCTCTACATCTGACATGTATTCATAGAATGGTGTTGAATTCGCAAATTTGTTCTATGCAGACTAAACCTTTTCATAACAATTGCTTTCTGTGCTTTTATTCTGGAGTCACGCCAATTAAAATCTGAGAAGAACTCTCTTGAAGATGTTTTACATTCATGAACTGCTGTGTCTTCTGAATTTAACAGCATGATCCTGTTTTTATTTGGTGTCCTGGTGCCACTGTCTTTCAGTTTCAGCAGTGTGACAAAATTCCACATGACTATAATCAACTGGCCTTTAGGCAAGTTTTGAGGGGGGAAATATGGAAGGTGTGTTTGTGTCCATGTGTTTGTAGTCCTTTCCACTATAAAGTTTAAATTCTTCCCATATTTATGATTTTAAATTTAGCATTATTTATGGTATTAATTTGTATATAGACCAGATCCTCAGCTGGTGGATATTGTCATAGCTCCATGGAGCTCAATGGAATTATGCTGATTTAAACCTACTGAGGACCTGGCTCATTTATTTTTATTTAATGTTAAGTTGCTCTTTCATATTTATTCTCTATAGAGGGTTACTGGCCTTTGCATATACTTCATGGAATTGTTTCCAAGGCCCACAGTTGCCCCTTAAAATAGTCAGGCTGATTTTTTTCCTTGACTGAAGAATTATTAAATATATTATTTAACATTAATTCTATTTGCTCAGTATGAGTGGATCTTGTCTCCCCCACAGGGCTATGAAAGGAAATTGCTAATTATTTGTACATCCACATTTGTGGATAATTCTGCACTGTAACTGAATTATCTTCCATCTGATTATCCTCAGTTGTCAGATCTTAGGTAATAAGGTAGGTAATAATTGGAGATATACCAATCTCCTACAACTGGAAGGGACTTTGAAAGGTCATCATGTCCAGCCCCCTGCCTTCACTAGCAGGACCAATTTTTGCCCCAGATCCATAAGTGGTCCCCTCAAGGATTAAGCTCACAACCCTTGGTTTAGCAGGCCAATGCTCAAGCCACTGCACTAGCCATACGTCCCCAAGCAAAATCAATAGTTGGTTGTTTGACCTGCTGTCCTTGTCAAATATTGGGTTTTAAGATTTTTGTTACATGAGGTATTTCACTTATCAAATTGTAAAACCAAACCAAAAACACCTACTGTTTGCTAATGGAACTGTAAGACCAGAAAGTCAAATCTACATTCAGTACAATTGTGGTGGTGGTGGTGGTGGTAATGGATCATATTTGAATTCCTCATCTAAACCTAACCTGTAAATTCCTGGTCAGATCCAGAGGAGTTTCATTACAGTTCCACTATCAATGGCAGGAGAACAATGGATCTCATATGTGATTTTCTCCATTTAGGCCTAAAATCCTACAAAAAAAGTTCACAAGATTTTGATGCCATCAACAGTGAACACTGAGCTAAACTTACCAAATATGAACAGTGACCCAAATGCAGCCTCACTTCAGCCCACTTTGACTAGTAATGTGGATCATAGCACATCTTTGTGCATTTTAGTGAGGGAGTGACAGTAAAATAGGCAATGGAGGCAAACCAGTTATTGACAAAGCAGTAGTTTAAATAATCTAATCGTTTCCAACACAATCATAAAACAGGCTGTTTCATTTTATTTTAGAAATTTTAATCATATTGCTGGTGATTAAAGCATAAGCAAAGATGACAGATGTGCTCTGGTTGTGTTTATCTATCATTTCATCTTGGTTCATAATAACAATGAGCCAAATTAAATAAAACTCTGGCTCATACTATGTGGAAACTGATGCTAAGTTGAACAAACCTTGTCCTCCCCCCTATTCCGATCAAATTTTTGGTCTTGCATAAGTTTCCCCAATGCAGAAACCAGATGGAGTTTTCATTTACTCCAACCTGGAGATGTTATCTTTATTAGATTTGTTGCAATCATACTGTTATCATTTTATAAATTCTGTAACTGACAATAGAAGCCTGCTTTTCCACTATTTCCTATTTAAGAATCTACATGCTCCTGAACAACAATCTATCCTCATCAAATGGAGACCCAATGCTGACCCCTTTTGAAAGTGTATAAACAGGCAGATTTTGTTTAAAAAAATAGTCAGTAGGGAAAACACTTTAGATAATTTTGATATAAGTGGAATATCAAACGTCTCGGTCACTGGTTCTGTAATACCAACATTTCTGTACAATTGATTTCTCCTCTGTAAATAGTTTGTTAGAGTGAACTTTTAATGTCCCATTTTCCTCTCAGCTATCAAAGAAATATAGCTTTCAAGATCATGTACCATAAAACATATATGTGAATTCCACCATAACTATGAAATGACTAAAGTACCAAAGAGAGGCTTCTGAAGACAAAGTTGGATGAAATTCTTAAAATACATGATTTAAGGAGTAAAGGATAAAAATCACACATAGTACAAATGATTTCAAAGACAAACAAGCCAGGACGTTCTTTGTGTGGAAGAAGCCACATCAGTGGGGATTTATGGCAGGAATTTCATACCTGCCGAAAAAGATATCTTTTGGTTTCATTTACTAAAATTTGTCTCTTCAAGGCAGAAGTAACATTTGATGGGTCTCAGTGTGCACAAGAGCTCTGTGCTTAGTGGATAAGATTCAGAAATAATAAAGATGATATTATTCCTTTGTTATCAGCAGGATGATCAAGGAAAAAATATTAGATCTATTCCTGGAGTCACAGTAACGTCAAGGGATTTTAGCTGTCTCAGTCAGTACTGGATTTTGCAGTGGGAATGGGATTGTTGAGGATAACTGTGGGGTGCTGCTTCAGTGCTTCCCAGCCAATCAGAGCCCTCCTATATTTGAAGGGTTGCTAGTGATCTTACCCTTAGAGGCACTGGGTATGTCTGCACTTGGAGCTAGGGGTAGGGATTCCCAGATGAAGGAGACATACCCCTGCTATCTCTTAGCAAACTAGTATGCTAAAAATAGAATGTAGCCATGGCAGCATGAGTGGCAGGCAAGGCTAACCATTAGAGTACAAGCTGTTAGTCCATAGGCACATATTCAGATGGCTAGCCTCTTCCACCGTTCATGCTGCCGTGGCCACACTCTACTTTTAGCATGCCGATTGGATGAGATTTGCACGAGTACATCTCCTTGAGCGAGGAATCACACCCTGAGCTCCCAGGGTAGACATATCTTAAGGAGCATTTGTGGGTGTCTGGACACCACCTATGTAAAGCAGTGGATGGAGGTAGCAGGTCAGTTTCTATTCTGCAAAAGCCTCTGCTGGACACTTGCTGCATGCTCTAGGAGATAAGCATACCTCATTCCTGCATCACACCTAGTACTCCAGTCAATGCATATAACACCACGGCTCCTGGTTCCTTCCTTTCATTCTCCCTTCCCACTCATTTCTTCAATCACACTCCAGCTATGCATCTTGATATTCTTCTAGCTTCCCACCTCTTTGTGCAATGCTTAACCATGCTTCTCTTCTCCTCCTTCTACTGCTTAGCTATGCTACACAGAGCATTAGAGAAAGGGTTTTTTAGCAAGAACTAGGTGCTGGTCACATTACTGGCCCTATTGCAGCTCTTTTTCTTTTGGGTGTCATTCTACAAAATTTTTCAAGGGAGTATTATCCACTACTCCAACTTTCTTGCCCTTGGAGCTCTTCAATCAGTAATGCCTTGACTTCAAGGCATGCTCAATATGAGAGCTGAGTAAAAACAGGCATTTCTAGCCTGTGGGAAACATGATATTTCAAGACCTCAAGCTGGGACAAAAAATGAAATATCAGAAATGTTCATGGGGAAAAAATGTTCTGAAAATTTTCAGTTCAGAAATGATGAAGCATTTCACTTTTGCATTTTTGATTGACATTTCAGCACTCCAGAATCACTTCTTTTTTCCAAGTCAGTTAAACATTAAGCTGCATTTTCCTGTTGTGGAGCGTTGCCTCATGAGCACTGTAATTCAGGTTGCCTGATGATCCATTCTCCTAAATAGACTAGACTCCCTTGCTGGACTACATGTCCCATGATGTACCTACAGTCATATGATTGCATGACACACCATGGCATTCAGTCATAAAAAAAGACTGTGTGACATCAAGGGACGTGTAGTACAGCTGGTAGCCCATGTAGGAGAGAATGGAGGCCTGAACTACATCTTATATGAGGCAATGAGCCACAGAAGGGAAATGCAGTTTAGTTTTGAACTGACCTGAAATTAACCATTTTTGAGTCAGTTTACCAAAACAGAAATATTTCAATTTGGGTTCACCCAATCCCAATCAAATATAAAATAACAGAAAAACGGGAGCAAAATGGTAACTCAATTTTTCCATTCAAATTTTAAAGAAGTTTCATTTATTGTCAAAAAATCATTCCAATAGAAAATTTCTAACCTGCTTTACTTGGCACTCTAACGGTCTGAAGGCTGTGGGAGTTGCAGTGGCTACTAGCTGATATACTATTAAGCTTCTTTGAGTCTTATTTTTGATAGAGTGTACTGATTTTGCAAACGTTGCCAATAACACTTTGCCCTCTTGAAAGAGTTTATCTATCTTGGGGTTAATGATTTGGTTGTGAACAATTGGGTTGAGTTACACATCCTAGTGAAGTAAGATCAAACTACAGTAAATAAGGGCTTGTCTATATATAGTGTGTTAGGCTGCATTAAAGGGGTGTAAAGTTTAGTCATACTAATGTACTGTGCACTAACATGAGTGTGATTGGATATGAAAGGGCAATAATAGGGATTTTCACGCACTAAGATTGTGCACAAACACTGAAGCACAAGGCAAGTCTGAGTGCTTTGGTGGAGGTACAACTCTAATTTGAGAGTAAATATTTTCAGCGTAGACATATTATCCTGGATCAAATATTGAGGACCTACCAGTGCTCGAAAACTGTCTTAATAATCTCTGTTGATTGAGTAGGGGGATGTGCTGACCAATAGAGTTGAAATGCCTTCTCTGTTATTACATGCTTGTCTAGTAAACTGTACTGCATTATACTTCTATGTGTCTTCTAGCTTCTCAAATAACATCACTGTCAGTTATACCTCCTCTCCAAGAACTTTTCAACAAGCCCATCCTTTATTATATGACTGTTGCTATCATCACTGTATATTTTTTAATCCTTCGAAACTGGCTATGTAAATAATTCTTTTTAATTCATTGCAGATGGTGGCTTTTAGCCTTCAATAGAAATTATAATCTGTTAGTTTTCTATATAAAGATGTTTCATATGTGCTATTAAATATATTAAGCTGTAACAGTTAACCCCTTGTAGATTTCATTAAGCAGTAAATCTAAGCATTTCATGTTTTTCATTTTTATAATTTTGTGAATTTCTCCAAGTCTTCCCCATATCCTGATCGGATCAAAAAAAGTCTTATTATTATATCAATATCAACTATTTATTACTCTATCTTTAAATCTACTTTAGTCAATACTTACTATAATTCCAGACGCTTATAAATATGTTGGCATAACATTGGCTAACCTGCCTTGCCTTCTGCTTTGGTTTCACTCACCTCTAATAAGCAAAGTCTGATTCGCCACTGTGTGGAAGAGTCTTCTCCCCACCAGCATGCCCCTCATGGCTGAATTTGGAGTAGTGAACTCTCTTCCTTAGGTACCCATTGCTGATAGGCACTCTGACCCTGCAGTGGTTTGCCCCTTCTCGTGAGCTGGCCCTCTGGCCAGGTCACTTTTAGTCCTGCCTCCTCTAGGGAAATATGAATCCACAACAGTGGTCTGTTAGTATCATGCCAGAGGTTCAGCCCAACTTTAGGCTTTTGGAGTCTACCAGGCCTTGGCTCCAGGGTCTTTATGCCTCCACTCTGGATGGTCTGTGTGGGGCATTTAAGTCCACCCTCTAGTCTGAGTTCCAGTATGAAGCAGGAGAATTATGTTTGTTCAGACCCTCTGCTGTGTCCCTGGGCTACTTCTAGGGTTGCCAACAGTCCCTCATAAGGGGCAGCCTGTATTTTTTCATCTCTATACAACAAGATTGTGAGTTGTGGAGTGCTACACAAAGCAGCAAGAAACCCTTGGTGATTCTTCACCTTCATCTTGGGAAGAGGGGTGGAGCAGGGAGCGGTGCTGAAAAAAACAATCCCTTATTTTTGAAATGCAATGTTGGCAATCCACTGCAGTTAGACCTTCCTCACAAAGGGAAGCCAAACTAGTTATGAGGCACAAAAAGAACAGAGGTCCCAAGTGGGTTCTGACATTTAGGCTCTAACCCCAGTGTGGTCCTTCCTTCCAGCCAGCTTCAAGGAAGTCTGTGGTTTAGTTTTTGTCACAGCCAGGCCTTCTTTAAGAAGTCTACTCCCTCTCTGTCAGCTACCACTGAAATGGACTTTTCCTCTTTTATCTCCTTCCTCTAGGCCTGATGCCCTGTACAGGCATAACACAGTGGGGCTGTTTGGATCCATAGGCTGTCATTAACCTTGTCTTGGTCAGTATGGGGTTCGTATACCCCATCAGACACTCGCTTGCATGCCATTTACACCTCTACCAATTGCATGTAAAACATTATCTTTGTGATTTAAATGTTATACACCTACTTTGTACAGATGGAAATGATGTATAAGAACAAGGCAGTGGAAAATCAGACTCACACATTTCTTTACATAGAAATGTCCTTAACTGTGAAATTGTTCTTTCTAGGAAGCAAATGCTTACATAAAATTTAAGTAAAGTATCAAGTATCAACTAAAGTAGGGGGGCTGTCTAAACATAAATGTTTCAAATATAATTCATCGCACAACTGTGTGTGTATTGTACAGAACTTTCTAGTATATATTTAACATGACTAAAATGTTATCTAAGCCACCAAGATGAGAATAACTGGCTTTATTAAGAAAGTATCAGAGGGATAGCCATGTTAGTCTGGATCTGTAAAAGCAGCAAAGAGTCCTGTGGCACCTTATAGACTAACAGATGTATTGGAGCATGAGCTTTCGTGGGTGAATACCCACTTCGTCTGATGCATTCACCCATGAAAGCTCATGCTCCAATACATCTGTTAGTCTATAAGGTGCCACAGGACTCTTTGATGCTTTATTAAGGAAGTGCATTAATGAACCCTTATAAAGGGTCCATGGAAAACTTTGCATGTTTTAATAGTTTATTGAAAGTTAAATCTTACAGATAATAACGTTCAAGTGATTTGAACAGGATACTCAGGAATCAGAAATCCAAAATCATCTTAGTTAAGGGCACCTATTATTTATCTTTCTTACATGTTTTCAAATTTATATTTAATTACATTTAGGAGTGGTATTGAACTGTTACACTTCCCTTCCCTCCTTGTGTAAGTTTTGGGTAATATAAAAATTGAGAGAATTTAGGAGGGATTGAAAAGTGGAAGACAGACTGGATGAGGTTGAGGAAGGAAGAGAGTATGGGGGAGAGCAAAAGAGAGAGAGAGGGAGAGAGGAAGAGTGTATGTTTGAGAGAGAGTGAGTTTTTATAAGAGTATGTGGAAGTGAGAGAGTGGAGGGGGATGAATGAGGAGGTATACAGTGAATGAGAAAAAAAGATGGGAAACAAGTTTTAATTAAAATTGCGATCTCACGGTCATTTATTACTCATAGAAAAGTAAATGAGAGGGAACATTGGTTATGTGGGGGACAGACATGTCCCCATATAATTTGGCCATTCAAATTATGACATAATTTCCCTCTTTCTTCAGGTGCGCTTTGTGATATAATTTCAGTATTTTCCTCTTACTGCTTCTACACTAGATATTTTCTCCTGTCTTTTGACAGGTTTTGACAATGTTTGACTGCTCCCTGGGGCAGAAAGATGTGTGGAAGACTGGGGTCTGTGCTGCTGTTGAAATAGATGGTGGTCAGACAGATCAAGAGTCAGCAAGGAACATGGGGAGATTTCTAATAGGAGGTACTTGGCCACAGCACACCCATGGATACCTTCTGGTATAAGACTCATTTTATCCTCCGTTACTGGCCTGAGACAGACTTCCACTCCACTGCATTCCTTATCTTTTGCCTCCTTAAGGCCCTTTTCAACAAAGCACTTAAGAACTTGTTTAAGTTTAAGCAAGTCTTTAAGTACATCCATATTTAGCAAACCATGTGCTTATGACTCATGTGACTTAAGTATGAGGTTAAATCTAAGCATTTGTTTAAGTGTTTAGCTGAACACAGGTCTAAGTATATAAATCTAGAGTGTCTGCCATATAATTCACATCTAATGTTTAGCATAAGATATGGGATCCTAGATATGGACATTTCAATTTTGGCTCATTTTAAAAAAAGAGACATAATAAAAAAGGTTAACTAGAATTTACAAGCTAAGGCAGTCTTATTTTCTTCTGTATCCTTACTAACCACATTTCTAATATAAATAAGGAAATAGTAGTTACATTTGAAAATATTAAAAGAGAATAAAAATTATGTGTATATATAATTGTCTCTCTTTTTGCCACACTTTGTATGTTACACACCTGCTTAGGTGGGGAAGGGACCATGTCTATGTCTGTTTGTTCAGCATCTATCACAGTGGGGCCCCTATTCTGATCAGCGAATGTGAGGGCCACCACAATATAAATATTTAACACAATTTAAAAAATGGGAACTAAAATGCACTAGTATTAAAAAGACAGGCATTTATACTAGTCTATAAATTAGCTGGTAATGATTTTAAATTTACCCTCCCAGGAAGAGTGGGGTGGGGAGAATAAGGGAACAATTTTGATATAAAATAAGTAGACATAAAATGTGGTTGGAAGGACAGAAACAGAAGATAATCATTTAACTTTGACCAAGAGACCTACAAAAAATACCTTTCTCAAAATTCCTAGTAATTTGTGTATGTGTGTGTACATAATGATGCATTACTGTTCCAGAAGAGAATAAGAAATATCTCACCATATCTGCATAAGAAAGAAAGAAAAAACCCAATTTTGAAATATCTTTATTTGAAAGATGACAGTAATGTTTATGAAAGACTTTTCTAGATGCAAACCATCTGGTTACCGAAAGAATTCAGATGTCATTTTTTTGAGCACAGAGTTAACTGCATAGCTTTGTTCACTATTGATAATAAGAGCAATCCCCCAGGTATGATGTTGAAAATATACCTCTATTTCTTGCAGTTATTGATCTTTAATATATAGATAGAGAGATCTTTATATATATACATATATATATAGAGAGAGAGAGAGATCTTTATATAGATATATATATAGAGAGAGAGAGACAGAGACAGTGAGATATCTTTTATATATATATAATATATCCCACACACACAAATTCAGGTCAGTGAAACTGTTGTACATATGTATGTGTACATACACACCATTTTAATATCATTTGTCCAAAATGAAGTCCTCTCTAAGAAATGCAGAATAAACTGGAATGAGTAGAGAAAATTCAGAAAGATCCCTTTTTATAAGATCCTTGATATAAAGTCAAATTCTATACTATTCAGGTCCTGATCTTGCACAGCATTGTCCACTCACATGGATTTAGATCATGAACTTTAGCGGGACTCTACACAACCAAAAAAGCCTGCCTTACAGTTTGCTTTGCAAGATCGGCAGTTTACACTGATGTGAAGCCAAAGTAACATAGTGAGATTCACTGGAGATGATCCAGATTTACACCAGTTTAACTGACTGCAGAATTTGGTATATTAAATATATGATTCTGAGGATAATTGAATCTCATCCCAGCATATTATAGCAACTAGAATTTAGAAGAATTCCAGCATAGTTCATCTTTCCTTAATAAAATTGATTCATATACTTGAAGCCCAAGCCAGAACTGTTAGAGAAGCTAATCTGCAGATAAATCTCACATTTAAGGACAGAGCCGACCCTTGGATGCACACATGCAGCTTTCATTATGTTAATGGGAGCCACACTTGCACATCCGAGAGCAAAATTTGTTCTTCAGCAAAACTATGTAAGATAAACAGATAGAAAAGTTCATCAGTACAGTAAGGGGGGCTAATTGAAAAAGAGGAAATTCCACTGGGGGATATCTTCAAATACTGGGGAAGGAGCTTTTACAAATAATAAAAATAAGTCAGTGACTTACAAAGCCTAAATATTTTCAGGTGTAATTTGCATTCTTCTTCCACTGTCAAAGTAAACAGTTCATATATATATATATGTATTGGGGGGACTCACTCAGTATATGAGAGGTTGGAATGTCTCTCTGAGACTGTTTGAGCCCCAAGAGCAGCAAAGCTCAGGCAGATTTGATTGTTTCTTTATGACTTACACTGCCTATGAGTACAAACAAAAGCAAGATAAGATTAAAATAATAATGTGTATACATATTTTTTATGTCTAGAGCAGGATGGGAACATTCCCTGCTTTATACTCAAAATCGAGCAGTGCTGATCTGAACAGCCCTAGGAGAGGTGCAGGGCACAGTGTCACAGGGAAGCACAAGTGGAAGGGAGAAAGGCCAGGCCTAGATCGAATGGCACCCCAGGCCAGGAGCGTCTTTGGTGCCCTTCACATTTGTTAAACTTTTGAATACCTTCTCTTTTATTGCATTTGTAGGCCATTTCACAACTCAGATGTATGAATTGCATGCATGATTTATCATTGTCATATAAGACAACACGTTTTCATGCTAGCATCTGTACATCTGTATTTATTCATGCCATATGTAAGCAAATAGAAAAAAATGTTTTCTCTAAGCTTATAGAAAGTTTTTAATTTTAAGAATAACTGAAATGTACTAACAACAAGATATTGAACTGTGCACTACCATTGGGTGGACCAGTATGAAATAGGGTTACATTAGGTGACAGTCTTAGAATGTTAACCCTAGTCCTTTAGTTCAAAAGATTGTTTTTCTCACCTTTGCCCTCGTGTACTGAAGCACAGCGTCAGTGAGGTCCAAGACTGGCCTATGGTATTTTCAAGCGATAAAATAGCAAGCGATGTCAGTCTTTTGTCAGCCATAGTCTATCAAAAATATGTTTTATTGAGCCTGAGCTTTGAAAAGCTGTGCTCACCACGTGCAACTGTGACCGGTAGCATGAACAGAATCCTTAAAGCTATCCACACATTAGGAAAAGTGTCCTTCAGCTCTGCATCATGAATGAATTGGAGGACCTGGAGTGAAAAGTGCTGCCCGTGTTGCAAAATGTGATAGTTATTGTCCAATTCAACATAGAGGTCTTTATCATTGATGTCTGAACATTCCCCATGTGTCAGCCTCTGATGAAGGTCCATACAGTTGTTCAAGAATGTTTTCCTGTCCTCCAGAAGCTTACTAAGATCATGCAAAACCCTCCAGGTCTTTTTGTGGTGCTTCATTTCTCCAAACCTTTCTTCGTTTGACACTCGACCACTGTCAGTGAATGAGTAAAAAAACTGACTCTTGAATTTTTCTTCTGAGCTTCCCCTCACCTCATAACCCTCGTAACCAAACTATCTCTTCTTCCAATGAATATGAGTTTCCTTGAAGACAGGCTCAGCTGCTATGTTTTCTGCCATTTCTTTGGCAATGACATCTTCAAATCCATTGTCTCTTTAGGCCACAATGAAATCAAGGCACATCTTCTCATCGGTCACAATGTTCTCTGACTAAGTTTGTAATACGCTGCTTACAATGTTTATTCGGAACATGATATTGTGCCAAACCACAACTGAGACCAGAAATTTGAGGTCAGTGATGTGGTTTGCCAGGCTTTGTGCCTCAGGTTGGATTCTAGTCTCAGCTTTACTTGACTACACCAGTTCCATCAGGGCGTTGTAAACCTCATTTACTTTGGTACCTCACTGGCCTTATGCTGTCAATGTCGCTCTCCCAGTGAGTGTCACTTAGTGATTTAATGGTCAGATTTGTAACATTGTCCATGAGGATCTTCCACCTGATAGCTGAGGCTGAAAACAGGACATATATCCTTCACAGTACTCCTAAGAGAGATACTGAATCTAAAGAAGATGACACTGCATCCTACAAAACCATGTGAAGGGAATAGCAGCCACAAGGTTGAAGAAAGCTCTTGGATTCAACGCAGGGATCCTTGCCTAGACACCACACCTGGACACGATAAATTCTATCAATTCATTTTTAATTGTTTTGTTGCAGTAATGGTCCATAGCTTCTTTATGAACTACTTGACGTAGGTGCTCACACATGACATCGTCATATTCCCCAAGGAGTTATACCAAACCAAGGAAATTACCATTATGTTCAAGGAACAACTTGTCTGACAAGCCCTGGAACACCAAATTATTCTTTGCAAGGAAGAGGGTAATTGAGTTCAGATGCTTGAGCACATTTCTCCAACGCTGGGTTTCTACATAACTAATGAACTGGTTTTCTGCGTCTATGAATTTATTCAGTTTAAGTCTGGACTCAATCTCCATCCATTTGAAGTAGGCTGTAAAATGGCCAAGTGACTTTTCGTGTTGCTTCAGAGCCTCAGCTACATTATGCCAGTACTTGTATCTGGAAAGTGCAAGCAATGATTTGGTATTCTTGTAAAATATTTTGCAACAAAACCAGATTTTGTCAGTTGATTTTTGAGTAAACTAGGCAACGCCAATTCAGTTTCTCTCCATTCTTGAGCACTCTTTTCCTGTATGACTTTGAGAAGTGATGGTTCTGCTATTTTATTAGAAATGTCATATCCTTGATTGTCATATCATCGATGGCCCATTCAAAATTGTATGATCAATATCACCAGAGTTTAGGATTGTCGGCCATAAAACAGGATCTGATGTAGCGATTTTTCTCACTGCTGTTTCTGTCATCATACGAGGCTGATTCTTCTTTATAGTTTCTCTCCTTTTCATGTAAACTAGATTTTTCTTTGTCATGTCAATCCTTTTCATGTGAGCAACAGTCTTCTTTATCATCACTCTCCTTTACACCAAAAGGAAAACTGAATGATTCTCCATCACTTTCGTCACATTTCCATTCCTTATCTTCAGGTAAATCTGCTAATTCCTTAGTAATAGGACTTCCATTATTTATGCTTTGCTTCTCAATGTCTTCTTCACTGGGATGATCACTGCTGCCTAAAGCCTGACCTGTGTTCTGTTTCAGATATTTTCCCATCAAATTTGGTTCTTGCTGAAAACTAGATTGCAATTGAGGTTCTTGCTTCCTATACTGAGCTCCTGAAGGCTCCTCAAGAGCATCTTTTATTTTCTATTGAGGGGGTGGGACAGATAGTATTAAGGAAAGCAAAAGGCTATGTTCCAGTCTTGGAAGTAATCAAACATTACGTGTTAAGCGTGGCAAAAGAAATAACAGTATTTCTATTACATTGTTGCATAAATAGGGGTTAGATAGATATCTGAGGCTACTCATTAAACATGTCCCTTATTTGTAGCTACTTACACTCTTCAAGTCTTAAAACAAATGTACACTTTCACAATTACTCAATAAAACAAGGTTCAGAGTATCACAGCTGGGATCTCACTTCATTCTTATATCTCACTGACTAACTGGTGACATCCCTCCACTTATATACTCATGAAGACATGGCTAACAAAATTCTAGTCGGTTCACAGAAAATTTAGTTCTCAGCATATCTGGAAAGTTCCACAAGATTCTACAAGGTCCAGAAAATTCAAAGAGGTTAGTGAAAAATGTATCCACATATGGAATACTGAACCATTTAACTTCAAACATTTTATTTTCCCTTTTGTCATTAACAAGAAAAACAGCCCCCAAGCCCAGCACCCCCTAAGTCCAGCACCCTAGGCAGTTGGCTGGGTCACCTGCCCCTAAATCCAGCCCTGGAAAGGAGCATATAACCTAATGGAAAGTTAAGTATTTTAGAAGTGGGAGGTTTGCCATGAGACAGAGGTATTAAAAATGGTAGCAGCAGCAATCCCTTCCTGGCCCAAATAGGGACATTTTTACCTTCCTATACTAGTAGCAACTTCCATACAACTCAGATGACTCTTTCCACTAAACTAGAACTTACATATGCTCTTCATTGTATGATATGAACCGAAGACAGCAATGCTATATTAATTATGCACAAAATGTCTCGGGATTCAGTGCTGCATGTGGACAGTCTTTCCAGCTATGGCTGCATAGTGTGAAGCAAATTGTTAGAACCAAAAGTAGGGGATGATAAAGTGAAGTTCCCAAACTGGTCAGGGAATGAGAACCGTATCACTGGCAGGAGAGAGACAGGGCAGGAATTGGGTCTGCCGAGGAGGTCTGATCTTGAGCCTTCTCCAAGTGGCAAGAGATTCTCTCCTCCTCTTCCCACACAATGCCTCAAACAGGCTCCCAGAAGCTCAAAGCTGGCTAGTCCTAAACTGTAAAACACCTCAGGATTGTCCAGTATCCAATGTTAGATAGCTCAATTCTATAGAACATGTTTACACAAATGTCTTCAATGAATAACAAAGAAGGTACAGTATTTAGACTGAATACTTTTTTTTCTACAGTGCATCGTAAATTTAGATTTAGTTGGAATTCAATTTAACAGTACAGGGTTTTTGTGTGTTGGGGGGGCGGGTTGTTGTTGTTGGTTTTTATTAGCTGTCTACTCCCAACAACTAGTAACATTATTTCATTTTAGTTTCTACTTATTTTATGTTAAGATCTTGCAGATATTGCTGTCAATTAAGCATGCTGAGATACTTCCATGAAAGGCTCCATAGTAATGCAAAGAATTAGTAGCAATATTCTTTCCCAAAGGATGGTTTTATGAATTCCATGTGGATTCTTCTTCTTAGGGTTTATTAGTTCCTTATCTAGCAAGAGAATCTCTTTAATTCTCAGTAAGAAAACGTTTTCACTTCAGGAAAAATATTACAGTTAGCAAGTTTGACTGGGTTCCTAGAGGTTCTTTCTCCTTTCTGTCTTTCTTTATGCTATGAGTTTTACAGACAGTTACAAAACACTCTCTGAGTGGGTTAGAGAAGGTCATCCAAGTGGTCAGAGTTAGTAAATATAATAGACTTAGCTGTGTAGGACTTGATATGCTGGGGATCCAATACTTGTCCATTTTTACCTCATCCTGTTATATGGTTAGTAAAAACATATGCCTCAAAGTCAAGCTGCTGTCCTAGCAGGCACTTTTAGAATTCCAAATCTCCTAAGGTACTCTAACTTCTAACCTCAATATAACAGTTACTTTCAAACAGAGTGGGAAGTTTGATAAAACCTCTCTTTTTTATTTTTCTTTGTTAAACAATTACAAACCAGGAATATCTTGTAGCTCAATAAGAATTGAATAAAATTCCTTGTCACTGATAACTTGGGAATGTTAAATTATCAAATTTCAGTCAGTGTAATTGAATTTCACAATTTCATCTTCACAAATTCTTTCTCAGTTTCTTTTTTAAATTGATAGACATGTCCCCAAATCATATTTTTAAGGAAATAAACCAAGGTGGGAATGGGACACAGAGAAAGTGTATTCACAACAAAGGGAAAAAATAAAATACCAAACTCAACAGTTATATAGACTAACTTTTCATAATGCACAGTAGTCTCATATGAAACATGTTTTGAGAAAGTCTATGACAGGGCATAATGGACTTTGATGTTTTATACACCATTTCTTATTTAAATTCCAGTTCAAAACTTTCCAGTTTAAAACTCTGTGGTTCCTTAGCTACTGATAAGTCTTGCAATACTAAAGATCACTGCTTGTATAACACTGTCTTGGAGGTTTGAACTGAGATAATAAGAACCTTGGCTAGCCAGCTAAGACTTTTGCAGAGTGTTTTATAATATACAGTAGTACTAAAATGTGGCATATCTTGGAACACTAGGTAAATTGCTTCATCTTTTAGATACATATCTAGTTTCTTAAACTTGTGGTTTGCTGAGTTAAGAAACTTAAAAATATTAGAGCAAGATCTCACCACTAGTGTGAACATCTACTCATATGGCTTGAGAAAGCTATGAATTAGGGTCAATAGAAGATTTTGTCTTCAGCTGCCAAAAAATTAAAGAGCTGGATATTTTTGTCACCTGCAGGCATGAAATGTTGAATGCATGTAACTATGGTGATTCAATAAAGAGTAAAAATAATCTGGAAAAAGTGTAGAACTGGGAATCAAGACTGGCAGGCTGCCAAAAGACTTCATCTTCTTTAGGCAGATCATTTTTATTATTGACCAAAATTATATAGCAATATTTCTCTATAATAGCTATAAGTTTAACTAGTTCATCATTTGTAAAAAGCAATAAGTGTACTTATGGCTCAAGGTCTGCAGATTTATTGTGTAATATTATGTGATATTTTCAAGGATGGAAGACAAGGAAGATCAGTCCCTCCTTCTAAAATGTCATACTTCCATGTCCTTTAGAATATACTCTCTAGGGCTAATGAGATCAGCAGACATTTTGATCTCCTTGCTCATTCACCTTTTGGCCTTTTCAAATATGAAGGGCTAAAGTTTCAGAGTCATGCCAAACAGTCAACATCTCTTTTTCTCCTGTGGTTGACTGCCATCACTGTGCAGTAATTAAAATGACAAGGCTCATTTTATTGGCAAATGTTCACAACTGCTTTGTCAGAGTAACATTTGTCAGTTTAGTTTGGTGAGAGTTGTGCTTTAAGTCCCAAGGGAAGGGTCTTCACTCAAGCTAGTCTATTGTTTCAGACTTTCAGAGTGAATTCTCTTGCAGATAGCCCGTAATGGTACCTGAAAACATTTACAACATTTAAAAGTTAATCTGGATTTATAATTTCATTTTATAAATTACATTACTGTGTACCAGGACAGGTTCAGATAACATAGACAGTGGTATACAGGCATCACACTGACATGCTCCCTCACTCTTCTCTTTTCTTCAGAATATACAAATATATATACACTCCTTTTATAGCTATTGCATGACCTAGACACTGTACTCACATTAACCAATCAGCACCCCATCACCGTGAGCTTAGTAAGTTTTACTGAGGGGATGTACAACAGGGAAGAGTGGCCTCTATGGGAAACTCCGTTTTTGTTATGTACATTGTACAGCCATCATTCCTGTCTTTGCATTCTCAGAGCACAGGAATCCTGGAATTTTGTAGGTGCAAGTGCCTTAGCTGCAACGTTAACACTCAGTAGCCCTTTCTACACTAGGAAACTAACCCATTTCGGACAAGTTGTCCAAAAGAAGTTCCGTTTGATGTAAAAAATGTTTTAACTGATATTTTAATCACGATTACAGGAAGGGTTTTGAATGAATGCTTTCTGCAGTAGTGCAGCAGGTGGTTTTGTCCAGCATACACTAGCCATTAAACCATTTGCAGAACTGTATGAGAAGGATTAACTGCTGGCAACCATTGTGAGCTACAGCTCAGTTTCCTAGGACAGAGTGTGCTAGTGCCCATTCATTACCACCTTACATCATGAATACAGGTGTTTGTTTTATTTTTCGTAACTGAAATATCTTTTGCTTTGAAAAACAATCATAAAAAATAATAATTATCCCTGTTCAGGAAACCTGTTTACAAAACTGAACAAAACGTAAATTAAGATACAAAGTGAGTGGATCAAATTTTACAGCTATTTTGTAATTACTTCTCTACAGTATAATTTAGTTATAGTCACAATCAGATCCACAGCTCACAATAGCTTCATTTTTCAAACGTAATATGTTTAGTCACAAACTTTTTACTATCTAGTGACAAACATAAGGAATGTAAAATTATAAATTGATAAAACCATAGTGTTAGCAGGAACAATGCTATCCAAAATCATCTGGAATTTTTCCAGCTATGATTAAACTAGACAAAGAACAAAGGGCTCATTTGAAATGCAGATGTAACATTTTTTGTAGCACTGTGTCGATTGACAAGACTGGGCTGCCTAGTGACGCCTTTTTAATACTAGCGCTCAGTGTACCAATGTTTGCTTATATCAGTCAAGATGTCAAGATGCTATGTCAAGACCAAGAGTTCAGATCCTGAGGCTAACACTGCTAGCAGCCTAGAAACCACTTCATTCACAATGTCTTTCTCAGGCTGACAAGCATTCAGTCCTCTGAAAAGAAGAAAAAAGTAAAACAACTGGTGTCCTTTCTTTTCTGAACTTCCCAAGGAATCCTTTCAACAATCTGCAAAGTGTGCTTTCCACTGAGTCACTCTGCTCAATAAACGTTGATTAATGCCTTTGTAAAAAAAACAAAAAAACAAAATAAAATCTTTATGAGGATTCCTACTGTGGGCTGGATTGTATTGTTTGATTTAATAACACTTAGATTGACCTCTTTCATTCTATTATGCCTGATTCATGCTGCTATATTGCATTTCAGTGATTGGCTGGGGGATAAATATGGTTACTATTTTTTTTAAATTACATGCAATAATAGAAAAGCTTCTGGGGAAAATTCATTACCAAAAATATACTCAGTCTCCTATAGTGATTAATATATTTTGCCTCCTGATTTCTTACATATGACATTAATGGGTGCTTTGAATGTAATCATGCAGTATAAGTTGTGCATGCTGCTTTCATTTTTCTCATAAATAACTACAGTGATGACTTATGATAACACAATGGCAATATCAGTATGAGTTAACAATTCTAATGGAAACAATACATTCTGCTTAAGGCAGTCAAGCATAAAATGGCTTGCCAGATGCTAAAACCAATATGGGTCCCCAGTACTCTACTTCAGGCAAAACTCCCACCAAGGTGTCAGTAGTTTTGCTTGAGTAAGGACTGCATGAATTTTGTTACCATCTAAAATTCATTATACATACAAACATAATAGTCACTACTTTCTCAGGGCCCAATCCTTCCTCCTCCATGTACCCCTTCTCATGCCTGGGATGGGGAGAATAGACCACAGTGAGTCAGCCCACTTGAAATCCCATGTAGTTCCCCTATGCAGAAAACAGCAATCAACAACCCTGCAACTACAATAGCCAGAATGCGAGAGAGCGGAGTCACGGAGTGCGGAGAACAGGTGTTGATCCAGACTCGACAATAAGGGAAGGATTCAGTCCCATTATAACACCTCTGGAGGTCCCTGTCCTGGGATATGTTTTCCCTGTAGTACGCCCTCCTCATTTAATGTGATACTACAGACAGTCCCTGCCTCAGAATTCTTTCTCTCAGGGCCCTTTAAGCATTCCAAACAGTCCAAACAAATGTATGACACAATCTCTCTGCTGGAGTTCTACTTTATTAAATCACAAATAAACTAAAGTCTTTTTCCTTGGGCTCAGGGAGTGCTCAGCTATTCTTCTTAGGGCCTGTGGTTCTCAGTCCCGACCTCTCTGGCCTGTAGTCTCTCTCCTTGGCTTACGGACTGCATAGCCCTCCTCCTTGGGATCTCTCTGTGACCATCTCTCTTCAACTGATTGCTGGTAGCCTTTTATCAGGCCCCGGTGTTGGTTATTCAATTAGCTAACTAGAGGAGCTTGTTCATCACCAGTAGCCTTGGTTCAAACTCCCCTTAAAGGGGCCAGCAGGGCTGGATTAACTTTTTGTGGGCCCAGTGCCAAACATATTTGTGGGCCCCCACAAAAGGTGCAGGGGGTGGGATGGTCAGTCTCCAGAGTGAAGGGCGGGCTCTGCGCAGCCCAGCAGGAGGGGACTGTTTACAAACCTGCAGCTGCCAGACACACACTGGCCTGCCCAGCCCTATGCTGCCCGCATGCCCCTTCCTCTTGAGGACAGGCCCCTATCGCATCACCCCCCCTGCCCAGTGCCCCACCCTTATGCCCAGCACCCCTCGCCCAGAGACCTCCACCACAGAGCTCTATGCCCAGCCCCTACCCCTCCCAGAGACCTCCCCCACTGACCTCCCACCACAACTGCACAGCACCATGCACACCACACCACTCGCCCAGCACCCCCGCCCATAGACCTCCCCACTGCCCACCACCTTCTTCACAGTCCCACCATCACAGCTGCACAGCACACATATTCCTGAAGGGATTCTGCACCAAAAAATAAAAAGTTCTGCACACAATATTTTAAAAGTCTGCAAATTTTGTCAATAAATAAATGTGGAGGCTCCAACATGGCAGTGAGGAGCACAGGCCACTGGTTGCATGGAGGTGAGAGATTACCCTGCAGCCTCCCCTCACCCAAACCCACCCCGGGACACCACTTCCTCATCCCATCCCCTTCCTTCCCCACTGTCTCTTCCCCCCTACCCCCACTTCCCCTATACCCTTCTCTTCCCCATCTCATGCCCCTTCCCCACTGCTCCATCTCCACCGTCCCACCTCCTGCCTTCCCTCCTGCCTCTTCCCTCCTGTCCCTGCTTCCCCCATCCCCCTTATCTTCCCCATTCCATGCTCTTTCCCCACCACTCCATCTCCTTCTCAGGCTTGCGGGGGGTCAGGTGGAAAGTACTCCCCCATGAGCTGACAGAGTGGAGCGGGTTGGAGCTGGGTCACTCCACTTCCTGCTGCCTGGTGATTGCAGGATGGGCCCGACCCCACACTCACAGGGCGGTGGGAAGTGGAGTGACCTGACCCCAGCCTACTCCGCTCTGCTCCCCTGGTTCCCAGCCTTGGGACTTGGGGGTCAGGAGGAACTGTCTAAGCCTCAGAGTGATTCACAAACCAAGGGAAGACAGATACTTGGTTGCTTAAATCATGTGTGAGGCCCAATCCAGTAGGCAACCTCTGAGCACATATACTGGAATGGGTCCTATTCAAAATCCAATTGGAGGAGGAGGAGGTGCTTGTAGTGAAATCACAGTGGTTAGAGGCCCCCCCTTCAAATCCTTTCTATCTTTCTGCCAGAGAAGGGGGGAATTGAACCTGGGTCTCTCACATCCCAGGCAAGTGCTCTAACCACTGAGCTAAAAGCACTGCTGTCACCGTCACCACCTCCTGCTCCTTATCTTTTTTCCTGCTTCACCTATTTTGTATAGCATGAGTCATTCCCACAAAAAATGCCTTAGGTGCATAAGCCACCTAAGCCCAGACGGCTGGTTCCTGTTCTTGGATCACTAGCAGAGATTGCTGCCTCCCTGCATGTTTGCTGCCTCCCTGCATGTATCCAAGAGAAGGGAATGGATTAGCACACACACCTGTCATCCATATTTCTCATTGGTTAGTTTAGGTGACTCCCACCTAGCATACTGGCTTTTGTGAATTGCATTCTTAGGTGTCTTTTTTTCTCCCATCCCTTGCATAGGGTGGTTAGGCACCTAACTCAGCTTTGCAGATCACTTTCTTTTTGTGATTTTCTAGGCACCTTAAAGTTAGATGTTGGGATGCTCAGTGTTGCGATGCTCAGTCCCTTTGTGGATTCCACCCAAGCAATTTACTTAGAATTTGACCAGGCATTACCAGTGAGAACCAACAGTAATATCAGTTTTATATTAATATTTACATCAACAAGTACACTGAAAGATTAAATTCACATGAATAATGTAAATTGATTTAAAATCTCAATTCACAAGCAATTCCATAGTGTTTACCTGTCACAAATGAAACAAAAATTTTGAACTATCAGTAGTTTACCTGTTTATAGAAAACCATGAGAACTACTCAGTACTACCCTCAATTATCATTACATGGGACCAATTACACTGGTCTACAATTTTTGAGAAGTCGTCTGCTTCAGAGATAAAATGTGATATTTATTGTGTATTTTGATGTGCTGAATTCAAATATGACAATTAAAACAACTGATTGGCTACTGTTTCTAAGATATTTAAGTTTTTACATTTTATGTCTATGTATGTTGTGTAGATAGTAGAGTTTTAATCATAAATTGTAAACCTAGGTCTTTTCATGTGTTTATGGTTGCTTTACATAATAATATTTCACCTGTCCTGTTTATGTAACACTTTAAAAATCAGCAAAAGGGTTATATAAATAAAATGTATTATGAAACAAAAGGCAAAAAACTATTCTGTAGATAGGTTAGTCCTATTCAGTGTCTACTCGGCGCTTCTTGGCTTGTCTCTTGTATTCATTAAATGGAGCATCTCTTGTCACTGTCCAGCAATAGTCTGCAAGCATTGATGGGCTCCATTTGCCCTGATAGCCTGCCAGGAGTTTCCACTGCTGTAGTATGGAGCCCAACAGCTCTGCCTTTCTCTTGGGTAGGTCCAAATCCCTGACTGGGTCATTCAGTTCACCTTGTGTTATGAGGTGTGGTTCAGAGGAGGAGGATGGGAGAAAATGTGGGTCCTGTGACAATGATGGTTCAGGACCAGAAGTTTCATCCTCTTCCTCTTCCTCATCTGACTCAAGTGAGAAGGATTCTGGTGCATCAGGAACCGTTAGTCCTTCTCCATGGGGTACTGGGCATATAGCTGATGGAATGTTTGGATAATGCACCGTCTACTTTTTCTTCTTTGACACACCTTTCCCAACTGGAGGCACCATGCAGAAGTAACAATTGCTGGTATGATCTGTTGGCTCTCTCCAAATCATTGGCAATGCAAAAGGCATGTACCTCCTTTTCCTGTTCCACCACTGGCCAAGATTTGTTGCACAAATGCTGCAGCATATGTGTGGGGCCCACTCTTGTCCTGATCTCCAAGTTTGCAGCCAAAATAAAGGTGATAGGCTTCCTTAACCATAGTGGCTATACTGCGCTTTTGTGATGCAAAAGTCACTTCACCACAAACATAGCAGAAGTTATCTGCACTGTTCACACAAGTACGAGGCATCTCTGCTCACTTTGGCTAAACAGAAATGTGTCCCTTTGCAAAATCAAACACTGACAAATAAGAGAGCACGACATTGTATGATTTCTAGAGCTGATATAGGGCAATTTGTTCAGCAGAGCGATGTAAGCTTCGTTATGATTGCATCATCCGTGACTTCTAGGAATAACATGATGCAATTCATATCATGTATGACGCAATACCAGCTTCAGATTGCATCGTTCATTGTTTTGCCTCAAAAGCAAGTACTGTCCAAACCCAGTCATAGATTTATTCCGAGATCCAGTCAAAGATGTATTTTAGTCATTTCTGGTTTAAATTGAGATCCCTTCCCTTTATAACTCACTTATCCTCCACCATTCCCAAGTCAGGGGTCATATATACTGACCCAATAGCATATCTTGAAAACTAGAGCCAATCAACAATTTTAAGCATCATTTTCGTTCTCAGTGACCCAGAATTAGTAAAGTTGGACTACATTTATTTCAGAAGCATTTTGGCTGTAGAGCAGTGTTATCTAAGTCTTTGGACTATCCAAAATCTCTTTCTCCTTCCCATATGAAATGTGTAAATTATCTCTAATTTATATGAAAACTAATTATCACTGGGGATTTTTGAATAATCTGACCATGTTTCTATTGCACTGGTACTACAATTACTTTATAATACGTATTTTTCAAGGTTGCTGTCAACCATAAAGTCAGGAAATCAGACTAGATCACAATGGGCCCTTCTGGTTCATAATTTATTAATCAATTAATTATCTGTCAGAGCAAGGCAAGTTAAGCAAAAGCAACTCCATAAGCAAACAAAGCCTGACACAACAAGCGAGGAGAGAGGAGTTGTTGGTTGGGGAGATGAAGAGAAATGAGGTATAAACATTCTGATAGTTTATACGAGAGTGGGAGGTGGAGTTTACACCATGACATTTAGGAGGCTGTGTCCAGTTTCAATAACCAGGAAGAATATTAGATTTAGGTTAGTGTAAGGATGTTGGTAGAAAACTGAAAACATCAGTCTTGTGAAGGATTACAGCCCAGATCAGTGAAAATATGACGTGACTACTAGATTCCCACTATTTTGGGCTGAAATGTCATAATAGGCTGAGCTTGTTGAGATTTTGTCCCATTGTCCGGCTATGCTGGAAAACAGAAAGGAGACACTGGATATGGATAATTAGGCCAAAACTTATTCCTAAACGTCTGGAAGTACCTGGCAGATAAAAAGTGTACAGCACAGGTAATTCCATTACCATTTACATATATTTTGGGAGAGAGTTGCTGCAACCCCTCCCCCTTTACCGTTCCTGGTTCCTCAGTGAAACAGCTGCTGGGACTTTGCTAGCCCATCCGCAAAAAAAAAAAGAAAATTAAGAAGGATCTATAAAGGAGCACTGGGTTGACTCCCTGCTGTATTAGTCACAGGCACCCTGAAACATCCTGTTTCCTCTCCTTTAAAGAATGACTCTTAAATTCTTTACCAATTTGTTACATTTGATCTCTGTATCTGTTCCCTATGGAGTATCTGCACTAGACAGCCACCCCACACTTGCATCATGAGTTGTGACATCATAGCCTAACCCCTGTTTCACTTTTGCACCAACTAAACCCCCAACCCACTGTGGAGAAGGCAAAAAAATAAAAAAATCCGCCTCGCCTTGGCCAATCTGTCAGTGAGGGAAAAATTCCTTCCCACCCTCCATGAAAGGAGCTGTTAGAATAATACCCACAGCAGATCATGATAAACCTGATATTTAACTGCTGCCATGGGTGGGAAGGTGAATGCTGCTCAGCATGATCTGAGTAAAAGACACTTTTCCTGCACTGGTCTGACTATAAATAATCCCTCACTCTCTTCTGGTCACCTGGTGGAGGAGGATGGATCAATGTCCCTATGCTGACCTGGTGTGGAGCTGCTGCAGCAAGTCATTCTCTTGCTCTCTAGCCCTTCAAGGGACTACACCTTACTAACCAGACAGACAATGGCCCCCATCGCTTATTGAGAGGTGAGACCAATCTCTACAGAACCAAGAAAAAACCCCAACTCATTCTGGTTTTAGATCCAATTTGGAAACAGGAGCTCAGAAGCAGATTTCAGACCTCCCACTGATCCACACTCCACTATGAAATTTAATATGTTCAGATTCTAAATTTAGAGATGGAACATTGGCTTAAATGAATCACTGTCTGGACTGGGTACAGTAATCTTATGTCAGGAGATCTTAATCTTGGACCTTCAATCCTCAATTCTTGCTGAGCTGTGCTTGGTGCAGGACCTCATGGGTGTTGTGGGGGTGAGGGGAGCTCAATCTGCCTTTATGTCACCTCTGTACTTTCCTGATTCCCAGGACCCAGGAGCCAATTTAGCCTCAGTTGCAAATTAGAGGAGGTCCAGGGAAGCTTTAATTCATGCCCACTGAGAAGTGCTGGAGAGCAGCTGTACTCCAAACACATACACACACCCTCCAGCCAAATCACTGTTGCTTTCTCTCCCCTGCATTCCAGGTGAAAGAGATTAAGCTGCTCCCCTAAATGGAGGCAGCACTTTCTGTGATCCCTCACACCAGGAGGCATTCTGCTCCCACTTTTATACAGTGCTATGCCCACATGGCTCATGTGAGACCTCTCTTGATTGATGTTGAACGTTAACTACATTTCATGTTTCAGTACATAATTTCCTGTTTAATATTTTATAAGTAAGGAAAGTCTTTCTTCTGAAACCAGGAGAAAATTTAGAGGAAACCAATAATTAAATAGAAAAACAACTTATTTTCTGTGTCTGGAGCATATATGTATGAGAGGGTGTTAGGACTGTCAAACTGAGTATAGTACAATACAATTGTTCAAATAGGGAATCTGTAGAGAAGACAGCTTCCGACAAAAGCATAAGCAGACTAAGCAATTGCTTATGACCCCAAGCAGCTCAAGGGAGGCCTTGTTTGTTTTTTTATTATGTGTTGGGAGGGGGGATATTCCTGCTTAGGGCTCCCAATGGGATAGCACTGGCACTCAGTATCTTTTTTCTGTTTAGTCTCAGAGGGAAGAAGTTGTAAAACTTGTATTCTTGTATATTTTCCTCTTTGCTTTGTTTTCAGTAAATCTTGGTGTTAGAAAACAGATTAGAGTCTGATCTTTTATCTTCATGCTCACAGGAGCATGGAAAATCCAACATAAATATCAGTTAACCCTTCACAACCTTTTTACGCCATCCCGTTCCAGCAGTCACAACAGTATTTGTGAGTGGGGGGGGATCACTCTTGGGGAGCCTGAAGAAAATAATCAGCTGAGAAAGCAAAAGACAGATGGAGGTTGGGAAAGCTGCCACCCTCACTGCTGGAAAGTCTAACTGCTGCCAGGTTCTTTGAAGTTGCCCACCATTTGTCTGTCTGCTTCTCACTTTCCCCTAGATTTTGGTAGGAGCAGCTGGCTGTAGATGCAGCATGAAGGGAGACAGCTATCTGCCCAACCAAGAGAACAGTTAGCAGCAGTGGCTACTTTTGTCAACCATCAGGAGATGAGGTAAATACGGAGACATATTGGAGGAGAAAAGAAGCATAGTTTGAACATAGTTTTAGTAGGGTAGTAAAATGGGCAGGGACTTAGAAAGTGAAGGCACTTAAAAGTCGTATGTGTGAGGTACTATGAATTTGTACCTAAGAGCTCAGCTAATCCCTGCTAGTCTTTATCCTGAATCTAGTGTAAATGCCAGTGCAAATTACTTGACTCATACTTCAAATATCTGAACTATCAAAGATCAGCAATCCAAGTATTTACACACAGAGCAATTACTACATTGAATCATCTCTACCAAAAATACCCAGGTTGCCACTGGAGAAATATGCATGTAAAGACCCAGCCTCACAGTATCTTGCTCAGATACCATTAGATATTCATGTGACGTTCTGGAATAGATAGTAGCAATAATGACCTCTGAGTAAGGCTTTTCATAGCAGTTAATGAACTGGGTGAAGGGCCTGCAGCATTTTGTTTAAAATTATTCATGCCACAGGAAAGAGAAGAATATGAAAATATTCTGATGCCATTGTTTAAATTTAGGATGTTGTTATGATGTGACACATATTGCCCTGAAGTACATTTCAAACACTGTGTGAGTTCTGTGTTATGACAAGGAAGTCTGCTTGAAACCAGAACAAAGGAAATAATCAAGGTGTTAAAGGAAACCAGACTTTATACCTAGAAGTAACAATTATTTTTGAATTTTATAATCACAGCCAAGTTGAACTTCAGTAACAATTTCCAGGTGAGAGGTACAATAAGTCCACCCTAAGGTTAAATGTTCAGAACTTTAAGCATGAACTTCAAGTCTAAACTAGATCCACAGGGTGCAGGTATTTATATTTGAAAATATATATTGGCACAATAGAGTTCGACGAACAGGGCAAGGACGAAGGCATAACAAATATTTATACAATGTAGGTGCAGCATGGGTGGACTTTTCAGTTTAGTCATTCATTTGCAATTTTCACAGTGGCAAATTATGTGGTCAGTGCCCGTTATTCTTGTGCAAACCTGGAAGTATTACCATGTTAATGAAGTAATTACTGATATTATTCAGTATATACACATGCATTAAAGCAAGAAAGCCACTACTCATACATTTTAGAACTGTTAAGATGCTTTTATGGGTTTTACGAAAAAGACTTCTACAAAGAACAGAAGGGGATATTTTGCAGTGGGCAAAATTATAGGAACAGTAATGCTTTTAAGGACCATGTAGAAAAACAATGTCAAGATTTGGGTTTAACAAACTGATTATTGTGTCTGGAATCATGGTCATTGACACAAAGAAGATATGAGTTTGGTTCCAGAATGAGGGTCCTTATCCTAAGCTGGCAGGATCTCTGCTGGATGGAATGACTGTATTAATCATGGGTTCCTGCAGAAGGGGTAAGAAAAGGAGGACATACTGGTAGTGCAAAGAGAGAGTTTCGAGGTCCTGCCTTGACAGTAAAAATACAGGGTGAAATCTTGACCCACTGAAGACAATGTTAAACTTTCTATGGACTTCACTGGAGACAGGATTTCACCCAAAAGGTTCACATGAAAAAAACTTTAACAAGGTACACATAGAAAACAACTTTAACAATTCAGTCCTGAAACTGAGTTGTGCTCAAAGCAAGGAGTCCAAGGAGTAGGGTGGGAAGCAAGGGTGGCTTTTTGCTGCCTTTGTAAACCCCAAATTGGGCCCAGTTTGAGGTCTGCTTCTTCTTTTGTAACAGGTTAGCATAACCTCAGGATGAGTATGCTTCCAAGGGAACACTTCATTGTTGAGGAATAGATAGGGTACAGAAATCTCCTGGTAACAACCTGTGCTGATGTCAGAACCAGATGGTTAAGGGTTAATGCCTCTTTTACCTATAAAGGGTTAAAAAGTTCACCTAGCCTAGCTAACACCTGACTAGAGGAACCAATTGGGGAACAAGATGTTTCAAAAGGAAGGAGGGAAGTTTTTCCTTTGTTTAGAGTTTCAGTTTCAGCTGGAGTGAAAAAGATCAAGGAACCAGCCTCTTATCAGAGTAGTAAGTTTTAGAAAGGAATAAATAAGTTTATGTTTATTTCTTTGTAACTTGTCTTATGCAATTAGAGGTAGAATCAAATTGAGTATTTGGGTAATTTTTTGTGTAACTAAATTTGTGCCCAGGGGAACATCCTCTGTGTTTTGAATCTGTTGCCTGTGAGAGTAGCTGGTATGCTAATCTCTCCCAGAGGGTTTTCTTTTACCTTTCTTTTCTTTAATTAAAAGCCTTTTTCTTAATACCTGATTGATTTTTTCCTTGTTTTTAGATCCAAGGGGGTTGGATCTGGATCCACCAAGAGTTGGTGGGAGAAAGGACGGGGATGGTTAATTTCTCCTTGTTTTAAGATCCAAGGGATTGGATCTGGACTCACCAGGGAATTGGTGAAGGAGTCTCTCAAGGCTACCCAGGGAGGAGAAGGTTTTGGGGGGAAAGGGAGTGATCCAGACACTGACAATTCTGGATGGTGGCAGCGATACCAGATCTAAGCTAGTAATTAAGCTTAGAAGTGTCTATGCAGATCCCCACATCTGTACCCTAAAGTTCAGAGTGGGAAAGGAACCTTGGCAGCTGAGGTCTCCATATGGGTGGTTTTGAGCCATCCACACCAGCTCTATCTGCCTATGTTGCATTCTAACCGGTGACCTATAGCTGAAAGCCTCTTGGCACTTTGAGTCATTAAGTTTGGGCCATTAAGTTTCTCCTTTGCTGGTTTATTTCCACAAAGATAGTTGTTCCCAGATATGATAATTTAAGGAAATAAAATATTAAGTGTGTGTTTTTAAGTGTTGGGTATTTAATAGTATGTTTGGTATATCTCAATGTACAATGATCCAAATGTTGTATCCGATTTGCTACTATTTTATGTAAGTGACAGGTATTTATGTTGCCAAGTACCTGAATTCAAATGAGCACAGTGTTCAAAGTATAATGGACAAAGCTGATTCAGATCCAGGTTCTATTTTATTGGAACGATCTATGTATAGGATTGGATGGACAAATAAAATGTTCCACTTTTGCCCCATCTCTAATTACTAATATATTTGATTTAACATGAGTGAAAATAACGACTCAGAATGCCCAACCCAAAATAATGTGCATAGTATTTGTGACTTCATTTTTATAATCATTTGTTCATTATTTTCATTACTGATTTAGATAAAGGAATGGAGAGTATGCTTATAATATAATGGGAGGAGTTGCAAATGCATTGGAAGATAGGATTAGAATTCATAACGACCTTCACAAATTAGAGAATTGGTCTCAAATCAACAAAATAAATTCAATAGAGACAAGTGTAAAGTACTACAAAGATCTGAGGGTTACAGTGGCTTGCAAATTGAATATGAGTCTGTTTACAGTTGTGAAAAAAGGCTGATATCATTGTGGAGTGTATTATCAGGAGTGTTGTATGTAAGACACAAGACAGCAATTGTCCCTTTCTATTCAGCACTCATCTTGGCTTTCCTGGAGTATTGTGTCCAACTCTGGGTGCTACATCTTTGCAAAGATGAGGACAAATTGGAAAAAGTCCAGAGGAGAGCCATAAAAATGATAAAAGGCTTGGAAAACCTCACCTATAAGGAAAACTTAAAAGAACATGAGCATGTTTAATCTTGACAAAAGAAGACTAATGGGGGACATGATGACAGCCTTCAAATATGTTAAGGGCTATTATAAAGAGGACAGTGACTAAGTGTTCTCCATGTCCACTGAAGGTAGGAGAAGAAGAAGTAATGCAGAAAGGAAAATTGTGGTTAAATATTAGGAAAAACTTTCTAACTCTCAGGATAGTTAATTTCTGAAATAGGCTTCTAAGGGATGTTGTGAAAACCCTTATCACTGGAGGTTTTTAAAAACAGGTTTGACAAACTGTCATAATCAGGGTCCAGATACTCCATAGCAATAACAGGAGCTCTGAAGCCCAAGGAATAACTATTTGAATCAATTGATGGTGTACAATATTATTTAACTATAAAAGTATACTGAGTAAAGTAATTTATGAAAGCTGGTGACACTTTGGTCATGAGTATCAATTGTGATGTATGTAGGGATTGGGTAGAAAGCGTTATAGATGTGTGCTGGAAATATGTTCTTAAAATATGTTGTGGATAGAGCTAATAAAACCCAGCCTGCCCTAGACAAAGGAAAGTCTATTTATCTGTTTGACTTGGTTACAGGCAGAGGATAATGAAAGCACATGTATATATGAAGTAAACAAAAAAATCAAGTTAAACAAGCAGGATAGAAGATCACTTAACAAACAAATTAGGGGCCAGAATCTTCACCTCAGGATATTATCCTGGCTATTGAGGTAGAGACACGGACTTTGAATAATATAAGGGTGGTAAAAAGACCTTGCAGTTATCCATCATTGAAGGGATGGTACAATATAGCACCCCTTGAGCCTTTGAAAATTGGATCCTTCTTGGGCTGGAAAGCAAGATTTTCTGGGGATTTAATGTAAGTGAGAAATCTACAAAGAGTGTAACTTGCTGAAATTAAGTTTTAGTCTCTAGAAAGTGTATTTTGTATTGTTTTGTTTATAATCCTAGATCTCTCTTTTATTCTTGCTTAGTATCAATTAAATTTCTGTTCTTTGTTAATAAACTTATTTTTGTTTTATATCAAAATCATTTCAGTGTTGTATATTAACAGTGGAGGGTGATTCCTCAGCTAACCTAACAGGCTAGCGTGTGTCCCTCTGGAGGCAGCAAACTTAATAACTTCTCTGAGAGTCCAATGAGAGGGACTGGACACTGAAAAGAGATGTCTCTGGGGAACTTGGGAATTGGGGTGCACTGATTGTTACCTGCAAGACAAGGTATGGATTGACAGAGTCTTGAAGAGCTTGCTGGCAAGGCAGACAAAAGGCTATGCCAGGGAGCTAACACATAGCTTAGCACCAGCAAAACTCTCACTTGCTGAGGCTGAGGCTGTGTCTACACTACAAACTTATATTAACTCCAGTTACATCAGCATATAGCCACCACGGTTAGTACATCACATGTGTGAGTGCATAGTTGGCTTCTTATGTTGTCAGTGCATGTACTCACCAGTGTGCTTGTATTGCTGCAGAGTGCAATAAACCATGGGTAGATAACCCACTGTGCTACTCACCACCATCCAGCACATTGTCTTTTGGGAAGTTTTGGCATGCATAATGGGACCAAAAGTTGCACAGGGAGTCAACTTCCCAGTTTGCAATTGTGTCCATCCCATAATGTTATCTATATCCTAGAATTTTTGTGCATTTCTTCAAAATCCCATAAATCCATGAAGACCTCCTCACCACCTGCCATTTCTGACAGAAGCATGGAGCCTGCACAGCTCTGCAGTATTTTCGTAAATGTTGCAAGCACAGTGCTCAACATGATTCTGAAGTATTTGCAGAGCTTCAAGAAGAACCAAATGATTGGGGATCATGATGATTCCTTGGAGGACAGATTGCTGTGGGACACAACAAGAACCAATTCAAGGTTGTTAGTGGCATTCATGGAGCAGCTGCAGATAGCGGTGCACTGCTTCTGGTACCGAGAAACAAGCACTGATGGGTGGTGGATCATATCGTAATGCAGATTTAGGATGACAAACAGTGGCTGCAGAACTTTCAGATGCACAAGACCACATTTCTGGATCTGTGCACTGACCTCACCCCAGACCTCTAGCACATGGACACCAGAATGAGAGCTGCACTGACAGTGGAGAAGTGAGTAGAGATTGCATTGTCTAAACTTACAATGTGAGATTGCTATCACTCAATAAGGAATCAGGAAATTCACTGTGGGGCCACTGTGATGCAGGACCATTCATTGTTTCTTCCTATGCAGGACTCTGATTCTTGGCAATATACAGGATATTGTGGATGAATATGCAGCAATGGGGTTCCAATGCAGTGGAGTGATAGATGGCATGCATATCCCTATTTTGGCACCGGACCACCTTGCCACTGAATATTTCTACAGAAAGTGCACTTTTCTGTGGTAATACAACCATTGGTGTATCACTGGGCTTGCTTCACTGACATCAGTGTAGGCTGGTACATTATGCTTGCATCTTTAAGAACACAGCAGTGTTCAGAAAGCTACAAGAAATGGACTTTCTTTCCCCATTGGTGGATTACCATTGGGAATATTGAAATGCCAAGAGAGATTGTGCTCCCCTGGCTCATGAAGCCATATGCCTGCCACCTCGACAGCATTGGAGAACAATTCAACTAAAATTCAATCTGCTCAGCAGGTGCAGAATAACAATTGAATGTGCTTTTGGTCATTTGAAGAGTCGCTGGCAATACTTATTCACAAGATTAAAGCTCAGTGAGAAAGTCTGCCAATTGTTATAGCTGCCTGCTGTGTCCTGCAAAATATATGTGAAGGAAAAAGGGGAAAAGTTTCAGTTGGGCTAGAGGGCAGATGTGGTGTGGCTGTCTGCTGAATTTGAACAGACAGATATGAGGGCTATAAAAAGAGCTCAATGTAGAGTTATATAGCTCAGGTAGACTTTGAAAGACCATTTTAACAGTGAGCCAGAGTAGTGTGTGTTGTTGTAGTGTATTCTACTCCTCTGTGGCCTGATAGGAATCATGTGGTGATTTCAGTACACATAGGACTATTACTATTACATTGTCCATACACCTATTAATTTTGTTGGAGAATGATCCTATGAGTTGTGTGACAGCTTTCATCCAGACCACATCACATGATCCATTATCTACAGCCAAGCTCTAAGACAACCACATTTGCTCCAATCCCTCAGACAGAGACAAACACCTACAGGATCTCTATCAAGTGTCCTTAAAACTACAGTACCCACCTGATGAAGTTAAGAAACAGATTGACAGAGCCAGAAGGGCACCCGGAAGTCACCCACTACAAGACAGGCCCAACAAAGAAAGTAACAGAACGCCACTAACCATCACCTACAGCCCCCAGCTAAAACCTCTCCCGTGCATCATCAGGAATCTACAACCTATTCTGAAGGACAACCCCTTATTCTCACAGACCTTGGGAGACAGGCCAGTCCTTGCTTACAGGACAGCCCCCTACCTTGAAGCAAATACTCACCAGCAACTACACACCACACGACAAAAACACTAACCTGGGAACCAAACCCTGCAACAAACCCCAGTGCCAACTCTGTCTTTATATCTATTCAAGGGACATCATCATAGGACTTAACCACATCAACCACACCATCAGGGGCTTGTTCATCTGCACATCTACCAAGGTGATATATTCCATCATGTGCCAGCAATGCCCCTCTGCCATGTACATTGGCCAAACTGAAAAATCTCTACACAAAAGAATAAATGGACACAAATCTGACATCAGGAATTACAACATTAAAAAACCAGTAGGAGAACTCTTCAACCTCCCTGGTCACTCAATAAAAGACTTAAAAGTGGCAATTCTTCAACAAAAAAACTTCAAAAACAGACTCCAACATGAAACTGCAGAACTGGAATTAATTTGCAAACTGGACACCATCAAATTAGGCCTGAATAAAGACTGGAAGTGAATGGGTCATCACAAAACCTAATTTTACCATACTAATTTCCCCCTACTGTTACTCACATCTTCTTGTCAACTGGTGGAGTTCCGGAGTCGACGGGAGTGTGTTTGGGGATCGGTCGCTCCCCACCGATCTGTTGGGCAGTCTCGACATACACTTACTCTCCTCTGACACAATAGAACTCTCCACAATAAGGATAAACCTCATCAGTCTAGGAGACAGAACTTTCTTGGGGGCTGGTCTGAAACTTTGGAATGAACTTCTCCAGGAATTAAAGACCACCACAAACTTCATACCACCTTCTGCTCCAAGTGCAAAGTGCATTTCTTTGACCTTGTCTTCTCTAATATAAATGTACAGTGACATGTATATTAAAAAACAAAAACAAACAAAAGACTTTGCTAATCCAATACATAAATTAAATCTAAATCTAAAGTTCCCATGTCACTTTTCCCAAGTGTAGCCTGGGTATCTTGACCTAACTGTTGTTTGGGGGTGGGAGGTTGGTTTGGTTTTTTTCTTTGGACAATTACTTTCTGCTACCTTTTTTCCCCCTGAACTTTCAATAGGCTTCAATAGTCTTCTTTTCCTATTTCATATTAGTGTTTTGAGTTCCCATGTGGTATTCAGTAGTTGCCACAGATGGTCTGAGAGATAGTTGCACACAAGTGGTGAGTAAAGTGATTGCTAGCGTTTATAAAGGTTTACTCAGGGAAAAGACCTAGAATCAAGGAAGGAGAATGGTGCTATACAAATGAAAAATGATTATACTACAGTTAACCTAAGTAATATCATAAATAAGATACGCAAATCTTTTCTCCCTCTTTTGCATAACCAGGAGTACTCCGAAAAAAGATTTGTTACAACTGTAATACGGACACAATGAAAAACTTCACTGGATGAAAAATGAAGGTTTAAGTGGCATTCCATTTCTGATGTCTGTTTCTTATTACTGTCCTCATTTCTTGTCAGGTTTTTATAGTTTTATCTATCCATGTCTTTGCAGTATCAAGAACATCTGTTTTATATATTTAAAGTAACACCAAAAATTGCTCTTAATTTTCTTTTATTGCAGATTCAGGTCAAGGCCATCATGCCTGGTCTAGTATTTTCTGACATTTCAGTCTAATGTATTGCCTTGCGATTGTCTAGTCAAATTAATCATCATCATGTTTCATCTGAAAAGGGTATTTTATCAAACAACCTGTCTATTAATTCAGTGTCAACAAAAGAAACATCCAGATCAGAGATTTCAAATTGAGAATCTATTATAGATAGACATCTGCTGATAATCTTACATGATGTGATTTAAAATACACATGTTCCTATCCAGATTTGGAATGTATTTGATTCGTGATACCCAGAGATAAGATTGAATGTGTGGTGAAGACTGAATTTATGGCAAACTATATGTATAGTAGTGAACATTGTGGTCTGAAAAGATTGTAGTGAACTTGACCAAATACCCATATGAACTAACTTGAATTGGCTACCACACCTTAAATTTACCATGCAAACATTTAAATTCATGCATGATTTATTTCTTGAAGTTTTTTCTTCTAAGTTCTGTTAAAGGTGTTGGTTATGATCTTTAAATCCTTGAAACTTCTAAGATCTTACATTGTTGGGAAACTGCTTAACAGCTAGTCTACATGATATAATCATACTGGAAAAAATTTCCATGACATTCCAGTATAAGAGTTATGTTTATGTCACTTTTTAAGGATTTAAGCTAAATGGAAAAAAGTGATATGGAATAAGACTCCATATTGGGAGTTATACAGGCATCACCAATGAAACTTTCCCAAGAAGACAAGCCTTAAGTCTCTTCCCGTTAACCCATCATGATAATTGATTTTATCTAGAGTGTACTTGCCAAACATATCCTGTACTGGCAGCAGAATATGATCACTATAAGCAGTTAGGAGTATTTGTCATCTCTCCTCTTCTGACAATTCACCATAGTCCAGGTTTGGCATCCTTTGGAATAAGGCATAGAAAAAACTTATTTAGGCAAACATTTTGATGACTATAGAGATGGACATGATGGTGATTAGGTAATCAATACCACTAGAGGTGGCTTTTATAGCTTCCAGATGGATAGTTTATGTATTTATTTAAAAATATCCAGAATCCTGGTAGTGAGCAGAATTTGGGTTTCATTGAATACCATCAATTATCCTGTGAAATTATGCTAAAATACAAAGGACATTAATATTCCTTTGAATGAATATAAGAATTTTTAAAATAGGACAAGAACTATTAAAAATGTAGTTTAGAATTTATTTGAAAATTGCATTTCCCAAGTTTTGGCAAATTGGAGACCTTAATGAGCTGTCTGACAGGGGTATCCGTATGAAAAAAAGGAAAATGTTAGAATACATCTCATAAAAACTGCAAGGTCAAATCGTGATAGCCTTACTGAGGTAAAATTCTTATTGACTGCAAGATTGACTGAAGTACTGAATTTGTGCAACTCTTCAGAATAACTACAATTACTTTAATTCAGCCCTGCCTACTATATATTAAGCACAAGAAACCATGTTTGTTTGTTTGTTTCAGAACAAATAATGCTGATCTTACGTTTTGCTTGTTAAAAGAAGGGGAGTTTATGTTTCTGGAAATAAAAAGTCCTAGCCTTCTGCCCTAGCACTGATAGTCATTGATATTTAAACTCCAGGGATATTATTTCCAATTTATCTCATATTTCTGCACTTTAGACTTTTCTGTCAATGCTCTACTATGAGGGATGTTAATTTGTAGAAAAGTTTCAAAAATATTCTCTCAAAGAATTATCTTTGAATGAAGCTATTCCCTGCCCATCACGCGTGCCCTTTGCAGTATCCAGTGATTTTATTTTGGTATGAATCACCATTAGTATTTAAAAAAAAATGACTACATGAAAGTTACTTTAATTCACTAAAATATCTTTACTCTCTGATTGCATCTTTCCTTTCACAAATGAGATGAAATGTGCCAAAAGTAATACCCAGTTTTGCTATTTTTAGAACCGGTTCTTAAAGTATTTGTTCCACAAGAATGACTGAATTAGATTAGATCAAGATTCAACACAGATGTGTTGATAGCTCCCTATTGTAAACATGTGTGTGGAATCTGCCCCTTGTCCTATTAGCATCATTCTTACAATGGAGGACATAAATTAAGAATCTCCTCTCTGAATATCAGGTTTCATGGTAATACATCCACTGACTTCAGAAAGCTCTTGAAAACCAAACAGATCATGAATTGAGAGAGATTTTTAATGGTGAAATTTGTTTCTATAATGTGCAGGTCTGTGACTGGAACCAACCTGCTGTAACAAAAATAAAGCACAGAAGGTCAATGGTATTTTCCTTTTTTATAATAAATCTTTTATAAAGGTTATGCCTTTCTTAATATGAAGTGCAGCCTACAAAATCTCCAAGTTAAGGTAATAACAAATATTAGAAGCTTTCTCAGGCCTTGCTAAACTGTAATCCACTTAAACTGGGGTGTATTAAAGGAGTATCCATGCCAAGAGCATGTGTCAACATAAAAGCCAAAACCTCTGATTTTAGCATCATAGAAAGCCAATATACCTTTCAATGAGAACAGTAGCATAATATGGACAAAAAAAAATTGGCAAGCAATAAGAATTTGCATATAATAGAGAAGGTATGGATGTACTGTTAAGTGTTATATGCTGCATGTAATTTAAGTTTAGGGCTATGGTTTCACACAAGGTTAATGACTGGCCATTTTGCTGAAATACAATTACCATATTTCCTCTGATGTATTAATCACAACTTAGATATAGATCAGGTAGAATTTCTGTTTTCCCTCTCCATGTTTTTCAAGTCTTCCATTATTTATGTTTTCTTTGTTGTTGCTTTACTTTGAATATGACATGCTTCCAAAAATACAATGAGCCAAATGCCCAGGATTCTTAAATACCATAATTGCAATAGTAGTTTTTTCTCATTAAAGGTGTAACTTTTTCAATTGAGTACTAAAGCATAAATGAAAATTTGAAGAAAACCTATATTTATTATAAATTGGTTGACAAATAACCAAAGAAACTCTAAAGAAATAGCTATATGAACCCAGGGCCAGTGCAACCATTTAGGTGACCTAGGCAGTTGCCTAGGGCGCTGACATTTGGGGGCACCATTTTCTTCGGCAGCGACTGCGGCAGCTGGATCTTCGGCCACCCCAGACGCCGCCGGCATTTAGGAGGAGGGAGCTGGAGCAGGGGAGCGAGGGGGGAGGCCACCTGCAGCAAATAAGGGGAGGGGGTGACATGCAGGGGAACTCCCTGCCCCAGCTCTCCCCTGCCCCGCCTCTTCCCCAAACACACTGTGGCCACTTCACTTCTCCCACCTCCCAGGCTTGCGGCGCCAATCAGCTTAGGTGCCGCACGCCTGGGAGATGGGAGAAGGGAAGCAGCAACAGCGTGCTCGGGGTGCTTGTGCTTGTGCGCGGAGCAGGTGTAAGCTGTGGCGGAGGGGGTGCCTCAGGGCAGAGGGTGGGGGTGGGGAGCTGCTCCAAGGGGGGTGCCTCAGGGCGGGGGGGGGAGCTGCCGCGGGGAGGGTGTTTCAGGGCGGGGGGAGCTGCTGTGGGGGGGCGCCTCAGAGCAGAATAGGGAGCTGCCGTGGGGGGGGGGCTCGGGGGGGGGCACGGGGGGGGAAGGACGCAAGGTGGAAGTTTCACCTAGGGCATGAAACTTCCTTGCACCGGCCCTGTATGAACCTGGTCTTTGCTATCAATATGAGCAGAATGCTGGGAAGTTGCTGTTCAGAAGTTAAACTTAATAAATTGTAAGACTTATCATGTTTAATTGATGGATTGTTTCTCTTAAATCTGCATAATTTAAATGTTATCTGCCATCTACTGGATTTACTTTATCTCCAAGAAGATAAATGGCTATAGCATATACAACACGCACAGCCTCACATAATAAAAGACTGGGATGAAATTTGTACTGAATTCAATAGTTTAAGTAGCTGATCCCCAGTGGATTGCAAAAATGACTATGGCAAGATGGATATCATCAAGAACTGTAAATATTCTGCAGTGACCTTATCATCTTGCAGCAAATGTACCAGATGGGTTTTCAGAAAAGGCTGGACATGCATAACAAGATAGTTAAGAAAGGGCTTATTTTCATAATCTCATCCAAACAGAAAACAGTTGAACATGCATGCAATTCTATAGTAAGCAATTGAGGATAGTGCATGCATGCTTTTTTATGTGGCCTATAGTAGGTATGGAGGATAAAGCCTTGTAAACCATTGGCCTGCCTATGAAATTGTCTTCTGTAACAACCAAGAATTATGATATCAACACTTGCAGGAGGAATTATGATGCCACTGGTTCAACATACTCTTTCCATGATAACTTTGTACCTGAGAAGGAGGGAAAACCTTTGGAGACAATGTAAGACCACATTGGCTTTGTATAGCTTGCTTGAGAAGGAACTGACTGACAATAGAAAACTATGCATACTCCTCAGACTTGTGCAGAATCCATCCACAAAACCTCACATTGCTAGACAATACCTGAAATGAGGATGAAGTTCAGCTTCTCCTGGGGAAACACTGGTCTCCTAGTCAATGTTATATATGAGAACCAAGTTTTATTCTTCTTGTAGGAGAAATAGCATGTATTCCATCTAGAGGAAGCTATGGAAAGAGAAAAAAACAGAAAAAAAGATTAGTGCTAAGGCCTCCCATTTCTGAGAGGTAGAGATCCTTAACCATAGTTCATCAGAACTAAAGTGTGGGTGAGTACAATTGCTGGAAGAGCTCAGGGAAAGGTTCCAGCAAGTAAGTCCAGTTAGGTCATTCCTTAAATGCTCAGGTCAAAGATCATATTGAGAACACTAACCCAGAAATCTTCCAACAAATTCAAGGTAATAATCACGTGAACTATACAGGAGAGTAGATTGTGACGAGGAATCAAACAGGCAAGACGAGTGTGTGTATAACAAAGCACAAGCACTATCTACAGTGGTATCAAACCAGGAAAGATCAAATAAGGGGCATAATTTCACAAAGCAAGGTGATGCAAAGGTATATAATAGCATAAGGACTCTTTCTGTAATAGCATTTGACAGAACTTATAACCTATCCAGTTAAGAGACCAAATCATGCAATACAATACAGTGCAGGAGGTCAGGCTATATGATCATAATAGTCCCCTTCTGGCCCTGAAATCCATATATCTATGAAAAAAAGTTAGGTTTTTTTTTTCAAATGGGAACAATAGAAATGAATACTTTAAAGTTGATGAGAAGAGAAATTATATAGAAAACAAAAACTGAAGAATATTTCTGGAAGGACTCCTGTAAAGTATGTAACAAAGGAAGAAGATGTATAAATAGTAGTTAATGATATTTGCTTTCTAAACGGCCTTAGGGATTTTCACAATGCTGCTGAGACCATTATCTGACAAAAAATTGTACTCTATCTTTTGAAATGCATTATATACCTATAGTATTTTTATCCTTGGGACCTGTCATACATTTTGAAATGATACTTTGTAGTCCTACCCAGTGCATGAGACCTGTGTATGGGAATGACACCTTTAAAAGCTATATATTATATGCCTTTAACAAAAACCTTTCTTTGTTTAAAACTAAACTTTTATTTTACACTATCAGAATTAGTACAAAAGGGAATAATGAACATTATAAGACATGGGAGAAAATATCTGAGTCTATTTAACTTCCATAGCTCCAAAATTTAATTATGTAATAAAATCATTCTGGAAGTTTTAAGACCTGGGAGGAATGTACTTTATATTTACCGCAGGACTAAATTGGCAGGATAATACTACCCCCCAAAAAAGCAACCAAATATATAGCCATCATTCTGATGCCACTTGTAAATCAGAGTACTTACTATAATACTGGTGTAAAAATTAGAATCAGAATTAGAATTAGAATCTAGCCAGAATCAGCATTTCTAAGTGCCTGTCACCATAGTAGCTCTGAAGTCCAGTGCAATTAACCCAAAATTTAGAATTTTGTTGTAACAATTTAACATTTGAACATTATCTGTAGTTATACTTTATATATCCAAGGAGTATATTTTTTTTAGCAAACTGTATTCCTGACTGGAAGAAGTACTCCTTATATTTTGCAAATTTCAGTACAGGAAACACACAATCACTAACAATCACTTTATTCTCAAATATTATACATGCTCACCATGCTCCTGTTGTGATGAAGATAGTATGGGAGGTATCAGTCTGAAAACCACACTGAGCAATGGAATTGATAGGAAAAGAACTTGATCAGAAAGGGAACCTGGAAACAAGAAATAGATTGCCTGAGGTTAAGAAATTAAACAGATCACAAGAGATGAAATATTGTGAAATAGGAAAAAAGGAAGAAAGAGAAGAGAAGAACAATCATAGAAATGAGTGATGGAAATTATTTAATCATCTAGACTGCTTCCCCACTACTATAAGTTTTATTCCATACAGCATATGCGGTCCCATTTATTTTTTTTAATGGCCCAAGAGGTTGGACTCCTGCAACTTCCCTTAGAAAGTTATCAAACGGACTGACATATCTCACTGTCAGGAAGTTTTCAGGAAGTTATTCAGCCTAAATTTCCTCTGTTATTTCCCATTTCTCCTAGTTATGGCTTCTTGTGCCATCCTAAACAATTCCTCTCCATGTTTGTTGTTCAGAGCCTTAGAAATATGTATACACTTCTATTTTCTAACTAATTGATTATCCTCCATAAAGCACCAAATACTCTAGGACCTGGTTACCTCAGACAGTGCCTCTACTCCTGAATCCTGTCATGGTATCTGGAAGCAGTGGAGCACTTCAGATGTTGGACTTCAGAATGGTGGACCTTGTGGGGGCAGTTTGCAAATCCTTAGCTCCTATGTATAGTCACTTCGAGCTGGTGGCTAACCAAGTTAAGACATGATAAAGGCACTTCTCCTGGGTAAGATTATGGATGTTAATATCCTCTTGATGAGTGATGTCTTGAAGTGACATTCCTGTTTTAATTGCCCCCCCTTTATTAGGCACAGTTTTATTGGAAGATGCAGGTGAAGCTGAGTGTGTATCTCAAAGTTTGCGCAAAATATGGTGTTTTAAATATGCAGCTACTGTCTGGACATTGCAATGATGGCTGGCTGATACATTCATATTTAGCTCATTTCAGTTTTTTTAAAAGAGACACTTATATCCAAATTGATCTAATGTTTCAGTCCAGTGATGCTGGATTTCCCTTAGTAGGATATGTGTCATGCTTGATTTCCCAAAGCTTATAGCTGGAGAGTCCATGTAGATACTGAATACACACAAGATATTACAAGAGTAAGATGTACATGGCAGGAAACAACATCTGTGGGTTTGGGGTTTTATTTTTAAGTCTTTGATATTTCAGCCTCCAAAGATGTCCCGGAGAGATTTTTTTGCTTTCTTTTTTACCTATACCAAATTCAGATCTGATCTGAATTTGCATAAAAAAAGATTTTATTATTGTTTTCCAAACCTGGCTAGAATCAGTTGCCCAAACTTGTCCTTTGTTTATCTCCTGTGTTTATACTAGTAGATGGAGGGCAGTTAGAATTAGAACATTTCGAATTTCTAATTGAATGAGACATGAAATACACATTAACAGTATTGGAGTGTGTGTCTACTCCATTGCATAGAAAATTGAAAATTTTCTCATTATAACTAATAACAACTGTGAAAATATGGTAAAGAAATATTGTCATGTGACACAAAAACAGATGAACAAACAATACAGTAAGTGAAAAAATCAGTACGCAGAGGAAACAACCGGATCAAAGAATATATCAAATATAACTATAGCAAATTCAGAAAAGAGTTAAATGAGGTCCTTAGCATAAATATCTGTCTAATTTTATCTGCATAGTAAGGATAGTTTCTTTAATGATGAGAATGAGGCAATAAATCCAATCTGATTCGTATATGTAGTACAGGATTTCCAATATAAGGCAGACAATATCTGGGTTGGATGCATATGGCCAGGATCTAGTTCCGTTCAACAAATCCAAGCATACTTGGGAATATTAATAAAGTAATTGGTGCTTAAAGTGATCTGAAAAAAGTGGGGGAGTCAATCATAATCTGGAAGTAGTGGCTTAAAGTGTGCCCTTCAGAGACTCAGTTCATTTTAAAAAAATTATCTGGTCTGTGACCTGTTGCACCACCTCCACCCACACTATCCCCTTAAACCTTGGGAGTAATGTTGTTTAAGAGAATACAGTTACTGATTCTTTGGATGGATTCCTCTGCAGCACAGTAAAGTAATACACAGTCTCTAGGGCCCAGGTCTACAAACAGCAGCTTCTTCCAGGGGTCCTCAACCTCACCGTCTGCCCCAGGCCCCACCACCACCCAACACCTTCCCCTAATCTCCCACCCCTACCCTGCCACTTCCCACCCACATTCTGTTCCAGTCCCCACCCCAATCCCTTCTCCCAAGCCCCCATTCCAACTTCTTCCCTCCCCTGCTCCCTCCCACTCCATCTCTTCCCTCCCAGTTCCTCCCCCTGCCCTGGGCGCGCCATGTTCCTGCTTCTCCATCTCCCCCTCAACACCAGCTGATCACAGTGGGAGGGAGGGAAATGAGTTGATTGGTGGGGCCAGCAGCATATGGGAAGCACTGGGGCGGTGAGCTGGCTGCTGGTGGTTGCTGAGCACCCACTATTATTATGGATCACCCAAAAAGTTAGTGCCTATGCCCAAATCCACTAACGGACTTAGGCATTTCAACGCTCAACCTAACATTTCATCATCTATAAAATCAATGGATCAGCAATGGGAACCACAAAGCCAGAGTTGGGCACCTTAGCTGCCTGTACAATATGCAGGGAAAGATAGGTGCATAAGAATGGGATCCACAAAAGCCAATGTGCTATGCAGGGAGCCACCTAAGGCCTGGTCTACACTGCGAGGGGATCGATCTAAGATACACAACTTCAGCTACGAGAATAGCGTAGCTGAAGTCAATGTATTTAAGATCACATTAAAATTACTTACTTTGCATCCTCGAGCCACTGAATCGACGGCTGCGGCTCCCCTGTCGACTTTGCTTCCGCCTCTTGCACTGCTGGAGTTCAGCAGTCGACGGGTGAGAGATTGGGGATCGATTTATCCTGTGTACATTACACCCGATAAATCGATCCCTGATAGATCGATTGCTACCCACCGATCCAGTGGGTAGTATAGACGTACCCTTAGATAGCTCATGGGGGATGCCAATAAGAAGAATGTAGCCTATGTCCTGTTCCTCCTTACAGTTAGGCACACTGCAGGGAGGATCTTATATCTGCTTGTGTTCTACAAGAAGGAACATCTCTCTTAGAGGCTGTCAGCTTTGGTATCTATGTCATTTCTTGCAAAAATAAGTTAAATCAGTGGTTCTTAACCTTTCCTGCAGCCTGGAACCCTTTGGTTCTCAAAATATGTTCTTGCACTCCTTAAGTCTAGATATATTTTTGTTTGTATATTACAGTGATCATTAAAAAATGTATAATGTTAATAAATACATAGGTTTGATGAAACAAAGTAGTTGTACTTATGTGCCTGTGCTTAATTTGTTTTTTCAATGATTTACCTTCAAAAAAAATCTGGCATGTCTTGCACCCCCAGAAAGGGCATCTCGCACCCCCAGGAGGTGTGTGCACCCCAAGTTAACAACCACTGAGTTAGGGGCTTACCTCACTCCACATAAAATGGCTGGAGGAGGAGGAGCCTACCTCATAACTTTTACCCAGTGGTTAGAGCACTCCCCCAGGAGGTCACTTGCTGGAGGATTCTCTGCAGCTTGAGGTCTTCAAACCACAATTTGAGGACTTCAGTAATTCAGACATAGGTTAGGGGTTTGTTATAGAAGTGGATGGGTGAGATTGTGTGGCCTGCATTGTGCAGGAGGTCAGACTAGATGATCATAATGGACCCTTCTGACCTTAAAGTCTATGAGTCTATGAGGTGCAGAATTGAGGTTTGATTCCTGCCTCAGCCTGATGGTGAGAAAGTATTTCAATGGGGGCCTCTGACACCTATCAGGACAGTGCCCCAACCAATGAGTTATGGGATACTCTGATGCAGGAGTCCCTCAATCTCTCCTGTTGAAGCTGTTCCACTTTGGCTAAACACATTTGGCCAGAGAGAGAAAAAGAGAGAATGACTGGGTAGCCTGATAGAAATCCCATCTGGCAGGATGGAGACCCAGTGCCCAATCCCCTGGATCCAGTGTTTATTAATTAGTCATACAAAGTGTAATGGCTTCAACAAGAGAGATTGAGGAAGCTCATATCAGAATATTGCATGGTCCAGTGGTTAGAGCTGTCTTGTGACGTCTGGGAGACCTCTGTTCAAATCAGGGGATTTGAACCTGGGTTTTCCACATCCCAGGAAATTGCTTTAAACAGTGGGCTAAAAATTATAAGGTATGCACATATCTTCCTCCTCTAGCCAGATTTTACATAGGTGCTCTCAGAACATGCATAGTGGATGAGTATCATAAACAAGTTAGTTCTTCTCTACCCATCTTCCCCTGGTTCATGTATTCCACTGGAGCTGAGGTGGGAGGTAGGAGCCTGAATGTCTACAGTGAGGCAGCAGTGAGTGTGTCCTGTGGCAGAAACTTAGGCAGGTAGGGAACTTTTATTCTAAAAATTTAGAGGCCAGGTGAATTTAAGCACATACAGTGTTAGTCAGCAGCCAAGTGGGAGTTTTGTGGGTTGCAGGGGAGCTTAAAACTGAGACACAGGAACCTAATTCTGAGATTTAAGTGCCTTTGTGGATCTGGGCCTACATGAATAGTTGAAAACCAGATAAAAGCTTATGAAAGAGGAAATTGTGGTTTGGTCCTAGTTTTAATATCAGTGTCCACATAACAAAAAGCAAAACAAAATACCACCTCCAAAGATGGTATTAATTTGAGAATAAAATAATTGGCCCATGACAGTAGTTTTAGAAGAGACGCTAAGGACAGGAAAAGGAACTATGACTCAAATGCTGGATCATACACATGTAGATGGACTTCTATGCCCAGTAGAATTCATTACATTTAGTTGAGGTCTGCTAAAGCATAGGTCCAAACCATGCATTGCACTGGTTAGTGTATATTACAGTTCCCCCTGAGGGTCTGAGTATGTCCTACATCTTGGCTAGAGCGTCTGGCTCAAGCTTTTAGCAGTGGAGATCCCTGGTTCAGTCTTAGGTGTTGGCAAAGATGGTGGTAGTAACACAAAATCCAGACCATGAACTAACTACTAATATAGAAGAATAGAAAAACTTATTCTACTGCTGTTTATGCTTTCCTATTCTGTGGCTAATCAGGGCCAGATTCTCAGATGGAGCTGAAGGCAAGGAAGCTACACTGCTTCACACCTGTCATAAACAGATAGCTAAGGGTTAATGTCTCTTTCACCTGGAAAGGAGTAACCTGAAACACCTGACCAGAGGACCAATCAGGAAACAAGACTTTTCAAATCTGGGTGGAGGGAAGTTTTGGGTGTGAGTTCTTTGTCTTGGGTCTGACCCTCTCGGCTATGAGAGTGATTTTTCTATCTCCAGCTTTCTAATCTTCTGTTTCCAAGTTGTAAGTACAAAAATAGTAAGGCAATAAGGTTTATATTGTTTTCTTTTGTATTTACATGTGTGTAGTTGCTGGAGTGTTTTGAATTGTATTCTTTTTGAATAAGGCTGTTTATTCATATTTCTTTTAAGCAATTGACCCTGGATTTGTCACCTTAATACAGAGAGACCATTTTAATGTCTTTTTCTTTCTTTTTATATAAAGCTTTCTTTTTAAGACCAGTTGGAGTTTTTCTTTAGTGGGGACTCCAGGGAATTGAGTCTGCAGCTCACCAGGGAATTGGTGGGAGGAAGAAGTCGGGGGAAAATCTCTTTGTGTTAGATTTACTAAGCCTGACTTTGCATATCCTCTGGGTAAAGGGGGGGGATTAGACCTCTCGATACTTCTGTTTCTAGGACTGGAAATAGGGAGGGTGGAGCCCCTCTGTTTAGATTCACGGAGCTTGCTTCTGTGTATCTCTCCAGGAACCCAGGGAAGGAACACCTGGAAGGGAGAAGGGGGGCGGGAATGGTTTATTCCCCTTTGTTGTAAGACTCAAGGAATTTGGGTCTTGGGGTCCCCAGGGAGGTTGTTGGGGGGACCAGAGTGCCCCAAAACACTCTAATTTTTTGGGTGGTGGCAGCTTTACCAGGTCCAAGCTGGTAACTAAGCTTGGAGGTTTTCATGCTAACACCCATATTTTGGACGCTAAGGTCCAAATCTGGGAAAAATGTTATGACAACACCCGCTGAGAATCTGGACCTCAGTGTCTTGGCCTGTCACTCTAATATCATTCACAAACATTACATTTGTTTACAAAAAATCATTGCAGCAGAATTATTCTATTTTAGTAGTTTAAGAAAGAGATTTAATTTGTACTAAGTATTTTACCTTGGATTTGCCTCAAGACTAGAAGTGATTCAGTAGGGCCTTGTTATCGCTGTTATAGGCTGCACCTGTGGGGACAGGAGTCCACCCTAATTGGCATGAGACTATGAAAATGAGTCCCAAGCCCTTATTCAGGGAACATGATACTGACAAAGGAAGCTTAGGTAGCCTGATAGGAAAAGTACTGAATAGAGCCGTAGTTATTAGCGAGCCTTAAAAGCTCAAACAGGGAAACCTCTGCATTGAAGAAGGGGCTAGGTGGGAACTCAGACTGCAAAATCCTTCTGTTGAGAGAGAACAATGAAGGTAGTTCAAGCAGAAAGAGCTGTGCACACAAAGGAATGTTAATGGAGTCATGGCCTTAGAAGCTGTTAGAGTTCTTAGCATAATATCAAGTTTGGGAAAGATATATAGGAATATCTTCACTTGCTTCAGAGGCAATTTATATTCTTGCTAAGATTATTTAAGATTTGGATGATACTGTTTGTAGGGTCCCTTTCTAACCAGCACCTTCCCAATGGAAATATTCAAGTTCTGCTTATGTCTTAAGCTCTCTGTTGGCAAGTGTTATTAGACAGGCTCAGACTAACAAGTTTCAGAAAACACTACCTCCCCCAAAACAATATGACCATTATATTTCTTAGGTTTTGAATCAGTCAGTTAAATAGAATTTCTGTTGGCATATCAGCTCACTGTCCAACTGACAATGATTCCTTGATGAAATTTAAAATTAAGGAAAAACTAATTTCAAACCAATATGCTAATTTAATAACTATTTTATTAACAATGTACAGTGGGATTTTCAAAAGCATTGACAATATAGAGCTTTTCAAAAGCTCCTACGTGACTTTTAAGGGACTTGCCATCCTATATCACTTAGGTATTTTGGAATATCTCATCTATAAACCTTTTCAATATCCAGTTTATATTGCTTTTTCACTTTTGAAACTAGTACAGGTTTCACAAGTTGCATTTTGATTTGATTTCACATAGATTAAAATTTAGCATAATAGTAATTGCATTAATAGACCAAGATTCTGCCCTCAAGAATAATCTTCCACTTCTGAAAACACTTTCTTTTCCTCTATGCATTTATTTAATGGATTCTATTAGAATAATTGATTAAAGAAAATTACCCCAACTGCAATTGTTGTTATAAGAGAAAACACATAACAGTGTACTTCTCTTGTAATCTTTTCCAAAAAGCCAAGTAAGTAGAAGAAAAATGAGCTTTATGCATATTTACTTGATTATCATGGGCTGATGATTCAAAAATGTATTAAATTCAATATCATATATTTGGTTGTAGAATATTCTATGAGCTCCTATCTTACCCTTATGTCCTTCAGTTGTATTTGTCAATTTGATTTTGTCATTTTTCATGGGAAACCTCTCATGTAAATGGAACATTGCACTCTTCTCAAGCCAGAACAAGTGCTTAACTCATATGATGAAAATAATTAACTCAGAATGCTGATTTCTTGGGCATTCCCTGATACTTTTATGCCTCCACTGGGGACATCACTTGATAATATATATATATTAAACATTCTAATTCTTAGTGATGAATGAACAGAAGTCACATAGTCATACCAGTTTAATCACAATTGCCTGTAATCCATATTAACACATTTCTTGACATTTCATGATCTTTTTATTTAACTAATTTAGGGTTATCTATTGTAATTTTCAGCATCCAACAGATACATATCATAGGACTGGGGATTGCCCAAATTTATTTTAAGGACTACGTTTTCTACCTAAATAGCCCTACTTGTTTTGTTTTTTTTTAACAGAAGAAATTATCCAAAGCTAACATACTTCTAATAATACCAAATGATCCATTTTTGACTCAGGAGAATTTCTTTCTACACCTACTATTAACTTGTGCAAGGATATGACTCTGCAGCAAATGGGAGGACATTCATGTCCCTAGACCTTCAGATTGAATTTCAGCAGTCTCTTCACACAAGATTAATGAAAAATGGATATATATGAGAAGTGAATAAACCCAAAAGATTAGACATCTTGGTCAGTTATAAAAGATATTGTATTACCCCTTTGCTGACCTTTATTACTCTTAGTTCTAAATTAACATGTAAAAAATAATAGTAATGTGAGATCATTAGAAAACACATGGTCTTTATAAGCCTTGATTGTGTCTTCGACAATTGTGATCAAAAGTACTTTACAATATGTTTAAGATTAGATGGCCTGCAACACATCTGGATAGATATATTGATAACTGTTCTAATAAATATAAGAACTTAGGGAACAAGGAATCATCCTTTTGAGAAAGCACTTATCTCCAGATAATTTGGTTTCTTTAGTATTATTCTGATTTATAAATGAGTGTTTTCAATTGATGTGATTCTTTATTCCATTTCAAAAAGAGTAATAGGAAAAGATGAATTCGCAAATGGATGCCTACATTAGTAAACTAGTCACAAGGTAATTAGGGCAACCATTAAAATATCAATATGCAAGTCTGCTGAGAGGAATATCTATTTGATTCATAAAGTGAGCTCCATGTAACATGTCTTAGGGTGTCCCTGAATATAACTAGTCTTGATTGTCTACAATTACTTTTGAGTAGACAGAGTTCTTCAATAATCAAGTTTCATGTTGCTAATTTGCCTTCAGTTATTTTACTGCAATAAAAGCCAGACTTTCCTACTTAGGATAGACTTCCTGGTAAATATGGAGATCCAACACAACATTATTGCTAGTGTCTGAGTTTACATAAGGATACATCCATGAGTACAGCTGATCAAAGATTACAAAAGCAGCGTTGGTGAATAGTCACTCAAATGCCAAACACCAGTTTAATTTGACCATAATTATTTGCCATTCAATACAATTCACCTGTTTAAGAAATAGTGTTTTTCATCATTGCATGTAAACAAAGCTATTCATAGCTTATTTGTTAATCATTATTTGTTGTTATCCTGTTTTTCCAGTTTAAGGCATCCAATCAGGAAGCAGAAACAATTCCATGTGACATAGGTGGCTACCACACACCCTGAATAATGGATAGTGACCAGCCAAAATAAGCAATTTACAAACAGTCTCATATGTAGGCTGATCTTTTTTCACAAACAATTCAGTGGATATTTATGGGAAATGAATATAACATCAGAAAACAGGGCTATTTTTGTGGGAGTACTGTTTCACAGTGAAAAATAACCAGCTCTGTTAATGAGCTAAAAAAGCTGAGTTTCTAAAACAATAAATAGAATTATTTTTTCAGCTACATAATTCAGCCAATTTCATGGACAATAGGAATTTAAATAAATGTGTACATTTTCCAGTGCATTGAAAGAGTGACTTCCCCCCCCAGATCTGTATGCAGAAATTGCTGCAAGCCAGGCTGTATATTTAGTGATTCAGTAGGTGTCATTCTTAGTTTGGTCAGCACTGAATCTTAGTCTTTGGTATAGTTATAGGGGCAACATGCCATCTTTCAGATGAAGAGTAAAATAAGAGTCCTGATCACTTGTGGTCATTAAAGTTCCAATGGCACTTTTCACAAATGCATAGGTGGTAGCACTGGTGTCACAGCCAGATCCCAGTTTCAGTGCTTATTATTTTCTGCTTCCCTAAAATTTCCTCTGTGGTTTCAGCTGGATATAGTATTCTCTTACTTCTGATCTGAAATGATGGTGTAATGTTGCTTTGTATGCACTTGAACAGCTCCTCCATTCTAACCCTGAGGTAAGTGTATTTCCTTGGTGCAAGAAATAATCCTCAGATATATGTTTGAGAAGAACATTAAAGTCCTTTAGAATGAAGTGTACTTCATGAATTTAAATTATGGTATTATTTTCTCAGTGTGTCAGGATTATTTTCTGTTAATCCCTTCAACAACTTCAGAAAACTTTGCTTGTTAGTAGTGATTGAGAATTGGTCTTAGAGGGGATGAAGATGCTGCTGCTTTGGCTGTGTCAATTCCCCTGTGGACTGACTATTCATACACATTGAGCTAGATGTGCATTTGGGGATTTCATTTTCCAATGAACTCAGAGAATGAATGAGCCCTGATCAGTCTATATATTGCAATGGAGGTAGCAACACTCATGGATACAATTATACTCACTTAACGACTCAGCAGTTCTTGTTTGTTAGCAAAGTTCTGCAATAGAAAAGGCTCAGTCGCTGACTCTCACTTAATGATTTCCCACTCAACAACTTTCCCCTTCCTTCCAGAGGACATCTGAGCTTTCCAGTCTGTCCTGTTCCTTGAACAACTAATGCAGATTATTAATCCCTTGCACGTTTGCATTATTCTCGTAATTACTTAGATCCCAGTCCGTTGATACAACTGTGAGCTAAATACAAAATTCTAGCAATTAATAAAAGTTGGATCATTTATAAAAGACTCTACAGTTTTCAAATCATGGAATTTTGGATTCAAGGAGGAGAAAAGCCTCTTTGTAAGGGTGGGTAAACACTAGCCCCATGAGGTGAAGACTACAAATATTTCAGTGGTTTCCAGGAACTTAGTAAAAATGAATAATCTGGAAAATCACATTTAGACCATAATAGTCTCATAGTTGGCTTCCTGAGGAGATGCAGGTTAGAGATTTTGGGTTGATGGATGTCAGAGTGTCAAAGAGTGAACAGGTATGATCATCATGCAGTTGGTATGACAAATCCTGGCATGCATAATTTATAGTTTTAAAATGGCAGAAAAAGACAATAGTGCCTAGAAACTGGATGGACAAACAAGAAGAGAGTCTTGTCAAAAGTTCAGTTAACAAAGGAGACTGTTTTCAAAGTTACATTGGTTAAATCTTTTCAGACAAATTTCCATAAGTGACTTTGCAATTGCTATTGCTTTTATGTGTATAATGCTTTGATACTTGGATAATGGGCAGCAGCTTAAGACTCCAAAATAAATAAAACAGACAGACAGAATTAAGGCTGCATGCAAGTTCCAAAAGAGCAGGTGTTGTACCAATTATATTAGACCAGTAAAAACCAGCAGGATCTTATTAAAGGGGACAAGGCAAAGATGCCACATTTATTCTGATAACAATTTATGACTAATAACTAATATCTTAATTCTTATACACACACATTATACCTATTACCTACACACACACACACACACATTCACATTATACCTAATACCTATACACACACACACACACACATTCACACACACAGACCCACATTCATCAGGTGTTCTGCAGCTGCTGCATAGTTACCAGTCCTGAAGATAGCTTAAGTTCATGGCTTGATTTTGCAGCTTGGGTTCATAGCTTGTGGCAGCTAACTGGCCAGGAAAGCTGAGCACAAGGCTGAGCTGGATCTCTGTTGGGCAGGCACTGATGTTCTTCCATGTTGGCAGCAGAATGTTACCCATAGTCTCTCATCTCACCCTTCTTTTTTATAGGCTTTTAGTTTGGATTCAAAGTCTATAGGTCTTGCTGTGTCACGCTGCCTCTGGGTTTAGATTGATCACCCATCAATTGCAGGCATGACTTTCAGCCTTGGACCTGGCTTTGATCTTCCTTCTGTTGTTCTGTTGTCCTTTTCTTTTTAGGGTGGATGCTTCTTACTTTGTTTAGGGTTGTTGTCTAGGTCTTCAGCCATTGGTATTTGAACTTTATCTCATCAGGACAGGCTGGGGCTGGAGGTTGATTCCATCATTCATACATACCTCATTCACACATCTAAACTAAACTAATAAGATTATAGCAGGGTTTGCAAAAATGAAGGTTGGAGGAAGCTTTTACAAAATGGAGTGAGTGTTTTAAAATGGGGTTTGAATTACAATATGGAACAGAGGTTACAGTATAGGCAAGTGTAGTGAATGGTGAACAGAAGTTACATTAATAAAGTGAACAATTGAAAACAATTTCATTTATCAGTTCTACACAGGCATGCCAATTTTATTATAATGCATTACATTTGAAGGAGGCAGACAGAGCTGTTTTGCTGTTAATGACTTTAAAAGTAGAGTTGGTCAGAAAAGGAAATTCCTTCCTGTGAAAAAATTCACTTTTGTTTTTCATCCTGAATCAGGAGCTGGCTCCTGGTGACCCATGGAGCAGAGTAGCAAGGGAAGGAACTGTCCAGCTCCCTAAGTAGCCAGTAGAGCCAGAAAGCCAGCTAGCTGGCTACCTGGTTATTCTGCTGCCCACCAGTCAGACTGCCAAGGACCCAGGTAGCCCGAGGAGGCGGGTGGGTGAACTAGCAGAAAACCTGCCTGGTTTCCATCAAAAGTTTCAACAGAACTGAAACTTTTCCATGGAACACTGTTCTGTCTGAAAATTTCCCACCTGATTTAAAAGCTAACTAGAAAACTTAATATATGAGGTTTTTTAAAGCCTAAACAATTTGGGCTTTATATGTTGTATTATATGGACGCTGTGGACCAGATCCCCATCTGGTGTAAACTGGCATGGCTCAATTGACTTTAGTAAGTTAACAAATATATATGTTGCTTTGCTCCCCTCCTCCTGCCCCAATCTAGCTCAATAGTTTTTACACTAAAAATGTTATACCGATATAATGGGGGGACACCCCTCTCCATTCTACAGTACTTCTCCAAAACACTACATGTGCCAAGAAAGAGTAAAAGATTAACATCCACCAAGTTTCTTATTTTGTTAATATGCACCTTAGATCAGGACAATATCTGTCTGAACAAGACTGGTACATATAGGTAGTTGGTTATTCCCATTCCTAAATGCTTCTCCGGAGGTATTTTATTATCCATATATGTCAGTTCAGGCTGCACATATTATATGTAAGGTCATATCTATGCTACAGATACTATATCAGCATAGCTATGTTGCCATAGCTATGGCAGTGTAACTAAAATGGTTAGGGGTATGCATTTTTCACACTCTTCAACCTGTAGCTATGTCAGCCTAAATTTTATGCATACACAAGCCTAGGCAAATCTTTGTAGAGTTTAGCTCTATTCATATATTTAACACTAGTTCACTTTGGAAATCTGGCCATTGGATGTCATATGGTTACAAATATCTTTTAAATGTCTGAGCTGTGAATATTTTAACATGTAAGGGCTGATTCTGACCTCTGAATAGTGTAAATCAAGAGTAAACTCACTTAAATCAATGAGTTTATAACAGTGTAAAGTGGCATAAGTGAGAGCAAAATCAACCCATATTTTTAGAGGTAGCAAACGTTAATATTCTTTCTCACTTATTGATTCTGGTAGCCAACATCCTATACTAAAAGAAGAGATGCACAATAGAGCTGGTTGGAAAAACTTCAACAGAATCATTTTCCACTGGAGAATGCAGTTCTGACAAAATTGAAATTCTTCACAAAATCATGTTGATTTTTCCAAAAATTCATTTTGGAGAAAAACTAAGGAAAAAATTCCTAAAATTACAAAATAGCTTGTTTTGGAATGAAAATGTTTTGGTTTTTCACTTTGAAATGAATATTTATTTTTTTAAATTTATTTTGTAATATATATTATAATATAAAAAAGTTAAAATCAAAACAAAATGTTTGTTTTGTCAAAACATTTCCATTGACCTGAAACTTTTTTTAACAGAGAGTGTAGAAATTTGGGGGTTTCTTTCCAATTTGGAAATCTCAAAATCGTTTGCAAATTGGAATTTCCATCCTTCATTCAACTCTAATGTACAAAAAAGGATATCAGGGTCTGGGACCTCTGATATTTTAACTATTTAATAGAAAGATGTTCATTTATAACTGGGTACTGGAGCAAAATTCTCAATGGTTAATAGATTCAATAGAACATTCAACCAACGTTCAGTCTGATTAAAATAATCAGATCCCATGTGCCTTAGAGGAAGGTGGATCAGGCCTAAGTTTAAAAGCCTTATTTTAATTGAGTGAAGATCTAAACAAAACCCGAGAAAAATACATTAGGATGAAGTTTTTCAATTACATTAAGACCTATAAGTACATAAACACCAGATTAATTTAATAATTATGTAGTATTGAACAAATGTTACCTATATTACACAATATAGAGTCCAGAAATTGAGATTAGGTTCACAAATCCTAGATTTTATGCTATAGTATTGACATTCATATGATTCACATTTTCATTTTGGGACTATTCTGCATGTGTTTTGTTGGGCCCTTGAAGTATTTCAGAATATTAAAGATGATTCAGAACCACAAAAAAGTCATGAATTCCAGACTGCATTTTTAATTCAACCTTTGTGTTGGGGGAAAGGAGCTGAGGTTTCAGTAATGTCAACAAAGAATGTAATTATGCTATGAACCATAGTAATATTATTGTCAGTTTGGAGTCCTTTGCAGTACTCCTTACTCTTCCAAATTCTCACTAATGTACTAGGAGATCTCTCAGAATGAGGGGAGCTGCACACAATCCTAATACAGTATATATGACGTGATGGGGAAGATTTCTCAAAAGTTACAGTGACTTTCGCTTCCACAACACCCAGGTCTGTTTGAAATTCCCATGCATTTTCTTCTAACAACTGCACTTAAAGTGTTTTGTCTTGATTTTGCTTAGTTGCGGGGGACATAGCCTGGGTGCATCTTGCCACAAAATAATTTGTTTCAGGATTTGCAAGAGCTATAGTTTCTCAGCATAACATCAGTAACCAATAGGGGCAGATATTTTACCACAATGAATTCAAATAATAACACAATTTGATCCAGCAGTTTTGACTCAGTCGGAACCACCTTTGAAATACTGAATTACTGTACTATTGAGACTACAGACATATGGATTAGAAAATGAGTTTAGTGAAAAATAGATGTAGTTGTATGAGGCAGATGCTGATCTTTGTTACATTAATATAAATATAATATAGATAATATACAATGAAAATAATATAAATCTGTAGTAATGTCACTAGCTTCAAGAGAGTTATTCTGGATTTACATTGGTGTAGCTGAGGTAAGAATCAAGTCCCTTATTTCCTTGTCACTCTGAACCAGTTTTCATGATGTCAAAATAATATTAATTGGTGGAAAAGGAAATGGAGAGATAACACACAGGGAAAACTGAAGGATGGAAATGTGGGGAACGCTAAAGTATAATCAAAGTTTATGAAAAGGTCACTGTCCATGCAGAGCAGCCACAGAGGATAATGGGAAAGCAGTCAGTTTCTAAAGAGGTTTATAATCACATGAGTTGTGGAACAGAGATTGCAGAAAACTTAATGGAAAGGTGGATAATGCAGAAAATTGCAGTAGAATACAAATAGCAGCTTTTAAGAAATCCTAAGCATCTTCACCAAAGGCAGCAAATCAAGAAATAATAGCTGTTTATTTAAAGGAAGATTTTAGACAGATAAGAATTTGAAGTAAAATATGACAGTGGATTCTGCAAATGTATTAATCTGTAAGTAGGTATTTCCAAAGTAGTTAAAAGCCTTGTCACCCAAGGTAGTGGAATGAACACTAGGGACAGGAGACCAAACTGAAAATCAAAAGCAGAATGAAAGACAAGATCTACAAAGTGCACTGAATTAGGTAAAACAAGTTGTGGTAGGGGCAGATTATTTAGTTAGTATGTTATAAAATACATGGAAGTGGTTCTATTGACTTTGGTCTGAGAAAAATATGAAGAGACATGTTACTCTAAATTAGAGATTCTTCTGTCAGTTATAATAACTAATGTATGTACAGTCATGGATGAATGACATCCAGAGGATTCTGATAGGTCACATAAGGTGGTACAGAGGCAAGCAGAAACATGCAATTTTTGGAGAAATAGCAGTACAACTTTGCTATGTGTTGAGAATGAATCGAAGAACAGCTGTTGTGAACACCAACTCAGAAATCCACACAGGGCTGCCCAGAGGATTCAGAGGGCCTGAGCCAAAGCAATTTTCGGGGCCCCTTCCATAAAAAAAAGTCGCAATACTATAGAATACTATATTCTCATGGAGGCCCCTGTGAGGCCCGGGGCCTGGGGCAAATTGCCCACTTGCTCCCTCCCCCACCCCAGGCAGCCCTGAATCTGCAAGGATGAGTGTTGGTTCCTTTCCCTGATACCAGGTGGCCATTAGGGAGCTGCTTTCAGACCCAAGGTTGTTGCAGTCCCATTCCCTCCATGTCACTGAGTTCAGCCACCACCATCAGCAGTCTGTTAGGGTTCAGGATAACATAAAACTCAGGAAAACAAACATTTCTGTAACTTGTATAATGGATCCTTTGCATTATGAATATGAAGATTTTTATTTTATTTTATATTGCTTTCTATCTTAGAATTTATAACAATGACCCATCCAACTCTGTAGACCAGAGGCTTCCAAACTTGGTTTGTGGCTTGTTCAGGATAAGTTCCTGGTGGACCACGAGGCACGTTGTTTACCTGAGTGTACACAAGTACGGCTGCTCGCAGCTCCAAGTGGCCGTGGTTCTCCTTTTCTGGACAATGGGAGCCGTGGGAAGTGGTCGCCCAGCCTGCGCTGCTTCCTGCAGCTCCTGTTGGTCAGGAATGGAGAACCACGGCCACTAGGAGCTACGAGCGGCTGTACCTGTGAACACTTAGGTAAACAAAGTGTCTCGCAGCCCACCAGGGCTTACCCTGAACAAGCACTTTACAGAGCTGAACAAATTATTTCTAATGAATATTTTTCTAACTGACCCAGGACATCACTGTGTAATCACTAGTCTGTTGCAAGTGGACTCAATCACTGGATCCCATGGGCTTCCAAGCCACCTGGACCCAGGTAGAGTGATTTAGTATTTAATTATTATTGTAATTGGTACTTGGTTTGTTCCTTGCCGATAATTGGTCACTGGTATTCTAACTGGTCATTTGTAATTAGTTTTCTACTTAATATAATATAATATAATATAATATAATATAATATAATATAATATATTTTGAAACAAAAAAGTCATTGTGAAATGAAAATATTTTATTTTGATTTTTTTTCAAAACAAATGTTCATTTAGATTAACATGTTCCTATAGAACATTTTGATACCAGAAAATTTTGACCATCGGTGCTGAGAATACCTGGCCTCTAACCTCCTCATAATTAAATTAAGGTACTGTCAGCTAATATGCTTCATTACCTCAACAGCCATCTTATCAGACAAGGATAAAAATGATCTCTAACCAGGATCCAAACTACATAGGCATTTATAGATCCAGAACAAATCTTTATATTGCAGCTGGAAACTAGAGCACAAGTGTACATTTCTTCCTCTGAGAAACACTTCACTAAAAATATCCTTAAACAAACAACCCTTCTGCACATTCAAAGTTTCCAAATGATCTTAAAGTGTAGCCCAATTTACAATTACAGTAACCTAATATTGAGGTAACATTGGTGAATATCAGTGAGTCAAAGTAAACATGCAAAAGGCAAGATTTAAAAAAAAAGATTAAAAGAGAAACCACATTATTGACCACTGTTGCTACCGGAACATAAAGAAGCATCTGAGTAGACAGCATAACTCCTAAGTTGTGAGCCTGAGTAACAAAAACCAGGCTATCTCTCTCAACTGATGGAGCTGATAACTCTTGCCATTTTTTCCAGCTTCACTCCCCCACCCCCAGCATAACCTTAATCTTCTCCAGACTGAGTCACAGACTTACAGCCAACTAACTCTCTTTCATTCAACACTTGAGCTAACAGGAAATTGCGTAAGCTGATCAACTGCACCAGCTGTTTCCAATGAAATAGAGATATAGGGCTGAGTGTTATCCCCTCTTGGATATACTGAAGTTCACACTGTTTCACTGATATGTTAAACATGAGGGGTGATATGATAGAACCCGTAGTCCACACAAAAGAGATCTCTGGACACATGAGTAATTGCTCAACACTACCCTCTGAGTCCTGTCTCCATAGGGACAATTTATACTATTTTAAAAGATGTAGCTGCCTGCAGATTCCCTGTGGACAATGAGGTCTATTATCCCATTTGTACATTCACTTAATAGGAGTTACATATGCAATACAGTGGGACAATGGACCTTATTATGTTCAAAAACATCTGTAGGGCCAGATGCACACTTGCTGGTTCAGGAAATGATAAACTACATAACAGGTAATAGCCTGGATCTGTGGACTAGATGGTATTCACTATGAGGCAGGATAGTGTTCTCAACAATAGCATAGCGTTCTACTCTATTTATGAGACGTATCAGTTGAAGGCTTATCTTAATGGGACCCATATATTATACTTAGATAATTACAAGAACATAGGAATTGCCATATCACATCAGAACAGTTTTCCATCTAATCAAGTATCCCACCTCTGCAGGTGGCAAGTACCAGCTACTTCCAAGGAAGAAACTCTACAGTAAGCAGTTGTGCTTATGTTTTCCCAAAAGGAAAATTTCTTTCAAACCCTTATTAGTTAGAGGTTTGCTTATTCCCTGAAGCATAAGGATTATTTCATATAATTCTTGTTTAGTTTATAAAAATGTTTTCTATTTATATCTCTGAATACTATTGTTATCCATAAAATGTCTATTATTATTATTATTATTTATTATTATTTTTTGCTGGCTGAGCTCTTGGCATGAATGATAACTTATGGCAATGAGTTCCACAGTCTAATTGTAGAATAGTGTAAAAAGCATTTCCTTTTTATCACTTTTGAATTTGTCAACTTTTAATTTCCTATGAAGTCTCCTTAACTACTCTGTGGGTGAAGAGAGGTTCCATACCATTCATTATTTGTATACTTCTATCAGTGGATTTTCTTTGAGTCCCAGCTTCAAGTTATCTCTTCCATTAGAAAAAAAACAAAACCTCTTTAATCCAGTTTAAGTTTTGTTTATGGCAGCAGATGATCTTCAGTATTGTCAAATATAGTTTCCTCTTTCATTTATCTTTTGTTGCCAAAGTCTGGTGAGGGATGGTCTTAAATGTTGAAATAGGTTTTTATTTAAAATCTGTTATGCTGCCTTATGTCTGGGCATATTAAAGTTGTAATCATATTGAACTAAACTGTGATATCTCTTTTAGTTGTTTTAGGATTTGTATATCTCATATTATATTTGTCAGGCAGAAACACAAAGTTAATAAGGGGTAAGATACTACAGTGGTAAGCATAGCTTTATAATTAACAGACACCTTTTTCAATAACATATTTTTTCTGTTAACTTCTGTAGCCTTGGGGAGGGGGAAGGGGGAATCAAATAAAATCCTAGACTAAAACTCCAGAGATTGTTGATCATGTTAAATGGTGCAACAATATCAGTTTATATATATTCTGTAAACCTGAGCCAAACTGACTTTTCCATACAGGTTCGCATAAAAATGAATAGTTTGGGCTCTATGTGGAACAAAAGATTGCTTCCTGAGAAACAGCTTATTACAGACTCAGAACACCTTCTGAGAATTCACTGGTCTTCTGCTCTCAATCAGCTCCTCATAAACTTTTGGAAATGAACATATGGGTCTCTAATCTTAAGGGGAAAAAAATCCAAGGCAGAAATGACCAATGGATTGTATGGTTAGAATACAAACACAGCAAAACAACAGCTTTTAAACAAAGCAGTGAGACAGAAATGTACCTGGAATAGACTAAAATAAATATTTTTTGTAACCTCTTTGGTAATTGTAAAAGGGTTTTATTTCTAATAGGGTGTGACAGATTTTTATGCAAAGGCCAAAATTTTCCAAATTACTTCAATTAACCTGAAATATCATTCTTGTGAAAATGATGAAAATACATCCTGTTAGCTCCAGGAGAAATTTACAATGGCACTCCAATAAACAGTATTTTTTTTTAATAAATGATCCCTTGTTGACAGAGAGACAGATAGCAGAAAGTCCATAATCATATGATAAAAAGCATCTTTATAGCTCATTATCAAGACTTTTGTTTTCCATTTCCCTCCTTGTGTAATTCTGTATGATTTAAGCAATAAGATAATAAGAAGATAGCATACAACATCAGCTCAGTCCCTCTTTCGCCATGTAGTGGGGCACGAAGTGCATCTCTGAAACTTATTTCAACTCGGGATGGGCAAAGCGATTTTGATAAAGTGCGGATCTCATCCTTACTCTTCAATAGTAACACTAAATCAGAGCCAAAGCTTTTTGAATTATAATAGGCTAGAATAGTTCCAGCCAATTGTTAATTCCACTCTAGAAGTAGATGTATATGTGTGTAGTTGGTTCAAGATCCCTGGCTCTTACTGACAAGCAGGTTTTGCTCCTTAATTCCTCCACCCAAAACTATGTAAATTATCATCCAATATTTTATTATCTGACGTACATTCAAGGTTTATATTAAAATCTCTGGACCACAACAGATCATCCAAAAGTTTCTGATAAAATGAACTTTTTGAGGCAATGTTTTCAAAACTATTAAATATCACAACAAAAACCAGATCATTTAACTCATGTGCTGGACCCTCCTTCCAGTCATGTTTATATTTAGCAAGGAGTTAAGTTCCAAAAGAACATAGTATGGACTGTACATTTTTCTGTCATGTTGCATACATGTCTGTGAAATAATAAGAATGTGACACACCAGAGGTGTATTTGTGACATGCCAGCCAGACTTAATCATGTTACAAGATTGCTCTGACATGGGGAAAGTAACAACTAGATAGAACTGGTCCATGCTATCTTAGATATTTCCTGTTGCATGCATGCCAAATGATGTAATGATAGCAGGAAATTATCAAACTGTTGATGATATTTGTACTAATGTGCAGTTCCCTCATACATTGTTCACATACCATCATCCCCATTTGGCGCCTCACTGAGGTGTGACTATTTTAGTTGTGATGTATAGTTATTTTTCATCTAATGTTTTGAGTTGCTTCTTGTTGATATGAGATGAGTGCATGGATATTTGAGTGGTGGTGTGAGGAACCATGGCTACAAGCCTCTAAAGTGTAGAATAAGATGCAGTGAAGCTGGGATACCTCATTAACAAACATCCAGCCAGATTTCAGGGTGTCTTTGGGAACGTGTAATCAAGAAGTGATTGCATACAAACAGCTAAATAGTCTTGATTGCCAGTATTTACTTTGTGATTTTAAAATTGGCTAAGCTATATAGCAAATCTTAATGCAGAAATAGCAAAAACAATAGACTTCTGTGCCAGGTCCGAGGCAAATCAATTGCCAGCAAGAGGCATAAATGTATTTATAAATAAGTTGTCTTAAACCCTAACATTTTGTTACCAACTAATGAAATGCCATGCTGGGCAATAATAGCCTTGGCACTTTTTAGGCCATTTAAAAACCTGATCCACACAGTGTGACAAACTGGGGAAAATGTTTATATTAGCTTATGCATATTTTGTCTAACTTGGTTTCCCTGTCATAGTGCTACCTTCCTGAATGTACTTAAACCAAAGGAAATTGTAAAGGGGGCTTGTTAAGGAAGCCAGGAAAAGTAAAACAATGACACAAATATGACAGCCTCTCAGGCACTCAGCTTCAAAGGAGAACAATATCTGGGCTATCAGTTGGTAGGAAAATGTACCTAGCTGGCTCCTTCCAGGCTAAGCCTGGGATCAAAATGAGACCTCACCCCTAAAATACTGTTTTTGTTTGAGAGAGAGAGAGAGAGAGAGAGAGAGAGAGAGAGAGAGTGTCTTTTTTTGTGCGTTTTTTTTTTTTGTGATCTAAGAAAGAGCTGGCCATTAGGATGTGGCAGTGACAGTCTGACAGAGACAGAGGGACCAGGCTGTAAGCTGTGTTTCTGTCTACTTCTGTCAACTTATAGATAGGGAATAAGCCAGACCTACTTGAGCTATGGATAGAGAGGTGAAGCTTGGGTAAGGGAAAATGTGTGTTGGCCTTTTGGTGGTGTTCTCAGTTTATCTGCCTGACTTTTCGTACATACATTATGTAAATAATAAAGAAAATATTGAAAACTGAGCCGCTTGCTTGAATCATTTTATTTATGAGTTTTAAGAGACAACTGTACCATTTTGTGAAATTTAAGTACTGAATGCAATATTAGAGATTCACTGAGGACTGAAGGGCAAGGAAACTGGACAAAGTTATTTCATGATTAATTCAGCTATTTTGCCTGCTATTAATGTTTAATTTCTTATGCAAAATTTTTTATGTTTGGTGTAGCTGAAAGTTTGCACTGCTCAGCTGGTGGAGAAAAAGAAATATAACTTTGCTATTTATTCCCTAACTGTTAAGGTGTTGCTTATGCAATTTCTAAATCAGTCTCTCCTTTTAGGATGATTAAATAATAATAACTGATTCAAAGCTTCCTTTATTTCTGAAGAGACCTGAATATTCTACAATGTAATATTGGTTTAGTTAAGATGCCTCTCCTATCTTCTTTTCTTTCTTCTATCTTCCCTGCTAAACCAACTGTTCATATTCCTACTCTGCTTCCCTTCCCACTCTGGTTTACTTCCTACTTGTAAAAAATAAATGTGGGACCAGCTGAGTCTGTGTTAAACTCTGACACCTCTGTTTCAATTTGTTGCACTCTCATATAGTGTACTGCTGCCAAGAAAAAGTGAAAATATAATGTGAAGGTGCTGGGGCCTAGGACAGATTGATTTGGGACCCACAGGTCATCTGCTAAAGGATAGCCAGGGAGGAATCATGGACTAGAGAAGAGTAGCTCCCACCAATAGATTCCAAGGCCAAAAGGGACCATTGTAACATACGCGGTAGAACTTCCCCCAAATAATTCCTCGGCCATGTCTTTGACAAACTTCTTATCTTGATTTAAAAATTGTCAGTGTCAGAGAATTCACCACAACCCTTGGTAAATTGTTGCAATGGTTAATTGCCCTCCCTGTTAAAAATGTATGGGTTATTTCCAATCTGAATTTGTCTAGCTTCATCTTCTAGCTATTGGGTTGGGTTATACCTTTCTCTGCAAGATTGAAGATTTGTTCCCTGTAGCAGGGTGGTCCCCTGCTGCTGCCCTGAAGGGCTTAAAACAGCCCAGAAGAGGGCTCTGGCTGTGGTAAGAAGCCTGGGCTGATTGGGGAAAGTAGGCTCAGCTGTGGCCATGCTCCAATCAGGCCCAGCTGGCCTCTATAAGATGCCGTGAACCAGAACCAAAGAGTCTCTCTCTAGCTATAGAGGGAGATGGGTCTGGCTGCAGGGAGCTAGACATAAGGTACCTGAGTGAAACAGGGCTGGGAAAAAGCAGAGGAGCTGGGGAGCTCCAGCCTGGAAAGCCCCAGGCTGCGGCCTAACATTGGGCTAATAGGTACTGGGGAGGGCAGAAGGCAGCCCGTGGTAGGCCAAGGCAGCAGGTCCAAACCCTCCTTGCCAGTGATGAGTAGGCTGATACTGCAGTCTGCCCCAGGGTGTGGGACTAGACAATGACTGGCAGTAGCCATATACTGAGGCAAGGTGGGAATAGAGGTGGGGGTTCCCCAGGAACGGGAGACCCAAAGAGAAAGGAGTTGCTGTCTAGGGGCAGCACCCCATGTAAAAGAGCACCGGGGTCCAGGGAGGGACACGGGGGCCAGAGGACAGGCAGATCACCAGCTTACAGAGGGCACTCCGGAGCTGGAACGAGCTAATTCCCAAGAGTCACCAGCAGGAGGCGCTGCAGGGGTGAGTCCATTCCTCTATATTTTCCATGTATTTATTTAGAATATAAACAACTCACCTCTTAACCTTCTTTTTGATAGCTAAATAGATTGAGCTTCTTGATTCTATCACAATGAGGCATGTTTTCTAATCCTTTCATCTTTCTTGTTGTTCTTCTCTGAACCCTCTCCAGTTAATTGACATCTTTCTTGAAATGTGGACACTAGAACTGGACATACTATCCTAACACCAGTGCCAAATACATAGGTAAAATAACCTTTCTGTCTACTTGATCATCCCCTGTTTATTCATCCAAGGCTTGCATTAGCCATTTTTGGCCAGAGCGTCTCACTGGGAGGTCATGTTCAGCTGATTGATGTAGATTTGTGAGTCATTTTGGATAAAGTCACTACTTCCCAGGATAGATTCCTGCATCCTGTAAGTATGGTCTACATTTTCTGTTCCTAGATGCATTTTACATGCATTTATATTTAGCCATATTAAAACACACATTGTTTGCTTGCAAGACCAAGCAATCCAGATTGCTCTGTGTTGGTGACTATTCTCTTAATTATTCCCAATCTTTGAATCACCTGCAAACTTTATCGGTAATAATGTTATGTTTTTTCCTGGTCATTAATAAAAATGTTATATAGCATAGGGGCCAAGAACCGATCTCTATGGAACCCCACTAGAAACATATCTATTCAATGACAATTTCTAATGTTTGGGGAAGATTTCTGTAGCCTTCCCCCAAACTCCTGCTACCACCAAGAGATGAATGGAAGGAGGGCATGTTCTCTCCTTCAAACCATTCTTGCTAGACGAAGAAAGGTATTTAATCCACTCCCTGGAATTGCTACTGCACACGGAAGTGTCTGTCCCCTGAGAGCACAAGAAGGGTTCAAGGAGGTGAGAGTCTTAACAGGAAGGCTATCAAAATGTTTGGCTAATCTGAATAAACTTTGCATAGATATCCAAATTAACCTAAACTCTAACTGTTCGATAGCTACTGGCTGAAGGAATTTCTCTTGATATGGAGCTGACTAACAAATTCTTTCTCCCAACAGAGTTGGATTTTGGTATAATTTGTTTCTCAAATAAAAATCCCTTTGCCGGTTTTATAAAAGAGCTTTGACATGGGAATTAGATTAAAATTACAGATATGGCTTAAAAGTTGCTTTTATATAATTGGTCTTAGTTTCATAATTTTCTTGATGTATTCAAAGCCAACTGGCATAACATTAGAGGGTGGGGGAATAGATCCAGGCTCCCAACATTGCATTCTTCTGTGTATGCTGCATAAAGCAAACTTCTGCATAGGCAATAATTTTTCTGTTATCAAAACAGCAGATGGAGAGAGTAGGCCTTAAGTTTTACTTTCCTTACTTTCATCAGTTGGTGTCAAAACTCCATTGTGGACTAGAATAGTTTATGATACTAAATTTATGATGGTGGCATCAGATAACAGGACTATAATTAAAATCTTTTTGGCATTCCCATTTTTAGGAGCTGATAACTCAATGAAAATAATTCAATTAAAGGTGAAACTTGACACTCAATGTGGTAGTCCAAGAACAATTTTTAAGCCTAAATTTCATTATCTATTTCCATGTTAAAGCAGTGTACAGAAAAGTTTGTTTATTTAGAGATCAACGCCTGCAGTCCCTTCAACGCAATTATTTTAGTTTTTAAAAATAAAATTTGGCAGCTCATTAATGTGGACTGGTGCCACTGGCTTTGGCTGGTTTAAAATAGAGATAAAAGGTAAATTGCAAAGCTTATAACTTGCCAAGACCTGAATGTAGGATTCTGTGCTTCTCCTTTGATAGCTGAGATCACATTGCTAACTCCTAAAACCGTTTAAGACGCTGCACAGTTTACATTAACATAGGTGTTAGTAATATCAACAAGTGTTGCAGGAGAAACGCAAGACTCTTTTCTTTCGTCTTGGCAGAAACGGATCGCATAGAAAATGAGTTTCAGTTCTCATTTTTGAAATGTTATTAATCCGTGTCTCTTAAAAAACAAAAACTGGTCAGGATGATTGTTTTGTTTTTGTTTTTAATGATCTTTTTATTTCCAGCATTATCAACAAGATGGTAAAAATCACCAAAGTCCTGGAATGAATAAAAGCTATTGCAACTCCTCCAAACATCTTGAAAATATCAGCTGTTGGTTAAAAGTTCTGATCCCTTCTGAATGCTAAGCTGAAATACTTCACATACTATGGGCACAGGGTATCGGCCAATGGGCCCAAGCTCTGCCTACATTTGCTTTAATCTAATAATTCTCCCTCCACCTTTTCAATCTTTATTTCTTGGGGCCTTAAAAAAATATTAAATATGTTATGCTTCCTTATCCTCCTCTTTCCAGAAGGAATCTAAGGAAATACAAAGACAAAGGCGAAGAAAACAGAGCAGAAGCCAGAGGCAAGGGCTGCCTCTTTGGCTGCTATTGTAATGTAAAGAGTATGCAAGTCATGCTAAATGTACATTTTTATTTAGTACAATATAGTTAATTAACCCCAGATCATACTGAGGGGATGGGCCTGGGAACCACATGCATGGGGAGCAGGAAAAGCAAGGGGAGGGGGAGACAGGAAACTACACATATCCTCTAGTAGACAGTAAAAAATTATTACAATACCTCTCTCTTTATGATGAGAGGGACATTCTAAAGTAATGGCCAATAGAATAAACTCTGGCATTATGACCTTATTTGAGCATGCTGAGGGTAGTAGGGCCAGGAAGAAGAGGACCTGAGATCAGTCCAGAGGCAGAGGGCTTTTGTGTGGATTGCTTTGTGCTCAACCAATATCCAATAGAAAGTGTATGTCCTCTATTTAGCTGAGAAGGGATACTAGTAACATCAAGAAGTCTGAGGTGTTTAATGCCTATTTTGCATCTATCTTCACTTAAAAGGTTAACTGTGACCAGATACTCAACACAATTAATATTAACAACAAGGAGGAAGGAAAACATGACAAAAAATGAAAAGAATACATTTAGAATAAATGAGGTGTATTCAAGTTGACAAGGCCTGATTACATTCATTCCAGGATACGTATGGAACTAACTGAAACAATCTCAGAACCATTAGCAATTATCTTTAAGAACTCATAGAGGATGGGTGAGGTCCCAGAGGATGAAAGAAGGGCAAACATTTTACCCATCTTTAAAAAAGAGAACAAAAAGACTCAAACTATAGACCAGTAATTCTAACTTCAACAACCAGGAAAAATATTGAAACAAATTAGTAAACAGTCAATTTGTAAGCACCAGGAGGATAATAGGGTTTTAAAGAATAGCCATGATGGATTTGGAAGACCAGATCAGATCAAACCAACTTAATTTCATTCTTTGACAGGGTTACTGGCCTAGTGGACGAGGAGAAAGTATAGATGTGATACATCTTGATTTTAGTAATGCTTCTGATATAGTTCCACCTGAAATTTTCATAAGCAAAATAGGGAAATGTGGTCTAGATGACCTTACAATAAAATGAGGTACAAAAAGGGTCAGTCCTGCATTCAGAACTATTCAATATTTTCCTTAATGACTTGGATAATGGAGTTGAGAGTATTCTGATAAAATTTGCAGATGATACTAAACTGGCAGGAATTGCAAGCACTTTGAAGGACAGGATTAGAATTCAAAATATCTTGATAAATTTGAAAATTGGTCTGTAATCAATAGATTAAATTTGATAAAGATGAATGCAACATTCTACACTTAGGAAAGAAAAATCTAATGCACAACTACAAAATGGGAAATAATTGGCTATGCATTAGATCTGGGTGTTATAGTGGATCACAGATTGAAAATATGAGTCAACAATGTGTTGCAGCTGCGAAAAAGGCCAATATTCTGAGATGTATTAACAGGAGTGTTGTAGGTGAAACATGAGAGGCAATTTTGGCACTTTACTCAACCAAGTAAAGATGAGGTGTCAGCTGAAGTACTGTGTCGAGTTCTGGACAACATACTTTAAGAAAGATTGGGACAGAGTGAAGAGAGTTCAGAGGTGAGTAACAAAAACGATAAAAAAGGTTTAGAAAACCTAGGTAAGGTTAAGATTTTGTCATGGTTATTTTTATTAAAAATAAATTTCAAGTCATGGACAATAAACAGAATTAATGGAAGTCCATGACCTTTCTATGACTTTTATTAAAAACAAAGGGAGGAGGGGAGGAGATTGAAGCTTAAATGTGAGGGGAAGCCCAAACTCTGATGTGGCAAAGGGCAGCATCTGCCACTGCGGCAGATGACAGCTCTGGGGACCCCGCTGCAGCCCCAGCAATTCAGAGCTCCAGGTGCCCCCACCACCACCCGTGGTGGCTGAGAGCTCTGGGTGTCCTTGCCACACTCAGAGGCTGATGGATCCAGCTTCCAGGTGCCCCTGTTGCCCATGGGGCAGCTGCTCCGGGGTTCCTTGCTGGCTGAAGCCCTGGGGAAGAAGCAGAAAATGTTACAGAGGACTCTGAAATTCAAAGAATCCGTGACTTCTGTGATCTCTGTGACATAGTCTTAGCCTTACCTATGAGATAAAGTTAAAAAAACTGGGTATGTTTAGTTTTGAGATGAGAAGATGGGGTTGGGTGAGGGCTGATAGTCTTAATATATATTAAGGGTTTCTACAAAGAAGACTGTGATCAATTGTTTTCCACATCCACTGAAAGAAGTACCAAAAGTAATAGTCTTAATCTACATCAAGGGAGATTTCGGTTATATATTAGGAAAAAATAAAGGTAGCTTATGTCTGGAATAGTCTTCCAAGGGAACTTGTAGAATCCCCGTCAGCGGAAGTTGTTAAGAACAGGTTGCACAAACACCTGCAAGGGATGGTCTTTGTTTACTTCATCTTGCCTCAAAGTAGGAGTGTGGACTTAATGACCTCTCTGGGTCCCTTCCTGCCTATAGCACAATGATTCTGTCAAAAAATGTGTTTGGATTTCAGGTGCTAGGAATCAACCCCATTGCCTGTTTCATGGGTCAGCAAACTTCCCTTCTTCTAATGGATATGAGAGAAGCTCTACAAGGGAAACCTCAGAGTGATTTTATTCATCGAAATCCACCCTGTGGCTCTTCCACCGGAGGAGACAATCTGACACCCAGTCTGGTTTTGCACTTCTCCATTTCAAAGGAGACTGCAGTGTTGTTTCTCTACCATTAAGTGATGCTTTTTACAAATGTTGGGCTTGATGCCCCACTAAGTTGCTCCAGTTGTGTGTTTCTGTAACTGCACAAATTTAAATGAAGTTATGGATGTAAGCAGAGTCAGGATAAGCTCTACCCTGACATCTGGTGGAAAGAATTTCAGAGAGTGTATTTGCATAGGCACGCCTACCCTATCCCAGACTGCTGAGCTGTGGGACTGCTTGGTGACAAATGACTCACCCTCAGTTGGGTGGTACTTGCTAGACAAGGGACATGGGTTCCAAAATCCAGTGAATTGAGAGAGGCTGGGGACAGGTATGTGTGCCTGGTGGTGCAGTCTCCTTGTGGAGCCAGATGCACCAGTTCCACCCCCTCCTCTCTCCACTGTGGAATGTCAGAGTTGATTTTTATTCCCTCAAGACTCTAAATACAGGTTACTGAGCTGAATTCACTTTGGGCTAATGGTGCACTAGCACTGGGGCTCCCCCACTAAGAGCTGAGATCACTAAGAGTTGAAATCACTAAAGAGCTGAAATAACTGAGCTGAGAGCACTGAGTACTGTGCTAACTAGTGGGGGAGCCTGAAGCTATACTGTGGAACAGAGCAGCTGGTGGAGTGGAGCAGTTGCGGGGACGGCTGGAGTGGATCACGGGACAGCTGGTGGCAGCAGAGCGGCTGGCAGAGCGGAGTAGCTGTGGGACGGGTGGAGCGGCCCACAGAGCGAGCAGAGCAGAGCCGAGCAGTTTGCAGAGCAGCTCATGGAGCAGAGCAGCTGGTGGAGCGGAGCAGTTCCTGAGGACGACTGGAGGAGCAGAGTGGAGCAGCTGGTAAAGTGGAGCAGTTCGTGGAGAAGGCAGAAGCAGAACCCACGGAGAGACAGGGCAGTTGGCCCCGGACCACGTAAGGTTCCCCTTTCTATCCAGGCTGGGGGGAGGGACCTCTACAGATAAACTCTCGAACTCTGGGGTGGCACTGACCAGAGACTTTTGGGTTGTTGGACTTTGGGGTGATTGGACTTAAAACCCTAAGGGGAAAAAGGACAGTGCCAAACGTACCTGGAGGTGGGTTTTTGTTTATGGTTTGTGTTATAACCCGGTTTGTGGTGTTTCTCCAATGGGATGCCGCATTGATTCCTCCCTTTATTAAAAAGATTTTGCTACACTCAGACTCCGTGCTTGCGAGAGGGGAAGTATTGCCTCCTAGAGGCGCCCAGGGAGTGTGGTATGTGAGTGTCCCAGGTCACTGGGTGGGGGCTCGAGCCGGTTATGCATTGTGTTACTGAAACGGAACCCCTGGATACTGAACCCGGCCCTTGTTGCTGCCAACTCAGAGGGGCAGAAGGGTTACATGCAAGTGGTGAATTAGAACCATAAATTGTGGGAACTCTGAGACTCATAATTCAAAATGGTTCAACAGTGGTTTGACCAGTTTCTCTTGCTTTTTGGGTTCATGAGACTTAACCTTGGGAAAATGGGATTTGTTGAACATAAACTTTTGTGAATTCTAGGGTCTGTGTACTGGTTCTCAAGTAGAAATTCATGAATCCCTTCTCAAGCTGGATTTGGAACAGTTCACAGCAATCTATTCCTTCTCTTGTTTTGTTTAAGGATGAGGGAAAAAAAGGCAATGAGCATAATCGAAAGTTGTCTTTCAAAGGGGATGGAGGTTTTTTTTACAACACACATGCGAATACAAGTGAAACCTTTATATAGACCAATTCTTAGAATCAAGGCTTATCACTGAAATTCATACCAATTGTATCCTGACTGCTGGAATGTCCTGTAGGAAAGCATCTCTGATTCAAGTGGTTATCTTTGCATAACAACCTCTCAAAGGATCAAACCAACTTGGTTCAGATGATGTGCAGAGACAAAGGAAGGTTGGGGGGAATTTTAAGCTTTTTTATTTCCTTTTTTTAAATTATCCTATTCCCACAAAATGGAGCAATAATTTAAAAAGGTTTACCAAGTTACTTGTTTGTTATCTACTTTGAGTTTAAAGTGGAAGCATCTGGAGCACATTATAAATGAAAATCTCAGCATTATGTGCTGCTGTCTCTCCTCCTCTTATCTCCTGTTGCCTGTCATAATGTCACAACAATTTATATATCTATAACAGGTCAGAACACTCTGGATGTATATTATTGCCTGAATAAGATCCAAAATCTCTGAATGCGACAGTGAAGGGGACTGGACCATTTCTATTAAATTGCATGCTCTTCTTACATGAAAACAAATCTTGAAAATAAAACATGAGTTGAGCAATTAAACTACAGAAAATGCAAAAATACAAAGGAGTTTTTTGGAGATTTGCCTAATGGGGGAAATTGTAAAACACATGGTTTCTTTATTAAAAATGTTTACAAACTCTGAATTTGATTCTCATTTACATTGATTCTCATTTGCCGTCGCAGGGTAAATAGGGCTTACAGTGTACATTAAGGCACAGCAGGGTAAAAGGGTCTAATTGTAAATAAGAATCAGGCCCTCAGTGTGCTTCTAGGAGAAATTGTTTCACCCCAGACACACACACTTTAAATAACATTAAACAGGTCAAGTGAAAGAATGAAGTGTTTGTTTCCTATTCTGCTATGTTTGGAACTTGTTTCAAGTTGCCAACAGAAAACATCACCATTAAATATCACCTTACATGCTGCAAGAGAAATGGTGTATATGAGAACAGCGATTCCTCATTTTTCTAATGTGCAAAACTACTTATTCAGCTCCCATAGTCTGCTCCTCTTACACCAGCATAAATCAGTAATAACTCCACTGAAGCCGCTGGAGTTGCTGTACATCAGTACTGTGGAGAATCAGGACCAATATTGTACAGTCAGAGTAAGGGTGATAATAGTCAGACCCATGCTTTTCATTATAAAATAACATCTGTCATAAACAGATAGCTAAGGGTTAATGTCTCTTTCACCTATAAAGGGTTAACAAACAGTGACCTGCAAACACCTGACCAAAGGACCAATCAGGAGACAAGATACTTTCAAATCTTGTGGAGGGAAGCCTTTGTTTGTGGGTTTTAGGTTTGGCTTTGTTCTCTCTGGGTCCTGGATGGGGCAAGAAGTGCAACCAGGTTTCTGCCAATCTCCCTGCTACAGTCTCTTATCTATTCAGAATTGTAAGTAAGAAAAGGCGGTCATAGTCTTTTAATTTGTTTTTTTCCATTTGCATATGTATACTTGCTGGAAGTAGCTTAAATTGTGTTTCTGCTGGAGAAAGTTTCTTTCTATTGTTTATAAGCTAAAAGACCCTGTAACTGTTTACCATCTAAATTGCAGAGATAAACCTTTTACTTTTTTCTTTCTTTTTTTATTAAAAGTTTTGCTTTTAAGACCTGTCTGATTTTTTTCTCCTAGTTAAGGCTCGAAGGACTTGAGTCTGTGTACTCACCAGGGAATTGGTGGGAGAAAGGAAAGAGAGGAGGGATAAAAAGCCTGCTCTCGGCGTTTATCTGTGTATCTCTCTCCAGGGAAGAAGGGAGGGGAAGTGGTGATTCAAGGATTTGAATTATGGTGATCTCCTAGGGTACCCAGGGCAGGAAAGATCTGGGTGGAGGTAAAGAGGGGGAAGGGAATGGTTTATTTCCCTTTGTTGTGAGACTCAAGGAATCTGGGTCTTGGGGGTCCCCAGGGAAGGGTTTGAGGACACTAGAGTCTATCAGGCACTCTACTTAAGTCCTGATTGGTGGCAGCCTATCAGATCTAAGCTGGTAATTAAGCTTAGGGGAATTCATGCTAGTACCCATATTTTGGACGCTAAGGTCCAGATTTGGGAATTATACTATGACAGGGTGGCAGCAGTGGGATAGTAGAATCCAAAGCCAGTAAAATTATTAATTTTCTTTTCTCTGTTAGCTGCTTGTAAGCAGAGAGAAGGGTTTTTTTTTAAAACCTACAGCCAGAGAATTTTTTTCTCCTTGCTCCTTTTTGGCTGTGCATAGAAATTGCCTCAGGCAGGGCCATTAAGTTTAACGAGGGTCATTTGTTAAACAATAGAACTCCAGCTGTGAGTCAACTACACCAGCAGAACACATATGCAAATTAAAAGGTTTTTTTTGCTTCTAAGTTATCAAGAAAGGACTTAAAAAAGACTCGGTTGCTAAGCCAACCCCAGGAGACAACAGAGAGCCAGCAGTTCAGACAATAAACACCGGAGGGCACCCCAACACAAGAAAACAGGAACCTTGACTTCCAGGACAAAACTGGTTGCAGAGAAACAAATCAAAAAAGCAGACCACAGGCGACAAATGGAAAAAAGAGAAAAAGAGGTGGAGCTGAAAGAAAGGGAAGAAAACATCAAACTGGCAACCTACAAAAGAGAACAAGCAGCCAAAGATGCAGCCCACCAACGAGAGAGGGAGAAACACCAACAAGAAATGGAAAAACAACAAAAACAGAGTGAAGAGAGGGAAAAAGAGAGAAAGCATGAAATGGACTTGGCACGGGCCAGGCAGGATGCTCCAGCCAGTCCTAACAACCCTGCACCAATGATTGTTCCACATCACAAGAAATTTCCCACCTACAAGGCAGGGGATGACACTGAGGCCTTCTTAGAAAATTTTGAAAGGGCCTGCCTTGGGTACAGCATCTCTGAAGACCAGTACATGGTAGAACTGAGGCCACCGTTCAGTGGACCCTTAGCAGAGGTGACGGCTGAAATGCCTAAGGAGAACATGAATGATTATAAACTTTTTCAAACCAAGGCCAGATACAGAATGGGGATAACACCTGCACATGCCCGTCGGCGGTTCAGAAACCAAAAATGGAACCCAGATGTGTCATTCCCCCAACACGCCTACCACATTGCAAAGAATTATGAGGCCTGGATATCAGGAACAAAGGTTAATAGTCTGGATGAGCTGCACCTCCTGATACAAATGGAGCAGTTCTTAGATGGTGTTCCTGAGGAAATAGAAAGGTACATTCTAGATGGAAAACCCAAAACGATAATCGAGGCAGGGGAGATTGGAGCCAAATGGATGGAAGTGGCAGAAAAGAAAAAAGCTACTGTCAAGGGGAACGAAAACCCCAGAGGGCACACCGACAATAAACCCTACAACCAGGGCAACCAAAGACCCCACCTACAACCCAAGGAAAGCCACAGATGCCCTATTCTTCCATCTCACCAGTCTCCAGTAACCCACCTCGACCAAGTGACCAGTCAGCTGGAAGATGCTTTAAGTGTAATGAACTTTCTTTTTTTATTAAAAGTTTTGCTTTTAAGACCTGTCTAATTTTTTTCTCCTAGTTAAGGCTCGAAGGACTTGAGTCTGTGTACTCACCAGGGAATTGGTGGGAGAAAGGAAAGGGAGGAGGGAAAAAAAGCCTGCTCTCAGCGTTTATCTGTGTATCTCTCTCCGGGGAAGAAGGGAGGGGAAGTGGTGATTCAGGGATTTGAATTACGGTGATCTCCTAGGGTACTCAGGGCGGGAAAGATCTGGGAGGTGGTAAAGAGGGGGAAGGAAATGGTTTATTTCCCTTTGATGTGAGACTCAAGGAATCTGGGTCTTGGGGGCCCCCAGGGAAGGGTTTGGGGACACTAGAGTCTATCAGGCGCTCTACTTAAGTCCTTATTGGTGGCAGCCTATCAGATCTAAGCTGGTAATTAAGCTTAGGGGAATTCATGTTAGTACCCATATTTTGGACGCTAATGTCCAGATTTGGGAATTATACTATGACAACATCAAATTCTGCGGCTGTACGCATGAGGCTACAAGAAATTGCAGACAATTTCTGACAAAATTTCTTGATTTCAGGAATAAGGGCTTGAGTCTGCTCTCATAATAGTGTCAGTTGGGCTTAACTCTATCAAAGCCAATGTAAAGCCAGAGTGAGAGGAGAATCAGGCCCTAAATTAATACTTTACATTACCATTAGAAAGCAAGTAAAATGGAAATGAGTATATAAAATAAGAGAGTTCTTAATTTCTGAATGAATGAAAATTTGAATGAAGTCTAGGGGAATACAAAAGTCAAACTGGGAAAAAATAAGAAGGTGGCACAGATAAGAACGTAAATGCAAAATCCCTTAGTACAATTTCAAACCCAAAGGACTTTTAATAGCAGAATAATGAAAAGGACATTTCTTTATATACTTTTGTGCCTTCACTGGCTAGTGCCAATGACCTCTGAGGATATAAAACTGAAAAAAAGATTTTTAGGGAGTTTGCCCAAATAAGGGCATAATGAAAGAAAACTCATTGGATTTCCCTAATTCCACTCTCATGCAAATTGGTTTTAGATCAATGTAAATCCATTCATTAACTTCAGCAGAGTTTTTTCCTACTTTATACTGGTGTAGTGGAGGGACAATCTGGCCCACTGATTTCACTGAAGTTATAACGGACTCACACTTGTGTGAGAAAATCAGGTCCATTGTTCCATTATTTATTTCAAGTTAATGGACCAAATTTTATTGCTGCTTTATGATGGAGTAAATAGTGGTGAAGGGTGTTTGTGGCGTAAACTACTCAGGAAATAGAGCACGGGATGAAGCAGCTAGAATTTCACTTGTGAGGAAGGATGGCTACCAAGAGCCAGCACAGACTTGAAAGTAGACCACACTGACTGTCAAGGAGAGATGTTCAGGGCTTCTGTAAAGTTCAGTGATGCAGTGATATCCTCAGAAGGTCCCAATAGTGGAGCAGTCTTATGGGAATTAAAGCAACTCCCCAGTAGGTCTTAGTTTGACTGACACAAGAAAATAGACTGTTCACCAACGTGCACTAGCTTTTTCTGGATTTGGTCCAATGTTTGTCAGTATATTTTATGTCTGCATTATTTTTTCATGCTTTGTTTTGAATAAATGTGTTAATTTCAAAATTACTAACATGCTACATCATATGAGCCCTGAAAATATATTGAGATTTGACAGTCACAACAATCAGGTAAAGTATTGCCAGCAGAAAGTGGATTAATACTCACTTGGACTATTGCTACCAAGGGGATTTTAGAACTGTATAAGAAAGAAGAGCTCTGTACTGTTGTAAAATCGTTGAGATGCAAGTTTAGTGTATGTCTACACTGCAACTGTGATTTCAGCAAGTGTAGACATGTGGAAGTTGGCTTTAATCTGGCTAGCTTGGGTACCAATAAGACTGATATAGTGAAATTGTGGCACCACGGGCTGAAGCATGGGCTAGCCATCTCAGTAAAAAGCAGGCTCCCTAGCAGGCCTCTTCTAAGGCATCTAGCCTGTGCTGCAGCCCACATTGCTGTGGCTTCACTACTATTAGTACCTGAGCTAGCTATATAAAAGTTACCTCAGATATGTTTACACTTGTTGCAGTAACACCTCTGATTGCAGTATTGATGTACCTTTGGAAGTAACTTATGGCCTGTGACTTTTTAGACTTGTGGGCAAATGTTCTTGCTTGTTTCATGACTTGCACGTTCCTGAAAAGATCTTTTATAAAACCTTGAAGAAAAAACGTTCGTTAAGAATTCTTTTTAATGCTAGAAAATATCCAACTGCCAGTGAGCTTCTTGGTAACAAAGTAGATATGTACTATACTCATATATTATAAATGTAGATTGGCTAAGGTCTCAATGAAGTTAGTGAGGCTGATTTATCGCTGCAATACTCCCAATTTTATTGAGATATAACTCCACTGAAATCCGTGATCGATAAAAAATGGAGCAATGCAGCAGTGAATCAGGTTCCATGAGAGCCATATTCTTGTTTACTGAGGGGAGAACTGGGCCCAAATAAGGATAAAGTACATCTGATTTGGAAGAGCTTGCTGATACCTGCCTGCCTATAAGGATGCTAGATTTTGAAACCTTCCTCTTTTTCCTTCAAGGCTGAAAAATGTCCTGTTAATATTCAGCTCTTTTAATCTATGTGTTATCAACTCAGTTCAATTATCTGCAGATATACATAGCTTAAACATGTAGGACTACTAGAAATTAGGTCATAAGCATGTTGTATATGGGAGGATAATGCAAGATGGGCAGTAAAAGGGCTCATCCTTTGGACGTTAGCAGGCGTTTTAATTATGAACATTATTCTCTATAATCTCAGACAAGTACAGTTCACTTTTCACTTCCTTTCAGTATTTTGCTCCTCTTAAGCAAGGATTTCTAACTGCTCTTGTAATGCATGGACAAAGTTTGTTAGGGAATTTAGATCATTAAATTGACAAGGATTAGAGTAACCCTAAAGCCTAATGATAATACATAACCGTGCACGAGGCAGCTGCTTCCCAAACTCTGATACAGTAAAAACCAACCCCACTTCACGGGAAATTTGTCATATTCACTAGGAAACAGACATTAGCCTGCTGTTCTTTATGTAAATGAAAAACTCACACAGACTTCAGTAGTGTCAGGATTAGGCTTTCAGTTCCTAAAGGCAAAAAAAGTCAATGTTGCCTTAATGCAGATCAAAAAGACTTTTACAGGCAATCATTAATAGTTTACTGAGTTCTATGAGCTTCATTGGGTAGATTTAAACCTATTGGGTAAGTGTATTCAAACCTGCCCTCAAAATTTGGATGCCTAACTCCCATTAAAATGAATGGGACTTGGGTGTCCAAATCCCCTAGATAGCTTTTAAAATCTCAGGCAAAATTTCAAAGGAAATAGAATGTGTGGCTGACACATGCTGATTTTTTTTTCAAATCTTGAAAAAAGTTTGTTGGGAGCAGTGTTCTTTGTTTTCTATCAAAATCTAAATTTGAGGTGTGTTTAAATGTGTAAAGGAATTTCTAGAAACAAAATGGCTAGCAGGTTCAGGTTTGGCAAAGGATAAATGCACATGAAAAGGGGAAAACTTACAAATGTTCATTGCAGCTATAGGTATGTCTACACAGCAGCTGGGAGGTGTAATTCCCAACTTGGGAAGATGTACCCAAGCTAGCTCTGCTTGAGCTAGCACCTAAAAATAAGAGTGTACCTGAAGCAGCATGGGTGACAGTTTGGACTTGCCACCCAAATACATACCCAGAGGGCTGGGTCGATTGAACTTGTGCATGGACACACTGCTTTTTTAGAGCACTAGCTCAAGCAGAATCAGCATGTGTATGTCTGCCTGCATTGTGAATCACACCTCTCAACTGCTGTGTAGACATACTCTTGAGTTTGCAACCTACAATACTCCATTCCCCAAGTATTTCTCTTTCCTTCCCCTCCTCCTTTCTCCCCCCCTCTTCCCAAGGAAACTCTATCTACAAATGTCTCATTTAAATACAAAAGAAGTCACATTGGTGTCTGACACTGTTTGCATCTCTATCTGTTTTGAATTTCTCCATTTCCTTTTGTCTCTGACAGGAATGTAGTTTAAGGACTGTGATATTGTATATCCTCTGGTACTAGGCAAAACACTGTGAAAAATCAAATCTTCACTTCTCTGGTTTGCTCGACCTGAACTGAACATGACCTTCATCTGTATTTCTGGCTTCCTGTTGAAGAATGAGAATCATTGATGATTTACAGGATAGAGTCATTTATGGCCAAGGTAACACGCCATAAATGATGTTCCATGTTGTTAAAACTCATAAAGTGCTGAAAAAGTATTTTCCTTTAAAAAAATAAGTTTTGTTTCAGGAGGTATTGTTTGAATGTAAGGCTTATGTGAGCCACAGGATACCCATTCTGGCACCAAGCTTCATGAACTGAATACCTAACAGACTGTTTGGTTTGACATTTTTTGCCAGGTCTGACAGGTCCCCAAGCCAATCGGAAGAAGCTGCTGAAAGTTTTTATGGGCTGAGAGGCCCTGTAATGACAGCCCACCTAAAGCTTTTAAAAGCAATTCTGTCTGTAAGTCATACATGTACATATGAATGAAAACAGTAGTGCTGAAAAACTGCATTGTTTGAATAAATATTGATACACTAACACTTCAGCAATTATTAACAGTGCTTTATTTCTTCAAGTGTTTCACAAAAGGTTAACTATTCAGCCCTCATAACACTGAAGAGGTCAGTTAACTGTTGCTATCTGTTTAACAAATGCAGAAAGCAGAGGATAACTGACTTGCCCAAGGCCACAGAGAAACTCTGTGTCATGTCACAGTGGATGAGTAGAATTTATATAAAAGAAAATGAAGGAAAAACAAGCAGATGTGGAGCGGTCCAAAGGGTTTTCAAATGCTTGAGAGCTACAGTTTGTGAACAGAGTTTGAGATTGGAAAATTTACTGTACATCACAAGGATAAAAAAGACTCACTTCAGAGCAACTAATTGTGAGTAATCTCATTAAACTCCAGTGCATGGACTGAAAACTGGCATTAAACAAAGGATCATACATTCAATTGGATTTTTCTTCCTCATGTATGTCAATTTTTCCTTGACTTTTCTTTCAGAAGATATTTCTTCAGAAAAATACTTTTGATTCTAGATAACAGGCTTGTTATGAGTCTATCACTTTTTCAGATTTTTACCTGATTTTGTGGGAAAGCTTCATTCCCATTGTACTTTATACAGGATCAGATTAGAAAATGGATCAGCAGGGAACAATGTGTGAATATGGTAGACCACTAGCCATGCCATCTCTTTGACATGAATGTAGGAGCAAGAGATGTTATTGCAAACACAGGGTTCTGGGAAATCGTGATGGCTTAAAGTGCGAAGAACTTCCCCGTTCCAACATAATGAAATCACCCAACATAAAGCTCAAGTCGGGTGCCTTTGGGGAAGGTTTTGTCCCTTAGCATGTGCAGAATCAGTGCACATTTTGTCAGTACTGTACGTTCTCACTTAGACTTCTAGCAGGAAACAATGAACCGATGAAGTTAACTTATTTTTGCCTGTTTGGTTTAATTTTCCTTCCTTGGTCTTAATTATGACAAGCATAAGCCTTTAGATCTCTCAATAGCTCTACAAAACCATCAAATGAGGAAATAATTCACCTGTAGTTAAAGTGGGGGGAACTGAAACTACAAGATAAGTTTTAAATGCACTTTTATTATAATATCAGTAAAGTACCTAACGGTACTAATAAATGTAACCCTGCTGTGAAAAATGCAATTTTCTGTATGCTTAAGCTTCAGGACTCCTCCTTAATCATATTTCTGCAAAGGTCTTCTGTCTCAGACAAAATATTTTTCTTTTCATCTAAGGATTTTAAATTGCTATACTAGTTGTGTGGTTAGTAAAATAGAGTACTCAGTTTAAATGTTTTATGATTGCAGTGGTTGAGGGATATTAGAACAATGTCTACTGCTTAACATGAATACCCCTTTGGTTACAATTTGGTACCATAAATATTCTAATATGATCTAATATTTCATACAAGTTATCCATCACCTTGATGTTTTAAAAAGAAATTAAAAGCAAAAACAAGCCATGAAGGGGAGAGAGGAACATGGAGCAATTTTATTAATTTTTAGGCCGATTCTAAAAGTGTACATCCAAACAAAATACATCACAAGCAAAATTTTTACCCTGGAAAGAGAAGAAAACCAGAGATTCTGCAAAGTGCAATATGGACTTCACTATTGCTCTTGATTTTATGTGAAGATGCTCAAATACTATAATAAAACTCTGAGATAGTAACTTTATGTACTCCAACTGAACTTCATTTATAGTAAATTATTGATTATCTGAATGTCAAGTGGAATACTGATTAAATCCAGACAGAAGTTTCCATGTAGTTAAATGGTGGGTAACATGATCCTGGTTCAGATAGCACTGATTGAGTAATTAAAGTTTCGATTATTCAGGTTTTGTTGAACATACCTTCAGAAATGCTCACTTACTTATGGTTAAGTATTCCCTGATGATGCCCCCCATATCACAGTACCAGTTCTTCAGTTTCATAACCTTCACAACTGTTGACTCTAAAAAAATCAGCATTTACCATGCCACGTCATTTGACTTTACCTTGGTGTTTCACATCTTCCAAATATGCCACAAATGTACAGAAGACTGAATGAATGTATGGGTTCAGAACTAGCATTGCAGCCTCCTTTTCTTCCATTTTCACCCTCCCTACATTTTGTATCTATGTACTATGTTAGCAATATAGTTGGCAGCAATAGACTGGATGACCAAGGAAGCATTGTATCTTTTTTCTCTCCAGCAAATGTTTTGAGTTCTTCACCCCAATATTCTGCATGGTTTTCATGTGATCTGACTAATATCAGCAACATCTTTAAAATATACGTTGCCCAGTATTAAATGCACTGAATATAAATGCAGATATTGGTACGTATGTAACCCAGTCCTGCTTCCATTGAAGTCATTGGGAGTTTTGCTGTTCAGTAGGATTAGGAAAGGAGTACAGTGCACTGATGCATGTATAAAAAAAGGACAGATGTACCTGGCAGACTAGGTAAAGGGCACTGAATCAGCCTTCTCTCATACTTTAGACTGCAGCTCAATGTCCAAAACACTAAACCGTCACAAGTAACAATCAAGAAATGTATAGGGCTGTAGATGATTGTGATGTTTCCCAGTGAACCAGTACAAAGTTATTTAGCACAACTGTTTTGTCATTGTATATTCATTGGGAGAAATTCTCAACATTAAATAGCTCTCAAATTCACAGTGCAATCTGTGTGGTGGCCCAGTGTTAATACTGCTGTATGCAGCAATTCTGGCTGACTAAAAATGCTTCCAGGTTTCCCATCCCCAGTTACATCTGTGCTGCTTTGTTTAGTTAATATGTTACAAATTTTTCTCCACTGATTAAGAGATTTTAAATGTACAAATATAAAGCTTTCTCTGACCTTAGGAATCTCTTGCTACCACAACCATCTCCATGCCAACATATCATAGGTGTATACAGAACAAAAACAGACAGTAAAATGCAATTGAGAGATGTGGGAACTTTTTCATGAAGAATTCATCCCAACTTACTCTTCTGCTTTTATATATTTAACCATTGTTAAATATATACAGTAAGTACAGGATACTTTAGTAGATCTACAATTTCTTCCCTTTTTCCATAAAGTCTATAACTGGAGAAAAATGAATTAAGTACTGAAGTGATACAGATTCTGACACCTTTATGTATTTAAAGCAGTATCTTACTCTCCAGGAAATTCCACTGAAACCAACAGTACTAATTGTAAAATAATGTACTATTTCATGTGAATAAGGAGATCAGCATTTGTCTCTATTTTTATTAAATACCACATAGATACTTATTTATTAGACTATTTCCTTGAGTTAGAACATGCTTTCCTACCCAAACATTAAATCATGCGAACAACTCATTCTAAGTTTTCTGGTAAATAGGAGGAGAAAGAACAGACTAAAGACATTTTAACCCTGTCCTTATCTTGCCAAATGGTAGTGTGTTTTAATATGGGGCAAAAGATAAATTTTTATGTTTGGGAGGATGTAACTGTATTTCTCATCTCCAGAGTTCATAACCTCATTTTTTTTTCACTAAAAGACCATATTGGTAATTCATATGTAAAGGTTTTTCGATACCACCATGAAAAAAGAGAATACCTTAATTAAAAAGTTACGGGGAGGGACAGGGAAATACTTTCCATGGATTCTAAAGAAAACTATCTCACTAGCCAAAACAATAGCAGACTGGCTTTAAGAGAATAAAGCAATAAGACGTGGCAGACAATGCATTCATAGGGGAAAATGTCTTTTATTGAATGGTGAAGTCTGAGTCTGAAGGCCAAGTGAACTTCAACTATTTTGGCTATTACATTTTTTTTTCCTCCCAGAAATATACTGGTCATTGTCTCCTTGCAATTATGAACTGAAAATGTATAATAGATTAGGGGTGAAGGGACAGTCATTATGTGCATTAAGTGGATATCTAAAAATTTCTTATCCTTTTATCCTAGGCATTAAATAAGTCTTACAAAGTAGATCAGCGATGAAGAGTGAATTCTGCTCACTCCTTCTACCCATCCATATTAATAAATAACTCTTTCCACCCCATCACCCTAATTTATTTCACTTAAACACTCCTTAACCAACCTTTCCTCAGAAACCTGGAAAAACTGATGATCAGTGTGTGCTGACACAGAAAAAGAGTAGGAAGTGAGACAGACCCTTGAGAGAAGTAAGGTTTAGAACTAAGGGTCTTTTACTGAAAAATCCCTCACCAGCCACCTACACCTGGTTAAACTAGAAGACTGCTGCCTCAAATAGTGCAAGGAGAGGAAGTGGTCTCTCAGGTAATCAAGACTCAAGCAATTTAGAGCTTTTACATAAACTAACACACAAATTACACTGGGAAATGAGCTGATACACAAGTGCAATACATTTCCTAAGAATGCCTTCTCCAATAAGCTCCAAATTGTCTTCATAGGCATTGTCAGATAGAGCAGCACTAGAGTAACCTAGTCCTGAGGCAACAAAAGTAATGGATAATTGTAATGAGGCCTGCATCCAGAAGAGATTACTTTGTTGATGTGCATATGTCCAGTGTTCCAAAGACTCTTACTGAAATTTGCATTAATTGTAATTTCATCAAAATAATTTACTTGCAATATTTTATTTTGATATTGGAAGATTGGTCATCATGGCTGAATAAGAAAATATCTCTATTGTCTTGAGTGCAAAATCTATTTTATTTATTTAAGTCCTATTTCCTTAAGCAATTTTGCTTCAGAGCTGAGCTGTTCCATAACATTTACATATGTACAAGGGATGTGAACCCTGCTATCCAGATGTGATTAGCCGTTCAATTTAGAGAGAATTCCAAAAAGCCTGCACAGGGCTTGCAAAGTTCACAAAATATAATTTACAATCCCATTTTGTTTGAGAAAAAGTGTTGGCTGGGGAAATTCAATAGGTTGTAGAGCTTGTATTGTCATTCTCTGTGTAATGAAGCAAGAGAGAAGCAACAATGAAATCAACAGCACTTTTTGTGAATGTGATCTATGATATCAGGAAGAGAAGCCAAATATCAATAAGGGATAAGTTAACTAGTTTGGCTTTAATAAAATACAAACCAGACTTTAGTCCAAAGTTCTATTTTGGTCTAAACTTAAAAGTCTTTCAAGGTTCAGAAAAGTATGGTTAATGTTATTGTTATTAGAGACAAAGAGTCCTATATCATCTTATAGACTAGCAGACGTATTGGAGCATGAGCTTTCGTGGGTGAATACCCACTTCATCAGACGCATGTAGTGGAAATTTCCAGAGGCAGGTATAAATATGCCGGCAAGAATCAAGCTAGAGATAATGAGGTTAGTTCAATCAGGGAGGATGAAGCCCTCTTCTAGCAGTTGAGGTGTGAACACCAAGGGAGGAGAAACTGCTTTTGTAGTTGGCTAGCCATTCATAGTCTTTGTTTAATCCTGAGCTGATGGTGTCAAATCTGCATATGAACTGAAGTTTGAAGTCTGGTCCTGAAGTTTTTTTGCTGCAGGATAGCTACCTTTAAATCTGCTATTGTGTGTCCAGGGAAGCTGAAGTGTTCTCCTACAGGTTTTTGTATATTGCCATTCCTAATATCTGACTTGTGTCCATTTATCCTTTTACATAGGGATTGTCCAGTATGGCTGATGTACATAGCAGAGGGGCATTGCTGGCACATGATGGCTTATATTACATTGGTGGACGTGCAGGTGAATGAACCGGTGGTGTTGTGGCTGATCTGGTTAGGTCCTTTGATGGTGTCATTGGTGTAAATATGTGGGCAGAGTTGGCATTGATGTTTGTTGTATGGATTGGTTCCTGAGTTAGAGTTACTATGGTGTGGTGTGTGGTTGCTGGTGAGAATATGCTTAAGGTTGGTGGGTTGTCTGTGGGTGAGGACTGGCCTGCTTCCCAAGGCCTCTGAAAGTGAGGGATCATTGTCCAGGATGGGTTGTAGATCACTGATGATGCATTGCAGAGGTTTTAGCTGAGGACTGTATGTGATGGCCAGTGGAATTCTATTGGTTTCTTTTTTAGGCTTGTCTTGCAGCAGGAGGCTTCTGGGTACATGTCTGGCTCTGTTGACTTGTTTCCTTATTTCCTTGTGCAAGTATCTTAATTTTGAGAATGCTTGGTGAAGATCTTGTAGGTGTTGGTCTCTGTCTGAGGGGTGGAGCAAATGTGGTTGTACCTCAGCGCTTGGCTGTAGTCAATGGATTGTGTGGTGTGTCCGGGATGGAAACTAGAGGCATGAAGGTAGGCATAGTGGTCAGTGAGTTTTCAGTATAGGGTGATGTTAACATGACCATCACTTATTTGTACTATGGTGTCTAGGAAGTGGACCTCCTGTGTAGATTGGTCCAGGCTGAGGTTGATGGTGAGGTGGAAGCTGTTGAAATCATGCTGGCATTCTTCCAGAGTCTCCTTCCCATAGGTCCAGATGATGAAGATGCCATCAATGTAGCGTAGGTAGGGAAGGGACATGAGTGGACAAGAGCTGAGGAAGCGTTGTTCCAGGTCAGCCATAAAAATGTTGGCATATTGTAGGGCCATGCGGGTGCCCATAGAGGTGCCACTGGTCTGGAGGTATATATTGTCACCAAATTTTAAATAATTGTGTGTGAGGATAAAGTCACAGAGCTCAGCAACCAGTTGTGCTGTGGCATCATCAGAGATACTGTTCCTGACAGCTTGTATTCCATCTGTGTGTGGGATGTTTGTGTAGAGAGCCTCCACATCCATGGTGGCTAGGGTGGTGTTTTCTGGAAGATTACCAATGCATTGTAGTTTTCTTAGGAAATCAGTGGTGTCACGGAGATAGCTGGGAGTGCTGGTGGCATAGGGTCTGAGTAAAGAGTCCACATATCCGGATAGTTCTTCAGTGAGACTGCCAGTTCCAGAGATTTCCAGGTTTGTGGATCTTGGGTAGTAGATAGAATAACCCTGGTCGGGGCTCTAAGGGTATGTTGATTTGTTCTGGTGTTAGTGTAGGGAGTGTCCTGAGTAGATGGTGCAGTTTCTTAGTGTATTCCTCAGTGGGATCTGAGGAAAGTAGCCTGTAGCATTTGGTATTGGAGAATTGTCTGGCAGCCTCCTTTTGGTAGTCAACCCTGTTCATGATGACAACCGCACCTCCTTTATCAGCCTTTTTTATTATATTGTCAGTGTTGTTTCTGAGGCTGTGGATGGCATTGCATTTTGCACGACTTAGGTTATGAGGCAAGCAATGTTATTTTTCCAGAATTTCTGCCTGTGCACGTTGGCAGAAGCATTCAATGTAGAGGTCCAGACTGTCATTTCGACCCTCAGGAGGAGTCCATGTGGAGTTTTTCTTCTTGTGCTGTTGGTGGGGGGTATCTGTGTATCAGTGGGCTGTTCAGTGTTATCTTGAAGGTATTCTTTGAGTCGAAGACTGTGAAAGTAGGCTTCCAGGTCACCGCAGAACTGTATCATGTTTGTGGGGGTGGTGGGGCAAACAGAGAGTCCCCGAGATAGGACAGACTCTTCTGCTGGGTTGAGTGTGTACCTGGATAAATTGACGATATTATTGGGTGGGTTAGAGGTGCCACTGTTGTGGCCCCATGTGGCAGGTAGGATTTTAGACAGCTTACGGTCTTTTTTCCTTTGTTAGAGAGGTGAAGTATGTAATGTAGATCTCCTGCCTTATTTTAGTAAAGTCTGTTTGTGTGGAAGGTTGGTTATTTATGAAAGTCTCCAAGTTGGAGAACTCTTTATTTGATGTTTTCCTGTTTGCTGCATAGGATGCTGATTAGGTGGTTCCTCAGTTTCTTTGATAGTGTATAGCATACTCTCTCACTGTGGTCTGTCCAGTATGTAGATAGCAATGGATTTCTCACCTTCAGTCCATTTGATATATGCCATCATGTGCCAGCAATGCCCCTCTGCTATGTACATCGGCCAAACTGGATAATCCCTACGTAAAAGGATAAATGGACACAAGTCAGATATTAGGAATGGCAATATACAAAAAACCTGTAGAAGAACACTTCAACCTCCCTGGACACACAATAACAGATTTAAGGGTAGCCATCCTTCAGCAAAAAAACTTCAGGACCAGACTTCAAAGACAAACTGCTGAACTTCAGTTCATTTGCAAATTTGACACTATCAGCTCAGGATTAAACCAAGACTGTGAACGGCTTGCCAACTACAAAAGCAGTTTCTCCTCTCTTGGTGTTCACACCTCAGATGCTAGAAGAAGGCTTCATCCTCCCTGATTGAAATAATCTCATTATCTCTAGCCTGATTCTTGCCTGCATATTTATACCTGCTTCTGGAAATTTCCACTACATGCGTCTGATGAAGTGGGTATTCACCTATTAAAGATGATGCTTCACTACGTCTGTTAGTCTATAAGGTGCCATAGGACTCTGTCGCTTTTTACAGATCAAGACTAAAACTGCTATATCTCTGATATTATTGTTGTTTTTCTACTATTGGTCCACCTCCACAATTCCTGGTTGCTACAAGAAGCATAAATACCTAATGTGACAAAGTTCCTCCTCTACCTTGGCAGTTTTGCTTACTTCAGTGATCTTCCCCACAGTCTGGATCAACTCCTCCTGTGTCTGATCAGGAGTTGGGAGGTTTGGGGGGAACCCAGGCCTGCCCTCTACTCCGGGTTCCAGCCCAGGGCCCTATGGATTGCAGCTGTCTATAGTGCCTCTTGTAACAGCTGCATGACAGCTACAACTCCCTGGCTACTTCCCCATGGCCTCCTCCAAATACCTTCTTTATCCTCACCACAGGACCTTCCTCCTGGTGTCTGATAACCCTTGTACTCCTTAGTCCTCCAGCAGCACATTCTCTCACTCTCAGCTCCTTATGTCTCTTGCTTCCAGCTCCTCACACACACTTCCTCTCCTCTGGCTCCTCCCCATCTGGCTGGAGTGAGCTCCTTTTTAAACCCAGGTGTCCTGATTTGCCTGCCTTGATTGGCTGCAGGTGTTCTAATCAGCCTGTCTGTCTTAATTGGTTCTAGCAGGTTCCTGATTAGTGCAGTCCCTGCTCTGGTCAATCAGGGAACAGAAAACTACTCACCTAGTGACCAGTATATTTGCCCTCTACCAGACTCCTGTACCCCACTGGCCTGGGTCTGTCACACTAAATATCGCAAAAAAAGATCATTTTGGTTGTATCTGTGGCATAGCCAAAACCAGAGAGCATTGCAAACCATGAAAGGATGCCTGATCGTGTGAAAATTTCAGACTGATTTTAAAACCAAATTGGTTTTAATAAGCTCAGATGGATGTGATTTATGTTTATCTGAAAGGAATCTCTTGAATATTGCCTGTGTGTATACAACCTTATTTGATCATTACATAACTAAATATAGAAGGGGAATGAATGTTCTCTTCCTGAGACTTATAAGAATATTAGAATGGCCATGCTGGGTCAGGGCAATGGTCCATATAGCCCAATATCCTATCTTCTGATAGTGACTGGTGCCAGATGCTTCAGAGGGAAAGAACAGTACAAGGCAACTATTGAGTGATTTATTCCCTGTTCCCCAGTCCCAGTTTCTGACAGTCAGAGGTTTAGGAACACCCAGACCATGGGCTTGCATCCCTGATCATCTTAGCTAATAGCCATTGATGAACTATCCTCCATAGACTTGTCTAAATCTTTTTTGAATCTAGTTATATTTTTGGCCTTCACAAAATATTTTGGCAATGAGTTCCACAGGTTAACTGTGCATTGTGTGAGGAAATACTTCTGTATGTTTGTTTTAAACCTACTGCCTATTAATTTAACTGAGTGACCCCTGTTTTTTTTTGTTATGTAAAGGGGCAAATAACATATTTTCATTCAATTTCTCCATACCGTTCATGATTTCATAGATCTCTGTCATACCCCCCTCAGTTGTTTCTTGCCTTAAAAGTCCCAGTCTTTTAAATCTTTTCTCATATGGAAAAGGTTCCATAGCTCTAAGCATTTTTGTTGCCCTTTTCTGCACTTTTTCCAATTCTAATATATATTTTTTGACATGAGGTAACCAGAAATGCACACAGTATTCAAGGTGTGGGCATACCATGGATTTATATAGTTTTCTGTCTTATTATTTATCCCTTTCCTGATGGTCCATAACATTTTGTTTGCTTTTTTTTACTGCCATTGCACATTGAGCATATGTTTTCAGAGAATTATACATGATGTGTTCAAGATCTTTTTTGAATGATAACAGCTAATTTAGACTCCATCATTCTGTATGTATAGTTGGGATTATGTTTTCTTATGTGCATTTCCTATGTGCAGCAAGGGAGATTTAGGTTGGACTCTAGGAAAATTTTGTGTCAGGATGATTAAGCATGGGATTAAATTGCCTAGGAAGGTTCTGGAATCTCCATCATTGGAGATTTTTAAAAGCAGGTTAGACAAACACCTGTCAGGGATGGTCTAGACAATACTCAGCCATGCCATGAGGGCAGGGGACTGGACCAGATGACCTATCAAGGTCCCTTCCAGTCCTATGATTCTATGATTACTTTGCATTTATAAACATTGATTTTGTCTGCCATTTTGTTGCGCAGTCTGCCTTGGACTTAACTATCTTGAATAATTTTGTATTGTCTTCAAACTTTGGCACCTCTTTTTCCATATAATTTATGAACATGTTGAACAGCACAGATCCCAGTACAGTTCCTTAGAGGACCCCATAATTTACCTCTCCCAGCTGTGAAAACTCATGATTTTGTCCTACACTTCGTATCCTATTTTTTTTAGCCAGTTATTGATTCTAAGCCTTCTCTAACGGAACCTCAATTTGGGGCATTTCCTCAGATTTGTTACCTCCAAAAGAATGGCTGAGATGTGGGAATCTCCTGCACACCCTCTGCAGTGAAGACTAATGAGAAAAAAATAATTTAGTTAATCTGCAACAACCTTGGCCTGGTCTAAACTACGCATTTAAATTGATTTTAGCAGCATTAAACTGATTTAAGACTGCACCCGTCCACACAACGAGGCCCTTTCTATCTATATAAAGGGCTCTTTAAACTGGTTTCTGTACTCCTCCCCGATGAGAGGAGTAGCGCTGAAATCGGTATTACCATATCGGGTTAGGGTTAGTGTGGCTGCAAATCGACAGTATTGGCCTCCGGGCGGTATCCCACAGTGCACCATTGTGACCGCTCTGGAAAGCAATCTGAACTTGGATGCAGTGGCCAGGTAGACAGGAAAAGCCCCGCGAACTTTTGAATTGCATTTCCTGTTTGCCCAGCATGGAGCTCTGATCAGCACGGGTGACGATGCAGTCCCAAACCAAAAAGAGCTCTAGCATGGACCTTACGGGAGATACTGGATCTGACCGCTGTATGGGCAGACAAATCTGTTCTATCAGAGCTCCGTTACAGAAAATGAAATGCCAAAGCATCTGAAAAAAATCTCCAGGCTATGATACAGAGTCCACAGCACAGTGCTGTGTGACAAGCGTAACGGAAAGCCAAGGAATCAAATGGACGCTCATGGAGGGACGGAGGGGGTACCTAGGACTCCAGCTATCCCACAGTCCCCACCAGTCTCCGAAAAGTATTTGCATTCTTGGCTGAGCTTCCAATGCCTGTAGGGTCAAACACATTGTCCGGGGTGATTCAGGGTATAGCTTGTCAATATACTCTCCCTCCCCACCCCCCGTGAAAGAAAAGGGAAAAAAATCGTTTCTTGACTTTTTTCAATGTCACTGTATGTCTACTGCATGCTGCTGGTAGACACGGTGCTGGGGCAATGAACAGCAGCATCCTCTCTCCTTCCTTCCCCAGTGGCAGACGGTACAGTGCAGTAGGACTGGTAACCATCCTTGTCATCATCCCGTGAGTGCTCCTGGCTGGCCTCAGGTGAGGTCGGCCGGGGGCGCCTGGGTAAAAATAGGAATGACTCCCGGTCATTCCCAGTAGATGGTACAGAACGGCTGGTAACTGTCTTCATCATAGCAACTGGAGGCTGAGCTCCATCAGCCCCCTCCCTTTCATGTGTAAAGAAAAGATTCTGTACTGCCTGGACTATCATAGCAGTGGGATGCTGGGCTCCTCTCCCCACCACTGTTTAATGTCCTGCCTGGACTATCATAGCAGTTGAAGGCTGCCTCCCCCTCATTTTATCTCACTAACAAGTCAGTGTTTCTTATTCCTGCATTCTTTATTATTTCATCACACAAATGGGGGGACACTGCAATGGTAGCCCAGGAGGGTTGGGGGTGCAGGGAAGCAATGCTGGGGTTGTTGCAGGGGCACCCCCTAGAATGGCATGTAGCTCATCATTTCTGTGGGATCTGACATGGAGCAGCTGTGCTCTCTGGTTCTCTGGTACACTGGTTCTCTAGTACACTTGCCCCATATTCTAGGCAGGACTGACTCTATTTTTAGATACCATAAAGGAGGGATTGACTCGGGGAGTCATTCACATTTTTGTCCATGCACCCCCGGCCGACCTCAGCCAGGGACACCCATGACAGCAGCAGATGGTACAGAACGACTGATAACTGTCATCTCATCGCCAATTTACAATGACACAGCAGATGGTACAGAATGACTGATAACCATCTCTGCTATCTTGCAAAGGCAAATAAATGCTGCTGTGTAGCACTACAGTACCGCCTCTGTTAGCAACATCCATTAGACATACGGTGACAGTAAAAAAAAAGCTGAACGGGCTCCATGGTTGCCATGCTATGGCATCTGCCAGGGCAATCCAGGGAAAAAGGGTGCGAAATGATTGTCTGCCGTTGCTTTCACGGAGGAAGGAATGAGTGACGACAATTACCGAGAATCACCCACGACACTGCTTTTGCACCATCATGCATTGGGATCTCAACCCAGAATTCCAATGGGCGGGGAAGACTGTGGGAACTATGGGATAGCTATGGGATAACTACCTACAGTGCAACGCTCCAGAAATCGACGTTAGCCTCGGACCATTGACGCACACCACCGAATTAATGTGCTTAGGGTGGCTGCGTGCACTCAACTTTATACAATCTGTTTTACAAAACCGGTTTATGTAAAATCAGAATAATCCCATAGTGTAGACATACCCTTAGTCTTACTTGAATGCTCCTTTAGCACTTCAGCCATCCACTGGCCCCACTGATTTTTTAAGGATGATTTTTTTTAATATTTATTTTTGGTGACCTAAATTTCTTTTTAATCCATCAATTACTATAAAATTGGGCTCCAGTCTTATTAGAATTTTACTCAGTGTTTGTGTGGTCTATTGTTAACCGAACTGATCACATATTTTAATTGTGATGGATAAAAATAAAACAGATTAGGGAAAGCTTGTCTACTCTACTTTGTAGGTTTATATATAACTTTAGAACCCATACTTTGTCTTATGCGTTTCCAATTTTAATAGCGCATCCTGTCATATTTTTAATATGATATCAGGGATACCTACCAGGATGCACTGAAACAAAAATAATAACCCTGGGAGAACATTCTTCTTTACCAAGGTTACCCTACTAGCTAAGTATTAGAGGGGTAGCTGTGTTAATCTGGATCTGTAAAAAGTGACAGAGTCTTGTGGCACCTTATAAGGTATGTCTACACTAAGGGATTATTCTGATTTTACAGAAACCGGTTTTGTAAAACAGATTGTATAAAGTTGAGTCCACGCGGCCACACTAAGCACATTAATTCGGTGGTGTGCATCCATGTAACAAGGCTAGTGTCGATTTCCAGAGCGTTGCACTGTGGGTAGGTATCCCATAGCTATCCGATAGTTCTCACAGTCTCCCTCACCCGTAGGAATTCTGGGTTGAGATCCCAGTGCCTGATGGGGCAAAAAACATTGTCATAGGTGGTTCTCGGTACATCCTCACCCCTCCCTCCGTGCAAGTAGCAGACAACCGTTTTGAGCCTTTTTTCCTGGGTGAACTGTGCAGACGCCATAGCACGGCAAGCATGGACCCTGCTCAGCTCAAGACAGCAATCATGGTCATTGTAAACACCTCACACATTCTCATGCAGTCTATGCTGTACCAGGACCTGCAAAACCAGGCAAGGAGGAGGCGGCTATGGCAGCACGAAGACGAGAGAGATGAGGACGTGGACACAGAATTCTCTCAAACCACAGGCCCCAGTGCTCTGGAGATCATGCTGGTAATGGGGCAGGTTCTAGCCATTGAACAGCGATTTTGGGCCCAGGAAAAAAGCACAGACTGGTGGGACCGAATACTGTTGCAGGTGTGGGACGATTCCCAGTGGCTGTGAAACTTTCGCATGTATAAGGGCACTTTCATGGAACTTTGTGACTTGCTTTCTCCTGCCCTGAAACACTAGAATACCAAGATGAGAGCAGCCCTCACAGTTGAGAAGCGAGTGGGGATAGCCCTGTGGAAGCTTGCAACGCCAGACAGCTACCGGTCAGTCAGGAATCAATTTGGAGTGGGAAAATCTACTGTGAAGGTTGATGTGATGCAAGTAGCCAAAACAATCATTAAGCTGCTGCTACGAAAGGTTGTGACTCTGGGAAATGCGCAGGTCATAGTGGATGGCTTTGCTGCAATGGGATTCCCTAACTGTGGTGGGGTGATAGATGGAATCTATATCCCTATCTTGGCATCGGAGCACCAGGGCACCCAGTACATAAACTGCAAGGGGTACTTTTCCATGGTGCTGCAAGCACTGGTGGATCACAAGGGACGTTTCACCAACATCCACATGAGATGACCGGGAAGGGTTCATGACGCTTGTGTCTTCAGGAACACTACTCTGTTTAAACGGCTCCAGCAAGTGAATTACTTCCCAGACCAGAAAATAACAGTTGGGGATGTTGAAATGCCTGTAGTTATCCTGGGAGACCCAGCCTACCCCTTGATGCCATGGCTCATGAAGCCATACACAGGCAGCCTGGACAATGGTCAGGAGCTGTTCAACTACAGGCTGAGCAAGTGCAGGATGGTGGTAGAATGTGCATTTGGCCATTTAAAGGCACACATTACTGACTCGCTCAGACCTCAGTCAAACCAATGTCCCCTTTGTTATTGCTGCTTGCTGTGTGCTCCACAATCTCTGTGAGAGTAAGGGGGAGACTTTTATGGCAGAGTGGGAGGCTGAGGCAAATCACCTGGCTGCTGATTACGTGCAGCCAGACACCAGGGCGATTAGAAGAGCACACCAGGAAGAGGTGCGAATCAGAGAAGCTTTGAAAACGAGTTTCATCACAGGCCAGGGTATGGTGTGACTGTTGTGTTTGTTTCTCCTTGATGACCCCATCTCCTTGATTGACTCATTCCCTGTAAACCACCCACTCTCCCCCTTCAATTACCGCTTGCTTCCTTAGGAAATAAAGTCACTCTCATTTAAAAATCATGTATTCTTTATTAATTAATTATAAAAAGAAGGAGAGAACTGACAAGGTAGCCCAGGTGGGGTTTGGAAGGAGGATAGGAGGGAAGGAAAAGGCCACTAAAAAAATTTCAAAATAATGACAGCCTTTTGATTGGGCTGTCGACTGGGTTGGAATGGGCAGGTGAACGGAGCCTCCCCCCATGCTTTCTCAGTCGTTCATGGTAACCTGGTTGAAATACGGGAATTTAATTAAGGGAACAGAAATGGTTGGGCTGTTAGCCTGTGGCTTAAAAGAAATCCTTCCCTATATTTAGCCAAGCAGGGATGGGGGCGGGATTGGCACTGAGCTTTTTTCGCGTTTGGCTAGCTGGGATCTTCCCTGCCACCAGCCACGAGGTGTGGGGGAGGGTGGCTAGTAGCGATCTTCCATGATACCAGCCACATGGTGCGGGGAGGGGTAAAGCGATCATCCCAGAGAATTGGATGGGGGCAGTTCTGGTGCTGCACTTTAACAGGAAAGAAGCAGCACTCAACAGGCTTTGCTTGCTATTTGTGAAAGGAGGGCGCTGGATATATGAAGGCTGCAGAAGCCGAAAGACAATGACTTACCATGGCCGCATGCAAGGCGAATTCTGATGCCTGGACCTGCGTCTGTGATCTCTAACACCAGAGCCACAGGCCCTCAATATTAAGATGCAAAATGCAACCTTCTAGTGAGCTCACATGTACAATGTAAGGTGAATAGTGTTGTTCACCATGAAAGAGTATAACCATTGTTCTGTAAAATGTATCTTTTTAAATACTTCTCTCCAGCAAACACCGGGACCATACGCAGCTAGGCTTTGTCATGCAATGATACCAGATTACTTGCTACATGCATGGCGTGGTCGAGTATCCTAACATGGAGGACGGAATAAGGCTGCCCTGCCCAGAAACCTTCTGCAAAGCCTTTTGGAGTACCTTCAGGAGAGCTTCATGGAGACGTCCCTGGAGGATTTCCGCTCCATCCCCAAACATGTTAACAGACTTTTCCAGTAACTGTACTGGCCACGAATGCATCCCAAGTCCTCAGGGCAAATTAATCATTAAAAAACGCTTGCTTTTAAACCATGTTTTATATTTACAAAGGTACACTCACCAGAGGTCCCTTTCATGGCTTCATTGTCTGGGATAGTTGCTTGGGAAGGCTAGGAGGGTACTTCTGTCAGGTGGAGAAAAAGTCCAGGCTGTTGGGGAGAACGGAGTGCTGAGTGCTCCTTGCAAGCTCGTCCTCCTCTTCCTCCTCCTCATCTTCCCCGTCCAAAGAATCCTCAGGCAAGGCTAAGATTACCCCCACCTCGGAGTCCACGGACAGGGGTGGAGTAGTGGTGGCGGATCCCCCTACAACTGCATGCAGCTCAGGGTAGAAGTGGCACGTTTGCAGCCCTGTCCCAGATCTTCAGTTTGCTTCTTTGGTTTTCTGGTAGGCTTGTTTGAGCTCCTTAACTTTCACACGGCACTGTACTGAGTCCCTGCTGTGGCCTCTCTCCATCATGGCCTTGGAAATTTTTTCAAATGTTTTTTCATTTCGTCTTTTGGAACAGAGTTCTGTTAGCATGGAATCCTTTCTCCATATAGCGATCAGATCCAGTACCTTCTGTGCAGTCCATGCTGGAGCTCTTTTTCGATTCTCAGACTGCATAGTTACCTGTATTGATGAGCTCTGCGTGGTCACCTGTGCTGATCAGCTCTCCACGGTGGGCAAACAGGAAATGAAATTCAAAAGTTCATGGGGCTTTTCCTGTCTACCTGGCCAGTGCATCCAACTCCAGATTGCTGTCCAGAGCGGTCACAATGGTGCACTGGGATAGCTCCCGGAGGCTAATACCGTTGAATTGCTGCCACACTAACCCTATTCCAAAATGGCAATACCTATTTGAGTGCTACTTCCCTCGTCGGGGAAGAGTATAGATATCTATATTAAGAGCCCTTTATATCGATATAAAGGGCTTCGTTGTGTGGACGGGTGCAGGGTTAATTTAGTTTAACGCTGCTAAATTCAGTATAAACCCGTAGTGTAGACCAGGCCATAGACTAACAGATATATTGGAGCATAAGCTTTCGTGGGTGAAAACCCACTAGTCTACAATGTGCCACAGGACTCCTACTAGCTAAGAAATTTTATATTTGTTCTATTCCTCCAAGTCTATTACTATTTCATTCTACAATGAAAGGTAATTTCCCTTAAACACATTTTTGTATTTCTCCACAATATTTACTCCTAAATATGTTAAAGATTCCCATTTAAATTTATGTAGCTGATAACAATTTGTTTTGACATTTTGGGGAATATTCATTCCTAGAATTTCAGATATACCATAGTTTATTTTGAAGCCTGAGACCTGCCCAAATTCCAAAGTGTTCAATAACTTTTAATTAGTCTTTTGGATCCTTTAAATATAACAAGAGATAGTCAGCATACAAAGCTGTCTTTTGTGTTCTAATCCAGAAGATGTTTGATGCCCTTTATCAAGAGGCTGTTTCTCACGTTTATTGCAAGTGGCTTACTTGCTTAAGCAAACAGGAAATAAGGGACAACCCTATCTCTAGACGAATTAAAAAAAGGGCTTGATGACCATTAACCAAAGGAGATGCTCAAGGATGTGTATACAGGGCCAAGATGCCCATAGAAAACCGATTTCCAAAAATAAACCCATACTAAATCTGTCTGAGGTCCTCCCACTCCAGTCAGTTGAAAGCTTTCTCAGTACCCAAAAAAAGCAGTGCACAGGAAGAACTGCTAGAAATAGCATTACAGATCTAGTTCAGAGTTCTTCTGATATTATCAGGTAAATGCCCGCCAGCAATGAACCCAAACTGGTTACGGTGAACTTATGTGGACAAGATGACACTCAGTCTGATAGCACTTGCCATATTTTTTGGCATCCAGATTAATTAAAGAAGGAGGTCGGTATGATGCACAATTGTAAGTTCTTTTCCTTCTTTAGGAATTACCACAATTTTTGCCTCTCTGTAAATTTGGAATCTTGTTCCCCTGCAATATACCATTAAACAATTCAGTTAAAATAGGGGATAACACTTGCTTTAGCGCTGTATAAATCCATCAGGACCTGGAGTTTTACTGGATTTTAAATTCACTGTCACAACTTCAACTTCAGCTGCAGCACTTTGCCAATCAAGAGCTGCCACGTCATGGTCTGAGGAAGTGTCACCTCTCAAATACCTATTTATAAATTCAAGAGTGGGATGCCCTGATGTGCACAAAGTATGGAAAAAAGTTAGCAGTCAGTTCAGAGATCTGTTTGATGCCAGTTATATATCTTCCTTTTATTTCTAATCAGACAGATGGCTGATCTGTCATTTTTTTCTTAATTTTCTGACTCAAAGCCTATCAGCTTTATTTCTCTTTTAATAATATTTTTATTTAACAGAGCTAACCTGTTTGTAACTGGTTAATCTTCACTCTTACCTCAACTGTTTTCTCATACACTTTTTTTAGATTTATCTCTACCTTTCAAAACAGAATTTGTTTTAATCAAACTCTCTTTTTCAACAGCTCTCATCTTATTGAGGTTTGATGCTTTATTTTTAAGGCTTCCCCTCATTACCACCTTTCTTACATCTCAGTGAATACGTTTACCAGCCCCATCTATTTAGATAAAAATCCATGGCTAATGTGCCGAACATTTTTCATTTAATATGCACATGTCAAGATATTTTTTTACTAAACTTTTCTGTCATTTAATTTTTTTCTTTAGTAGCAGGTTGTGTACCCTCCTTTCTACTTGCCAACTTGCTTAGTGCATGGTTTCCACATAAAAAAGGTGAAATCCTGGTACAATTGAAGTCAATGAGAGTTTTGCCATTAACTTCAGGGGAGCTATGATTTCATTCCAGTTGTTTTATGAAAGGATTAAGAGATTACACCATATCAAGAACACGAGTACTTGTGGCACCTTCTTCGGAATGCATATGCATCCGAAGAAGTGAGCTGTAGCTCATGAAAGCTCATGCTGAAATAAATTTGTTAGTCTCTAAGGTGCCACAAGTACTCCTGTTCTTTTTGCGGATACAGACTAACATGGCTGCTACTCTGAAATATACCATATCAGACATTCAATGATAACTTCTCTCATCTGTAATCTAGTTTTCACTTGTTTACATCTTTTCTTCTCTTCCCTTGCCTTCTTCCCCCTTTCCCGGTGATCACTTGCATGCTGTGCAGATGTTTCTCCAACATTTCCATGGATGTTTTTCAAGTGGTTTACTTAGCAGATGTTCTCAGTTGAGCTGCCCAACATTTTTTGCATGAAAAACAAAACCAACACACTTGGACCATTTGCCAGCTTTGTGAAAGAAGAAACAATTTTCTTCAGCACAGTTTGAATTTCTGTCATGAAGAAAAGAGAGAGAGAGAGAGATAATAGTTTTGACTATTGCAGGAGTTATTTTTGCTTTGTTGGGTGAAAATTTGCATATCCTAGAGGAAGGAAAAGTGAAGATTAAAATGAAAATGGCACTTGCTTCAACATATATTTTAGCTGTAATTTAAACATATGATATCAAAAATCTCACTTATAAAGGGAGATATTTGTATTTTTTAAGCAAATATGTCATATTAGTGAACTTATAAGTAGAATGTATGGTATTTGCGGTTTTAATTTGTTCACTTCTCGCTGCATCAAAATGATCAACCTATTTGTTTGGAAGAGCTGGAAGCAGCACTCTGTGCAGCCCATCTGTGGGGCTGTTGCTAATTTGGACAAAGAGGACCAAAGAGGAGATTTGAAACTCACTTTCTTCCTAAGGGCTTGACCTAAAGCTGAGTAAAGTCAATGGGAATCTTAGGGCATCCATGTTTTCCATATAGCAAAATGTATTTTCTCTAGTGATTATCTGTCTTCAGTGTTTTCCATAAAACACTAACAAAAGGATAAAAATAAGTTCTTTTAAACTATTTGGTTGTGATTTTGTTATGCACTTTCTTTTGTTCTCACAGCACTCTTTTCACCATTTATTTAACATTTTTTCAAGGTTTTTAAGAAAAATTATGTCATTATAGAATATATTGAGCAATTCACCATGACATTTTTCATGTCAAGATATGAGTTTAGTCGTTTTTTCCCATAGACATATGATAATTCTAATTACATTGGCCTCCAAGGCTGAACTGTAGTTATCATTAGTCAATGTATTTCTTTAATTATTATTTTGATAATTAATCTTCCAAGTGAACATTTCTGTAAATGCTCAAGTCAGCATAAAGTTCTGACTTCTGTTTTACCCTCTGGAAAACATCCTCCTCTGTTGTATATGCAATTCATTTTAGTTTCCCTCTAAAACAACAATATTCAATTAATATAAACAATGATGCTTAATTAGTTTGTATTATGCTTCACATCCTGAACAGGTCTATGAGTGCTTCAATATCACAAAGACTTGTTAAAAATAGGAGACCTAATTATTATTATTGCTATTAATTTATTAATACTGTTTATTACAGTAGTGTCTAGAGACCAGCTGAGATTGCGGCACGGCGTGCTAGGCACTGTACAAGCACAAAGTAGTATGCCTCTGGCCTATAATTTCTGGTCATCATTTTCCTCTTTATAAGACAATTTTCAGTCTGATATATGCATACAGTGAGATTAATATAAAATTAGGGCGGAGAGAACTCATCAGCACCAAGGCAAATCCAAGCTTCCTTGCACTTCGAGCACCACCTACATTGATCTCTAGCTAGATCTTTAAGATGATCTGTCTGTATGTCCTGGCTTTGTCCATTATTCGTGGGCCATGTGATTGTCAGCCATGTAGCATCATTCCTGGGTAAACAAGCTTCAGAATTTGTTAGTTTTTCATCCTAATAAAAATTCTGTGTCAAGAAGCTACCCAAACTCAGGCAGTGCTGATGGAGGTAGTCGCTGGGTTTGGCTACAAATATCCTCATTGCTGATCTGGGAGGAAGTAGTATCAAAGAATTTCTAAGGAAAGCACATTTTGTAAATATATATATTTTATTTTGCATTTGAATTAGGATTTCATTTGTTTTTGTAACATTAGCCCCTAGGGTTAGTAGATACTGAACTCCTACCATTTAAATGTAGCCAGGAAATAAAGACCCCCAGACTCTTACTACCATTCTTACTACAACATTAATTATATTATTATTATTATTATTATTTATTTATTTTATTTATGATGACCTAGTATCTCATCTAAATGAACTACATTTGCCTTAATTCTTTAGTCATTTGACCGTTATATGTAGATATTGGATTGGACTTGGTAACCTAAAGTACTTTGAGGTGTAGATTTGTACTAAATGAATACGTTTTTGGACTCATGTTGAAAACAAAGCAGACCACATTTGTTATATCTATTCTTTTGCATTCAGAAACCATGCCTGTTAAATGAGATGCTGCTCAACTGTTGTCACATTGCCTTTGGAGTTTACTTCCTTTAGAACTGCACTTTTACTCAGTTACGCAGTTAATCAAGTACAGCTAAAATAATAAAATAGAGCAGATTAATTTATCATTACCACACAAGAACTGGAAATAGCCTTTGGGCAATACATTTTTGCTATCTCTTTTGGGTAATAAAATATTCATGTAATAACATGTTCATCTAATCACACAGATGTCAATGAGCAAACTTGCTTTCGGGATTCAAGGCCCCTTTCATACACATGATGGAATACATTTTCACCTTGATGCATAGTGTTTTAGCAGTTCAATGCCCATATGGGTCTTTGAAACTCTACCTCTATGTGGCTAACTACTGTAGGAGACTAATAACTGAAGTAGCATTTCTAACAAAGCATTAGATTGTGACTTAATCTTGTTTAAACAATTAGAATCTGATTTATTGAGGTAAAATATATGCGAGAAAACTTTACTTGCAAATCCTTTTACTAAGCTAAAATGGAAGAGCTGAAGAGTCAAAAAGTAAGTTTCTAACTTACTTTTTATTCCTTCCTTCAGTGATCAACTACCTTTTTAGTTATAATATTTATATTGATAAAGCAATGGAATATAGGACTCTTTCTTCAATTTTGGATATGCCCTTTGCTTTTCAAACATGCACTCAAGCAGATATCACTGTAGCAATCCCGTCATAGATGACAAAAACATTAGTGACTTGTAAAGTACAAGTATGAACCAAAAGCTTCCCCATTATGTACAATGGAAAAAATGCACTGTTGGTTCCTACAGATACGGAACCCAGCAAGATCTGTAGATGCATGCACATCTAAACAACAAAATGCGGACACAAACACATTTGAAGGGACCTTACTACCTCTGCCACATCCAGTTGCTTTCTCCATGCCACCAACATCACCTCTTTTCTATCTCAGTTGAGCCTTTGTTGCCTTAGATTTGAGGGGTGTGATCAAGCTAATTGCAACCATATTATGTGCATTCAGACACTACGAATTAATAAAATAGAATACTACATAGTATAGAGTTAATTTGAAAGCAAGCTTTTAGAGGCAAGGTCAAAACTATCTGGCAGTTTCTGCTAATCAGAATGGTAGGAGGCAAAAGAAAAGTCAACATTTTAGACTGAAAGAAGTTAAGTGGATGGAAAACCTTGAATTTGGGCACCATTGATACAGAAGTATTATTATGATTAAGATTGTTAGGAATATTTGTGGATAAGTAGTTTATTGAAAGTTAGGAAAAGTGATGATTAAGTAGGGGTCACTATGATCCATGTGTTTTGTAGACGTTAGTTATAAAGGATATAGTGTACTTTGGAGCAGTACTCTGAAGCTACCTTCTGACATGTTTTTCCTGACACCTTTTCTCCCCAATGGGTAAGCAACTGGCCACTGCAAACCTGCTGTTAATTACCTGGTACCATTCTAGATTTTAGGTAAATATTTGTGATGTTCTAAATCTATTGCTTATGGTTGTGTGTGATTAAATTTAATAAACTGCAGTTTTAGATAGCCCATGCTTACTTGCATTAATCTTTTATCAGATAGAATTGTTGTGTTGGAGGGAGAGGGATAGCTCAGTGGTTTGAGCATTGGCCTGCTAAACCTAGGGCTGTGACCTTAATCCTTGAGGGGGCTGCTTAGGGATTTGGGGCAAAAAATAGCACTTGGTCCTGCTAATGAAGGCAGGGGCCTGGACTTGATGACCTTTCAAGGTCCCTTCCAGTTCTAGGAGATAGGTATATATCTAATTATTATTGTTCCCATTAATTTATTCCTGACATCACCTGGAGTGAAATAGGTAAGTTATCACTCCTGTGGGTTCTGAAAGTCCTGGGTAACACCTTAGCTGCATAGCTCTTCATCCAACCCCTGATCTGACCCAGACATTGAGAAAGCCAAGAGACTGCATTAAATCATAGAGAGGCATATGTCTCCATGGGTATAGTCTCAGTCTTCAACTGTATGTCTATATTGCACACTAAGCCTTGGATCAGGCTTAGGTCTGAGCCCAAGCCCCTGTCCATCATCACACAAATAAGTTTGACTTGGGTCAGCAAGCACTCAAGACCCTGCTATGAGTATGTGTCATACCCCAAGTTCTGCTGTGACTCAGGTCCAAGCCCTGCCATTTTACAGTGTAGATGCAGGTCAAGTTGCAGACCCAAGTTGGAAGGTGTGCATAGTGCAATATGTACATGTTAGCATGGCCACGAGACCCAGGCATGCCAACTGTAAGTCCAGGCTTACAGGGCAGTGTAGATGCTCAAGCATGGGCTTGGAATCTTTGAGTCCACAAACCTGACTCCCTCAGACCTGGGCTCAGTGTGGTGCATAGACATACCCCAAGAGTTCCTAGAAATCTATGTGGAGCTTAGAAAATTCAGAAGCTCTTGAGGATGAATTTGCTGCCTGTAAGGGTCTGTAGTCATCCATCCCCGTCAGTCTTGGCAGGGACACCACGCCCCCTCACTCCCCCATGTCTCTCCAACAAAAACACAGGGGGCCCCTGTCATAACATTTCTTCCCAGATCTGGACCTTTGAGTCCAAAATATGGGTGTTAGCCTGAAAACCTCCAAGCTTAGTTACCAGCTTGGACCTGGTAATGCTGCCACCAGCTAGGAATTATATAGTTCCTAGCTCACTGTGGTCTCCCCAAAACCTTCCCTGGGGGACCCCAAGACTCAGATGCCTTGAGTCTTACAACAAAGGGAAATAACCCCCTCCTCTTGTTTCCTTGTTACTTCCTCCCAGGCTCTCCTCCATGGACGACCCTAGGAGATTCCTGCTTCCAGTCCTGGAAACACAAGTACCGAGAGATCTAATCTCTCTTCCCCCTCACCCAGAGGGTATGCAAAGTCAGGCTTAGTAAATCTAACACAAAGAGATTTTCCCCCTGACTTCTTCCTCCCACCAATTCCCTGGTGAGCTGCAGACTCAATTCCCTGGAGTCCTCACTAAAGAAAACTCCAACAGGTCTTAAAAAGAAAGCTTTATATAAAAAAGAAAGAAAAAGACATTAAAAATAGTCTCTGTATAAAGGTGACAATATACAGGGTCAATTGCTTAAGAAAAAAAGTGAATAAACAGCCTTATTCCAAAAGAATACAATTTAACACATTCCAGCAACTACACACATGTAAATAAAAAAATATATATAAACCTATTGTTTTACTATCCTTGTACTTACAACTTGGAAACAGAAGATTAGAAAACTAGGAGATAGAAAGATCACTCTCAGAGACGAGAAAAGGAACAGACCAAGAACAATGGACTCGCACCCAAAACTTCCCTCCACCCAGATTTGAAAAAGTCTTGTTTCCTGATTGGTCCTCTGGTCAGGTGTTTCAGGTTCCCTGTGTTAACCCTTTACAGGTAAAAGAACATTAACCCTTAGCTATCTGTTTATGACAGCCCCTGTGTGGGGCCAAACAAAAAGAAGTTTTTGGAGCTCAGGCTCTCTAGGTGGGGCTGAGCAATATGCAGTAGGGATCTGGCCTTCTGGCAGGGCAGAGCAATAAACAACTCAATGGGCTCTGGCCTCCTGACAAGGAATGGCATCTATAAGGCTCTGGCATCCTGGTAGGACAGAGCAGTAAGCAATGTAGGGAGCTTGGGCCATCGGGCAAGGCAGAGCAACAAACAATCTAAGGAGATCAGGCTATCAGGCAGGGCAGGGCAACAAACAGTCTAAGGAGCTCAGGCCCTCAGCAGGGCAGAGCAATAGGCCTTGGCTCAAATGGACACCAGACAAATGTAGGCCTCTATGACCCCATTGAAGTGTATCCCTTTCTCGTGGGGGTCCTCCATCTCCCTGGGGTACATGGCCCATGGCCTATGGCAGTACCAGTAACTCCTCTGTGCTCCTATCAGTTGGTCAGCCCTGCAGTCTTGGAGGTCCTTGGCGCTGTAGGGCTCGTCCTCAGGCATGGAGCTCAGTAGTGGGTGGGATGCATCTGTTTCCTGCTTCAACTCTCCTCCAAATGAGTTTCAGAGCCTGCCTTTTAAGCATCCTGTCCCACCCCTCTGCTTCCGGCATGGCTCCCTCTCTACGCTGCCCTTTTCATAAGAGAAAAAACTTCCTCCATGTTGGAAGAATCTGAAGGAAACTCACTGTTTTCTTTCATCCAGCCTTCTCTGGTGGGCTTTTTTGTGAGAAGAGGTGATCTGACCCTTAGTTAAACAGAGACATCAGAAATCTCACAAAAATAGGAGCCTTTTGCAGCAAAGAACCATAAGTGTGACCTGCTATTGTGCCCTGTGGCAGTGTATACATATCCCGTCTTCTGTCGGGGTAGATAGTGGGTGTGCTGACGCTACCAGACTGTCCTGGGCCTCACCATGATGAGATCCAAGGTTCAGAATTAAAGCGGTGGCCTTGGGTACTGGGTTGTGTTGCCTAGCGGCCAGAGTCAATACACCAGCCCTTAAGTTCAGGGTGCTGCTCTATCATCAAGTGGCTAGTGCTGATGAAATCAGTCCCTCATGTGAGAATTCCCACCAATTAATATAATGTCAAGAAAATGCCTTCAGCTAGATAATGCCATCAAAAACAATTTCTCGCTCAGTCCACGCTTGGCAGCTCTTTGGATCATGCACTGTATATTAATGAGTGTGAATAAGTATTATAACTGACTTCACATGTCACAACAGAGGGGCCTTGGGTTCTTGGCTGTGTTGCCTAGCAGCCAGAGTCAACACCGCAGCCCTCAGGTACAGGGTAGCATTGCCTAGTGGCTAGAGTCCATATAGTGGTCCTTGTGTGCAGGTCTGCGTGGCCTAGTGGCCAGATGGAGGCCACCTACAGAGGGAGTGGTGCCCAGAGGGGGCACCCAAACCCACCCAACTCCACTGGGTCCCAATCCAGGGCCCTAATAGTGGCGGAGTAGTCCGCCACGAGACCAACAGGGAATCCATCCCCAATATGCTGACCTTACACTGGTGGGAGATACCACTCACTCACCGTCCCTGGGTCACGTCCTACCAGGTTTCCTGAAGTTGCTGTTCATAGGACATTGGGGCTTCCGGGCTCCTCAATGTGGGTAACACCCTGGGACAACAGTTATCCGGTCTGAGTCTCAGGATCTCTGGCTCTACAAGCAAGGGCTGTAATGATTCCTGGATTGGAGCTTCCACCAAATGTCTTTCCTCTTTGGCGGTCCACCCAGTCTGAGCTGGGCTGCTCTTCTTTACCCTAGCACAACATTTGGAGCATGCCTAGCACAGTCTGAGGGGCAGGACTTTCCTGCCTAGTGTGGATATGCACACCCCATCACATACCCAATGGTAATAATTTATATATATTGTTAGAGGATCCTCTGGCTATGTCTACTTAGAATAATGTGATTTAATATGCTATATGTACAAAACATTATGAATCATGACCCTCAGGCCACTGGTTCTTAGAAATACTGAGACTATGTTGTTTTATAATTCCAGAAGTAGACAGCATTAAGGGTCCTTTATGTATGTTAGCATGCAGTGAAACACATGCATGTGAAGGCTTTGTTTTTGTGAACAGGCAAAGAGAAAAAAAATATTACTTTATTCCCCTCCCCCATCAAGCACATATACATAGGTGAATTGAATATATGAACTGCTTCAATTAAATAAAGAAACTAAAGCCCCAGTTCAGCAATTTCAGTTAGTGAGACTGTCTGTGGTCACAGAGGTCTGCCCTCAGGTAATAATTTGTAAGACAGGGGTTTACAAGTGGTAAAACTTATTTAAATAAAGCATACATAGGATGCAGCACAAGTGCCAGAGGGAATTACAGTGCATCTTACTGCATAATTGTGTTCCCAAACAGATTATCAGGAGCAAAGATGCTGTGGAATACCTCTTTAGCCCATGAGCATGTCAGAGACCAACAAAAGAAAACAAAACAAAAAAAATCCCCAAAACAGTGGATGGGTAGCACAGCCTCATAGGAATCTGCTTCTTGTTTTCAAGCTTAGCTTTCAGAAAACTCATGCATATTTTTCTCCTGGTTTGGAAGGTGATTGAAAAATATCAATTGTTTTGGTTTCATAGCATTTCACACATACACACACAATTTGATTTTTGTAAGCTTTACAAGGACAAATAATTAATTTTGATGAGGACAAATTTCAATAATGAAAAATGCACAGTACTCCAGTTACGAAGGAACAATCAGTTGCACGCATACAAAATAGGAAATGATTGCCTAGGAAGGAGTACTGTGGAAAGGAATCTGGATGTCATAGTGGATCACAAGTTAAATATAAGTCAACAGTATGACGCTGTTGCAAAAAAGAAAGCAAACATAATCTAGAATATATGCGCTGGAGTGTTGTAAACAAGACACAAGATGTAATTCTTCTGCTCTACTCCATACTGACCAGGCCTCAACTGGAGTATTGTGTCCAATTCTGGATGCCACATTTCAGGAAAGATGTGGACAACTTGGAGAAAGTCCAGAGAAGAGCAACAAAAATGATTAAAAAAAAATCAAGAAAACATGACCTGTGAGGGAAGATTGAAAAAAAAAAAAGTGTTGTTTAATCTGAGAAGAGAAGACTGAGGGGAACATAAGAGTTTTCAAGTCCATAAAAAGTTGCTACAAGGAGGAGGGAGGTAAACTGTTCTCGTTCACCTCTGAGGACAGGACAAGAAGCAATGCGTTTAAACTGCAGCAGGGGCGGTTTAGGTTGTACATTAGGAAAAACTTCTTAACTGTCAGGGTATTTAAGAACTGAAATAAATTGCTGAGGGAGGTTGTGGAATCTCCATCATAGGAGATTTTTAGAGCAGGTTGGACAAACACCTGACAGGGATGGTGTAGATAATACTTATTCCTGCCATGAGCGCAGGGTACTGAACTAGATGACCTCTCAAGGTCGCTTCCAGTCCTAGGATTCTGTAATTTACTCTTTGAATTTTCAAAAAACTCAGAGCCAAGTTGTCCTAAATATGCAATACATAATGTTTAGTTTCATCTTCTCCTCATAATGTTGAAAGTAATGGTAAGTAGAAATAAATGTGCCCAACTAACAAAGTTGGATGATTATAGGTCAAATTATTTAATATCTCTGTCATAAAAAAAACTCAGATAGAATCCTTCAAAATCTTTGTTGTTTTTCTGCATATTTCTTATTAAGTATATATTTTTAGTTTTTAAATAATGCCTTTGTTTTTAGTTGACAGAGAAGAAATAACTTTTACCTCTTTGATCACATTATCTACTTTGTACTAACGCACAATATTTTAGGAAAAGCATCACTCTAGAATGATTTTCAAGAATATTTATCAGCGCATAACAAGAAAAACAAAAGAGAATATTCTGCAATATTCAAGAGTATATACACTTCCTGATCTGTAAAATGTAAAATGGTATGCAGGGGAGAGATAGCTCAGTGGTTTGAGCATTGACCTGCTAAACCCAGGGTTGGGAGCTCAATCCTTGAGGGGGCCACTTAGGGACCCAGGGCAAAAATCAGTATTTGGTCCTGCTAGTGAAGGCAGAGGGCTGGACTCAATGACCTTTCAGGGTCCCTTCCAATTCTATGAGATAGGTATATCTTTATTATTTAATGTAAAGTCCAAGAAACTGTTACTTGCTGAATCTCCTGTACACAACAGGCAGCCAAAGAGCTGAAATATTGATCTATAGTCTTTTTTCCAAGAAAATGAATTTGGAAAAAATCTCATTAAAAAAAAAAACTCATGAATCTTTACACCATAGTTTAAGTGATCAAATAATTTGTATTTCTAAATCACACTGGAGGAGTGTTGGGTTATTTTGCCTCTAGAAAAGTATAGATTACTTGCAGATAAAGCATTGTTTATGTGGGTGCTTCAACATTTTCTTGTTCATCCAAAACTGTTTTCTGCCAGATGACATCCAGAAAAGATATCAGGAACAAAGAGAAGAATCTGAACAAAGGTATCGACCATGAATAGGTAGATTTAGGAGCTATCAACAAAGAGATGATTGTTGAAATCATAAAAGCAGAAGAAAAGCAAAGAAGAGAGAGTGGAGGGAAGAGAGGTGTGGACTACAGATAGAGACCAGCCTTACCCTAGCAGAGACTGGAAAAGGGGGGGAAGGAGAAAGACTGAAGAAGCAGAAATGTCCAAATCCTGCAATGATTAACATCAGTGAGAGATTTGTCTGAATAAGGACTGCAGAATTGCACCTTCAGAATGGGGTTAATGTGTAATGGGGAAAAATAAGCAACATCCAGTGTTATATCTTAATTCCAATGTTACTTTAAAATGATTGTGAAGCTCCATTTGCATTATACTATGCACAATATATCAAACCTCAAAGCATTGCCTGTCTTTAATGGCCCCTTCTAATAGCCAAAAATCACCTTCTTCTCTTTACAATGCCTGTGGCATGCCATCTGTACCAGAGGCTGTGAATCATCAGAAAATTTCTCTGTGAAAAGGGCAACTTATAGATTCATAGATTCATAGACTCTAGGACTGGAAGGGACCTTGAGAGGTCATCAAGTCCAGTCCCCTGCCCTAATGGCAGGACCAAATACTGTCTAGACCATCCCTGATGACATTTATCTAACCTACTCTTACATATCTCCAGAGATGGAGATTCCACAACCTTCCTAGGCAGTTTATTCCAATGTTTAACCACTCTGACAGTTAAGAACTTTTTCCTAATGTCCAACTTAAACCTCTCTTGCTGCAGTTTAAGCCCATTGCTTCTTGTTCTATTCTTAGAGACTAAGATGAACAAGTTTTCTCCCTCCTTCTTATGACACCCTTTTTGATACCTGAAAACTGCTATCATTTCCCCTCTCAGTCTTCTCTTTTCCAAACTAAACAAACCCAATTCTTTCAACCTTCCTTCATAGGTCATGTTCTCTAGACCTTTAATCATTCTTGTTGCTCTTCTCTGGACCTGCTCCAATTTCTCCATATCTTTATTGAAATGCGATGCCCAGAACTGGACACAATACTTCAGCTGAGGCATGACCAGCGTGGAGTAGAGAGAAAGAATGACTTCTTGTGTCTTGCTCACAATACACACATTAATCTTCAGCTATCCACTTACATAAGAACATAAGAATGGCCATACTGGATCAGACCATCCTGGCTAATACCCATTAATGGCCTTAACCTTCATAAATTTATCTAGTTCTCTTTTAAACCAAGTTATAGTCCTAGCCTTCACAACCTCCACAGGCAAGGAGTACCAGAGGTTGACTGTCTGCTGTGTGAAGAACTTCCTTTTATTTGTTTTAAACCTGCTGCTCATTAATTTCATTTGGTGGCCCCTAGTTCTTATATTACGGGACCAAGTAAATAACTTTTCCTTATTCACTTTCTCCACACCACTTCTAATTTTATATACCTCTATCATATCCCACCTTAGTCTCCTCTTTTCCAAGCTGAAGAGTCCTAGCCTCTTTAACCTCCTCATATGGTACCTGTTCCAAACCCCTAATCATTTTAGTTGCCCTTGTCTGAACCTTTTCTAATGCCAGTATATCTTTTTTGAGATGAGGAGACCACATCTGTATGCAGTATTCAAGATGTGGAAGTAACACGGATTTATATAAGGGCAATAAGATATTTTCTGTCTTATTCTCTATCCCTCTTTTAATGGTTCGTAACACCCTGTTTGCTTTTTTGACTGTCGCTGCACACTGCATGGACGTTTTCAGAGAACTATCCACAATGACTCCAAGATCTGTTTCCTGATTAGTTGTAGCTAAATTAGCCCCCATTATATGACATGTATAGTTGGGGTTATTTTTTCCAGTGTGCATTACTTTATATTTATCCACATTAAATTTCAATTGCCATTTTGTTGCCCAATCACTTAGTTTTGTGAGATCTTTACAACAGCCTTATATCTATTTTGTGCCACTGGAGTGGAGCAGCACAAAGCAGACTTAATGGGGGGCATAATCCTGCCTTAATTACTCATGCCAAAGTTTAGGAGATAAGCAATTGTCAAGACAGGAGCTGAGTGATCCTTAGCATGAGTAATTTAATATGAGGGAATTATATAATTTGTGGTTACAGTAACACCCTGTGTCAGGCTGTAGTAACGTATTTTTGAAAAATGCCTGTAAGCCTGGGTCACTTTCCTTCATTTAACCGCAGCAGGAGTGGCTCTGCCTTCTATCACAAAAATTAATTTTATATAGAAATTAGGTGGGGGAAAAAAACTTTAAAAGAGCCACCTGGTCTTTCCTGCCACAAAATAGCTTAGGTTATTTATGAGACTGTTGCATACATCAAGGTGTCCGTGACAACTAACAGCTTTAATGTGTCTGCAGGAGAAGTTGCAGTGCACTTGCAATGTTGGGGTGGATGGGAGTTCAGTCAAATGCCTGTGTTTGAAAGCAGAAGGGAGCATTCCAAACTGTAAATGTGAAAAACAGCAGAGCATGTACAGTAAAGAGCAGCATTTAACAAATGGAATCATTACACTAACACACACTCCCTCCCTTGCTTGAGCGTGTACAGATGTAAACTAAATCAAAACTGGAAAAATAGAATGAATGAGCACCCATAATACTGCCAGATAAATGGACACACACGTTTTGTGTAAAAGAGAGAGTGGGGAGAACCACAAAGCATTTTTTCAGTAGACTTGAGAGAACGAGGAGATAACCCATGTGGTGAGTAACTTTGCTTTTAAATATAAAATTAAAAAGAAAATACAAGTTTTCAGAGTTGACCTAAGCTTACAAGCCTTGAATGAAATGGAGTGAAGGAAAACGAAAAAATTAAAAGTAAAAGGGAACAAATTAGTCCACCAGAAGTAATGCTAATAAAAGACTAAGACAACTGAAAACAGTGCAGCAGAAGCCAGCATTCCCTGGTGATGACAAGTAATCACTGATGTGAGGGATCAGTTGGGAATGAAATGGAGGAACTGTAGTGAAATCTCTTTTTCAAAAACGAGAGAGACAGAAAAGAATTGGATTCTAAGCACAGGCAGAGAGAAAAACCTAATTTTGAAACAAAAGTCCCTCAAACAGCCATAACACCTGAAAAAGTCTCTTGGTAGCTCTTGCATACTTAAATGCTTCAGAAGTGATGGAACACACTTAGACAAAGCTGCTTTTCTCCATGGGTGGGATATCTCCATCCTAAATCATGAAATACTAGGATGGTTCTGTCAAGGTTTTTTCCCCCACTTTGAACTTTAGCGTCCAAAAAGTGGGGACCTGCATGGACCCTTCTAAGCTTAATTCCTAGCTTAGATCTGATAACGCTGCCAAAAGCCAAAAATATAGTGTTTGGCACACTTCCTGTTCCCTCAAAGCCTTCCCTGGGGAACCCAAGACCCAAATCCCTTGGGTCTTAAAACAAGGAGAAACAAACCATCCCCCCTTCTTTCCCATCCCAGACTCCCCCCCCCCCCCCGGGTTACCTGAGAGGCTACACTGATCCAAACTCCTTGGATCTTAAAACAAAGAGGAATTAACCTTCCCCTCCCTTCCCCCCACCAATCCCTGGTGAGTTCAGACCCAATCCCCTTGAGTCTTAAAACAAGGAAAAAAATCAATCAGGTTCTTAAAAAGAAAGCTTTTAATTAAAGAAAGAAAAAGTAAAAATTATCTCTGTAAAATCAGGATGGAAAATGCTTACAGGGTATTCAGATTCATATAGACTAAAAGGACTCTCCCCCCCACTCCCCACCCAGCCTGAGATTCAAAGTTACAGCAAACAGAGGTAAAAATCCTTCCAACACACATTTACAAGTTAAGAAAACAAACTTAAGACTAATCTGCCTTTCCTGGCTATACTTACTATTTTGAAACATAAGAGACTGATTCCAGAAAGACTGGAGAAAACCTGGCTGTACGTCTGGTCCCTCTTAGCCCCAAAAGCGAACAACGAACAAAACAAACAGCACAAACAAAGACTTCCCTCCACCAAGATTTGAAAGTATCTTGTCCCCTCATTGGTCCTCTGGTCAGGTGTCAGCCAGGTTCACTGAGCTTCTTAACCCTTTACAGGTAAAAGAGACATTAACCCTTAACCATCTGTTTATGACAGGTGGGCATGCATGAAACTCAGTTATGAGGCAGCTCCTCATAAGGCAGTGCAGAGCTAGCAGGTAAGACACACACAGCAGGACCAGAAGATTCACTGGTGTATGGATCCTGTAATTCTTCCCTCCTATGAAAGAAAGTACATTAAACTTGTGGAGAGGGGATATTGCTGCCTCTGGACTGCAATGGGGGTCACGACGAAGCCTGGCAGCCTGTTTATAGCCTGAATGGGAGGATCTCCCCAATGCCAAGCCCAGTCCAGCTGCTCTGCCTGAGTGCTGTATACACTTCTTTATGTATACAGAACAGTACCAGCGAGGGTTGCCAATTTTGCCTGGACATATTTCTGGATGTTTCACCACATGACAATCTTTAATTAAAGAGTAATCTTTAATTCTTGGAGACTCCAGGACAATCCTAGAGGGTTGGCAACCCTGCTACAAGGCAGTGGAAACTCTGTGATGGAATTATTACTTGAAGTTTGCCTGTGCTACTGCTATGCTTGTCCTCCACAGACTATATCTTGTCTGCCACATGGCTTTGAGGAGTAGAGACATTGCAGGAATCATCAGAGAGATAAAATGATATCCTGTTTGGTTTCCATTTATTGAAATCCAGCAGCAAAGAACAGAAGCCCTGCTTTTACATGGAGCTACTTTCTGCCCCAGCACCCTCCCTGTTCCCCCGTACTCACAAAGCTGATACCCTTTACCAACTCAGAAACCTCCTGCCACTCTTAATTGCTTCACAGACTCCTCTGTTCACTTTTCTGACTTTCCCAGACTCTCCTCAGCTGTTAGTGTCCAAACAGATGTGTGTCTCAACCACTCAGTACTAATTCTCCTCCCCTGGCCTTATAAATTCATTTACAGCTGAATTTACAGCCCATGACACCCCTGCTTACCAGTCTCAACATCATAAACAAGTATTTCTCAATTAAAATAAAACAACATCTTCCGTTACCCTAGCCACCGACTCTTTCAAGTCTCCTGCTTATTGTCTCGGTGTCTGGCACAGGTGGCCATACCCCTGGTTGAAGTAGTAATAATGACCCAAATACATGGTTTCCACCTTCGGCACCCCCACTATAAAAACTGTTCCAGCACCACTGGTGTCCGATATAGTTCACAACAACTCAGAGTGCCAGTCTAAAGTCAGACTGTCAAAAAACAGGGAAGATATCCCAAACTGGTAGTATATTCTATAATTAGATTTCACCTAGCCAGTACAACTGAGCACGCCTGGATTACTATGTTTGTCTTACCATGGAGTCAAAAATAGTCTGCCTTAGACTCCCCAGCACATCTTGCCACCCAGACAAACTAGACTAAGTGATAAAAGGTTATTAAAACCAAAAATCACCACACATTAGATCACTCTGGACCCCAAAGGGCTAGTCACACACATGAGGTCAGGGGATATTCTTGATCTCACCAAAGACAACGCTGTAGCCAATTTTTCAGTAAACTAACGAAAGATTTATTAGCAAAGAAAAAGAAATGAGCATTTTTGAGAGGTTAAAGTACATTACAGGTGAGTTAAGTTTGTAGTACAATAGATAGCAGAAGTGTAGCATCTGCTAGTTCCCATAAGTCTCTCAGGGTTACCCAATTGGCTTTGGGGACCTCTGTCCATTTGCTCAGACTTCCCCCTGTCAGAATTCATCAGTCAAGAGATATGGGATCATTCCTTTGAATGAGTATTTATAGATCCAGTTCACAGAAGGCATGCTGACAAGCCTCTTTACCTACATGGGAGCTTCCTGTGATGAGGAAGATTAGGAAATGCAGCCTGAGATTGAGAATCCATTGTTGCTTAATAGCCCTTGTTTTGAAGTCAACAACCTTTTCATTTACATTTCCAAGGCTCCAATCTTGGATGGGTAAACATAATGTAAACACAATATGATAGCCAGTAACAATCCTTCATAAGTTTTTCATGACGTTTTACATATTAAGTGATCTTACATCTAAATGTTATCCCCTTACTAACATTCAGTGGGGGTGTTTTGGTTGCTTGCTCCCAGTACCAAAAGGGGAAGGGTCAATAGGAAATCAGGAGAGGCCAGTGCTCCAGGTTGATTGAAAGGGTGGGCAGGCTAATCAAGGAGTCAGGAGGATGGGGGCTGTCCTCCCTGTGAGATGGAATTGCCTGGTTTGGGGCTGAGCTAAGGAGAGAGCAGGGGCCCAAGCTGAGCTGCTGGGAGCAGAGCTGAAGCTCCAAAGCCAGATCACAGCCCAGAGAGAGCAAACCTACCCTGGGAGCAGAGCTGCAACAACCAGAGCCAGAGGGACCAGAAAAGAGGCCCAGGAAGCAGGTCAGAGTTGGCAGCAGAGTCACAGAAGCAGCCTGCAGAGCAGACCTGTCCTGGGAGCAGATCTGTAGCAACCGGAGCCAGACTGTCAGAGGAGCAGCACAGCAGCTGAAGGCAGAGCAGCAGCAGCAGCCATGCTGAGGCCGAATGGAGCTGGAGCTGGAGATGGGGCTTGAGCAATCCAGAGCTGGATATGGTGAGCAGCTGGAGAGAGCGAGGAGGACCCTGGGCAGTGGGCCCAGCACAGAGAGACGCCTCAGCCAAAACGGTTTGCAGGCCAGACTTGAAGGGGGATCATAACCCTGACAGGGTGGGGGTGACACTAGGAAGAAGGGTCCTGCCACCTAGAGCCTGAGAGCGTGTGGCCACTGCCAGAGCAAGCATCCAACCCACAGCATCCCTGCAGCACAGCCAAGGCCTGAGAAGGAGGCCTGGGACCTCCAAGAAATAGACTGTGAACTGCCCTGACATTCCACAGACGCTGTTTGTGATGTTCCCTGCCGCAGAGCGGGGCGATGTGTTTCCTTCAACCTTTCCCATTTTTCCTTATTCCTTTTAAACTACTTGTTAATTAAATAAACTGTATTGCTTTAAATTGTATGCAATGATCAGTGGGACAGGAAAACATCCAGTCCAGAGAGAGTACTTCGGAGTGGGGACACCCTAGCCCCTGACCTAGGTGACCACAGCAAGGTTGAGGATAGAGCCCCCCCCAGGAATCCTGGGCCCCAGCCTTGTTGGGGTTATGAGGACTCTGCCAGACAGGAGAGTGCAAGGGGCGTTCTTGAGAGAAGGGAGGCCTCTGAGTAAATGAAGTGGGAGCGAGGACTCAGAGCCTTCCGCTAGCCGATTTCACCGGGGTAGTGCAGAAGCCAGGAAAGTTCCCCACAACAGCGGAACCATTCCCCCACTTACATAATCACTAATACATCCATTTGGTCTAGGACTAAGTACAATGTAAATCCACAAGTTTTAGATGAGTGAAGACACTAACACTGACATTTCACTAGCTCTCAAGCATTTAGAGCAAATGTAATTATCGAGGCATAAATCTCATGTGATAACATCCCCCTTTGTTCTGTTTTAACAAATGAATTTGCTTGAACACACTGGGACCTTTGAACATTTGTTTGGTTTCTATTAGCTTGCGGCATTCTGTTGAGCTGGCAGCCTGCTAAGCAGCATCACACTTCCATCACAATAAGAGGATGTCTCAATTTCTCTTCCCAGGGTATCTTCTTTGTCATACTCCAATACTCTGTCCTAAAAATTCTCCACAGCTTTGCATATAAAGCAAAGCCCCTTAGGGACCACAACTTCTAATATCCCAGAATTCACTAATTATAATGCTTATTCAGACTCATTAATATACAGCACGATGCAAAGAGCTGCCAAGTGTGGACCTAGGGAAAAATTGTCTTTGGTGGCATTATCTAGCTGAAAGCATTTTCTTGACATAATATTAATTGGTAGGAGCTCTCACGTGAGGGACTGATTTCATCAGCACTAGCCACTTGATGACAGAGCAGCACACAGATAATTAATTTACAGTGGCAGCAGACCCCAAAGGCTAGAATGTGAGTGTGCCATAATAGTATGTCCTGAGTACTGGTAAAGCATTGTTTCAGACCAAGTCACAAATTAGACTCTGGGTACGTCTACACTACAGGATTATTCCAATTTTACACAAACCGGTTTTGTAAAACAGATTGTATAAAGTCGAGTGCACGCGGCCACGCAAAGCACAATAATTCGGCGGTGTGCGTCCATGTACCGAAGATAGCGTTGATTTCTGGAGCGTTCCACTCTGGGTAGTTATCCCATAGTTCCCGCAGTCTCCCCCGCCCATTGGAATTTTGGGTTGAGATCCCAATGCATGATGGTGCAAAAACAGTGTCGCGGCTGATTCTGGGTAAATGTTGTCACTCATTCCTTCCTCCCTGAAAGCAATGGCAGACAATCATTTTGCGCCCTTTTCCCCTGGATTGCACTGGCAGATGCCATAGCATGGCAACAATGGAGCCCGTTTTGCCCTTTGTCACTGTCACCGTATGTGTACTGGATGCTGCTGACAGAGGTGGTACTGCAGCGCTACACAGCTGCATTCATTTGCCTTTGCAAGGTAGCAGAGACGGTTACCAGTCGTTCTGTACCGTCTGCTGTGCCATTGTAAATTGGCGATGAGATGTCAGTTATCAGTCATTCTATACCATCTGCTGCTGTCATGGGTCCTCCTACCTGACCTTCGCTGAGGTCGGCCGGGGGCGCAAAGACAAAAATGGGAATGACCCCTCAGGTCATTCCTTCTTTATGTTGTATCTAAAAATAGAGTCAGTCCTGCCTAGAATATGAGGCAAGTGTACTAGAGAACCAGTGTACCAGAGAACCAGAGAGCACAGCCGCTCCATGTCAGATCCCACAGAAATGATGAGCTGCATGCCATTCTAGGGGGTGACCCTGCAACAACCCCACCTGTTGCTTCCCTCCTCCCCCAACCCTTCTGGGCTACCATTGCAGGGTCCCCCCATTTGTGTGATGAAGTAATAAAGAATGCAGGAATAAGAAACACTGACTTTTTAGTGAGATAAAATGAGAGGGAGGCAACTTCCAGCTGCTATGATAGTCCAGGCAGGACATTAAACGGTGGTGGGGAGAGGAGCCCAGCATCCCGCTGCTATGATAGTCCAGGCACTACAGAATCTTTTCTTTAGACCTGAAAGGAGGGGGGCTGATGGAGTTCAGCCCCCAGTTGCTATGATGAGGACGGTTACCAGCCATTCTGTACCCTCTGCCGGGAATAACCGGGAGTCATTTCTATTTTTACCCAGGCGCCCCCGGCCGACTTCACCTGAGGACAGCCAGGAGCACTCACGGGATGATGACGAGGATGGCTACCAGTCCTACTGCACTGTACCGTCTGCCACCAGGGAAGGGAGGGGAGAGGATACTGCTATTCATTGCCGCAACACTGCAGAATGCAGTAGACATACGGTGACATTGAAAAAAGTAAATAAATGATTTTTTTCCCTTTTTTTTCACGGGGGGGTAGGGGCAATAAATTGACGAGATATACCCTGAACCACCCCGGACAATGTGTTTGACCCTACAGGCATTGGGAGCTCAGCCAAGAATACAAATGCTTTTTGGAGACTGTGGGGACTGTGGGATAGCTGGAGTCTTCAGTACCCCCTCCCTCCCTCCATGAGCGTCCATTTGATTTGTTTGGCTTTCCATTACACTTGTCACACAGCACTGTGCTGCGGCCTCTGTCTATCATAGCCTGGAGATTTTTTCAAATGCTTTCTCATTTTGTCTTCTGCAACGGAGCTGTGATAGAACAGATTTGTCTCCCCATACAGCGATCAGATCCAGTATCTCCCGTACGGTCCATGCTGGAGCTCTTTTTGGATTTGGGACTGCATCGCCACCCATGCTCATCAGAGCTCCAAGCTGGGCAAACAGGAAATGAAATTCAGAAGTTTTCCTGTCTACCTGGCCAGTGCATCCGAGTTCAGTTTGCTTTCCAGAGCAGTCACAGTGGTGCACTGTGGGATACCGCCCGGAGGCCAATACCATCCATTTGTGGCCACACTAGCCCTAATCCGATATGGTAATACTGATTTCAGCACTACTTCTCTCGTTGGGGAGGAGTACAGAAACTGGTTTAAAGAGCCCTTTATATCGATATAAAGGGCCTCGTTGTGTGGACGGGTGCAGCGTTAAATCGGTTTAATGCTGCTAAAATCAGTATAAACGCGTAGTGTAGACCAGGCCTCTGAGAGGCACTACTTCCCTCCCAGAGCCAGGGAGAGTTATCTGCTACTGGTTTATAGTAATGGCAGATTATTTCCCTATCTCTACTGGCTCAGCTAAGCTGACAGTCACAAATTCTATTCATTCTGTTCCTTTGTGTGCCTACTCCCTGCCTATCTATATGGAAGGAGAATAAAGATTTGCCTTGGTGAAAAATTTTCCTTCAAATTTTTCAAAGGAAAAAATGGATTTCAACATTTCTTTTCACAGAAAGTGTCTGCTTTTTTACTTTTTTTTCCCCAGCGAGAATATAGCTCCCATGATGCACCATAACAAGGGACACCCTGGATGGAACTGAAGGGAGGCCATGGTAGAGCATGGACAATGTAGTCTGACCAAGGAGCCTGTCCTATGGAGGAGAAAGGGAGCATGAGTCACCCAAGTAGAATTCTGGTTTCTCCTCATGGCGGCATTTCTGAATCAAAATATTTAAGTTTCTGGCTGAAATAGTTTGGTATTTGGATCTTCACTGAAAACTGAAAATTTTCTGTGTCCAACCAGTTCTAACAGTGACCCCACAGAGATGGCTCTCCTGCCACGCTGTGGCCTGTGATGTAGGTAGACTTGTGCAGGGTAAATAAGGAAGAATTTTATACAACTTTATCCACCTGTACAGGTGCATAGGGCAAGAAACAATCTTGCCCAGAATATCCTTATTATTAATTATTATTATTATTATTATTGTCATGTATATTTTATTTTATTGTGCCCAGAAGTGTACTACAGAAAATAAAAATGCAGTTTCTGCTCCAGAGACATTGCAGTGTACACAACATGTTCAGAAGACAGACAGGAGGGAGGAACTTGGGATCAAGACTGATGATAAAAACACAAACTTGGAGACTGAGTCATCTGCACAGTTTGGTGGGTCTTAAACTCAGTTTTTAAGGTTTGTTTGTGGAAGAGGAGTTGGGGTACTGTTGAATGTATCTAAAATAAGGATGATAAAACTCTTTCTTGATAAAGATGGTTAGTATTACTTACTCACATTGTAGGCATCCCAAAAAAGTGAGTTTTCAGCAGTGATTAAAATGAGGATAGGCTAACACATATAGTCTAGCTCTGGAAGAGGGTAGAAAAATGTCCATGGATAATCTTTGGAGGCCTTATTACCACAGAGAAACAGTCCACAGGCAGTCTTTCATGGTGGCTACTTGGAATCAGGAAAAACTGATTCAATTTATTACACAGGGAAATAGAGCCCTTTAGGAGCGTTGCATTTTCCATCCTACTGTAAATCCTTGATTTTGATATTTCTAATAGCAAATCTCCACCAGACACATTCTAGATTGTAAATAATGTAACAATAAAAAGAATCCAGTACTGTATATTAATCTTCCTGCATCTCCACGTGTTGTGTGTGTCATTGGGTCAAAAGGCAATAAAACTTACAATAGCAATGCAATACTGCATATGCTGTTTGGCTCTGAACGGAAATGTGTATAAAAGCTTTTTATATTTAGGCCACCATTAAATTGACTTTTGAATATGAAACCAAGCTGTTACACTAAAGAATAATAAGTAAATTTCACAGGTATCAATTTGATAGATTTTCTCTGAAATGCCCTCAAATTTGTTGGATGATTTCCTGAAACAGATAAATCAGCTATTCGTGTGCTATGTGGTAGGCAATGGTTGTTGAAGGAAATTAATAACATCTGTAATTACAAACTGTTGAAATGAAATCTTGCATTACTGGCACTAGAAAGGCTATTAGAAACTGTGAGAAATATTGTCTAACGTAAAATGAAAATCATGTTTTTTTCCTGTTTGATTTCCTTGCCTCCAGTTACTTTCCTATACACCCAGATCCCCCATAATAGCAACCATGGGTGTGCTGCTGACCGCAACTGTATCATTTCTTTGCATGCCACTAATGTCCCAGGTGTGTGCCAAAGTTGGAAAGAAAGTTAGACTAAAGAAAGCACAGCATTAACTTCAGACTTCAGTTAACATTTTTCATGGTAACACGTGGCATTGTTTGATCTTAACCTCAGAAACATAATGTATTTTTGTCAACTCCTCTTGCAGGAACACCATGTTCATTGCATTTGACAGCTACCTTATTGGCATACATTGTAAATGCTTTACTTTCATGCCATAAGTGTTTTACATTAAATATTATTAATTATTATTATTTATTAACATTTACATTGCAGTACCATTTGGAGGACATAAGAAGGTCAGGCCCCTGGTGTGAAGTAGGGTACAAAAGTAAAGAAAATCTCCCTGCCCCAAAGAGCTTATCAACTAAAAGAGAAGACCTAGCAAATGATGAGACAGAGAAAGCAGATGAAGTGAGGATGGAGAAGGCAGAATAATAAAACTAATAAGATGTGTACAATTTGTAGGTGAGGGGGAGCAATAGTCACAGCTCACCACCTGCCTAGGGAGGTAGTATATTGTAAGCATGACTAGAGAGCTGAGTTTTGAGGAGAGTCTTGAGGGTAAGATGGCAGCTATTTATAGATTTTTCCCTGAGCATGGAAAAAATAACAAAAGCGCCTGTCAGAGAAATGGAACACAGTGAAGGCAAGCGTGCAATAAAATATTGGGATGGTTAGGCAAGGCAGGGGCTAAATTCTGAAGGGCTTTGAAAGTAAGGAGAAGAAGTTGGTGTCTGATGTGGTGGAAGAAGGGTTGCCAGTGGAGGGATAAGGGTAGTGATATCTTCAGAGCTACATATAACATATCCTATCTTCTTTGCCAATTGCAATATTCAGTGGAATGACTTTGTGAATCACTCAAACTTTTCATTAAATGCTATCACAGACCCATTAAAGTGTGATTATAGTCTGGAAAATGACTCTATAAAGATGCCATTGGCAGTTCGGAGTTTATTATGCCTCAGCTTCACAAGTGAAAATTGGTCCTGCACAATAGCTGCATAACTGTGTCATCTTATTGACTTTCCCCATGACTTCCCTCTCCTGCTCCTGCCCTATGGTTTTGCTTCCCCTCTGTTATGACATGTGTGAAGTTAGATTGTAAGCTTTTTGTTGTATGTGTGTGTGGGGGGGGACTAATAGGCACCAGTGTAATACAGCTAAATCGTAAATATGTGTCTGTATTGTGCCATTTTTTCTGGGAAATAGCACAGCTTAAAGACAACAATTCACCAAAGAATTCTTTTTTTTTCTTTTTTCTTGAATGTGAATATGATTTGAATGTGTTTCAAGCACAGATTTCACAGCACTAGGCCTCCAATTCAACAAACTATTTCAGTTCAGCAAAGTACTTAAGTACCTACTTAAGTCACATTAAAGTCAGTGGGACTTAAACATATGCATAACTGTAAGCATTTACTTAAGTGCTTTGCTGTGCACAGGATAGAAACAATCCCTCTATCAGTTCATAGGATCTGTGCAGCACATTGTAAATTCAGTACAGTAAACTGTTTATTGTGTAAAAGCAGCAAAGAGTCCTGTGGCACCTTATAGACTAACAGACGAATTGGAGCATGAGCTTTTGTGGGTGAATACCCACTTCGTTGGATGCATGTAGTATTTATTATTATTTAAACTATTAGGCATGTAGTGTTTATTGTGTATCTTTTTAAACTTTTAAGCAAACTTTGTGTCCTTTTGGAATGTTTTTCTTTGTCTCCTTCAGGCCCTATTTACTTTTCAGTTTTAATTGGTTTTGATTGTTCTTTTGCTTTCTTAGCTGTATCAGGACACTACTCAGGCATCGAAAGTCTCAGCCTTTTTGAGGGCAATTAAGACTGTTTGAATGGCAACAAAGTGTTTTTTTTAATATACCTTTGCTAATGGCTGCACAAAAAAGGCATTTTAATTTCTCCAGGTATTTTTGTCTCTTGAATTCCATTATTTCATATCAATGGTGATTTGGAGATTCCATTCAAAGGATCTGCAAACATTTTTGGTCTCAGAATCAGTCTAGGATCTTGCAAGAACAGAGTTTCATGTGAGATTTTCAGTATTTCTTGGGTTTGGCTGGGATCAGAAATATCTCAGGACTTGTTTTTGGACTGGATCCTACTTTCATTGAATTAAATGGCAAATATTTTCCATTGATTTCCATAAAGGCAGGATCAGATAGTTTCTCATTGATTTTAGTCCATATACTTGTGGCCAGGAGAGGAAATGTAAGCAGAAAGGAGAGGCCAGGAGAGGAAGTGTAACAGAGGCATGTGAATTATTTTATTATTATTATTTATTATTTATTCATTCTAAAAAGCTGACCAGCCTTTTTTCAACCCTTCAAGGTTGGATTTCCATCTCAGATTGCACTGGGGGCAAAAGTTCTTATTTCACCTTTCATTGTCTTCAACCTTACTGAATTCAAAACTTGAGTGCTTTGGGGATAATAAAACTATATTGTTAGTTAGAATAACATATTCTAACATTTTAAAACAGGCTTCGATTTGTGAGTGCAGACAGATTAATTATATTATTCTCAAGAACTGTTTGAGAAAATAACATTGCTCAGAGCTAAATTTCTTACAATGTGTGATTTAGATAAAGGTAATGGAAAACCAATATATATACCAACTCCATATTATATATATACACACGTGTGTGTGTGTGTGTCTATGAGTGTGTGTGTGTATGTATGTACCTGTGTAATAAACTAAGATGTCAGAATGATGTTAGGAAAGTTCATCTAAACTGGGGTCATTTTCATTTTCCTGTACTGCAGAAATAACCTATCTTCTAAATACAATGGAAGGGGCTAATGTATCTTCATCTTTCTTAAACTTTACTCTTGGTGTTGCTGCTATAATATTCACATCTACTCCAAGCGTGATCCTGGCACAGCACCACTGAAGCTAATGGAATTTCCCTGGTTACACAAGGGTTAAATTTGACCCGATACAGTGAGTCAGAGTTGAGTTAGAGTTAAAATTTGGGTTTGCACCTCTCAGTAACTAAAAAGTTAAGTACCGTGAGTGATTTGGGTAACTGGGCCTGATTCTCTGTTATGCTAAGACTCTTTTTGCCAGTCTGGCAGTAAGAAGAAGCCTTACAGCCGGTGGAAATGGCCTATGAGAATCTTGTGCTGGGGAATCTCACTGGCTAATGTGATGCAAAGTCTCTGTGCTGGTTCTGCTCTCAGATGAAGTTGCTGAGGCCTGTCCAGAGCACAATGCACTTATAGCTGTTCTCCGCTTCCCAAGTCTCAAAGGGGTCCATGACAAGCAGAGCATAACTTAGAACAATTCTGAGGAAGAGCTGTTGTAACTTACACTAGGAAGCAGGAATCCCCCTTCAATGCCCCCACATATTTTTTTCCAGAGAATAAAAAGCATAACTAAAAACAATGTGCCTGATTCGATAAGACAGTGAACTACTTCTGTATAGATGAGCGCTTTCAACTATCAGTAAAGTCAGTAGTACCCAGACACTATGATGATAGGTGAAAATATACAAAAAAACTAGATAACTATGTTCTATAAGTGCACAGAATTTCAAAGAATCAGGCCCATTGTTTGCATAGACCGTTATTACAATGATTAGCACTGAGACTGGCATGGTTTCAAAGACAATTGTCTTATATTCCCACTGAAATGAAGACAGAAGGGAAAATGATCTTCACTCATGCTATGACCTCTGTTTTTAATAAAAATTCTCTATAAATGTTTAGTGTATATTGTGAGTTAATGCTACGATTGTTATTTATGAGGATTCACCACAGGAATGGGTAATTGTAGGATACTTTGTACTGGTTAGGAAGTTTTTGAGTTTCAACTGACAATTCCTCCAGCTATTTAGAAATAATTTGTGCTAAGTGGAACTCAGTGTTTGGTTTCAGGTTTCATTTATGTGTTTAGAATTCTAACAGATATGAAATAGACAAAAGTAAAATGATCCTTAAAAATGTGAAGTTCTGTTTGTAAAGTTAATTGTAGTATTAGTATCATGAAGGATAGTATTTGCCAAACCTTAGCCTTCGAACTATGCTTAGTGGCAATACTATAATAGTAAGGCAGCTAAACTGCCTATAATACTATCCCATGAACATTGTGCTCTGGACAGGCCTCAGCAACTTCACTGAAAAGGGATTAAGGTTGGCAAAGTGGGAAATCCCTTGCCAGTGCAAACCCTTAAAAGCAAGGCAATGCCAAGTTGTGGGACAGCTCTTTACCATATCCTAATGCCCATACAGCATGTTTCCTCTGACAACAGTAGTGTCTGCATGCTCACAGAACTTCCTTCTCTCTCCAACAGGTAAGAAAACAGACTATTAAATCGCATTAGGAATTTTCTAGTGGAATGTTTTTTCTCAAGGAAAGTGCAGTTTCTGCAAAATCAAAATTTCCCACAGGAAAATCTCAATTTTAACAACAAAATTTGATTTTCTGTTGGAAAAATCAAAATGGAATATTTTGGTTTGGATCTGGTCAACCCAAATCAGAATATTTCGTTTTGCTGAATTGATATGAAACATTTCATTTAAAATCACTTCAGTAAAACATTAAACTGCATTTCCCTATCAGCATTTTGCCTTTAAGGCCCATGGTCTCTCTTAAGGGTGAGCTTCCCAAAGGATTATATCTCACACTATGCAATAAAGATTTCCCTCTCACCAAGTGCTGCATAGTGCATCATGGGAAATATATTCTGCCCAGGAAGCCCGGCCTACAGGGGATAATGGAGGCATCTGATACCCAAATGACAAGTTCCATGAGGCAATGAACCAGAATGGATAAATGCAGTTTAATGTTCAATTACCTCAAAATGAAGCATTTTGTGTAATTTCAACAAACCTAAATATTTTATTTTCAATTTTGGAAATGCTGAAATGTTTTATTTCAATTGAAAACATCAAAATGCATAAGGCTTACTTCCCACTCTGTTCAAAGTAATCTCTAACCTTTACTTGGAGGAAAATAATACATCAATGAAAAAATGGAAAAGCTGACATAATAAACAGGTTATGCATCTAAATATAAGGAAAACAGAAGTTTGGATGTAAACATGGGGCAATGAAAGACTTTAACCAACATTAGTAACTGATAAGAAGGAAGAGGAAAATGAGTAAAAAAGCACCAACTACAATATGTGAACAACACACAACAAGGCTTATTGCAGTGATTGGTGAGATAAGGAACAACTGGGACTGTGATATACTTAGGCTACCCTATGGGTCCTTATGTAACTAGGTCATGTATGTTGCATGTATATTTAGTTCACATGGCTATTTGAACCGTACCATGTCTGTGTGGGTTCTTCATCCAGTTTTTGTTGAGTAAAGAACAAAAGACATACAACTAGCCTACTGACACAAAAGAGCTTGACAATAAATAAATAAATAGATCTATCGTGCTCAAGATAAAATTTTCAAAGCCTAATATTTTCCTCAAATAAATCCGATTTCCTCCAGAACAACTAAAGTTGCCTCCCCTCACTAAGAGTTATTTCCATTTCAAATGCCACAGATGTTCTTAGCCTGTCCTCATGCCTCAGAATTGCTGAGCCACTTTTGTTCAAGTGAAAAAGAGAAAGAGAGAGAGAAAGAGAATCACTCTTGGGCACAGACCATATCTGGAAAATGTTCGCATGAATGGAGAAATTTGCAGAAAGTTGTGAGTGAGTAAAAAACGGGTCAGAATGCAAAGTTTAAACCCACATTAAATACAGCATACACTAACACTGTCTCTGTTATGTACAGTATTAAAGCACAACTCAGGGTCAGGACAGTAGTCTTTCCAGTGGGATGGGGGATCGTGTTTGTCCCGACACATCCAAAATAATAATATGAAGTTCAACAATATATTCTATATAATTTGTCAGACCATTTTGACCTCTGATAAGTCAGCTTCTTAGATATCTAATATGTTTATTATGGTGGATCAAGATAGATAGATTTCTGCACTGGGTTGGTACTGTGGGGACTGAGTGCCCTCGTTCACTTTTAAATCAGCATGAGCTGACGACACTTTAAAGTTTTCAAGATTAGGCCAAATAAATCTGACATCTAGACTTTACAGTGTTCAGTTTTCCTTCTCTTCTAAAGTTTGCTCCTTGGAACTTCTTGCTATGTATTAATCTTTTTTATTACACAAGTGGGCTTAGGTATTATTTTACAGATGAAGTGACTGTTATGATGAGATACTAGTCCCATAGTCTTTGAACAGTATATTCATTTTCAATCCTTTACAACTAAACATAAATAATAATAGTATAGACAGTAAAACTCCATACAACACAACCTTCTTTGCTACAGCAACACTGTATCTCTAAAATTGTTATTGTGGTCTGGCCCTTAACTCTGCTTAAGACTCTGGAAAATATGTATGTTGGAACAAGTTTTTGGCTTTGAATACGGATTAGTTGGTTCTTGAAATTAAGATTTCCTGATGGGGATTTGGGTATCTTCAAACATGCCTTACCATTTTAGTAGTCATTACCCAAATCTAACTTATATTTCAAGAACAAGCAAAACTCAAAACCACCTCCCCCCAAAAAATCCTTCCATTACTCAGTGTCCCAGGTTAATAGGCAGTAGTTTGGCTTTGGAAGGACGTACACCTCTGTGAATGTGGTAAGCAAAAATTTAAGAAAGCCAGAAGATTATATTTAACAAAAGTTAATTCTTTAACTTCTTGATGGCCTTCTTTTTTTATGAGATTATTACCAGCAAGGGTGTATCTTATGCTTTTTACACCGTAACTTAATTTTGGAAAATTAATAATAAATAAAGCTCGGCAGACAAATAATGATTCTCCCTGGGAGAGTGCAATCATCTCTAAATTAGACAGAGATGCAGTCTAGTGCTCTGAACACAAGGCTGATGTGAATTAGAGTTGGGTACCTTTTTTTCTATTGGCTGAACTACCCCCCTTCCCTCAAAATGTGCAATCTGTGACATCAAATTATTTTGTGAATTTCTGTCAATTTCACCAAATTGTTCATGTCAAAAAATAATTTAAAAAGTCAAAGCATTTCATTATGGCATTTTGAAAATGAAATATTTTGATTTTTTGGTTTGAAATGACTTTTTGGTTTGAAATTTCCTTCAATTCTATTTTTTAAAATTAAAAAATATATAAAATATGTTTAAAAATCAAAATGAAAAGATTTTATTCCGCCTGAACAATTTTTTTAAACTTTTCAATTAGTTGAAATTTCTGAAAAATGTCATTTTCAGAGTTGCCAGTAGATCAAAATATTCATTATTCATATGACACTACTAGCAATTTCTTAGTTCTAACCATAGCTCTGATATTAACTCCATCTGAGACTTTGTGCAAATCACTTAACCCGCCTCAGTTTCCCACTCTATAAAATGGGGCTAATTCTTACAGTGTATATATATCATATGGATCTGTGTGGATTTATAAATGAATGTTTTAAAAATGCTTTGAACCTGTAAATATTTTGAATCAAATCTTCTATTTCTTATACTTTCAATATGTTTTCAAGAGAGATATCCAGCAGGATCTAAATATTGCTTTACCTATTTCTATTTGTATCCAAATAGTGTAGCAAACAAACATCTATTCTGTGTGAAGGGCATTGATTTTCACTAGACAAATTGCACCCTTGATAGATTGCATTGGGAAAATATCCTCATATTTCTTTTTTTTTTTTTTTTTTTAATTTCATTCTTGCCTTGCATACGTTCTGTCAGTTTTACTGTCATGGAAACATTGATTCCCTATTATAATTGCTCCTGGTGTAAAACACAGCTGCCTACCAAATGTACACTGGATCCTCACCATCTGTTAAAACTCAACGCAGAACTTCTAGTGTACAATAGTACAGTCCCTCTTCATGGAATACATCAATCATGTAAGAGTTGAGATGCAATTAAAAGAGTTTGGCCCTTCTTAGCCCCCTTTGTATCTAATTTAGGCATGCATGACCCATTGTTATCATTGTTGTGCCTATGCCAGGTGGTTCTGATTATTAAGAAAAGCAGGATTGCGTGGTGAACATATAACAATAAACTATACTCATGTGAATGGAGCACTTTTGCTTCTAAGGGATATAAATATACACATCATAAAAGCAAGGTGACCATAACTTTATATCTCATAGAGAAAAAATAATAGCTTGTCAAGCATATTACAAGGAAACCTGAAACCAATTGGCAAAGGAAAGGTATCCTACAAGGATTAAAGTTATTTTTTAAAGTACTTTACACTATTGGAAGAATAGATTAACTGTGATTCCAAAAGTAGATAATTCGGTGTAGTCAAGGGGAATACAGATACACTATTTGTCACATAATATTTAATCACCTTGTCTTTTAAATGACATGTAGCTGGAGATAAATTTCATGGTAAAAAAATTAAAATAAAATATAATCTGTGATGAATAGGACTTCCCATCCCCTCCTCTTAGATTTTGAACCAGACACCATGAGAAACTTAGGATGCCTGGCGAACAACAAATGCTTTTAATATTTCCAACAGGGAATAATAAACTGAGAATATATAAAAATATACTCTTTAGTTTATAAAAGCATATAAGCATATGAACGTATTATATTCTACTTATAGATACCATTTTTTCTGAGTACATTCACATATTGATACAACAGTGTATGCCAAATAAAACTACCATGAAACTTGGAGCTAAACAAGACAATGTCATAAAATCTAGTATGCAGCTTCCTGAAACCAGGGAAGTAACAATTATGTCATTAGGAATGGCAGTGGAAGGAGGAAATCCCTAGAGGAGACATCTAGGGAAACAGTTGAAGTAAGCAGGAATTTTATTTGTTTCAGCTTCTGACTTAGGTGCTGTCAAGCTTCTGTTTTTTTAGGGTTCAGAATGAATACATTTTCCATTTTCAGTGATTTTTTTTGCAATATTTTTAGCTGAAACTCTTACTGGTCTTTTTAACAACATACTTGTATTTTGAAAGCTTTTGTTTACCAAAATTAGATTTTGATCAAGATACCATTATTGTGATCATTTTAGTTGAATTTTCAGTTAAAAAAACACACCAAAAATTTCATTAAAAATGGAACATTTTGCTAAAGTTGAAACATTGAAAGTTTTCTTGATGAGTGTTGCTTTTGGGGAAAAAAATCAATTTCCAATTAAAAAGAACTTAATGAGAAAAATTTCAAGCTGTTATATTCGCCTGAGACATGGACAAGCAAAAGTGTTAGACACTTGTGCATAATTGTGGGAAAATGTATTCCACATATGTATATGTATGGATATAGTGAACCAGATCCTCAGTCACAGCAAGAATGCAATACAGCACAGATCAAGGGATGGGATGTCTAAGTGTAGCTTAAAGCTCACCTCTGTACACCCTGCTCCCGCTGCTGTACACAAGGCTGGTCCCCCTGCCAGGGGCAGCTCTAGGGATTTTGCCGCCCCAATCATGGCAGGCAGGTTGCCTCTGGCGGTTTGCCTGAGGAGAGTCCGCTGAAGCCACAGGACCAGTGGACCCTCTGCAAGAAAGCCGCAGGAGGCAGCCTGCCTGCAGCCATTGGGGCACCGGCAGAGCGCCACCCGCTGCTTGCCTCCCCAAGTGCACGCTTGGCGTGCTGGGGCCTGGAGCCACCCCTGCCCCCTGCACTAAATTAGAGCAGCCTATGAGATCCATGTAGCATAGGATCAGAGCAGACTCTGCCGCTTTCCTCTAGCCATAATTAACATCCTCTACTTCTGCTATTTAGTTCTTTTTGAATAATCCTGGATCTGTCATCATCAGGTTTCCCCTTGTCCTAAAGAAGTGTTAATATATATTAATAAAACACAGACAAACATTTTTAAAGATTCTGCCAACTTTTACTGCCTAATTATAACACCTTTCAACATACGGTATAATTAAAATGAACTGTTTGCCTTTTTCCCAGAACTACCAATGTCCCACAATTACAGAGGCCCTTCCTTAAGGAAGCAGAGCATCCAGAGTTGTTAGTGACCTCAGAGAGTGACAACTCCTTGCTGCCTCTCTACCATTGCTGCTTCCTCTCCTCAGTGTTTTAATTCAAAGCCTGTATCCCTTTTTATGACAGCTGATTCAATACTGATGTCTGTCATTGAATCTTTCAATATACCTTTTCAGGCAGCAGGTAATATAAACAGGACCAGATTCAAGCAACCCAGGGTGCTAGGTACAACCTCACATAGGCCTGCTGTAGCCATATCCTTATATCTTGGCTTCACTCCAGCTTGCCAGAGGCCATCCACAGAAGAGCTGCTTTCTGGGCTCGTAGCAGTATACCACCACCACTCCTCTTTGAGCAAATTGAGAAGATTCTGTCATCAGAGCTGGGAGCCATCCCAATAGAAGGAGCACTTAGCCTCCACACCCCTCCAGTAGAGGATTTTGTGTGTGAGAACCTTACCAACAGTACCTGAGCAGGGTCCTCATGGAGCTGTGTCACAGTAGCTTCCCACTGACAAGTCTTCTGTGGGGATGATGTCAGCACCCAATCTACCTTTGAATAATGGGTTTTAGAATTAAGACACCATTAAATAAATAAGGCAATTCATGCCTCTTAGAGCTATTGTTTCCTGTTCTCTGCAGTCTTAGGAACCCACAACTCCCTCATTTCACATTCAAGTGATGTTTTCAAATTTCTTTCATAACCATGAGATTAGAAACACATTTTTAAATGAAAGTTTGAATTCTTTCTGTCATCACGTGAATCCAGGAACTGAAACATTAGGCCAGGACCTACAACCTGATCATGAGTACTCAAGCCAGAATCCTGTTCATTTCTTCAAATATGCATTAATTTTAAGTGCAGAAGAGCCATTATGATCATCTAATCTGCCTGAAGCAAACTGTAGGCTATAGAATTTCACCCTGCATTGTGCCCAATAACTTATGATTGAACTAGAGCATATATTTTATAAAGACATCATCTTGATTTTAAAGACTCCAAGAAATGGAGAATTTACTACATCCCTTGGTAATGTTAGAGATTGCAGGTTTCCAGGAAGTTCTCAAATTACAGCTGCCACCCAAATGACTGAAGAAGGTGGCCAGTGAAGCTCTAGCCCACAAAGAGCTGAACCCATGAAGCTCCTGAATGGGGGAAACATCCAGCCTCACTGGGTGGGAAGCTCTACTTAAAGCAGAGAGAGGCACAGTAAATTGTGTGAGCAACTAGAGGAATCCTTGACTGGCTGCTATTACTGACTCTGCCTACTTGCCTGACTCCTTAACCCTGCCTTCCACTCTGTTCCTGGTGCCTGTCCTGGTCTGTCCCTAGTTCTTGCTTTCCTGTATCATTCCCCAGGTCTCTGGTCCTACATCCTACCCTTATGTGGACTCCAGCTTTGACCCCTGGCTTGATTCCTGACTATCTCCAGCCCTGACACTCAGCTTGACACTTGACTCTGACCCCAGCTCTGATCTTGGCTCTTTTTCCAGGTGCCTAATTCTAACCATTAGGCCTGACCACCCACGTCCTGGTCCCTACAGTTTGTTTAGACCACTATCAACTTCTCTGAATGGGCCCAGCTAAGGATGGGGTTCCCCCTATCATGTGGGCATCTGCACTGCACAAGCAGGTGTTCCTCCTCCAGGAAGACAACATAGCATTAAGGTACAGAATGTTCAGCTGGCCACTGAGAATCAGGCATTATGGGAGCAAGTCTGTTAGAGAGCTTATTCTTTCACTATCTCACTTCCCTGGTCCTTCTTTCATGAACAGAGAGTAACAATGCTTGAAGTCTGAAGGTGCCAACAATTTGATGTTTATTGGGGTGAACTTCCAGCAAGCTTAAATCCAAGTTTCTTTTTCCTTATTTTCGAATCCCAGCTTACTTACTGTTTGCTCTTAAATTATATAGTAATATTCTCAGCTATACCTTAACCAATCATTTTACTGACATCTATCCAACCAATCCTAACATACTGTAACATAATTCTCTAACCAACTATATCCCACTACACTAATTAACTTACACCTAGCAAAATTAATTATACAGCAGACAGAAACAATTAGAGAACTAGCCAGATTAACAATAGAAAACTGGGGGCCATAAAGATAAAACATACAGAAATGAGGGTTTTACAACCACAACTATTGAGAAGTTATTTCTTGCCAGATAGGATGCTCTCAAACTAAGTTTTCTTTAACCATCTTTATCTGGTGGTGATAGGCATTATCAGGACAGGACTGTATTCCTAACACCAAATAGCACCTTATTTCAATGTGATTGGTTTGAAATGTGAGGATGTGCCTATACAAAAGACCCTACATTTGGGCTCTAAATCAGTTCACCGTTAGAAACCAAAATCCATTATCACTAATCCCTAAGGTAATGAACATGTGAGTGTTGCCCGAGTAAACCCAAAGCTAGACCTCAAGAGGGCATTCAACCTTTTATATGTTAGAGCTGCCAATGAATGGAAGACTGCCTTTCACACGCATAAGTCACTTCGAATATCTCATTATACTCTTTAGTTTGATAAATGTGCCTGTGACGTTCCAGTCTTTTATTAATGATATGTTCTGGGACATTCTGGACCAATATGTGGTGGGAACCTTGATGACATACTTACTTTCTAGGACAATGTCAAATAACACACCAGGCATGTCTGTTCCATCCTGAAAAGGCTATGCCAGCATGGCCTCTGTGCCAAGCTAGAAAAAATGTGCCTTTGACCAGGCCTCCATAGAATTGCTAGGGTTCATCCTATTGACTGCTAGTATGGAAAAGGACCCATGCAAGGTAAAGTCCTCCCCACCAAGATCTGCTCAATTCCATATAATCAGCCTTGGCCTATGGAGCCCCTCCAGTGTAGGAAACCATAAGTAAGGAACATTAGGGTGTCTGAAACAAGATAACCAATGTAAAAGGGCATGTATATGTTTCCCCTGATTCTCCAAGGACTACAGCCCAGAACCGTGTCATGACTTCCCCCTGAAAGGACATTTTGGCTGCTTTAAAACTCAGTTCTTCATCTCTTGTTTTCTGGTGGCCTCGCATGCAGGTCATAGTGCAGATGTATTTGTCCCCTTGCAATGTATCAACCTGCTCCAAGGCACTGCACAATGAACCCCTTGGACAATCATCACCTTAGATTTTGTCACAGAAGTACTCAACTCCACTGGGTTCAAGACCATTCTGATAGTAATGGGCAATCTCACAAAGATGGCACACTTCATCCCCTGCACTGGCCTATCCTCTTCCCTGGAAACTGCCCAGCTCTTGGTAGACCAAGTTGTCCACCTTCACTGTTATCCCAAAAAATGGATTCTTGGGCATTGCCCCCTTAAGCTGTTCTTCCTGAGGTATAGGTCTCTGGGGTCATTAAGGAAAAATACTAATGGACATGGATATAATCTTTTGATAAAGTAATTGACACAGACAGTATTCTTTTCCAAAACAAGATGTCTTTTTATTAATGTAGCTAATAATCCCTAATACAGTATATTGTAAAAATCCTAAATAAGGCACACAATCCCTTATACAAATCCCTTATTGCAAGCTTAAAGAGCATTTAAACTACAATAGCATATAGTTTAAACGATTCCAAGTGATAAGCTTTATTATAGATGACCAGTACGAAAATGCAGAAAATGCATCTACAGATCAAAGCTCTCTTTTTTCCAACTATGTGTTCCATCCTCAGTTCCACTTAGAGCCATCTGCATCTTCTCACAACCTAGCAGCCCTGGATATGTTAAACCCAAGGTGACCTAAAAGTTCACCTGGAAGATGCCAAGAAGATCTACAACCACTATGTGGACTGTCAACAATAGGAGAGGCCCACTTTTTCAGTAGATATGGGTATGACTCTCAATGAAAAACCTACCCAGAAACAGACCATCTTGGCTCCTACTGAATTTCCTGGCAAATTAACCCAGTCACCTCAAACTTCAACTTGCCTCATTCTCTGTGAATACACCCAGTTTTCCATATATTAGGCTTGAAGCCACATATTCAGGACCCGTTCCTTCACTGCTCCCAACCTTTACTACCCTGCCGGTATGTGTTCAAGACCATGATGACTATATTCTCCATGAGATTCTTGATGTCAGAATCAGACAGGGTATACTCTGGTATCTTGTAGATTGGGGAAGTTACAATCCTGAAAAGTGCTCTTGGGGACTGGAAAAACCACCCTGGAAAACCTGGTCTTCTACTGGTTGGAGGGCACCCTAGGAGATGGAGTGATGTGAGGGATCATGGGCCTGAAACCTGCACCCACAGGTTCCCAGGCAGTACTCAGACTATGCCTATCGCCTAGCATCTCACCTGAATGACTGAAGAAAGGGAAACTCTAGCTTGCAAAGATCTCAGCCCATGAAGCTCCTGATCTGGGGAGACATCCAGCTGATTGGTTGAGAAGCTCTACTTAGACCAGAAATAGGCAAAGGAAGTGTCTGAATAACCCTTGCCTGGCTGCTACTGCAGACTCTGCCTACTTGCCTGACTCCTGAGCCAGGCATCCCAGCCTGGTCCTTGTTCCTGTACTTTTCCCAAACCACCATCTGTTCCCACTTCCTGCCTTGCTCCAGGGCCATTCCTCTATGCCCTACCCCTGTATCTGTCTCCAGCTCTGATCCTGGCTCAGTTTCCAGGTGCCTGACTCTAATTGTTAGGCCTGACTGCCCACACACTGATCCCTATAGGTAATCTGTTCCTAAGGTGATTACTCTCACTGAAAAATGTTTTATTTTTGTGATTTGAGACAAAAGAGCAATATAGGGTTATAGGCATTCTTGGTTTGGAATCTCCTTGACAATAGTAACTTATAATAGCAGCTCCAAGAACTAACACTCGTCTCCAGAGCTCATTGATTTTTGGAAAGGGTTTCTCAAACATTCTGGCAGCTAATTCTAAACTAGTAGGCATGCCATCTTCCCCACTGTGTACCTTAAGTTGTAGGAGGAACTGTCACTAGAGGATTATCAGTAAAATCTAGAGGGAAAAAACCTGACATCCCAAAGTAAATCATATTTGAATGTTGCTGGTTTGGATAAGAAGGCAGCTGCCCCATATTCTCTAGTTTGGTAACTCCTAGGAAAACTGAGGATGCTGCAGAGGCATACTGTAGTTGCAGCAGATCTATATACAACATCTTCACTACATAAATGGTGAAAAACTGGAAGCACCCCCAGCAGATTATTCAAAGTACATTTCATGTTAAGTAGTAATAATAAGATATACCTTGTTGGCACTCTAGGGTTGACTTATAGTAGATAACATATTCTCAGCAGGCCTTTTCAGATGAAATTGAAAGCTATTTATTAAGCCTTTTTTAACAGATTGACACACTGAAACTCAAGCTACCACTTTTGGTGAGACTAATACGATTCCTCGATAGAGAGAGGAAGACAAAAGTTGTTCAGCTAATACCTATTACTAATTTTTTATAATTAAGAGAGCAAATTACAATGATCTGTGAGTGAAAGTTTTCTTACAAGATAAAGACTTCATCAGCAGATGGTTTCTTATGAGGTCTGGCTTTATCTTCCTTGCAATTACATATCAAATAATAAATTACCTCTGACAGACCATAAGGGGAGAATTTAATTAAGGTTTTCTGCTGCAGTATGTCATGAAAAGATCATTTCCCACGTTTTGTAAACATCACTAGAATTTCTTAAAGCAAGCCCAAAATTTTAATTAAAAAAAAGAATGTTTTTTTTCCATGTAGATGCTTAACATGTGCATTTTCCTAAAGAATATAGTGGTATTATAATGCATGCAACAATATTTGTTATAGTAATATATTGAAGCTTTTGTGGTTTATATAGTTACCAACAGCACTTAGTAAAACACAACCTTGTATTGTACAGTTGAGTATACTATACTATCTATAAAAACTGTAGCCCTTTATAACCTTGTATTTTAAAATTATATTTTGCTAGTGCACCACAGAAAATTCATCAACCATGCAGAATATGATGTAAAACATACAATTCTAAGGGAGAAAATCTGGCCTTGGGTCCTCTAATGTTTATCTCCAAAAAGTGATTTAAAGGCCCATGAGATCCATGGCTTAGATCTAACATAAGCAAGAGAGTCAACTTACCTTAGTTGAAAAGCAATGTGTGGTTTCACCCACATATTTAGGTACTCCAAATAGGGATTTCCACAGCCAGTGCAACATTTCTGCATTGGTCCCAGAGGCAGAGACTATTATTAGAGGCATAGACTGCCATATAAGGAGAGATTGAAAATATTGGGTTTAGTTTCAGTAGAAAGACTGCCTTTGACATCAATTGGTTTTGGATCAGGCTCTTAAAGAAGAGATTAATTCAAGGGGATATTATATAAAGCATACTAAATAATGAATTATATGCAGATGATAAATGGAGTATTCCTGTTTACCTTTTCTAATAATACAAGAATAAAGACATATCAAATTAAACTGAGAAGCAGAAAATTTAAAACTGATGAAAGGAAATACTCTTTAACACAGCTGATAATTAACCTGTGGGACTCATTGCACACAGCATCATTGAGGCCAAGAGCTCAGTTGTATTTAAAAAGAATTAGACATTTGTGTGTATGAAAAGTTTTTTTTGTCTCTAAACAATTGATGTCAGTTTTCCACATTTGATGAAAAGTCCTATAGTTTTATTTTAGTATAGTAACATTATATTTTAACATGTAGGGATATGGTTCTTGTATGTTGGCTTTCTAATTAATGAAATGATCCATCGTGGTAGCATGTGTTGGACTTTCTTGCTTCATACTGGTATTTATTAACTACATAACAATGCCATATAGTCTCTTTATATCAGATAGGATGGTAGTCTGCATAACAATCTGACAGGGAAGGAATGAAGTTTGAAGTCTGTGCTTGCCATGAAACGTGACACATTCTGTTAGCAACACATCCATTTAGCCCTAGATATGGGGCCAGTTATTGGTTGATTGTTGATGACATGCAAAAGGATTTGTGATCTGGAAAACCCTCCTACATCCAGATGAGCAACAGCCAAACCTGCATGGCAGGCAAAGGAAGGTGTGTCATTTCTTCGATAGATTTAATGAAGTGCAGTGACCTGCTTACTCTTGAGATACTCTAAACTAAAAGGCAGCCTTTTGTTGGCTTAAATACTTAAATGAAGAGCTTCGGATTGTGTCATAATAAAAAAAATGGATGGGGGATAAACGTTTTCAAGCTGAAGTCAAAAGAATTGCACAGCTGTAAAACCTTGAGCAGACATTGGCTTTATAATCTCTGCTCCCTATACATCCTATTTTTGGAGGGGAAGTGAGAAGAAAAGAATGAGAACATATCAGCACAGTGAAGAGAGAGACAAAAAATACACAAGTTCATCATTGTGTACAAGGCCCTTTCACCACTTAAGCCATAAATAACATGGAATTAAGTCTCACTTAAACTCTATGACTTAAGTGGTGCATAGGTCTTGTGCTGGTCCCAGCATAGGGATGCATTTCACCCAAAGTGAAGGAGTAATAATTTTTTTCCCTATCAAAACAGATAGAAAAAAATGAAAATTGTGAATAGAAAAGCAGACAGCTGGAGATATAGAGTCAGAAAAGTATTTTAAAGAAAAATAAGAGATGAAAGAAAAACAGTTTTATGGAAAGCAGTGCAAAAAATATAAATTGCTAAAACACAGGCCTGAAAGAGTCAGAAGGAAAAAAACACATGAAGAATCAGTTGACCACTGTGCCAAGGGGCTCACCCAAGACCCATCCACCATTTGCTGATGTCAGAAACTACTGAAATGACATGCAAGGGTATAAAGTAGTTTAATTTTATGGAACTCTTAACACCCAACTGCATTATGTTTGACAACTCCAAGGTATGGTTTGATCTCTTATGTGAATATATGTTTGCATGTATACTCATATCCATGCATGGTACGTATATCATCAAGAAAACATATTAAAGTACATTTGTATAAAGAAGACTAAATACAGATGATGAATATTTGCACCTATTATGCATTCAAAAAAAAAAAAGGTATGGCACAATTTGTCCAGATATCTAGAAAAGCTGGTAACTGAAAACAGGTGGCATAAACTATGAAGTTCAACACAGAAATCAAACAAATAAAGAGGATTCATTAAAAAAGCCCATTTTTCATTGGATTTTAAATTTTAAAACATTCTGACACTGTCCCCTTACCTACCAGTCTTTAGAGTTCTGATCTCTCCTGTACTGCCTTGCCCAGACAAAGGCTTGCTGCTAGTTTCCCACTTCCTTCTGTAATTTTCTTACACCTTCTAGGCTCTGGAAAGCCACATGAGGCTTCCTTTAAGGATGTCATGCAAGAAACCCCAGGTCTGGCTGCCTTTTTTTATGCTTGTTATTTATTGGGCCTATGGTATGCAAAAATAAGTATCAAGACATTTCTCCTATGTGTAATACAGTGTACATTTTAGTGAGTTGCTCTGTTGCCCATCTGCAAAATGTCCATTCTACAAAGAATTAACATGTGGATATTGTATTTATGTCACTGTACCGTTATTTTTTTCAGTAGACCAGCATACCAACGTGAAAGTAGGTGTCACTACAAATGGTCTATATTATTTTGATTGAAAAAGCCAGTTGCTGCTGGCTTGACACACACACATAAATGCTGGAAATTATGAGCAAAGTACATATATTGGTTTTTCAGAACACCCTGCACAATTGAATCAGGCTAAAATTTCACAATTCCTGAAGATAATTCAGAACTAACTGTGTACTGTATTGCAAATATTGATATAGATCCATCTTCAAAGTGGAATAAATGTCTCGGAAGAAAATCTTTGCAAGAGATGTGTGACTTTGTGCCTCATTTGTTGGACACTAAGGACCAGTTTTTGCCACACTTACTCTGCATGATTAATACTTTACTCCTCAGTTAGTCTCATTAAAACAAATGAATTTAAAAGCAGTAGACACTACCAAAGGTGAGTAAGAGTGGCAGATTCTTGTTCTATAATATTTTTTTTTATTACACTTTTTGGAAAAATTGAATTAATGAAAAAAAAATTCATCATTATTTTAGTGTACCATTATAAAGCATTTTGATTACACATATATCTTTGCTATCCATTGAATCCACATATAGAATTTTGTTTTCAATATTTCAGAGTTCCAAAATGAAAGAATGCAAGAAAAATCTACATTCAATATGAAGTTAGAACAGTTATTTCTTTCATTAAATATGGCTTCCATGTATGATCATTATTATGGCCCAAGTTAGCCCTTTATTTACTTTCCCCTTCCCCTGTGGAAAATGTAGACAAAACGGGTATTTTCCTAGCTTCATCTGAAAATTCTAAAGTGAAAAATCTAAAAGCATACAGTATTATAACTTGCCACAATTACTTTTCATGCAAATTCTGTACCAGAAAAGGAAGGCAACCAATGCTAAAAATAGTTACCTGTATCTCTCCATAGGAAAAGGCTACGAAGCAAACTTATTGCATATATTTTTCAAGGATTTTTAAAGAATCATTCTAACTGGTTGGATTTTTTTCTTTATTCAGGTATCTTGTTTGTCTATGTGTGTGGGTATGTCTACACTACGGGATTATTCCAATTTTACATAAACTGGCTTTGTAAAACAGATTGTATAAAGTAGAGTGCAAGCGGCCACACTAAGCATATTAATCGGCGGTGTGCGTCCATGTACCGAGGCTAGCGTTGATTTCCAGAGAGTTGCGCTCTGGGTAGCTATCCCATAGCTGTCCCATAGTTCCCGCAGTCTCCCACACCCATTGGAATTCTGGGTTGAGATCCCAATGCATGATGGTGCTAAAACAGTGTCGTGGGTGATTCTGGGTAAACATCGTCACTCATTCCTTCCTCTGTGAAATCAACGGCAGACAATCATTTTGCGCCCTTTTTCCCTGGATTGCCCTGGCAGACACCATAGCATAGCAACCAGGGAGCCCGTTTTGCCTTTTGTCACTGTCACCATATGTGTACTGGATGCTGCTGACAGAGGCGGTACTGCAGCGCTACACAGCAGCATTCATTCGCCATTGCAAGATAGCAGAAATGGTTATCAGTTGTTCTGTACTGTCTGCTGTGCCATTGTAAATTGGCAATGAGATGATGGTTATCAGTCATTCTGTACCATCTGCTGCTGTCATGGGTGCTCCTGGTCGGCCTTAGCTGAGATTGGTCAGGGGCACAAAGACAAAAATGGGAATGACCCCCTGGGTCATTCCCTCCTTTATGTTGTATCTAAAAATAGAGTCAGTCCTGCCTAGAATATGAGGCAAGTGTACTAGAGAACCAGGATATCAGAGAACCAGAGAGCAAAGCCGCTCCATGTCAGATCCCACCGAAATGATGAGCTGCATGCCATTCACGGGGGGTGCCACTGCAACAACCCCACCCGTTGCTTCCCTCCTCCCCCAACTTTCCTGGGCTACCATGGCAGTGTCCCCCCATTTGTGTGATGAAGTAATAAAGAATGCAGGAATAAGAAACACTGACTTTTTAGTGAGATAAAATGAGGGGGAGGCAGCTTCCAGATGCTATGATAGTCCAGGCAGTACAGAGTCTTTTCTTTAGATGTGTAAAGTTGCTATGATGAGGACAGTTACCAGCCATTCTGTACCATCTACCGGGAATGACCGGAGTCATTCCTATTTTTACTCAGGTGCCCCATGCTCACCTCACCTGAGGCCAGCCAGGAGCACTCATGGGCTGATGATGACAATGGATAGCAGTCATATTGTACTGTCTGCCAATGGGGAGGGGAGGGGAGAGGATGCTGCTATTCATTGCCGCAGCACCGCGTCTACCAGCAGCATGCAGTAGACATAGGGTGACATTGAAAAAAGTCAAGAAACGATTGTTTCCCCTTTTCTTTCACGGAGGGTAGGGTGGGTAAATTGACGAAATATACCCTGAACCATCCCGGACAATGTGTTTGACCCTACAGGCATTGGGAGCTCAGCCAAGAATGCAAATGCTTTTCGGAGACTGCGGGGACTGTGGGATACAGTACCTCAGTACCCCCTCCGTCCCTCCATGAGAGTCCATTTGATTCTTTGGCTTTCCGTTACGCTTGTCACACAGCACTGTGCTGCGGCCTCTGTCTATCATAGCCTGGAGATTTTTTCAAATGCTTTCTCATTTTATCTTCTGTAATGGAGCTGTGATAGAACAGATTTGTCTCCCCATACAGCGATCAGATCCAGTATCTCCCGTATGGTCCATGCTGGAGCTCTTTTTGGATTTGGGACTGCATCGCCACCCGTGCTGATCAGAGCTCCAAGCTGGGCAAACAGGAAATTAAATTCAAAAGTTCGTCAGGCTTTTCCTGTCTACCTGGCCAGTGCCTCCGAGTTCAGGTTGCTTTCCACAGCGGTTACAATGGTGCACTGTGGGATACCGCCTGGAGGCCAGTACAGTCGATTAGCGGCCATGCTAACCCTAATCCGATATGGTAATACCGATTTCAGTGCTACTCCTCTCGTCGGGGAGGAGTACAGAAACTGGTTTAAAGAGCCCTTTATATCCATATAAAGGGCCTCTTTGTGTGGACAGGTGCAGCGTTACATCAGTTTAACGCTGCTAAAATCGATTTAAATGCGTAGTGTAGACCAGGCCTGTGTGTGTTTAATGTGAGTGCAAAGGATTCAGTCCTAAACTCGTAATGCCTCAAACTGTAAGATATACCTTCTGTCCTTCACATGGAGTACTGAGAAACTGCTTTTTGAAATATAAATGTTTTTGGCTTTGTTTGAATGTTCTCTGGATGATGACTCTTTAGGAAATATAGATTAATAAATTCTGGAGTAGTTATTTATTCTGGAAGTACTTTCCAAGTGTTAGATACAAAATGAAAAACACTTTTTTGCCTGTGTATGCTTACAGTTCTTGATAACAGTATTGGCAAAGGTTTATCAAAAGGAAGATCCTGACATCCTGATTCCTAGCTCAGTTCAGATGTTCAAAAGGACTTTTGGAGGCTAGTTCAAAATCTCTGTTGTTCTTGCTTGCTCAACATGTTCCTATATTTAGGTACCATTTAAAAAATGGAAAGTGTCTTAGGCCAAAATGAATGCAGCCATCCACTGTCCTTCCTGCTTGTGCATTCTAATAAAGACTATCAAAGCCCCAAAGTGTTGCCTTGTGTTTTGTTTTTTTCCCTATTTTTTTCCCCTCACTGCATATTTGAAACTGTTCAGGTTTTTCTTCACTAGCACCAGTCAGTTAACTGGAGCTAAGGAGACAAAGTGAGCAATCCACACTTCTACTTCTTGTTTCCCAAATAGCTGATCCCCTCTCTGCTTTCTGAAATGGCGAAATCACATAATAGTGCTATCTCAAAAGCTACGCTGCATCATGGATAGCTCTTAAAAAACTGGAAAACCTGCTTGATGAGGTAGCTAAGTGTAGTTTTATTCCCCTGTGCTGTGATAGTGACAGATCTCATCTGCCCGGTTTTGGTCTGGTCAATATTTAGACCAGGTACTGCAGAAGATTGTGATAATTTTATAGGAGACCCTTTTGCACGTGAGTCAGTATTGAGCCAGTTCTCTAGAACGATGGTAGGGAGGACTGTGCTTCTGATAATAATGTTTTTTGATGAAATATGAAGCCTGGGATCCTGGTGGCTTATATTTATTAGAGGCTAATAACACACAATCGCAACACAGGTTTTTTAACTCAATGCATATTTTTTTCTGGACACACATATATAAAATATTAACGATGAGTAAAACTTTCGAACATAAATGTCTAAAATTGGGCTCTCAGATCCATATTTAGGTACCTGCATAGAAGTGAGCTGATTCAAGCATAGTGCATCTGTAGCTCCAGCTGACTGCAGTGGGAATTGGGGTAGCTCAGTACCCCTGAAAATCATGCCACTTTGTTCAGGTTCCTGAATATAGATTTAGGAGTCAAACAATTTACCCAAGTTTGAAAAAATTGGCCTCATTTTCTACAACAGAAGCTGAACTGCTTCAAGTAAATGAAGAGGGAATTCTCAAACCCCATTAGGACCCTAGGGAGAGGGGTCTGCAATTTCTCTTCTATTTCAGCCTGATCTCTCCAAGCATTCCATTTCCTACCATCCTCACCCCTAAATTACATGCTTCTTCCTACCATTTTTCCATGTCCTCTCACCTCTACCCCACTTGATCCTCTTGCCTCACATTTACTTTATCTATTTGGCCTTTATCCGTATAGATCCTTATTTTCTGAGTCCTACCTTGATAATGAGCTTCCCTGGCTCCCTATTTAGAGACTACAGGCTATATTTACATTAGATCTAATTTTCGCTGTGCATTAAATAATTATAAGATCAAAATCAAAGTAATTAGTGTCACAGAAAAGATCATGGCAAAATTTATTAAGAATGTAGATCCAATTGATATATAAAAGTCTTACAAGTATTTATACCTATCATGCTCTGAATAGCAGCATCTGAATACTGCAAAGCTCTAATAACCCAATTCCTCCCTGTATAAAATTGATAAGAAATATTTTCCTTTTTATTATTATTAAATTATTAACTTTGTAAAATAAATATGTTGTTATAACATGCACTCTTTAGGTTCCATATACAAATTATCAAAACTAAAGTATGTCAGGTTCTGTAGAATACAAATAGTTCAACTGAAGTGCAAACTGGGTAATTATGCTACAAAATATGTCTGTTTAACTTTTAAAGTCAGAATAGACAGACTGATACACTGAATGTACACATTTTTAGAAACTACTCTGGTAATCCCTTAGTACATAGGATGGATTGGGAAATCGAATACTTTCAAAAGTTAAAAATCTACAATACAATGAATGTTTTCTCTAATTTTGCTTCTTCCTCTTCTATCGTATCAATGCTTATGAAATGTGAGGGCTCTATAGCTTTTGAAAATGAAGTCTTCTGTTTCCAGAGAGAAACAGTCCAGCATGGATTTAGTACCTTTAGCACAAGCTTCCTTTTGTGATATGGCCACTGTCAGTTAGGAAATACAACGAGAATAACATCTTAATTTGGATGGCTCACCAAAGAGAATGTTACAACATTTGTCATTGACAAGCTGGATTGGATTTAAACAAGTGACCTAGAGCTGAAAGCCTCTATATTCCATCATCAAGCCCAAGAGCTATGCAGCTTGTCTTACAGTTTTAAGATCCTTCTCACATTATTTTCCTCCTCTGCTGATATCTTCAGTTAGCCGTTGGTAGATAATTAATTCTGGTTCTAAACTCCTAGCTGAATTTATGAGAGTTGTTAGTAAATCAGGTATCATGAAAGAATCGGGATATTTTTTAAACAGTCAATTACCAGAAACATACAAATCCTTTTAATTTCTATTGCCAGTTGGGAGAAGAGCACAACCGGCATTTCAAATGCAGAACACAGCTGAAACTTTCTTATACCTCAGCTTTGCAAATTGCATTTGTTCTCCTCAGGCCAGTCACACAAACTGATACTTCACTATTCAAGTTAATGGGCAACAGCATAATAAAAGAAAATTCATCATCCATGCCAGTGCTATGTGAAAGAGAAAACTGCTAATTTAACAAGCTAACTGTGTTTGTGCTTAACAATTTAAATGTCCTTTAAAACAGCAATTATCCCCTCTTTATATACTGTGTGTATGAGTAGTTATTCTGTTTATTTCCTTGAATGGTGATGTGATAGCACATAACATTGAATGCAGTGTTGACATCAGATATTAGCCAAATTAACATGGAAAGTATAATGCAGTGCTATCATTTTAAACTGATGATACCATTTTAGTGGATTTAACTAAATCCATATGCATCATTTAAGGGATTTGATTTTCTGTTTTTACTTCCCAAATCTGATTTTGCAGACTCATAGCAAAACCTGAGGCTCTATTTTTTAGTTATGTATTTTGTATTCACCGAAAGCTTCCTGATGCATTCACAAATCAAGCAGGTATTTATTCTAGAAATATTACTAATGTATTCAAATGTAAAATTAAAGACTCTGAAAGCATGAGATGATTAAGTCTTATAATTAATTCCAAATTTCTTGGACATCCTTTCCAGCATCAGATCAACTTACTTGTAGGCACCTTAGTGTAAAATAACATTTTTTGCAGTTATTGCCAGACATCCTTATAAACTACTTTCACGTTGGTCTATATAGGTGGTAAAATTACTGCTGAGGGGAAAAAAAGAAGGCATACTGGCAAATGAAAATAGGTTATGAAATGCGTGTGGATGGAAATCCTTTCTTGGTTTATATTATTCCAGATATACACCACTTGTTTCAGAACATATGCCTTTCATGAGCAAAGAGCTTAGATTCTCATGAGTTACATAGTCATAAATTTCAGATCCAACAGAAGTTTGTTCATATATAGATAGATAGATATAGATATTTGACTGGAAAACATAACTACTTTCAAACATTCTATTTACTACAAACACTTTACTAGGAAAATGTTTCTTTTTCAAAATTCATTTATGTTTTATATTTATCAAGAATGATTTTTTGTAAACCAAGGCCCCAGTCCTGGAAACACTTGTTCACATGCATATCAGTTAAATTTATTATTGAACCCAGTGGAACTGCTCATGAATAAAGTTAAGCCATGTGCACTAGTGTTTGCAGGATCAGAGGCTAACTTGTACTGGTGAGGACTGGGTGGAACCATAGTCTTTTCTCTCCCAATGCACTAGCCTACACAGATGAATCAATAAAGGGTCAGGCAGTAATCTGATATTGACAGATGTTTTCCCACAATGTTTGTACATATGGACAAAACTTAGATATAGTCTTTTTCCTGCTCTCATTGAAGTCAGTATACAAAGGCTCATTGAAATGAATTGGCTGAATGGACCAGATATTTTCCAGATATTTTCTTTACCCATTCAGTCTCTATGACTTTAAAATGCATTGTTTTACTCTTGCTGATGGTGGGTGAAGATTAGTTTGAGACTGAATTCAGTACCTTAGGAGTTTTAACCTCACAATTCTAGCAATGTATTACCACATTGTTTTTTCTGAAAATTTATATCCTTTTCTGATTTCAATTTGAAAGTAATAAAACTGAGAGTTGGGCACACCAGCAGTATCATGTAGGATCAGGCTATATAGTTGTATCAGAAAGTTCTTGTGTGAAATCTGGTGAAACAGATTTTATTGTTAGATTGAAAGTGCTCAGTGCCCATTTCTCAGACACACTCTGCCTCATGGCACGCTGACTCACTTGAACCTGCACTTAGGCTGGGCTAGAACAGAATCATGAGGAAGAATAATGTACCCCCTGTCTCCAGTGGAGTTTGGACATGGGAGAATGAAGCCCTTAACCAGTTAATTCTGGCACTGGTGGATCTGGGATCCCTTCTCATCAGTAGTCTTTCTCGCTTACTAAAGTAACTCAATTGTTCATTACTGTGGTTTAAGTTTCATTTAGTCATTTTAAAAAAAGCACTTTACATTTATTTATTTCTAACCCTAAATCTCTGGTTCATGCTTCAGCCATTTCTTATCCAGAGTATCGTGTCAGTCCTCTTGCTGGGTTCCCAGTACCATTGTGCTAACCCCATAGAAACACCAGATATCACGTTATTGCAATGGAATTGAAATTAATCCTTCATGATTCAATTGCTGTTAATGGAAAATCAATGATAATATTGAAGAATTTCACAGGAGTTGGAATAGAATGAACATATAACATTTTAAAAATAACATTTATGCAGTTAATCTAGATATTTTTCCTAGAGTATCTTTCATGTCACATCTATCTTTTGTTTGCTTGAGGCTTAGAACAACATGATGTGAATCAGGGGGACAGTTTTCTAGCATTGAATACATTTTAAAGTGCTCATTTAATAAATGTAAAGTTCTGTATGAAAACATTTTGCTAGAAAAGGATATTTTGCCTATGAGCAAAAGAGCTTTGAAATCAGTAATTAAGTTCTGTTTCTATTTCTACGTTCCTTTTGTATTAACTAAAGTCTCATATGAGAATGGAGTTTTTATAATGCTCCAGAGTACTTTAAAGTTTTAAAGGGCCAGAAGCATAAAAACAGCAGGTCATTGCAGAATATTCTTGGGTCCTGCTGCTGTTGCTGCTGCTACAGAATGTGAGAAGAGGTTGCCAGACTCCTGCAATGTACTGTAACTGGAATTTGTCATCCACTTGCCTTCCTTCCCCCAACTTAAAAGAATTAACAGTGGGAAGTGGATCAGCTGGTGGAAGGCCTCCCAAAGACCCCAAGCAGCCGGATTCTGGGCTCCTTTCCAGGTGTTTAAGTAGATTACAATAGGAGGAGGAGCTTTGACTGTGCTAGCCAAGGAATGGGGGAGCACGATTGACTTACACTGGTATGCTTTTAATGGAAGAAGGGGTTCTGTATTCTCTCAAGTCCCTTTCTCTAGACCCGAGGTTCTCAAACTGTGGTCTGTGGCCCACCAGTGGTCTGTGAACGCTATTAAGGTGGACCCTCTAAGGTGCGTGCCTGGGCAGCCGCACATGAGAGGATGAAGGGTCACCCACCTAATTAGTGGAGCTGTGTAGCCATGACTCCACTAATTAGGTATCTGGATCCCAGAGAAAATGCACATGTAAGGTGAGGTGGTGGCCTTGGGGCAAGTGGTAGGTGTGAGGGGCAGTGGGGTGAGAAGAGGGTGTGGAGGAAATTTGGGACGTACAGGTCTGTGGTGGCCAGAGAAAGAGATGACTTTCCCCAGCTCCAGGGCTATGGCTTCCCGGGAAAAGATGGCCCTCCTTCCCAGCCTCAGCTCTGTGGCTGCTGTGGTGAGGGAGAGACCCCTCCCCTCTTCCCAGCCCCAGGGAGGAGAGCACAGTTTTGGGGAGTTAAGTGGAGACATCCAATCTTTGGATAGCTTATAATATTTTGGGGTTTTTTGCTTATCCAAAATGAATCTGAATACTGAACCTTTAGGCAACCCTTTGAAATTAACCCTTTCCTAATGACCACCACTGCAATCTATCTGCAGTAGCAGTATTGCCAGTGTTCATTTGCATTCTGATACTGGGTACATACCTAGTAAAGAAAGAACACTGGAGACAATGCTACTTGAACGTCACCTACCTGGCAAGTTTGCAGTATTGTTGCAGTATGTCAGGGAGACAAGCTGGGTGAGGTAATATCTTTTACTGGGCCAGTTTCTGTGGTGATTGAAAGCTTGTCTCTCTCACCAGCAGAAGTTGGTCCAACAAAATATATTACCTCACCCACCTTGTCTCTATTATACAAAATAAATGTGGGTTAATTCCTTTGTTAATGTATGCAAGGTCTTCCCCCCACACCTTCACCACTTATTGTCTGCTGCCCACATGATATATATTGCATGTCCCTGATCACCTGCTGTAATTTATTTTTGAAGCATTGTAACATTTTTTTTAATTAAGAAGAGCCTCCCCTCTTCCTGTAATACAAATTTCTACCAGAAAGAATCCACTCACTTCCTCATCAGCTACTCAGGCCAGATTTTGCAAGGAGTTCTCTGTCATCAGATCCCTGTGCCCATGCCAACCCCCACTGATGTCAGAGGAGACCTGTATGGATGCAGATGTCTGCCTAAGCAGGGCTAATTGTAGGATAAGGGCATCAGTGTTCTCAGATTTCTCAAGGCTGTGTGGGAAATTATTATTGGGAAAAGGAGAACACTTTGGTACTTTGGGGGGGATCTTGAAATCCAATTAGTCGCTGAGGTGCAAAATGTTAATAAGTGAGTGTAGCAGGGTGCTGGTGCGAAGGCACCTAATTAGCCCCTGCTCAGCCAGCCCCAATCAGGAGAAATGGATTGGGGCTGGGGAGAAATCTGGTGCCTGGCCTTTAGAACTGGCTGCACCTGTGGGCCTGAGGGTTCAAGGGCTATAAAGGCTGGCAGCCAACCAGACAAAGAGGGGGAAATGGTTAGGGGGAGGTCAGTCTCCAGACTGGGACTGGGACTGGGACTGGGACTGGGACTGGGACTGGGACTGGGACTGGGACTGGGACTGGGACTGGGACTGGGACTGGGACTGGGACTGGGAGATTGTCAGGCCTGCAAGCTCTGTATATAGTATATCACTAGTGGTGGAAGAACATGGTGTAAATAAAGCTACAGGTGCTGTAGAACTAGAAGCCTCTCTGAGCTTTATTGGGGCAGCCAGTGGGCCTCAGGAAGAGGGGTGGGCAGAGGACCTTGTTACAGTGAGTAAATCCTATGATAAATCCTCAACAATTCATTCATTTTAGAAGTCTAGATTTGTGTGCTTCATTTACCTGGGTTTGGAGCCTTGAGTTTTATTTATCCTTAAATCTAGTTATTACCAGGAAGCTATCTTCAGGTTATCACTCAAGTACAGAGGATGAAATTAATTGTAAACTTTCACTGACTTTAGTAGAGGTGGGATTTCATCCACAGTCATAAAAGATCATTGCATGACAGAGTATAGGTAGAAAAAACTTGTAAGGTCAGCCTGTTCATCTCTGTCAATGAAGGTGTGTTTCAAACAATATATTCTAAAGACTGCTTCATCCACTATTCTGTGTTTTAAATGATAAGACTTCTATCATTTCTTTTGGGAGACTATTTTATAATCTAAAAACCTCAATGTTAGGAAATGTTGCACTGGGGAAAAATTCTTATATTTTCATGTTTTATATGTAATTAAAAACAGTTCTCTGAATGCTTCCAGTATACTAAATTACCGTCCCTCTCAACAATGAATGGTTAGAACATTTTGTAGCAATAAAACTTATGTTTTTCAACATATTTCTACTATAATAAGTTGCTGACATGTTTGCACCAATTCACAAAGCTTATTTGCTTCAAAAGACATTTTTATTTATACATCGATGGACAAATCTTGTATTGGCTCTTTCTGGCTGAAAACTTGAAGCAGGATTTGGTGTATCTGTACAAATAGATTATACAAGGTGCACTCCTTGTATAAGCATGGAGTCCATATCTATGTTTGACTGTCTGCAGACAGGGAGAGAGGCTAGAACCAGCCAACTTTGAGGGATCAATGTTCCTCACCTCTACAGGGTACACTACATCTGAGGAGGCTTTTCAGTCATTAGGAATTAATGGCCTCTGTGTAATGGCTTTACCATTTCTGCATGGTACCCAGAGAGATCCAACAATAACAAGGGGAGTTACTCAGGCTGGGTAATGGGAAGCAAACACAACTCTGGTCTGTACAGTAATAGTCAACCCATCTGCGCTCTGCCTAACCCACCAGCCACCATAAAATGCTCAGTTGTGTTATGGCCTTTAGAAACAAAAGTAGAAAAAAAACAGATGGCACTATTTGTAGCTTTATTGTGTTGCTCAATGAAATAAGAGATGTGGGCATCTTGTTTTTTGTAATGCCTTGGGAAATCTAACTCTTTTTGCAGGCATCTCATTTCTTTAGCAGGTGCATCTGATATTCCAGAAAAAAATTTTTAGGATTATTTTTATGTGGACATTATCTGTGCTGTAATAGATAGCTAAGGTATAGTCAGCATCTCCTCTCCTTCCTCCTCCCCTACCCCTGCCACAAGAGAAAGAAAAGGAAAATTTCCATCCTTGACTCTATTAGCTTTAAACAGATAGCAGCAGCCTAGTCAGACCTATCTCATGTTGCTCCATCATTTTCATAGGAAACACTAAAGGCAGATGGGGAATGACTTTTCCAGTCATATCCTCAGATGATCTCATGACCCGATATAAACATTTTCTCTTTATGTGAAAGACTAAAGAGAAAATAACTAATGATGAAAATGACTAGCATTCATATAACTCCATTAATCTGGAAGGATCCCAAATTGCTTTACTACCTACTGGATGAAGCTATATAAACACTGGTAGCTAAATATATCTATATCTAATATATTTAACCCACTATGGAAGTGTAGCCTTTGTTGTATGGTTTACAGCTATATTACAAAACAATTTAGGAATAAAAGAAATACTTTTGCCAAATGAAACTACAGGAGAACTATTTGGTGACAGAAGGCAGTTACCCAAATTAGAAATTGACCATGATGGAGGGGTTAAAATTCCTATCCTTGCAATAAATGACACTAGATTTTAGTGACTGCAAGTAGACAGATAGTTGTATGCTTCATCTGAATGGCTGCACCTCCAACAGCACCATGCCGCCTAGCACCATAATGAGGTCCATTTAAATCCAGGAGACAGAATGTGGCCTGCTGAATTGCCAGTGCCAGCACCTGAGTTTTACCTTTCAGAACTCCTATCCAAATATATCTAGATCTGATCGTACTTAGCCTGTGAGTTCTGATGGGATCACATCTAAGCTGGTAGTGTTTGTCTATAGACTTTTGTGGGTCTGGGAAATTAAGAGTGCATAAAAATATTAAAAATAAAATGTTGCTGCCCCTAAGCAGTCCACCCACCTGTGTTTGTAAAGGTCTATCACCGTAGCATGTGGGCACTGTACTAGGGTTCTAGAGAACAGTAGGATCTGTCTAGAAAAGATAGACCTAACCTGGTTTTGGTCTTTGGTTTAATCATTGGTTGTGTGGGGAGCATTTCATTGAAGATGTGAGTTTTGCATTGTGATATGAAGATGGCAGTGGTAGGACTCTTCTCAACATCCATGGCCCTTGGTGTATGACTGAGAAGACGCTTTCCTTCAAACTTCTCAAGTTTCCATATTTAGACTCCCTTTGTCATAGCATACCAGATGATTGTAGCTTTTGTGGTGGATCCTGGAAGGGAGATATTAGTGTGATCCAGTCTCATGTAGGTCTTTGTAAATCTGCCCATTCCTCTTGAAAGGACATTGATTTTTCTTGCAAATTTAATTTGGAATATGCCATTTTGGTAGCTGCCATTGTTTGAGTACCTCCAGTAATGAGTCCAGCATGAATCTGACATTGCAAAGTGTCTTAAATGCTGGAAGGCATATGCAAGGAGATGGTAAAGCCAAACAGTTCCTTTATCACATTTTCTTTCTTCCAGCCAGCATTCTTTTGTTTCTCCTAGATTCAGTTGAAACTAAGTCTTCTTCACCCAGACCCCCATTTCTATCATGAACAATGATAAGTGGGGTAACCCACTGCCTGCAGTGAATGGGAAAGATACATAGAGAGGAATATCACTGGGATATTTCTAAGCATTACAATCAATATGGTTAGTTTCGTTACATGGTATTATAGAAATACATCTTTTTGGTTTTGGCATTCATGACAAGCTTTAGTCACAATGAATATCTTTGCTAGAGACTTTTGGTCTTGTGTTTAGTATATAGCTATGGACATTATGTGGAGTTGAAATTCTATTCATTGGCTGCCACCTTAAAAGCTGCATATATTGAAATGCACTCCCTATTTTAAAATGTGCATTTTCAATTACAGCTGAAGCTTTAAGTGACAACAAGGACTCACATTTCTGACAGAAAGAATTCCAAAACATGGTCAAAAGCTGGTGTGGCAAGATTCATGGTTCCCACAATGAACAATCTTATGAGTCATGGGTCTACCAGTCTTTCAAAATATTAGCACCGTGTGTGAAAAATTAAAAGACTTTCAGGGTTTATATTTTATGTGGGAAATGGGCATTTTCTGTGATTAGATCTCATGCTGTGCTAGTGCCTAAAGTGACTTTTGCTTTGTGTGTGCAAAGCTTACAAAATTAATCTCTTTGGTTTCTCTTATTTCTTCTTAAGAACCAAATTCTGGTCTCAGTTGTTTCAGATTTACACAGATTTTAACAAAAAGCAGCATCTGACCATAAATATTTATAAAGAAACTATGTTGAAGATTCAATTAATTATAACTTTAAATTGAGTTGTTCTCTGTAGCTTGTCTCTTAAGGACAGACTTACCCTACAGAAATCAACATAGGTTTTGCTCTTGATTTTAATGGGAGTAAAGCAGTGTTTCCCAAACTTGGGATGCCACTTGTGTAGGGAAAACCTCTGGCGTGCCAGGCTGATTTGTTTACCTGCCACGTCCGCAGGTTCAGCCAGTCGCGGCTCCCTTTGGCCGCGGTTCGCTGCCCCAGGCCAATGGGAGCTGCTGGAAGTGGCAGCCAGTAAGTCTCTCAGCCCGTGCTGCTTTCAGAAGCTTCCATTGGCCTGGAGCAGTGAACCATGGCCAGTGGGAGCTGCGATCGGCCAAACCTGGAGATGGGGCAGAAAAACAAACTGGCCTGGCCTGGCCCGCCAGGGGCTTTCCCTACACAAGTGGCGTCCCAAGTTTGGGAAACACTGGAGTAAGATAAAGCCATTCTTGCTTGGAATAATATGTATTTAGCATCAAGCCTACTCCAAATGGTTAAAGACACTGAAGTTACAGATGCTTCCTGCTTTTTATTTGATATGGCTGATAAAAAATGCTAATGTATTAGGATGTGTAATGAAGCACATGGCAGATAGACATGCTTGAGACAAACACAGAAATGTTTAGAAAAATCAAATATCAGCACAGAAATACACCATTTATTAACCAGAAGGATTAATTCTCTGTTCACAGCTACAATCACTGTGAGTGAGAGAAATGGTGGCCTCAAAGAAAACTAACATATCATGTCTCAAACACACGTAATGGGAGAAAAATGGAAGAGTATGAAATCTCAAATTACTTTGAATCCTTTCAAAAAAGTTGTAAGTGAGAGAAAATTTGTTTTAAAAATAAATGGTTTTATTTTATATGATAATTTACTTCAAAAGCAAGAAAAAATATTCACTGGATAATTAGTTTACAGTTGGAAACATGAAAAGAGAAATCAGCCAGATCTCAACAAGTGAAAAACTCTAAAGAGTTTCATTCTGAAGTCTGATCTCTTTGGGATATTGGTAGATCACAGGATGACTATGAGCCTCCAATGTGATATGGCTGTTAAAAAAGCTAATGCGGTTTTAGGATGCATCAGGCGAGGTATTTCCAGCAAAGATAAGGAGGTGTTAGTACCATTATATAAGGCGCTGGTGAGACCCCACCTGGAATACTGTGTGTAGTTCTGGTCTCCCATGTTTAAGAAGAATGAATTCAAACTGGAACAGGTTCAGAGACGGGCTACTAGGATGATCCGAGGAGTGGAAAACCTGTCATATGAAAGGAGACTCAAAGAGCTTGGCTTGTTTAGTCTAGCCAAAAGAAGACTGAGGGGGGATATGCTTGCACTTTATAAATATATCAGAGGGATTAATATTAGAGAGGGAGAGGAATTATTTAAGCTTAGTACCAATGTAGATACCAGAACAAATGGGTATAAACTGGACACTAGGAAGTTTAGACTTGAAATTAGACGAAGGTTTCTAACCATTAGAGGAGTGAAGTTCTGGAACAGCCTTCCAAGGGGAGTAGTGGGGGCAAAAGACATATCTGGCTTTAAGATTAAGCTTGATAAGTTTATGGAAGGGATGGTATGAACGGAGAGCCTAATTTTCGCAACTGATCTTTGATTATTGCCAGATAAGTATGCCCAGTGGTCGGTGATGGGATGTTGGATGGGATGGGATCTGAGTTACTGCAGAGAATTCTTTTCTGAGTGTTGGCTGGTGAGTCTTACCCACATGCTCAGGGTTTAGCTGATCGCCATATTTGGGGTCGGGAAGGAATTTTCCTCCAGGGCAGATTGGCAGAGGCCCTGGAGGTTTTTCGCCTTCCCCTGCAGCGTGGGGCATGGGTCACTTGCTGGTGGATTCTCTGCAGCTTGAGGTCTTCAAACCACAATTTGAGGACTTCAATAACTCAGGCATAGGTTAGGGGTTTGTTATAGAAGTGGATGGGTAGGGTTCTGTGGCCTGCTTTGTGCAGGGGGTCTGACTAGATGATCACATTGGTCCCTTCTGACCCTAGAATCTATGAATCTATGAATCTATGACCTTGCATGTCTCACTTGAAGGTCCTACTACATTTGAAATCCTAACATACTCTCATGAGAGAGCCCTCTCTTCAGGCCAAATTCTGCCTCCAGATACAGAGTGCTCAACAAACTGACTCAAAGCCATGCACATTTACTCAAGAGCAGAAATCTACTTTTCAGTTGTGCTTTCTTGTTTATGGTTTTCCTGTGTAGAACCCATTTATTCTTCCTCTTCCTCTCTACTCCCACCCCAAAATCAGGAATTTTCCTATGTTTTTGGACTGTTTCCTCTACTCAAACTCAGTCACATTTTCTCCAGCTGGGCCCTCCTTTTGTGATTATTTGCCCCAGATAGTGAAAGAATTCTGTGTTGTCTTTTGGGACAATTGGACAGAGTAATTGTTGCATTATCATGATTTTATCCTACACTCAGTGAAAACTATGGCAAAACTCCTTTAATATCCATTGGAATAAGAGACTGGTAAATTTTCAAAAGTGCCTCAGTAACATAGCCTCATTTTCACAAGTGACTTAGGCACTTAGGAAACTAAGTTTCACTGAAAATCAGTGGGCATTTGACCATTCAGTGCCTAAGTGTATGCCTGCACCACTGACTTTGGTCAGCAAAAGTTATGTCAATTTATAGCCACCTACATTTGTATATCGATCAGATGTGTACATGTTTGGCTGCTTGTGTTGGTGCTATGCATGCTCAACAGGAGTTCTTGGGTTGATGCAAAGTTTGGTGCACCCAGGAGTAGGTATTCCAATGTTAGATGCATCACTGTCCAGCACAGTGCCTTTTGAATTTTTTTTACAATATGTAGTGAGATAGAAATGACTCACCAGGTGATCTGTGGGAGCTAGCGGTCAAATTCCCAGCATGCAACTTTGTCCATCACATAATTTTTGTGCTTTTCTTAAATAAATCCTACAAAGCTGCATAACACACATTGGTGTCTGCTTTCTCTGACAGAAGCATGCAGTATTTTCATGTATGTTGACAATACAGGTAGCATGATTTTCCTATATTTGCACACCCAATACTGCAACAATGGGGAACACATTGGAAAATAATTTATACTTGTTGGTGGCATTCACAGAGCTGCTGCAGAAGGTAGAGTACCATCTCTAGGCTCGAGAAACAAGCACGCACTAGTGGAATCTCATTGTAATGCAGGGTTGGGGCAATGAACAGTGGCAGCAGCACTTTTGGATGTGAAAGGCCACATTTCTGGATCTGTGTGCCAAGCTTGCCCCAGCACAGGGGCACCAGAATGAGAGCTGCAATGATAGCGGAGAAGTGAGTGCAGATCACTTTCTGGAAACTTGCAATGTCGGGCTGCTACTGAGTCTTTAGAAAATCCTCAGTGGGGAGACATTAATAGTCTTCTGCTATGCAAGACTGTGACTCTTGAAACTGTGCTGGACATAATGAATTAATTTGCAGCAATGGGGCTCCTGAACTGTGGTGGGATGATAAACAATGTGCATATTCCTATTTTGGCATAATCACATCTTTCCCCAGAGTACATCAACAGAAAGGGTTAATTTTCTATTGCTAAGCAACTGTTGGTGGGTCACCAGACATGCCTTACTGACATCAATGTGGGCTGGTCAGCCAAGGTACATCCCACATGAAACTTTAAGAACTCAAGATTGTTCAGAAAACTGCAAGCAGGCACATTCTTTCCAAAATGTCAGATGACCATTGGCAATATTGAAATGCCAATAGTGGTTCTGTAGGACCAAGCCTCATTGTCAAGTCATGTGGTAAAGTTTTCTAATGCAGAGCAAGAAATAAGGCAGCCAGTCCTAGAAACTTTTGGAAGAAGATTTGAGAGTATAACCATGAAAGTTTTCATTGAGGTATCTCAGAATGTTAAAAGGGACATCTCTATGTTCATAAACAAAGTCCTTCTCCTGCTCCCCCTGCTCACCTAACCCAACAGGGGAATGAAAAGCAAATTCCAACTCTACCTCTGTTTGTACTTCTACCTATTCTTGTACAAGTAAAACAATGAAATATTGATATGGGTGTCTTATCAACTTGAGGATGGGGCCGGAATCATCTTTAAATTTAGTTGTTGTAAGGAAAAATGGAAACAGACACTTATCTGAGATCCCTTCCCCTTCATCTGGCCCATCTATGTATGCTTGGCAGGACTAGCTAGACTAGGGTGGAATCTTGAACAGGTCCTGGTTCACAGCATGGCTGGTGCCCTGCCACCACATCTTCCTCCTTGCTGTTCATAGCAGGGGTCTCTGTCTCAGGCTCCTTGGAGGTATCCCTGGTGGTCTGCCAGTTCCTGATAGAATCTCTGCCAAATCAGGCACACATTTTATTGTAAAATGGGCAGATCTGCCACTCAGTAGCAGATCTATTGTTGGATTCCCTGGCCTTCTGGTATGCCTGGCAAAGTTTCTTCACTTTCACACAGAACTGCTACTGTTCTTTTGTACCCTTTTGCCTGCACCCCCCATACAATCTGTTCATATACGTCCACAGCCTCTAATCCCCACTGGCCCAGAGGATCTAATAGCTCCTGCGAACTCCAGGCAGAAGCACATCTAGTGTGTGGAGCCAGCCTGGGCAGTTGGTCAGTTGCACACAACTAGAATGAGCTCCTAGGTGTGCTTACCAAGATGGGCAATCAAGAAAAGGCAGTTCAAAGATGCACAGAGGCACCAGATTTTACAACTCTGTCCAGAGTGGTCACTGTCCCAAGGAATGGAAAATTCTGGGACAGAAGTTAGGGTTGACACAGGTCATGCAGTGTCTACACTCGCACTGCATTGATCTCAGTAGGACAACCATAGCTTGATGTCACTAGGGAGAATGTTTTTACTGTGCTGCTGTAAGGGGACTTACCTCAGCCAGAGACAAATTTGAGTATAGATTAGAGCTGTCAAGTGAATATAAAATTAATTGCAATTAATCATGCTTTTAAACAATAATAGAATACCATTTATTTAAATATATTTGGATGTTTTCTACATTTCAAATATATTTACTTCAATTAAAACAAAATAAAAAATATATAGTGCTCACTTTATATTTATTTTTTATTACAAATAATTGCACTGTAAAAAACATAAGAAATAGTATTTTTCAATTCACCTAATGCAAGTGCTGTAGTGCAGTCTCTTTATTATGAAAGTTAAACTTACAAATATAGAATTATGTACAAAAAATAACTGCATTCAAAAATAAAAAATGTAAAACTTTAGTCTACAAGTCCACTCAGTCCTACTTCTTGTTCAGCCAATCGCTCAGACAAACAAACTTGTTTACATTTGCAGAAGATAATGCTGCTCGCTTCTTATTTACAATGTCACCTGAAGGTGAGAACAGGCATTTGGATGACACTGTTATAGCTGGTGTCACAAGATATTTACATGACTGATGCGCTAAACAGTCATATGTCCCTTGATGCTTCAACCACCATTCCCGAGGCAGGGCAGCCCAGAGGGGAGGGGCAATTTGCCCCAGGCCCTGGGCCGCACAGGGGCCCCCACGAGAGTTTTTTGGGGCCCCTGGAACGGGGTCCTTCACTTGTTCCGGGGCCCCGGAAAACTCTCACAGGGCCCGGGCCTCCGGAGCTTCTTCCGTTCCGGGTCTTTGGTGGTAATTCGGTGGTGAGGAGTCCTTCCGCTCCTGGACCCACTGCCCAAGTGCCCCGAAGACCCACAGTGGGGGGTCCTTCTACCCCAGGACTTGCCACCTTAGAGCTGGGTCTTCGGCGGTAATTCGGCAGCGGGGACCCCTGCCATGGGTCTTCGGGGCATCTCGGCGGTAGGCCCCGGAACAGAAGGACCCTCCACTGCCGAATTACTGCCGAAGTGGGGGTCCCCCGCTGCCGAGGACCCCAGGCCTCCTGAATCCTCTGGGTGGCCCTGTCCAGAGGACTTGTGTCCATACTGACAGGTTCTGCTCGATAACAATCCAAAGAAGTGCGGAGTGATGCATGTTCATTTTCATTATCTGAGTTAGATGCCACAAGCAGAAGGTTGATTTTCTTTTTTGGTGATTTGGGTTCTGTAGTTTCCACATCAGAATGTTGATCTTTTCAGACTTCTGAAAGCATGTTCCTTGCCTATCCTTCTCAGATTTTGGATGGCACTTCAGATTCTTAAACCCTTGGGTCAAGTACTGTAGCTATCTTTAGAAAATTCACATTGGTATTTTCTTTGCATTTTGTCAAATTTGCAGTTAAAGTTTTCTTAAAATGAACAACATGTGCAGGGTCATCATCCGAGACTCCTATAACATGAAATATATGGCAGAATTTGGATAAAACAGAGCAGGAGACATACAGTTCTCCCCCAAGGAGTTCAGTCACAGATTTAATTAATGCATTATTTTTTTAACAACCATTATCAGCATGGAAGCATGTCCTCTGGAACGATGGCCAAAGCATGAAGAAACATATGAATCTTTAGTGCATCTGGCAGGTAAATATCTTGCAACGCCAGCTACAACTGTCTGTACTGGGCTATCTATCTTGATTATCACTTCAAAAGTTTTTTTTTTTTCTTTTTTTTTTTTTTTCCCTTACTTACCTTATCAACTCTAAGAGGCCAATTAACTCCCACCTTTTCATGCTCTCTGTATGTGTATATATATATCTCCTCAATATATGTTCCATTCCATGCATTCGAAGAAGTGGGCTGTAGCCCACGAAAGCTTATGCTCAAATAAATTTGTTAGTCTCTAAGGTGCCACAAGTACTCCTGTTCTTTTTGTGGATACAGACTGACATGGCTGCTACTCTGAAACCTTACATTTTTTTTGCTTCTGAGTGCAGATATGTAACAGGAAAAGAAACTACCTTTGTAAATTGCACTTTCATGATAAAGAGATTGCACTACAGGACTTGTATGAAGTGAATTGAAAAATACCATTCCTTTTGTTTATCATTTTTACAGTGCAAATATTTGTAATAAAAATAAGTGAGCAGTGTATGCTTTGTATTCTGTGTTGTAACTGAAATAGATATATTTGAAAATGTAGAAAAACATCCAAAATATTTAATAAATTTAAATTGGTATTCTATTGTTTAACAGTGCAATTAATTGCAATTAATTTTTTAAATCACGATAATTTTTTTTGAGTTAATGGCATGAGTTCACTATGATTAATTGACAGCCTTAGTATAGATATTGACAAAGAGGTTGATGTGAAGTAACTTAAGTCACTTTTGAAAATGGCACTTAGGCACTTTTGAAAATTTTATCTCTGGCCTAGTATAATCCTTAGGGTTGAAAGGAATTTATAAGGAAATTTATTGGCCATTCCTTTGCATTGCTACAGCATTGATTTAATTACTCTTAAATTATTCTTAAGTGTTTTTGGTACATGTTTATTGTACAGTGGCCACACCTCTTCAACTGCTTGTTTGAGATTCCTTGAGGCATTTTCTGTAAACAGGGATAAGTCTCAAAATGGGTATGAATTGCTAGCATAGAGTGAATCCTAGTCTATGTACTTCATAGATAACATTGCTCATTTTTCTGTTACTGCATGGCAAGCCAGGGTGTGCATCTACAGTGCACAAGCTTGTTCCACAGTAATGTCCTGTGTGCACACTGCTGCTGAGCAGTGAAAGTCCTGAAGTGCATCTTAGCCTGCTGTGCTTTGAAGTAATAGTACACTAACTCCATGCGACTTTCATTGCACATGGGACCTTGCTGCACAGCAAGTCGCTGCACTATATATTGACATCCTGGCTTACTTCACAGTAAGTCACTGTTAAAGTTTCTTCCCCACTCTGAACTTTAGGGTACAGATGCGGAGGACCCTGCATGAGAAGCTCTAAGCTCAATTACTAGCTTAGATCTGTTCTGGCTGCCACCATTCACAAGCACTTCCTTCCTTGGGTAGCCTTAAAAAATTTCACCAATTTCCTGGTGAACACAGATCCAAACCCCTTGGATCTTAAAACAAGGAGAAATTAACCATCCCCCCTCCTTTCTCCCACCAACTCCTGGTGGATCCAGATCCAACCCCCTTGGATCTAAAAACAAGGAAAAATCAATCAGGTATTAAGAAAAAGGCTTTTAATTAAAGAAAAGAATGATAAAGGAAAACCCTCTGGGAGAGATTAGCATACCAGCTACTCTCACAACAACAGATTTTGTTCCCCTGGGCAAATATCTTAATACACACAAGAATACCGAAATTTGATAATTCCCTTAATGGTACCGAGACAAGTTACAAAGAACATAAACATAAACCTATTTATCCCTTTCTAAAACTTAGTACTCTGATAAGAGGCTGGTTCCTTGATCTTTTTCACTCCAGTTGAAACTGAAAACTAACAAAGGAAAAATCCTCCTTCCTTTTGTAACATCTTGTTCCGCCATTGGTTCCTCTGGTCTGGTGTCATCTAGGCTAGATGAACTTCTTAACTCTTTACAGGTAAAAGAGACTTTAACCCTTAACTATCTGTTTATGACAGTCATCCTGTAGGCATCTCCTGAGACTTTCAAAGGCAGAAGACGCATAACATGCAATCTTGCTCTCATGTAAACCACATTCATTGGACAGATTGGATAGAGGTTTTTAAACCTCCAACACCTTATTTAAATGGAACAGCAGTATTACCCTTTTTAAAAAGTTTTATAAATTAATTAAAAGCCCCCAAGTACTTTTATTAAAATCTGGCTATAAACTGTAAAACTGTTATAAAAATACTAAGAAGACATTGCATCAGCTTTCTTAAGTATTTTTTACAGTTCAATTTTTCAACATAATGGACAAAAATCAGGCCTGGCATAAGTAGATGTAACTTCAATTGACTTTAACAGGGATACACAGGTTAAGAACCAGTAATTAATTTGGCATAATATCTTTGGGAACTGGTAGTTTAGCAGTTAGTCTATAGGCTCATTATCTTAAAAGCAAAATGTATTTGACCTCAGATATTTGCAAATGTTAATTCCTTAGGAGAATTCTAAAGACTACAAACCATTTTCAAGTATCAGAGGGATAGCCATGTTAGTCTGGATCTGTAAAAGCCGCAAAGAATCCTGTGGCACCTTATAGACTAACAGACGTTTTGGAGCATGAGCTTTCCTGGGTGAATACCCACTTTGTTGGATGCACCCATGAAAGCTCATGCTCCAAAACGTCTGTTAGTCTATAAGGTGCCGCAGGATTCTTTGCTGCATTTTCAAGTAAAATTCAGTACTACTCCTGTTCAAATACCATCCTTCAAGCATACACAACTAATTCTTCTTCTACTTTGTTCATCTCCTTAGGGTTACATAAATTCACAGAAATACATCAAGTGTTTATCTATAACTCACACATTGCAAGGCAGGCGGGCATAAAAGCATCCTGCCAGCTGTCATAGTACTCTTCGTTAAACAGGTATTTTTCTAGATTCAGATTTGCTTCTGTTTATTCTCCATTGTATTCTTACTGTCATGCTTGATACAGCTCCCATAATGCTCCCAATCCCACTCCCACTCCACTACCCAAGCTTGGCAAAAGGTTAATCACACAAAAAATCCTGCTGCTATACATATTGCAGCTCATAATCTCTTAGCAGTTTTGGTTTCCTAGAACTTTTTTTTTCAACTTCTTAATCAAAACAACACAACTGCACTTTCCAAATATAATTATTAATCTTACAAAAGACGACTGAATTTTTAATAAGGAATTTTTACATTGCACAAGTGGGTTACTAAAAAAGGCAAAGCAAAGATACAACTGAATTTTGGATTCAGTAGGTAAAGTTTTGTCTTTATCTGCTTGAATATATCAAACCTTGCAAGAATACCTATAGGGTGTAAATAAAGCATGCTTTTCCTATACATGGGTCAGACAAAATAGAGCAGAAACTTTTATGAAACTATTATTTAAATTGGCTATTACGTCTGAGCAAAATGATTCTCTATGCCTCAAAATTGTTTTCATGTACATAATGGGGAACATGACCCCAAGGAGAGGAGGAGATATTAATCTATCAGAAATCTTCATCTGCCAGAGGTGAAATTTGTGAACTTGTGTCTGTGTGTATTCATACATTTTGAATGTGACTTTGTGCAAATAGAACACATTAAGTATAGTCTCATCTCTTCTTCAAAGAAAATGGTGACCATCTTACAACGTTATTCCTTTCTGTACCACAAAAATATTTGCTAAAGTAACTCACATGTAGAGCTAGGTAGAAAATGGTTTTCTCATCTCAAGAATATTTTTAAGATTTCACAAATATTTGTCTTCTTCCCCTGTGATGAAACACAGGCATATTTTACAAAAAATGAGAGCCTAGAATGACCTCACTGCACAGTAAGCGGTAACGGCTGTTTTCTGGCCTGTTGGAAAAGGTGTTTGCCCCTATAAGGGTTAGAGAGCCACAGAGTGACTTTCTGCTGCAGCTGCAGAGCAGGTTAGCATGGGAAAACTGATCCACCCCCCTAGAAAGAGAGGGAGAACTATATAAATCCATGCTGATGCAGGAAAAGACCTCTTTCACCTGGACCAGGTTCTGAAAGGCCTGTCACCAATACCACCCATTACAAAGGAACATGTGCTGTAGTACATGGTGTCATTAGGAACCTGATGACTGGTGTCATCAACCATCTCCACTTGCCTATCAGCCCTTGCATTTGTTAGTAGGCTTAATGGTTACCCAGATCGTTGGAGCGGTGTTTTATTTAGAAGATTTCCAGCAGGGTGGTTTCAAATCACCAGCCCGTGGGAGGATACATGTCATCCCATGACTGTTAATGCACTTAGGGATCTGGTGCAGATTCTGGAACCCATATGTTGTTGTAGATAATAGGTGGCCTGGTTCAGCGTGGCATTCTGGTAGCATTTTTTTTTGAACTTTTAGAATCAACAAGCCAGTACATGGGTCCTGTAAAGATTCTTATGGAAGAAGAATCTGACAAGGTTGGGGCTCCCAGCACAAGAATTTGGTTCCAACTCATTCAGGATTGGGGTGAAAACAGCAGTGGCCCAACTGGGTATGGGGGCAAGGCAATTCAGGCAACTGGGCATTGGCATTCTGAAGCATGCATAGTGTACATGAGACCCCCAAGTGGGAAAATCAGTGTTACTTTTCCTTTGGGTTTTTATCCAGATGCTGTCAGACAGGCGAGGCAGATGGTGCTATGGATCTGCGGGCACAATATTGTTTACTGGGTGCATAGGTGGGCTTTCGCATTGTCTGAAGGTTCTCAGATGGGCCTCAGTGGAGAAGCATCAGTGGAGAAGCAGTCCTGAGCTAGTTTGGGAGGAAAGATATGCAGGTGTCTCTTCTATACACCATGGGGGCCTGTGAGTGTGCACCAGATATAATTGTGTTTCGCTTGGGGGAAAATTATTTGGGATTGAGTAAAGGGGTAGACAATGATTAGAGCTAAGCGGGACCTGGGGCAGATGCTAAAACTTTTCCCAGGATAAAAAAATTGAACGATTGGACATGCTGCAAAACAGAGTGTGGCAGGGAGCAGTGAAGTCCCACCAGCTTGACAACATGAGTAGATAAGTTAATAGGCAGGTGGTCAAATTCATGGATGTCATATTGGGGTCAGTAAATTCACAACCAGACATAGCATATACAGCACCAGAATTATTCAGGGAGGATGGAGTCCAGTGTAAGACTTGGGAGCTGACGTGTTTTTAACCAATATTACAGGGGACATTAGGAGATGTCTGGGGACCTGGCTAGGTATGGGGAGACAGCCAAGCTAATTACTGGTGCCTCCTTGTAGCAAATGTCCAGTGCGGGTACTTGGTAGCAAAGGGATACAGTGATAAGATAAATGAAATGGTCAAGGATTTAAAGGACTTATTCTTTAAAGGAGTGGAACAGAGAGGGCTCAGGGCTCCTATGACAGGTATGGCAGGAAGCCAACACCCATTCCTTTATAGCCCCTGTTTATCCCTCATTCAAGAGTCTAGGGATGGTGAGGTCCCAGCAGCAGGATGGATAAGGGAGAGGGGTGATGGAAGCCCCCTGATATATATATTGAAATGAGTATGGAATTACCCGAACTATGCACTTTTATCTGCCTGGTACCCCCAGGCATTAAAGAATAAAGTTGTGGCCTAATTAAACCACCACAGCTGTACAATAGTCCAGTGAGAAAGGCATTCACCAAGGATATAGGAGATCTAGCTTCAACTCCCTGCTTAGAATCAGGCAGAACAAGGACTTGAACTTAGGTTGCCCACATCCCAAAGGAGTCCCCTAATCACTGGTCTATGTTGGGGCTCTTGGGTGGGGGCGGGGGAGAGCTCTTTGTTCTTGCAGCTCTGATGTTTAACCAGTAACTACATCCTGGATCTGAGAAACTTTCATTGAAACTGATCTGTTCCCACAAAACATTTCAGTTTCAACAAACTGGCATTTTCTGACCAAAAAAACAAACTTTAATAAAAAAATTCCCACCCGCTCTACTCTTCTTTTCATAAGTGGCCTCTTATGCTATGAGTGGACTCTTGTGCACCCAAATGTTTCATAAGAACATAAGAATGGCCGTACTGGGTTAGACCAAAGGTCCATCTAGCCCAGTATCTGTTCACCGAGAATGGCCAATGCCAGGTGCCCCAGAGAGAGTGAACCTGACAGGCAATGATCAAATGATCTCTCTCCTGTCATCCATCTCCATCCTCTGACAAACAGAGGTTAGGGACACCATTCCTTACCCATCCTGGCTAATAGCCATTTATGGACTTAACCAAAATGAATTTATCCAGTTCTCTTTTAAATGCTGTTATAGTCCTAGCCTTCACAACCTCCTCAGGTAAGGAGTTCCACAAGTTGACTGTGCGCTGCGTGAAGAAGAACTTTCTTTTATTTGTTTTAAACCTGCTACCTATTAATTTCATTTGGTGACCCCTAGTTCTTGTATTATGGGAATAAGTAAATAACTTTTCCTTATCCACTTTCTCCACATCACTCATGATTTTCTATACCTCTATCATATCCCCCCTTAGTCTCCACTTTTCCAAGCTGAAGACTCTTTAATCTTTCCTCATATGGGACCTTCTCCAAACTCCTAATCATTTTAGTTGCCCTTTTCTGAACCTTTTCTAGTGCCAGTATATCTTTTATGAGCTGACGAGACCACATTTGTACACAGTATTCGAGATGTGGGCGTACCATGGATTTATATAAGGGCAATAATATTTTGTTTTCTTATGGCCAACTTTCACATCCAAAAGTTTGTGGATGCAGACCATGAGACAGATCTTGCGACTCTGTCATGTTGAGTCGTATAATGTTGAAATCAGTATTTGCAAGCACAATAACTTTCATGTAAAACTGTTCACAAGAAAATACTTAGGCAAATGAAAGTGTGTCTCCAATTTTAGGAGTTAGAATCAGGGTCCTTTAAAAACAATGCACAGTCGATCATTACCCATTATGAAAAACAGACTGCAGTAGCAAGGTCAATAGCCTAATAATTTTCTTGACACAATAATTAATACAAGGAGTAAGGTTCAGTTAAGATTGTATTTGAGATCAGAGTTAATACGGCATCATCCAGTGGGGGGTGTGTGCACATGAGACTGTGCACAACTCCCTGACAGTTGTGTGCTGTTTGTATGAGGATTTTTCAAAATTTGGTCATAGCCACAGAAGAACATACATCTTGACAATCTCCCCAATTCCATTTTTATTTTGAAATACTACTTAAAAAGAAAATTTAAGATTTTCAGAGATTTCAGTTCTTTTGCATCCTGAATCCACAATCCTAAGTAGTCAAAATTAATGATTTAAAACAGGGAAGTTCTTTACAGAGCTCTCTATAACAATTTCCAGAATTAATGTTGTGTGATAGGGGCCCTGTTTGTTGAGCAAGGCCTCCCCCATTGGCCCAGTGTGGGTTGGTCCACCAAATCACACAGTCGTCTGAACTCCCTGTGGGATCAAATACTTGCAGCAATGTGGTCTCAGGATCCCTAGTGAGGTCTAGCAAATATCAACCTGTTGCCCACAGGCAGGGTAGGACAAGTAGTCCATAGCCTCCAAGCCTCCTGGCTGGGGCAAAAAGTAATGATTAGGGTTTCTGACCTTCGAGGCAGGGCAAAACAAATAGTCATTCTACAGCCCCTAGGTGGGACTCACGGGCGGCTCTAGGGATTTTGCCGCCCCAAGCATAGCAGGCAGGCTGCCTCTGCTGGTTTGCCTGCGGGAGGTCTGCCAAAGCCGCGGGACCAGCGGACCCTCCACAGGCACGCCTGCAGGAGGTCCACCGAAATCGCAGGACCAGCGGACCCTCCGCAGGCAAACCGCCAGATGCTGCCTGCCTGCTGCCCTCTTGGCGCCGGCAGAGCACCCCCCGCAGCTTGCCGCCCCAAGCATGCGCTTGGCATGCTGGGGCCTGGAGCCGCCCCTGGTGGGACTGAACAACCGAGCAGACTCAGACCTCTGAGCATCCTGGCTGGGTCAAGAAAACTGCAACTGGAGGGTTCTAACCCTCTTGGCAGGGCATAACAAGCAATAGAGCAAACAAGGCAGGCAAATAGCAACTAGGGTTCTGACCCTCTGTAGCCTCTGGGAAGGGCAGAGCAACCAAACTGTCTATGGTCCCAAGCCTCCTGGCTGGGGCAGGAAAACAAACAGTAACTGAGAGTTCTGACTCTCTGGGCAGGGCAGAACAGTCAATTTGTAGCCCCCAGGCAGTGCGGAGCAAACAAATGGTCTATGGCCCCTGAGCCTCCTGGCTGGGGCATGCAAACAAAGATTAGCCAAAGTGGCAAGTGGGGTGAGGTAGGGGACCCTGGGCCCTCTCTGCTCCACCAATTTCTGACCCAGGGCCCTTTGAAGCAGGGTATTCCCTGTTAAGGGTTTAAGCACTGACTTCCACTACATTCCCTGTGTCATTTCCTACTGCAAAGTGCATTTTAGGCAACTCACTGCCTGGCAGCAGTTCGATGTCCCCGTCAATCTTTGCAGTCATCTGGTCATCCACAACGTAATCCAGGTCCATGGTTCCTATCACTTGGAGAGTCTCAGGCGTTTCCGCAGGAACTTGCAACACAAATTCTTCTTTCTTCTTAGCCAGCCCAGACTGAACTGGACTTCCTGCTTTTAACTATCCCCTCCACCTGGAACATGCACAGCAGGGGCAAGAGGGCATGGCCTCTTGGGCCCACAGTGATTGGTCAGTCCCTGTTGGCCCAGTACAGGGTTCACATGCTGATTGCTCCCTTATCATGGAGCATGCTGTGTCACTTTACTGTATGTCATGGCTCCTAAATCCAACCACTGATGTGTGGTTACTGTTTAAGTAAAAGAACCAATGAACAAAGGGGGCAAATCACCGAAGATTTAATTACATTGATCAAATCAAATGTACTGACCGTACTATAGTTGAAGTAAGTTGTGGACAAGCAAAGGATGGAAGCTCCAATAGAGAGAGAGAGAGAACTAAAAGACCCGACTTTTATGAATACCTTTTGGATGCTGATCAAATGAAAATGCCAAGCTCATAAATACTGCCCAACTGTACACCACACAATAGTAAAATATCACAAGAATACTCTAGTCATTTTTAAAAAAATGTTATTCAAAGGAGAAACCATTACCAACAATTTACATTGAGTTTTGAGTGGAAAGAATGTGTTGGCATCATTTCTGGAAGCTGAAGTGCTTTTATAAGCCTTCCAATAACTCAGCCAGTTGAACATCAGAAGCCTAATAGATACACATATATTCATATCCTACCCAGCTATAGTTTAAATGATGCTGAATGAAATATCTGCCAACTGCATCAAAAAGAGACAAAAGCTCTGTTAACTTTCAGCATGATATTCTTGTAAAGTTTAACCCCTGGTGGCTCATGCAAAGAGAGAAAACACTAAATCATTACAACAAAATGCATGAATGTAAGTTAACTTGCATGTTGGTTTTTTTTAAATGTAGAACAATGTGAGTCTTCTATCTATGAAGCCTGATCATTGAGAGCAATAAAGATCCTTGGAAGTCTGTGGGGCTGTGCCAATTTACACCATATGAGAATCAGGCTCAAGAAGTATTATTCTAAATTGAACTTAAAAGATTATAATATAGAGTGATTGAAGAATGGGTGGCAAGTATAAAAATAGCCACTCTATATATGTTTGATATGTATATATCTGCTATGTGAGGCACCTTTTTCTGATACACCAATGCACTAAAGAGGTACTTATAGAAGAATAAATGAATGCCTTTATTTTTATGCCTACTGTTTGGTAAATGATTCCTATAATATCTCCCATTCTGCCTCAGGAATTGCTATGAGGTTTCTATCAGGATATCTCTCAACTGTAATGTAATACTGATCTCTTCTTTAACAAATGTTTGTCCACTTGAAATTGAATAATTTAATATAGTATATCCTTTATGGCATTTAGAAAATGCAGAATGACTTGAGGCAGGAAACAAATGTACCTTTCAGACAGGAACTTTACTGCTAATAATTTACAAACCAATTTATGGGTAGGAAAACATGGGATTTTTAAGTCTGTTTCTGGTCTGTCTTGTCTTATCTCAAATGAGAGAAATTATTTAGGTAAACCAGGTGTGGTATTTGATGGTATTGAATTCACTAATCATCCTCACCATTCTATTTGCAGCTATTGCTCATTTTAAAAAAAAAATAACTTCTCTGCTCAGAAGAGACATTGCAATGTGTAGCCAAAGTTGTGGCTGTGTCAGTAGCTCATATTGCAGCAGTCATTAGAGGCACTAGAGGAGAAATCACAGATGCTGTTAATGGCAGATGCTGAATCCCTGTCTCTAACCAATGTGATTCACAAATGTGACTTGTCAGCATCAACAAACTCTTGTTGCAGTATACCTGGTATAGTCCAGACAACTCAGGTCCTTTTTATTAAGTTCTGATTACACCTGGGGACTATTAACTCCCATGACAAATTGTCATTCAGTCTCTACTACTAGTGCCTCTGTAGACTACAAAGGATACAGAGTTTGATGACTCAGAAGATGAAGCACGCTCTCATTTCTAATTAAAAATACCAATTCCTAGTCCTGGTATTGTTTAAAATACATAATTATTTGCATGTACAGTAGAACCTCAAAATTAAGAACACCAGACTTACAAACTGACCAGCCAACCATCTCATTTGGAAATAGAAGTACGCAATTAGACAACAGCAGAGGGGGAAAAAAGCAAATACACTACAGCACTGTGTTAAACATGAACATCTAAAAAAAAATAAGGGAAAGTTTTTTAAAAAAGGATTTGACAAGGTAAGGAAACTGCTTCATTTAAATTAATACAGTAAAAATAGCATTTTTCTTCTGAATAGGAAAGCTTCAAAACTGTATTAAGTTAATATTCAGCTTGTAAACTTTTGAAAGAACAACCATAATGTTTTTTTCAGAGTTAAGAACATTTCAAACTTACGAACTATCCGCATTCCCGAGGTGTTCATAACTCTGAGGTTCTATTGTATTTAAAGGCAACTTGTCTGCAGACCACTTTTAAGGGCCTTCTCTCCACTCTGATGTTTGAGGCTCACACAACCCTTTTATTTACAGCTGTAGGTGAGGCACTAATGAGGCTGCATTGTGGAATATATCACAGATAGCAGATGACTCAGGGAACTTGGAAGCATGCTGAAAAAGCATATCCAAGTGATCTTCTTTGAGATCTTTCCTGTTCCACTGCAGGGTTTTGGTATTGTGAAACACTGGTCCAGCTTTAGTGGCGAGAAGATGTTGTATAGTTTGGATTGCCTCTCGTTCAGTAGAAGGAGAACCAATCTTCTTGGAGTGAGGCTGGCTAGAGTAGTCAGGAGGGTGTTAAAGTAATAACAAAAGGGGAAGGTAAAAAGAGGGGATGATATAAGCACTCAGCACAAAATCAAGAGGTTGAGAACACAATTAATCAAGAAACCAAAGGACATGAATAGAAGAAACTCTTGAATTGTCTATACACAAATACTATGAGCCTGGGTGACAATCAAGAGGAATTGGAATTGCTTATTTATGATCACAAACTTGATCTAGTAGGTGTTACTGTAACTGGTTGGATGATTCCCATGAAACTTGGTAGCATGATTCCCATGACTGAAATGTTAAAACCAAAGGTTATAAACTCTTTAGGAAGGATTGCTTAGGCAAAGGGGGAGGCGAGGAGTGGCAAGCTATGTCAAAAATGGCATTACCTGTTCCCAAGTCACTGATAACTCAGAAAAAAAATGATCTTGAATGCTTCTGGATCAATGTCCTAACAGATGAAGCACAAGATGGAGTATTAGTTGGTGTCAGCCCACCAAATCACACTAGGGAAGAGGATGGCAGGCTTCTTACACACCTAGCTAAAATGTGCAGGGTGGAAAAGCTGTGTGATCATAGGGGATTTCAATGTGAGTGATATGCTGGAGATTTCATGCTGCCAGTACTGAAACATTTTTGGAAATTTTAAATATTATAGACGACAATTTTCTAACTGAACAAGTGTGGCAGCCAACATGGGGGAATTCTATATTAAATCTTTTCTTAACAAATAAAGAGAAACTGATCACAGAACTAAAAATTAATAGTACCTTTGGTACTTCTTTATTGTTTATCTGTACGGTCTCTGTCTGATTCTTTAATTGTTTCTGTCTGCTAACTAATTCTGAAAAGATTAAATCAACTAAGGTGGTAGGGTATGATTGCTTAAATAATTGTTTCTTAATGTTCTAGGATTGGTTAAAGAATTGTTTTTTGATGGGCTAGGATTGATGAAAGATACTATTATGTAGTACTTTCATTTAAAATGATTAGTTAAGGTATAACTAAGTAGGAACCAAGTTTTAACTATATAAACTGGGGTTCAAAAAAGAAGTTCTTTGGAACCTAACTCCAGGACACAACCTAAGATCAGACCTCAATACCCTGCTGACCAGAGTATGCGATAGCTGGAGTCCCAGACAACCTGATCCTGACTGGCCACTAGGAAAAGTTTATCTGCCTTATTGGGAGTGGTGAGCATTGTATGCTTAGCATGTGTATTATGCTCTGGTAACTGTTAATAAATAGAGGTTAAAAATATTACTGTGTAAGGTTCTTTCACTAGTAAAAGTTCCTGCAAACCCACAGAAGGTTAAGCCCTGAGCCCAGGACAGGTAAAGGTGGGTGCCTTCTGCCTCAAGCCCAGGATGGGAAAGGGTGGGGTGCCTAAATTAACCAGGTTATGCCTTGAGCCCATGGAAGTGTAAAGGTTGGGTGCCCTAGATTGTGCAGGTAACAAAGTTGGAGTTGACAGGTTATTTTACCTTTGTATTTGGCACTGGTCTGACTGCTGCTGGAATAATGGGTTCAATTCTATTGTCCACAATTTAAAAATGATGTTGATAAATTGGAGGGGGTTCAAAGAAGAGCCATAAGAATGATTAAAGGATTACAAAAGTTGCCTTACAGTGATTGAGCTCCTTGAGTCTATTATTCATCTTAACAAGGAGAAGGTTAAGCGGTGACTTGCATACAGTTTGTGTACATACATAGGGAACAAATATTTAATAAGAGGTTCTTCAGTCTAGCAGAGAAAGGTATAAAATGATCCAATGGTTGAAAGTTTAAACTAGACAAATTCAAATTGGAAATAAAGTGTAAATATTTAACAAGGAGAGTAATTAACCATTGGAACAATTTACCAAGAGTCATGGTGGATTCTGCATTATTGACCATTTTAAAATCAAGATTGGATGTTTTTTTAAAAGATATGCTCAAGGAATTATTTTGGGGAAGTTCTATGGCCTCTGTTATACAAGAGAACAGACCAGAGGACCACAATGGTGCTTTCTGGCCTTGGAATCTATGAATCTAGGCTATTTTAGAAGTTAATGTCACCCCACACTGTTCCTTGCCCCCCATTTTAAACTATAACAATTTTCTTAACAGGTGAACATACTTTACATATTTTGTCTCCTCACCAATTTAATTTGAAACTGTTTGGTCTTCTGCTTTGATTTTTTTAAACTTATTTTGAGTCTTATCAGCACCTGGTGGGTGACAATGATGTCAAAGCAAAGACAGAAACCCTCTTATGTGCCCAGCATGTGAAGCTATCACATATACTGCTAGGCAGTTCTTTGATTTATCTATGATGGCAACCATCTTGGAATTGTGCATTGTCCCCACAAATTTCCAGAAACATAAAAAATACTGAATGCCTGTGGCTGGGTTTTAAGTGAATGTGATTATCTGTGATTAAATACATTCTTTCTTTAAAATGTATAGGGAATAGTGTGTATTTTCTTCTGTAGTTTTATTTATTTATGTTTGATTATTGCATTTTCCTCTCTCTTTATAGCCCCCTATTCCTGATATATTTTGGGTCTATCTGTTAATCCACCACTGATTTTCTCTATAACCTATTTTGCAGCAATCTGTTGGTGGAGTTTAAATGCAGTTTTCAAACTAGTTCATCTTCTGAGTCATCAGATTCTGTGTCCTGCATACATGTTGGTTTGTAAGGATTCCAAAAGGTGTACAAACATGCACAGTTTGCTAACTCAGCATACTGTGCTTGTGGCAAGTATATTTTCTTCACACACACAGCTTCTTGACTTGCTACCACAGATATTACGTACAAACAGGCAATACCTGACTACTGGAATTGTTTCGAGCTATAATCTCCCAGTGAAGAAGCAGCTGTATGCCTCGGTATCATTTGGCATTAAAGAGAAGAAAGATTTCTTGGCTGCAGTCACTTTTTCTTGGCAATTTAATTTGTGAAACATCTGGGCTCAACAGCTACATGATACATAAATGACATCTGCCCTCCTGGGAAAGTGGCTAATTTGCTATTCAGTCTTTGTTTTATTTATTAAACAAAAACATAGATTGTCATGGGAACAACAAAACTTTTTTACTCTATGACTATGTATGTTAAGCAATATTACAATTGTCTTCAACATTATTATCATGATGCTTCAGGAGTAAAGAAGTCATTTGTCCCAAGATACTGACCATTTTCTCCCTGGTCCATCAATCCTTTGTTATGATGATAAAACATTAAAAAAGAAGATAACATGATTCTTCCTTTCAAACTCACAATTATCACCTTCCTGTACATGGTTTCGGCAGGAGGGCATTCTGCAGTTTTTCTCTTTTTTCTATTCTTACTCTACCATTTCACAAATAAGGTCCCAATCATGAAAATGACTCCTGTGCCTTCAGAGAGCCCTGTTAATGTCTTGTGTGCTTCCACTTCGAAGGTTTGTGCAGGGGTGGGGTGACTTCCCATGTGGAATCATTTTGCAGACTTGAAGCCTAAGAGTGAGACCCTTAGTAACCACCAGATTTCAGACTCTAGCAAAAACTAAATACAAATTTTTTTTTCAATTGTTGCAAGTACCAGTTTAAAAACGTAAACTGCCGCTAAGTGAGGAGAAATAGCCTCATGAAAATACTTCCCATACAGAGCCCTGTCCAGTTGATGGAGAGCTGTTACAATTGCTCTTCACCAGCCATGCTCCCAGCCTTCAGTATGAAAGGCAAACTGCAGAAGAGGGATGTCTGGTGGGCACTGATCTATGGGTATCCTGTTTCCCAGAGTCCATGGGAAAGCAAAGTGAGAGCTAGAGCAGCCATGATGCTTCTTTAACTTACAAATTGAAGACAGACTGGCCCCAGAACACAAGGGGTGAAATCCCAGCCTCAGTAACAGGAATGGGACCAAGATTTTACCCTGAGAGTCTAAACGTAGCTTAAGACTACCTTTGCCTTACCTACTCCTCTCCTTGGTCCAAGCACAGGAGTGGAGTAACTGAGAACCACACCTTTTTAATCCATGGAGTGTTGTATTGCCAATAAGATAAATCTTACAATGTTTTCTGGTAAAATTGTCTGACAAACATTTTTGATTTTGGCTATTTTACCTATTCTTGCAAAATGAATGTAATGTAATTGCTCAAGTTTATAATATCTCTTCTAACGAGGAACATATATAGTCCTCATCTTTTAGATTCTACAAAGAGAATTATTTTCCTTTTCATTTATGTTAACCTCAAAATTAGAAGTAATTAAAATGGAGCCAAGAAACTTGAGACTGAGAAATGTTTTGCACAACCTTTGCAATTTCTTGCTTAACTGATTTAACTGGGTTTCTTATCTTCGTAGTTTCTGCAGTTCCAAAGAAAAGTGTCCTATGTTTGGTTGTAGACATCACAGATCTGAGGGGAAATGATCACAATGAGCTGCTTAAAACCATAACTAGTTTTATGTATGATTCAAAATCCTCAAGTTGTATATTCCTGAAAAGCAACTACTTTCATTTGCTGAATATGTATATTTAAGTGTTATTTCTGATTACATAAATATCCAAGAAAATCACTGTTCCGTTATCTATTAACAATTTGCCTTCTCAGTTATGTAGCAAAGAGAATAGTAAACAAATAAAATGATGAAAGACATGTTCTTGGCTACAAGAGCTTGATTTTATTGGTGGATGATGTACTTTTTTCTGTCATTTCTCAGAAGAATCATGCTTAACCTTCTTCTGTTTGAAATTAGTTACATTAGAAGGGCCAAGTCACCTGTGTTGCAGATCCACAGGATTTTCAACATATATAAGATGAACAGCATCTTCTTAAAATTATAATTAGCCCAAAGGGGAGCTATACATCTTTTGGATTGTCTCTCTTATTAGAGATGTAGTCAGTTTTAAATTTTAGGGGTGGAAATAACAGAACTGACAGATATATCATGACATTTTTGACATCCAGGATAATCAGATATACTTCCTGTCCTTTATTTACTTAGCAAAAACCTATTCCTCAGCATTAATAGCTGGAAGTTACATCTGTAAAAAGATTTTGCAGCAATTAGACCTATTCCAGGAAAGAAACAAAACAAATTGATGGTTTTATTTAATTGAAGGTGTTATTTAAGACCATTAGTACAGGGATCACTGTAGTGTATTGTAGTGTGCAGTTTTTATTGAGGCTAGTCAATATTTAGGGTCAACAGTATAGGTATGTGAGTTATGTGGCTGGCTGGGAAGAGAAACTCTGGCTCCCTTTTTAGGCAAAAAAAGAAAGTTGAAAAGAGTTTACATGAAAGCAAGTTTAATTTGCATATATATTACTTGATTGAATGTAGTGTCATGTAGTATTTCAAATTTGTATTATTGGGAGGATTTTTTTAATATATATTTTTGTATTTCTTCAAGTTCTGCTCTTAGAAATTATGTTAACTTTTAGATATACTAAATATGTGTACAATATATGAGATGATTATACTATGATTCACCCTGAGCTGATAGTGGGTTCTGGCTATGCAGAGGTGACCAAAGTGAGCAAAGAAAGACCGAGGAATCTGTAAGTAGGGTTTTCAACTGGAACACCCAGTCAAAAAGGGACCCACTAACAGGTCAGCAGGTCTGGCTCCACGCTGGGAGGGCCACAGGGCTCCATGCACTGCACTTACCATGAGCAACAGCCAATGGGAGATCGGGGTGGTGGTGCCTGCACACCTAGGACCCAGAACTACTGGCTACTTCCAGGTCATGTGCAGCATGGTGCCAGGACAGGCAGGCAGCCTGCCTTCGCCCTGCAGTGAGGCTGCCCGAAGTAAGCCCATGTCCCAATCCTCTGCCCCAGCCCTGATCTCCCCTAAACCCAGAGCCCCTTCCCACACTCCAAATCCCTCATCCTCTCCCTCTAGCTTGGAGCCCTCTTCTGCACCCCAAAACCCTCATCCCCCACCCCACCCCAGAGTCAGCACACCCAGCCCAGAGCCATCACCCCCTCTCATACCCCAACTCCCTCCCCCAGCCTGGAGCCCTCTCCTGCACCTTGAACTCCTTTTTTCTGACTCCACCCTGGAGCCTGTACTCAAGGGGCCCTCCATGTGCTCATGCAAGCACTGGGATTACAATTCCGACAGGCATGCCTCACAAGGTGGGGGATGATGTGGGACATTGTGTCTGTTTTACTTTCACACATGCAGGATCACTAAATGAACTTCAACTTGAAACAAAAGCAAGATGGAACTCTTCAATACATATGTCACATACTTAAGACTGAGGCCAAAATAACCTATACACTCTACCAAGAAACTGCAAGGGAGATGGCAATTGTTGTGGTGGGATTTTAAAACTATAATCTCCCCCCTTATCTGAGGATAACCTCCTAGAAAAGACAGGACAGCACCTGGAAAGTCAAGGAGTGAGCAGTAGAGCTGAATGAATAACTGATTTTTCAGTCTGAGGACTTAACCAAAGGGTAGGGGGGAATTAGTTTAGTTCAAACAGAAACAATTTTTTGGGGGGGTGGGGGTGGTTTGGTTGGTTTCATGTTTTTTTTAAAAACCAAAATTTCTGAATGAAACACTGTTTCAAAATGAAAAGCTGAAGCTTTTCAAAATGCTTGAACTCAAACATTTTGAAACCACTTTTCAATATATTTTTCATTTTTTCAGCTGAAACTATTTGCTATATTTGACCATGAATATTTTTAGTGCTCCCCAAAATGCATTTGTGTGGCAAATTTACTACTCACTGAAAAAATTTCCCAACTCTAGTAATCAGCACTTTGCAGGTTGAAGTATTTTATTAAAAACTGCTATGCCCAGAACCCCCCAAAACTTCTTGTAAGAGTGAACAATTTAATCACATTGGTAGGAAAGGCATGTAGATAATATATCATCATTTTAAATTTTTGCTGTCAGCCTGGGCAGTTGATTATTTTCTTATATGCACAGCTTTTAAAACTCACTACTGATGAGCTCTTTATTAAGAAAAATGCATTCATTCACTTGCTATCTTTATGTTGATAATAAAATATGTGATACGTATTTATTGACACTCAGTATCTTAAGCCAGAAAGAAAGGCTTTCACAAGCTACCCAAGCCCCAAGAAATCAATGGAAGTTGGCAGAAACAAGCTTCTGCAATGTTTAAGACACTTTAAGAGTATTTTGGCAACATATCATAGATGAGATCAGTTTTTTTGTACTGTTCGTTCGCTTTAGAAGGTGTTTTCTTAAGTACACAAAAGGGTGAGAAATCTTAGAATGTAGTCAGTAGTTTACTGCATATAGAGCTGACATGGTGTGCAGGATAAACTGAGATGAACAAAACGTGATGTACAATTTAAAAGGTCTTGAACCCAACAGGAGACATGGGTCAGAAGTTTAGAAAAGAAAATACAGGGGGGAAGGTCCTCATCTGATTAAATCTGTAGAGCTCCACTGGCTTCAAAGGAGCTACACTTAGTTACACCAATTAAAATCTGACCTGGCATGCCTTAGTTATCTGGGAAATAGAAATCAATTGTGGTGAAATGATAGCCAAGAAGACAGAACCCAGCAGTAAAAGATCCATGGGTTTCATTCTGTAGATAATTCCTAAAATAAAATGTATGGTTTTGAAAGAGTTGAGTTAGTATCTTCCACAAAGTCACAAAATTGCATGCTTGACAAGCCTGATACAGCTATAGATGACCTTAAAGTACAGGAGTAGATTCTCAATTGCTACATTGATAAAACTCCCACTGACTTTCAGACTCTCTCTTGTCTGCGTGCTAGTGCCAAGATCTTTTGACTTGGTCTCAAAAATGCAGTCCCCAATACCCCAGACTGTATTAAGGGCTGAGTTTCCTAGACACTTGTTAAGCCCTTGTTGTTATGCACAGCGAGTTGGAAGCAGACACAGAATAAAGCAGATCTGTCACACACTCCTAAAGCATTGAATGATCATTAAAAACCACATGGCAAAAAGCCTATTGTTTCCAAGTGAACTAGGAACTGGCTAATGCAGAAAGTAGTTAATGTTAAGCATTTCATCAGCTCAGATAATGGCCATCACAGTAAATATAAATAACATTTATTGATGATGACAGAGTCTCACGTCGATGTCAACATATAAGGAATCATCAAACAATATAGATAAACACTCATCTGTTAGGTGAGACCCATGAGAGAACCACAAACATGGCTACATGTGGGACAGACACAACCACATTGCAGACTGTTGTATCCTTGCCTTGCACTACTCACTTTTTCCACATAAGGTGTTAATGTACCTTGATTCAAAGCGGTTAACAGTGACATGGCAAATCTACCACGACCTTGATCTGTTCCTTCCCAGTTGCTGGGGTCAGCCTGACATGCTTTCAAGTTTGATTTCATTTGTACTGCCACCCAGAGAAGCACGGGAAGGTGCCTTCCTTTAACTGACCATAAAATATCATCTCAAGGATTCTTGAGTTGGCCATATGCATGAAATACTCAGACCAACACAGCTGAGCTTTTAAGAGTGTGCTTTGAATGCCAGACATCTGATAATGATTAAGGATTTTGATTTTGGGAATCTTGTCCCACCATTTGACTCTGCAAAGGTACCAAAGACAGAGCACATGGAACTGATCAAAATTCCCTAATATGTCCACGATATGTTGTCAATGTCTCATTGCTGGGATTCCCTTTAAGACCTTTTCCACTCAGCTTATCCAGAGCACCTTCCCAGCTCTGGCAAAACACTTCATTCAGTCCTCTGAGATCCAAAAAACTCAGTTTGATTCCAGATTTCATCACTCAGGTTCTTTTATTCTGCATACGGCAAAGCTACATTGAGTTGGTCAGACTCAAGCATAGAGGATAGATATGATTAGATATCTGGCTCTGTGGATATGGGGAAAGCAGTGGATGTGATATATCTTGACTTTAGCAAAGCTTTTGATACCGTCTCCCACAGTATTCTTGCCAGCAAGTTAAAATGTATGGATTGGAAGAATGGACTATAAGGTGGATAGAAAGCTGTCTAGATTGTCAGACTTAAAGGGGAGTGATCAATGGCTCGATGTCTAGTTGGCATCCGGTATCAAGTGGAGTGCCCCAGGGGTCAGTCCTGTTCAACATCTTTATTAATGATCTGGATAATGGGATTAATTGCATTCTCAGCAAATTTGCAGATAACAGTAAACTAGGGGCAGGGGGGAGAGGTAGATACGCTGGAGGGTAGGGATAGGGTCCAGAGTAACCTAGACAAATTGGAGGATTGGGCCAAAAGAAATCTGATGATGTTCAACGGGGACAAGTGCAAAGTACTGCACTTGGGATGGAAGAATCCCATGCACTGTTACAGGCTAAGCAGCAGTTCTGCAGAAAAGGACCTGGGGATTGCAGTGTACAAGAAGCTGGATATGAGTCAGCAGTGTGACCTTGTTGCCAAGAAGGCCAACGGCATATTGGTCTGTATTAGTAGGAGCATTGCCAGGAGATCCAGGGAAGTGATTATTCCCCTCTGTTCAACTCTGGTGAGACCACACTTGGAGTATTGCATCCAGTTTTGGTCTTCCCACTACAGAAGGAATGTGGACAAATTGGAGAAAGTCCAGCAGAGGACAACGAAAATGATTAGGGGACTGGGGCACATGACTTATGAGGAGAGGCTGAGGGAACTGGGGTTATTTATTCTGCAGAAGAGAAGAGTGAGGGGGAATTTGATAGCAGCCTTCAACTACCTGAAGAGCAGTTCCAAAGAGGATGGAGCTAGGCTGTTCTCAGCGGTGGCAGATGACAGAACAAGAAGCAATGGTCTCAAGTGGCAGTCGGGGAGGTCTAAATTGGATACTAGGAAAAACTATTTCACTAGGAGGTTTGTGAAGCACTGGAATGTGTTACCTAGGGAGAAGGTGGAATCTCCATCCTTAGAGGTTTTTAAGGCCCAGTTTGACAAATCTTTGGGATTATTTAGTTGGTGTTGGTTCTGCTTTGAGCAGATGATTGGACTAGATAACCTCCTGAGGTCTCTTCCAACCCTAATATTTTGTGAACCTATATGAGGGCATATCACACACCCAAAATTACCCAAAAAACCTCTTCCTTTATATGCATGTACACATTACATTGCATCACATGTTTTAGGATTGGTTTGGGTATTTTACAGGAACTAAGCTGTGTGCAGCATGCTCACTCCATGTGCTGTTCGTGCAGAACCTGATATTTACATTCCAGGTTTATCCTGTTTCATTTTCCTTATCACCAGCTAGCACAGAAACTATACTCCGGCATACTGCTGGTTAAGCCCCTATTTACAACTTAACCTTCCATTCACCTTTCCAGTCATGCCCACTAAGAAATGAGGCAAGTTACTTATGTCAAGTGAGGCCTACACTCACAACCATATAGATATGTTGCAAGCACAACTGCCAGACAGACATTTAACTTTAGTGCTTATTTAGACACCCCTACTATTCCGGAGCCATAACACAAGATGTAAGAATGGAAGAATATAAAAAAGCAGTAGATATTACTATGAAAATGTTTCTAACAGATTACCAGCACTGAACAGAGATGTGCTAGGAAGAGTTTACCAAGTAATCAGTAATAGCAATCAGCTCCGAGAAAGATGAAAGTAGAAACTCCAAAATCACATACTGTGAAGCCAATAGATGGAACAGAGAAACCTCAGTGAGCTTTCAAATGGAGACTACCTGCAGAGAGGATTTGTTACAGCTAAAGAGGTAGGAAATTGTCAGCTTTCAAGAAGAATGGAAAACCAAAAGAAAATAATGAACAAGAACAGGGTTACAGAGTAATTTAAAATCTAAACATTTGTTCAATTGAAATACAGTAAACCTACAATAAACTGTAACTGATATTCAGACATTGTACAAACCTGAAATATTACTAGATTGCAAAGTGAAATCTAGTCATACAATTTCAAACTAAATATATTCCATACAATATGGATTTAATCTGGGATTTTGGTGGGATTAAGGCTTCAAAATAGGAACATAAGACTTGAAAGAACCTCCGAGATCAGTGACTCCAGTCCCCTGCTACATCAGACAACTGTGTCACATAATCCCATTCATAAATTTATCAACTCCATTTTAAAACCAGTAAGGCTTCTGATCCCCACTGCCCGTATTGGAAGGCTGTTCTAGAACGTCATTCCTCTGATAGCAAGAGACCTTATTCCACTGTCCAGCCTAAATACACCTATACCTGGATATAACGGGACCCGATATAACACGAATTAGGATATAATGTGGTAAAGCAGTGCTCTGGGGGGCAGGGCTGCACACTCCGGCAGATCAAAGCAAAGTTTGATATAACGCGGTTTCACCTATAACGCAGTAAGATTTTTTGGTTCCTGAGGACAGCATTATATCGAGGTAGAAGTGTATATTCATGGCCAGTTTATACTCATTTGTTCTTATCCTTTTATTTAAATAGCTCTGTTTCCTCTCCCTGGTGTTTAATCCCCATTTCTCCTCACCTCCCATCCACCCCCTCTGAAAAAATCCTACACGTGTGTTTATAGAGTGCCTATCCCCACTCAACCTTCATTTTCCTAGATAAACACATCAAGCTCTTCCAGTCTCCTTTCATAAAATAAGGCCCCCATATCCTGATCATCCTAGTAATCCTCCTCTGTATGTTCCAGGCTGAATTCATCTTTCTTGAACATGGTACACAGTATTCCGGATGGACTAATTGGTGGCTCATAGTCACCCTGTGATCACTTAACATAGCCTTGTATTTTCCCTCCTCTATTGTTCCCAACAGATCAGCCCTCCACTTAGAGCAGATATTTTTGTTATTAATTCCTATGTGCATGACCTTGCACATTGTACTACTAAATGTCATCACATTTCTATTACTCCAGTCCTCAAGGTCATCCAGTTTTACCTTTGTATATTCTGATCCTCCTCTATTCACAATGCCTTCCAACTTTGTGCCAGCCCATTTCATTGTCACTCTTCTATTTTTTGTGCCAAAGTCATTAATGAAAATACTAAATAAGAATGGTCCAAATATCAAGCCTTGAGGAACTAAACCACCTCCCCCAGTCTGACAGTTCTCCTTTCAATACAACCTGTTGTCATCTCCTCTTTAGACAGTTTCTTACCCACTTTACAATTGTTATACTAACCTCTAGCTTCTACAGCTTCTCCATGAATCAATTACATGTGGTACCATATCAAATGCCTTACTAAAGTTCAGATTAGTCTGGAACTCTCTTCCTTTTAGTAAATCCATGCTGCATTTTATCCCATTTGTCACGGCCCTCCACATCATTATTCTTTCCTTCATTGTTTCTTATAAAGTATTGCATGCTATTGAGGTTAGACTAATGGGTCTGTAGTTTCCTGGATCACTTTTTCCCTTTCTTAAATATACATACTGTGTTTGCTGTCCTCCAATCACACAAGACCCATCTCTGGTTTGATAGAGTTATTAAATATCCTTGGTACCAGATTAGTAATTTCACATTCCAGTTCTTTTGGTTTTCTGGGATGGAGATTACCCATTCCTCTTACTTGAATGCACTAACCTCTGAGTTTTGCTTCTGCCAAGAATGTTGTCATTTCCATTTCTATACATGCATTGTGACTATCCATCCTGCCTTTGCCTATATATTATCATACTTATTAAAAACTCAGACAAAGTATTAATTTAGATCAGGGATCGGCAACCTTTGGCACGCGGCCCATCAGTGAAATCCACTGGTGGGCTGTGACAGTTTGTTTACCTGCAGCTTCCAGAGGTTCAGCCGCACACAACTCCCACTGGCTGCAGTTCGCCGCTCCAGGCCAATGGGGGCTGCAGGAAGTGGCGGCCAGCATATCCCTCGGCCCACACCACTTCCTGCAGCCCCCATTGGCCTGCAAGGATGAACGGTGGGCAGTGGGAGCTGTGATCGGCCAAACCTATGGATGCTGCAGGTAAACAAACCGTCCCAGCCTGCCAGCAGATATCACTGACAGTTCGCATGCCAAAGGCTGCCAATCCCTGATTTAGATTTTGGGCCATACCTGGATTTTTTTTTAATCTCTATCTTATCCTCACCATTCCATAGCATCCCCCACTTCTTTTCTTGTTTTCTATTTACATATATGCCTAAAGACCCCTTACTATTTGTTGTAATTTCCTTTGCAATGTGTAACTCAGCTTGACTTTTAGCAATTCTCACTTTATTGCTACACTTTCTTACCTCCGACACATGGCTTTCTTTGCTGATCAGTCCATTTTCTTATTCCTTGAAGGCTCTGTGCTTATTCCTTATATCCTTATTGAGGTTGTTATTCATCCAGTTAGTTATGGAACCCTTCCTGGGATGCAAATTCCAGATAGTTTTTATACCTTTGACAAAGAAATATCAAGTCTTCTCTACATTTCGGTCCACGAGCTCTTCAGATGAGTTGGCTTCACTAATTAGTTCCCTTAATTTTTCAGTCTCTCTTTTGCAGCTGAAGAGATTTGACCTTTAATGTATGCACTGGATAATTAAAAATGCAAATAGCATTGTACTAGTACATATAATATATTTCAAATACAAATGTCTTATCTAAATTTCAGATCCCAGAACAGTGTATGTGATACGAAATGATATGCAGTATACATTACTAACATTAAATATCTGAGACCAGATTTTCTGTTGGGTTCAGCAAGAGTTGAGTGGTGGTGGTCAGAGATCTGGTCATGGATCACTCATTCTTTTCTTCACCTTGGACATAGGTCCATACTGGAGGGCTACTGTAACACCTGCTAGCTAACTGCTTATGGGAGAATCTCCATTGACCATGAATGAAGGTGGCCAAACCAAGTCTTCACTCACAGCATGCTCCTGGCATTCTTCCTGCATCAGAAGCTGTGGGGCTGGTGGCGTAAGAGCTGGCTACATTAGCTCTGTGCTCACTGGGGACTCTACCCCACTGGAGAATCTTCAGGTAGGGGCTTGTGGCCAGTCTGTGCTCTCTGTCACTACCTCACTGTCATAAAAGGGAACAGAGTGGAGCAGGAAATGTTCCCCTGATATAGCAATTTAATTGAGTATATTGTAAGTTTTTGAAGTGGGAAGGCAGAAGGATTTCTCTATGAGAAGAAGTTAAGGAATGCATATCAAATGAAACACAGAGTTATATACATCAATTTTTTCCTGGTTACTGATGGACTGAGACAAGTTGATTAATTTGTCAGATATGATATCAAATTAACAAGAGGGTTTGGACTGAATTGCACAGTTGTCTTATTCAAGTATCATATAATTTTCTATAAGTCTTCACTAAAAAGTAATTTATCACTCTGCAAATCAAGAGATAATTTCTCAGTTCAAAAGAGAAGGGATAGGCTATGTTATGGGCAAGATAATGGAGTGGCTGATACGGGATTCAATTAATAAAGAATTAAAGAAGGGTAATGTAGTTGATGCCAATAAACATGGGTTTATGGAAAATAGATCCCGTCAAACTAATTTGATATCTTTTTTTTGATGAGATTACAAGCTAGTACAATATAAAATTACCATGACACACATTAAATCAATTAAAAGCTGGCTAACCGATAGGTCTCAAAATGTAATTGTAAATAGGGAATCATCGTTAAAGACATATGTTTCCAGTGAGATCCTGCAGGGATCAGTTCTTGACTCTACACTAGTTAACATTTTGTTTTATCAAAGACCTGGAAGAAACATAGAATTGTCACTGATAAAGGCTGCAGATGACACAAAAATTGGGGAAGTGGGAAATAATGAAGATACTAGTCATTGATACAGAGGGATCTGAATCACTTGGTGAGCTTGGCACAAGGCGGGGATTCCCAAACTTGGTTCACAGATTGTTCGCAAGATGGTTTGTTTATCTGAGCATCAGCAGGTATGGCCGTTCGCAGCTGCCAGTGGCCATGGTTTGCCGTTCCTGGCCAATGGGAGCTGCAGGAAGCAGTGGCCCAAACCGCGTGGCTTCCTGCAGCTCCCATTGGCCGGGAACAGCAAACCACAGCCCTTGGAAGCTGAGAGCAGCTGTATCTGTGGATGCTCAGGTAAACTAAGCAACTTGCAGCCCACCAGGGCTGTGAACAAGCTGTTAACCAAGTTTGGAATCCCTGGCACAAGCAAACAATTTGCATTTTAATATGACTAAATGTACATGTATATACCCAGGAACAAAGAATGTAGGCATATTTGCAGGATGGGAGAGTTCTATCCTGGGAAGCAGTGACTCTGAAAAGGGTAAGTGGGTTGTCGTGGATAATCAGCTGACTATGAGCTCCCTGTGTGATGCTGTGGCCAAAAAGGCTAACATGATCCTAGGATGCATAAACTGGGAAATCATGAGTAGGAGTAGAGACATTATTTTACCCTTTTATTTGGCTCTGTTGTGACTGTTGGCTGGAAATCTGGTGTCCACAATTCAAGAAAGATGTTGATACATTGGAGAGGGTTTAAAGAAGAGCTACAAGAATGAATAAACGAGTAAAGTGTAACTGGGTATACTAGCCCTTTGAACCTTGAGGGGACCAGAAAACCCCATTCCAGGAACATTGGAACAAACAGAGGCACATGAATGGTCAAAGCCAGAACAGCAGAAGCAGTCCCAGGGAATTAGTAATTGGATGGACACAATCCCAGGATCAAAAGCCCTGTCGCTCAGAGTGGGCCAGGGCTCAGACACTCTCCCTGCCAGTCAGGAGGAGCTCTCTGAATGATGGCAATAGATATGCTGCCTTTTCCCTGAGAACAAGGGTGATGATGACAGGAGAAAGATGCCTGAGCCAGAAGGCTGAGCTCGAGATAGAAAGGGGTGGGAGTGACAGTTCTGTGAAGAGCAGTGTCTCATAGAAGAGCCAGAAATGACTATGATTCTTTGTGTTATGGTGATGAACTTTATTTCTCAGTTTTTGAGAATTATTTTTGAACTGTTTCAGATATTAAACCAGCCCCAGAGTAGGGGTGGTGGTAGCCACAAGCAAAGCTGTGGGAGGATGGAATAGTTTTATAGGGCTCTGAAGGAAAGACACAAAGACAGGTCATTACAGGACCAGCTCAGGGCCATGGGGAGATGCTCAGGATGCAGTTGCCATGCAACAATTAGAAAACATGCCTTATAGTGATAGACTCAAAGAGATTAATCTATTTAATTTAACAAAGAGACGGTTAAGGGGTGACTTGATTACAAACTGAAAGTGCCTATATGAAGAACAAATATTTATAATGGGCTCTTCAATCTGAAAGAGAAAAGAATAACACAATCCAATGGCTGGAAGAAGCAAGACACATTCAGACGGAAATAAGGTGTACATTTTCAATGGTGAGAGTAGTTGACCATTGGAATAATTTACTTAGGGCAATAGTGGATTCTCCTTTACTGATAATTTTTAAATTAAGATTTGATTTTTTCCTATAACAGATATGTTCTATGAGTTATTTTGGGAAGTTCTATGTCTTTGTTATACAGTTCGTCAGACTATATAGACAATGGTCCTTTCTGGCCTTAGAATCTATCAATAGTTTGAGAATGAAATATCTGGGACTACATTGTCAAAATTCCTTAAACTTGTCCACAAAAATTATGAATGTTCACACACACACACACGCACACACACACACACACACACAATGTCCATCACTGTACCTGTCAATGCCTGTTTGAGCACTTAAACAGCGTGTAGAATAAAAAAGCAGATGTGCATTCAAACAATACTATACATGCATGCCAGTTTAGAGGATTCGAGAATATAGCCATAACTATTGGCATGTTCCAGTATCACGTTTTTTAAGTTGTAAAATGTTCCTCATGTTTTGGCAATGAAACAATGAAACTTTACTGCACTTTCAGTAACAGTCTATAAGATTTCTATCTGTGTGACTCAGATAAGAGTTTTTTCCTCATCACAATCCAGAGAGAGGACATGTGGGGTACAGCCAGATTCTGGCCCTTCAGTTACACCAGAGTAACACTGAAGTAAATCCACTGAAGACAAACTTACACCAGCATAACAAGAAGCATATGTTGGTCCTCTATGAAATTAAGACAAAAATGAAAAAAAAAGTTTCATTGTAGAATGTTGTATATATTGATATAGAAGCTCATGGGAGGTTTAGATACGCCTTAGTCTTAATGTTCAAGGCATTTTACTTTCTCACAATGCATGCTCAATGCATGCTTGACTGATCGATTACACTGGAGCAGCAAGGGGTGATGGATCAGTCAACAGTATTCATATCAATATAAGCCTGCATCAAATTGACTAAGCTGACAATCATATTTTCTCTAAACTAATGGAAAGTATAAATATGTATATGTTTATCTGTTACCAGCATGGTGCAACCAAACCAAACCAAATAAACAAAACACACAAAAAAAGGCAGAACTGGTCCTTTAACAATTTAATCATTCTTCAGTATGCAGAGACTTTAGTCTTTTCTGTGATGTCTGTGAAAGGGAAATAGAATCTGTCAGTCATTAAAATGAAAGGCGTATAGTGCTGTGGCAGTCTGGAGATGAAATTGGATTTCTGAATCTAGGTCCTCCTGATTCCTTTTTATTCCACAAAGCAAATTGCTTTGCCATAGCTTCAGCATTAAGCAGGAAAGGCCTCAGCTGGCACTGGTAGTACTAAAAGCTTATTAAGTGCCAGACGTATTCTCTACTGAACAACATGTTTTGGAAGACCAGCTCTCGCAAAATGCAGAATTCATTTTCCAAAGTTTTTATGCAATTTTATGTGTGTTCATTTACTGTTTCTTCTTTTTTCTCCCGTGTCTTCCTCTACCCCTTTTTCATTTTGTTCTTGTCCAAAACATCATACTTTTCACATTTGTATTGATAGTGCTATGTTTTTATTTGAGACAAAGACAGTAACAGCAAATGGCTGTATTTCTGATGGGAACTCAGCAAAGGGCCTTTAAGCACAAAAAAATGATATAACCTTGGATTCATTTCACTTAACACTCTTAGGAGCTATTTCAAGCCCATTGAACACCTTAGCATTTGCTTAGTACAGTACATCTATCTGATAAACTAACACATCTCCTTTATCTATCATTATAACATAATTGAACTATGAATTTATATATTCAAGTTTAGCTGTCTACATTTTAGTGATAAGAATTATATTCATATACTCCAACTCAAAACATGAAGTAATGTTTTCTATAAGAATCTTTAGCATAGAGCAATATTGTCAGTATTTGCGGTTCATATCTTTTAGTAAAAAACCTGATTTTTTAAATTAAAATCCTTATTCTAGCTGTTATTATTTATTAATGCAGCACCTAAACTGTGCTATCTTTGAAAATTCTCATTTTAACAGAGGCAATAAAAGATTTTATTGCTTCTTAACTGAAGAGTTTAGAATGTTTGCCACAGTTCATCTACAGTACATGCTAAGAAAGGAAAAACCCTGCAGAAATTCACCACAGGCAAAGCAATTGTATGGGCCTGAATAGTTTATTCACTTTGGGTGTGAATTTATATGAAGTTGCCAGGTTTGTCAGGAAGAGGGGGGGGGAAAAGAGGCTATCAGACAGCTGCTTAGTAGTTCTTTTTAAAGCAGGATGAGGTAATCTCTTATGGATACATTCTCTCTTCTAGTTCACCCACACCAGTTGTCTTCCAAATAATGTTTGAAAAAAATCCAACGTCAGATATGAGATATTCCAGAAATGTCAGTATTGTAATAGTCCGTTGCTGGTATTAAATTTATGACTGGTATAAGAATTAAACCCTCAAAGAGCTGCTGGCATTTACTTTATCAATCTCAATTTAAATGTGGGTTACTTGAGTCTCCTGTACTTTGAATCCCATACCTTTGTCACAGTTTACTGTGCCTTGCTAATTGAGTTCTAATACCAATGCAGCCAATATACCTGTGCTTTCCTGTCTTCATCAAACAATATCTTTTTTTAAATCTGCTTTTCAAATCAACTAATTGTCATTTTCCCAAGTGTGGAGCTACAAAAAGGTGTTAAAATAATTTGCATAAAGCTGGAAGACACAGCTGGTACTGGTTTTCTGTCAGTGACTCTCCTTTTCAAGCTGCATATACCAGACATTGCAAAAATTAAAGAATAACTAGAGTTGCATTAAATATTCACAATGAAATTAAAAAAAATATTAACATTTGAGAGTGTCACATTTGCCTGGGATTTTATAAAAGGAGTTGAATCTGGAAAAAAAAATTAAAATTCAAAGCAAATTCAAATATGTGAAATTTCAAGTCTGGCATTTTTAATATGAAACCACAATTTTGTATTCTGCTCTACTCAGCATTTCTTTACATGTTCACGTAGTTGGTTTTGGCCACATTTTTTAAAGGCATTGACAAACTGGATAGAGTTCAAAAGTGAACTTCAGAAATATTTAAAGATTGCAGGAAATAAGACGAATTAAGGAGCTTGAGAACTGGGCATGTTCGAGATGTAATCCTGTGAGATGCTGGATATTTCCTGTGAAAATAAGTGTCAGTTGCCAAATGAACTGAAAGGCCCCAGTGGTAGGATCAAACATAAGTCTTGGATGGGAGAAGCACAACAGAATGTCTGTAGGGGTAGGTTGGCACAGGTAAGAAATTGTAAATTTTTTCATTGAGTCAGCGAATCCCATGCTTTTCCACCTGAAGAAGGAACATACTGAGGTTTTCTAGGTAAAATTACCAGTCAGGTAAGTCTAGGGCTAGAATAGTGGGCCAGAGTAATATATATTTTTACAGCCCAGAAACTCCAGTCACAAAATTCTATCACACTTCTCCTTAATTCAAAAGCCTCACCTATCCTTGAATCACATGAACTAGGTGCTCTCAGCCAAGTAACAAAGAGTCCTGTGGCACCTTATAGACTAACAGACGTTTTGGAGCATGAGTTTTCTTGGGTGAAGACCCACTTCGTCACATACATCCAACGAAATGGGTATTCATCCACGAAAGCTCATGCTCCAATAAGTCTGTTAGTCTATAAGGTGCCACAGGACTCTTTGCTGCTTTTACAGATCCAGACTAACATGGCTGCCCCTCTGATACTTGTCAGCCAAGTAAAGCCTTCATTTTGAGAACAGTAATTAGTTCAAACATACTAGCAAACAAGTAGATTTAAGTCCTCCCTTCTTTTTTTGGTTGGAACATGCTTCCTCCCCTAGCATATCATACAATCTCACCCTACTCCATCAAATCCTTGCAACAAACTCATTTTCACCACTGAACTACACCTGAACTCTTTCAGACGCTCTCTCCAGATTTCTGTCTATCTGTGTGAGCATCAGCCTGTCCCTCTAGAAGACAGCTGCTGACAAATGCAACCAAAACACTAACTGTTTGTAGTCCTTTAATCTGGTAGGTCTCAGCATTGTAAAACAAGGTTTACAGCATGAAGACGACAAGAAACAGAATCTTTGAAGTAATAGCTGGGCCCCATGATCTTTCTAGTGTGCACCTAGAAGTTTGTATCTGAAAGCCATTGTATTGCTTCCCTGTCTGTTCTTTTTTCCATCCCTGTTAAGTTATAACAAAACACATTCACACAGGAAAGTCTTATAACATCCATATAAGTGATATAGTCACTCTCAAAACTAGTTTATTAACATATAGCAGCTTCTACAACATTCATAACATGTTACATTTACATGCCAGCTCCACATCTGTCACAGCTACTACTCCTGTGCTTCTGCACTTCTGCACTCCCTCTTTCCAACCACATATTGGCACACACAGGAACCTTTCCTTTGCTAGTCACATTGCTCTTTTTTCAGCCCATTATTTGAGGTAGCAATAAAGCAGGAAATTCTTGAACATTTATATCAAGAAAAACTCTTATAAATAAAAAATCACACCTCATATTCTGGAACTGTGGTACTGCAGGAATTCCTCTGTAACTTGCAGTAAGATTATTTTCTAGGTGAGCCAGAAAGAAAGAAAACATTTTCAAGAAATACCTGGGCTAACTGTACAGGGAAGAGAATGAAATTTTAACATTGGGAAGTATGGAGATTTAGCTTTCGGTGCTAGAAAACAAAATGAATATCCTGCATCTGCTTTTCCTATAGAGCTGACATTGCTTGTTAGAATGTGAGCACACAAACTTATTGCAATGAAATTTAGATTAATGAGATCATTTCGACATATCTTCACTATCAGGACGATGGATTGCTGTGGCTGATCTGATAGCTCTTTTAAAGGGAGGCACGCATTGTATCTTAGGGCATCTCTTCTGTTATTGTCTTTAGTGCCATGATAATCCTTACTACATGGGGGAGTTTTCTATTTAGGGAGTATTTCATACTTAAATTTGCTATATAATTATACAAGGCATTCTTCTAATTATGTGTACCAGATCCAATTATAAATCACAAATAACTCTTCAGTGTTTGGGGTTTTTTTTACGAACCTCATCAATTTTTCTCTCCCTCTTGCCATTCAAGAGATTTCTTCTTTTTACAGGACCTAATCCAGTGTTTCTCAAACTGAGGTCGATGTTTGTGTAGGGAAAGCCCCTGGTGGGCCGGGCCAGTTTGTTTACCTGACCTATCCGCAAGTCTGGCTGATCTCAGGTCCCACTGGCCGCGTTTTGCCACTCCAGGCCAATGGGAGCTGCTGGAAGCAGCACGGGCCAAGGGACTTACTGGCCACCACTTCCAGCAGCTCCCATTGGCCTGCAGTGGCAAAATGCGGCCAGTGGGACCTGTGATCAGCTGGACCTGCGGATGGGGCAGGTAAACAAACCAGCCCGGCCCACCAGGGGCTTTCCCTACACAAGTGGCAACCCTAGTTTGAGAAACACTGGCCTAATCTAAATCCCACTGAAATCAACAGAAAGACTTCAACTAACTTCAGATACAACAGGCCCTTATTTAATTACTCTGTTGTTTGAGATGCAGAAAGTAGAGCTGATTCTCACAAGATTTCATATTTTAAAGTTTCATGTGGTTTGGACTAGCTTTGGACAGGAATTTAAAACTATCTATACTTGAGCTACTCCTCTGATCCTTCTCAGATTTGTCCATCACGGGTATTTCTACCACAAAGCTACCTTTTCAGGGTTCAGCATTTCCTTGTTGTAAAAATGACTAGAACCTGACACAATTAAGGCTGTAGTAGCCCCAGAGTATGTTTTGAAAGAAATGGAGGTAGAAATCTGAAAATAGTAAAGACAATAAAACTTAATGGGATTAAGAGGTTTAGTTGTGCCATGATTCAAAACTGGGTTTGGGAAACATAATTAGGTCTGTGATGCAATTCATCCATTTAAAATAGTAAATAAATATAATTTACAACATTACTTAATTAGCTAATAGCTTGTGACTACATCTAACTGCCAGAAGCTAGGACTGGATGGCAGGGGAAGGATCACTTGATAAATTGCCCTGTACTGTTCCTTCCCTCTGAGCATCTGGCACCAGCCCTTGTCGGAAGTAGACTGGATGGGCTTCCTGGACCATTAGTCTGACTTAGTACAGCCATTCTTAAGTACTTACTTTAATGAGGGGGCAACTGTTTTATAATAAAATAAAAAGCTGTCCTGAAACATCACACAAAATATAAACTAACCCAAGCCTAAAAAAAAATTTGTGAAAGTTTAGTTTTTTTAACCTCATTTAATCATTATTTACATTTTTCTCTGAACTCCCAAAGTTCAGCAGGAGTGAAATTTTCAAAGTTGCATAAGAGATGTTTTGCTTTTTTTCTGTTGGATCTGGTCCACTGGCAATCACATATAAATCCTTTTAGGTGACTTTGAAACTCTGACTCTATGTGTCCAGTACCAGTAGGCTCCTGAAAGTGAGAGTTACAGAATGGTATGAGAGAAGCTAGACGATAGCTAGACTGAGAAGAACACAGTAGGTTGATTCACAGAAAACATCTCATTACATAGCTTGCAGAAGTTTGCAGTACAGGAATGTGATGACTAAATTGTTTTGAAGGGACATTAGACCAGTAATAGCCAACAAGCATCCAGGGCCATAAGCTTCTTTTGCCTTACTGGGATAAGACCTAGTTACAAAAAGCAAAACAAAACAAAAAAACACTTCTAATAATATTTTATACATTAGTAAGGAGGCTGGCCTAAAATAGGTATGCATTTTTCACCTACTTTGTCATAGGCAGTTACTATGACTGCATGTGCAAACTGGATGACTGTGCGTGCAAATGGCTAAGCTAGGCACCTACCTAGCCTTTGTATTCAAAACATCAGAGCTATTCCCCCATCTGAAGCATTAAAATTCTCATGTAATTTCTAAAAAAAAAATAGTACATGAAATACTGCACATGCAATAGCCTAGCTCTGAGCATAAAATTATTTTCTAACAGGAAAAACACAATTAGTTATAAGAATTAGTAGAGAAATGTACTAATTTACCATTAGAATGGACTCTTATTTTTTTTAAATGGGCACCAATCAGCAAAGTACTTAAAAACATGCTTAATTTTACAGTTAAGTGTATTCACTTAAGCATGTTAACTTAACCAGTGATTTCAATGGGACTTTAGTATGTACTTTAGTGTGCTACTGAATAATGGAATGTTTTATATAGGACACTTCTCTGGATAGTCAATATAGTTGAAATATAGTGCTAATCTCAATTTAAATGGTGATCTTTTTTCTTCAACAAAATTATGTGAATCTGCCATAAATTCTGAGAAGTGGAAAATTATTCTCAAAATTCTGCTTGTGCTGAACTGTGTATAGTAGACATTGCCCATTTCCTTTAATGGAAATGTTTTAAAAGGAAGCATGTAAGATTTATGTCACTGCTGGATTTAATGTTGAAATATACATAATCTTCAAGTGCATTACTTCTATGATGCCAGATGAATACCAGAGACATATTTTTTCTACAAGATGTTTGGATTTTGTCAAACTAGTGTAATCTAAATATTAATGAAATGAAAATATTTAACACAGCTTGACAGTCTGTATAAGAAAAAAATGCCATTACAGAGAAGAATTCTAGGAAAAGTGCTCAAGGCATCTGGCTAATCTGGGTAGACTGTCAATTAGAGCTGCAATGAAGTTGATCGCCTTTTGACAACCTTGGAGAAGACCCTCATCATTTGTACACATTAGATTCTGCAGTAACTGCCGTTTGCTCATAGCTTCAATTTTCATCAAATATCTGATGCTATGCTGACTTCAGACGCATTTTCTAGAACTCTTTCTTCTTCAAGTTCTATGAAGAGGTTATTATACTCTGTTTTAAAGATAGAAAAGATATTATTAGCATTGCTTTATGGCCAAGTGTCTCATTATCCCTTGATCCACCTACAACTTTTATCTCCGTCTTTTTTTCTTTGTTTCATTCTGATTTATTGAAGTCATCACTAAACTACCACATGATGACTATAGAAGAAAAGCTCCTCTGCAGTAGGTCTGCTTCAGTTGTTCTTCCTGCCTCCCTTTCCATCACTGCATTATCAGTTACCATCTCTAGTGGATTTTTTCTGGTCACATGCAAAACTTTTATTTCTCAGCTATTACACACTTCCTAAATGCTTTCAGCCCGTACCAGACCTACTTTTCTTGGGTAAGATAATGGAGAAAATAATTCCTTATTTATTTCTTTTATTTTCTCTCTTAATGACTATTCTTCATTGTAATTTACCCCTCCATCAATCTTTGTCATCTGCAAACTTTATCACAGCCATGAACTACATTTTCTTCCAGATCATTGATAAAAATATTGAATGGCACTGAACTGAGAACTGCTCCCGGTAGAAACATCCTCACTACTTGATCATTCCAAATTACTATGTTCTGAGATCTATCAGAAGCCAGCCTCTAATCCATTCAATATGTTGCTTTTTTTTAAAGTAGTAAGTCAAATGCCATACAGAAGTCCAAGTATATTATGCCAATGGAGTTACCTTTGTCAGCGAGACTTGTAATCTTGTCAAAGAACAATATCAAATGGGGTTGACAAGATCTATTTTCCATGGGGTACAAGATTCCCTGAGATTCCCAGCTGGAGTGAGAGTGCTCACACTGTCACTGCCGAGCAACAGGCAAGCAGCAGGGTTCCAGTGGAATAGGTCAGACAACATTACTGTGCTCAATTCCTGCTTCCTATCAACATCCCACTGCTTAAGGCACCTCACTGCTGTGGCCAAACAACACAAGCATAATTAAATGTTAATATGTGGCAGGCCCCATATGCAGGTGCTACTCAGAGACCACGTTAGGTGATAGAATGAATCTTTTTGTCATGGTATAAAAGGTGATGGACCATTAAACTGCAATAGTACAGACTTAGAGCAATATACCATGTATATTGCAATATTATACACTCTGGCTGGTTACTCTGAACCACGCAGATGTAAAGAAATCTAAGCTTTTAATATAAATATTTCTGAATTTAGTTAAAAAAGATGCAGAGTTGACTGATTGAAAAATGAGACCATTTATATAGCTCATGTAGAATTCCCATAATCATATAACTTAATATACAGTATTGCTTATAACAGTCTATTGAAAGATGTTAATGAATATGATGACTATAAGAATATAACCCATGGACCTAAAAATGATGCCAGTTTCTATGTGCAGTACTTGTGGGAGAGGATCTGTCCTCTTTTCAAGATCATGACTTAAACAGATCTGTTGGTAGATAGGGTTCTCACCCTGTTCTGAAAAAGAGAGCAAACACATTCTGTATTAAGTCCAAACTTACCCCTCCCATGAGTTGGTTTGGATTTACTAACCTGGTAAATTATAATAAAACAACACATATACTATCCTTGGGTGTCCCTAAGCTTCCTCCCATCAGTTTAGATCCTTCTGCACAGTGAATCACTTCTACCTCCATTATGTCCAGAGTGGAAATATCGAGCAGCATGTGCCAGCAAGCATAAGTCATCATCTCCATGCAGGGGTTCCAAAACCCGGTAGCAGAGTGTTTCAGTAGAAGGAAGAGCTCTTGCCATTTTGCTGCAGGTTTCTGCTACATTAATGGGAACTAAGGCCCAGATTTTCCTCTGAAATATGGCCACTTTGCTGTAAAAATCCACTGCTGGTGCAGTGCAAAGTTTTTAGTTCACTGGCTTTCTGTCACTAGGATAAAGAGATCCAGTGGTGGTACAAAAGGAATAGAATGGCTGCGATGTCCATGTGAGGGACATGGCCAGGAAGGGGATATGTTGCCATGATGGCACTACTCCCTGTATCGTAGTTTATCTTTGGTAAGGGTAATGTCATATTTTCAAATGTATGTAAAGGGTGCCCAGAGCTTTGGATGGATTCCCTTTGGTGACAAGTTTCTTTAGATGAAAATATAAATAAATAAAATTTGCACCTTAAGGCTCCTGGCAGAGCTAAGAGCAGCCTTTAGTGTACCCCAGGAAGTAGCCCAGAAACAGATAGATCAAGATCAGGAGGCAGAAAGGCCGCCGTGCACATCCCCTCCTAATCTGCACTTTCAGGGCCTCAGCAAAAAGTAGCTTCCAGCTGAAAAAAAATGTGGATTTCTTTCCGGCTTAGCCAAGTGGGGCCCAGTTGTTTGGACCTAGGAAAGTATTATTTTCAGTTAAAATACAGGGCATCTACAGAGCAAGTGCAGCCAAAGGACAGTGATTCAACTAATTTTTTGAAATCAGTCTGTCTGGTCACCATTTACAGGTGCACTGAAGTGCACTTTTCAAGTAGAAATTATACCATGTGCGAGAGATCTGTGTGAATCTTTGCAGAAAGATGGTACATTTTGAAACAAAGTGAAATATTCAGAAAAAGTGTTCAGGATTTGATTCTAATTAGTAACCAATTTTATTAACATACTTGTATAGTGCTTGGTGGTTGTAGAACTATTTGACTGATGGTCATTTTAACAGAAACATCCAGCTATTTTTCTTGTAATAGAACTTCAAGGGGCCTTGAGAGGTCATCTAGTCCAGTGCCCAGTGATCTCAAACTGCCTCTACATCTCCTCTGGTGTCAAAAGACTCCACACCTTCTCTGGTGTTCCCAATTGCTTTATTCCTAGCTGCCAAAACTTCCAACATCTCCCCAGGGAACATCTACAGAGCAGTTAGGCATTAATTATATAACAAATTACTGCACATAGACAAATGAACATCTGAGAAGAGAACAAAATAAAATAAATTTTATACGAGAATAAATAGCACAGTAGCTATTGACTGTACTACACATCTCCATATTTAATATACCCATCTGTAATTTAGCTGAAACTGCTAAAATCACCATAGTACCCAGAGGCCTTTCCACAACAGCTAGAGAGTGTCAAAGCCTTGGCTATCACTAAGCCTTGTGGAAGAGGTGTATTTAACACAGGAATGAGGGAGGGAGGCTCTTTGATGCACAAGGAGGGGAAAGTGCTCCAAACTTCAGAGGGGCATTTCAATGGGAGGTTTGTGTGGACCATCGGCAGCGCCGGCTCCAGGCTTTCTGGCACTCAAGCAAAAACAAACCTACAAATAAAAAATAATGAATGCCACACCTTGAAAAGAGCCACCCCTTTAAAAGAACACTGGTGCCTAGAGCCGGCCCTGACCATGGGCAGGGCAGTTAATACATGTAAAAGCAAAGAATTATATCAGAAAAAGTACATTTTCTAATTTCAATTACATAAGTGGAATCTGTTTAAAAGGATGATAAAGTAGCTGTCAAGCAGGCCTTTCTGATATGCAAATGATTATTATGAATATGTATAGGTGTAAATAAGCACTCTGTACAAACAATAAGAAAGAGCACTCTCAGCTGATTAGAAGTTGATGGAAGAATGAGCTGAATAAAGTTTCTCTGAGTGATTTAAACTTCAAAGAGCTCAGAGTGAGTATCAACTATCAGATGGACTAATTTAAGCAAGAACTGGGATGAAGAAGTGTCATTGTTCTAGGAGAAATCACACGTAACTATTTTAAATTCAGTAAGACTTGAAAATAAAACTTCTATAATGGATGGTGGATGGGTTGAATCCTTTAAGACGTCATATAGTGAATTGACTTTGCCTGGTAGTAAAGCTGGTTAAATTTCACTTTTCATGAATGGGTGGGTTAAAATTACATCTGCTGTAGGTACGAACAACTGATCAAAAGGCTGACAAAGAAAGAGAAAAAGAGGTAAGGTAAATAGGAAGAGAGTATAACTAGGATTGTGATAATTTTTTCTCATGTCCACTGAAAGGTAGGAGAAGAAGTAATGAGCTTAATCTGAAGAAAGAGAGATATTAGGTAAGATGTTAGGAAAAATGTTCTAACTGTGAGGGTAGTTAAACTCTGGAATAGGCTTCCAAATGAGGTTGTGGAATCCCCATGCCTGGAGATTTTTAAGAATAGGTTGGACAAAGACCTGTGAGGGATGGCCTAGGTTTACTTGGTCCTGCCTGAGCATGGGGGCTGGACTTGATACCTTCTCAAGGTCCCTTCCAGCCCTACATTTCTATGATTTTATGATTCTATAAAAGTGTATGAAAATATTTTTATGATACTATATTTTTTTGTTAAACATAACCCAATATAACATTTTAAATCATTATTATTTATTTGTGGAACACCAAGAGTTTGCCCTGTGCTGTACAATACATACAAGCTTGGAAAGGGGAGACAGTTTTGGTACTTAAAAAGCCTCATGAGAGTGTAGAAGTTGCCTATGCAATACTTCCTTCCCCCTCTCCATCGAATTCATGCACAGGTCAGATTGTGTATGGGAAAAAAAATGGTTTGACTGAAACTCATCATAGAGTGATACCCCAAAAGGGATATCTGGCAATACAAATAATATGGGTTCCACTTCCACATCAGGTGAACTCAAGACCGAGTATCTTCAGATCTCACTGTTGTTGTTGTATCTAGTGTTCTTGGGGAATTATATATCTTTACAATGGTTACTGAACACCAATCTGAATATTTTAAAGCCTATCTCACTTTCTGCTTTTTTTTATTGAACTGATTCATGAAAAATCCTACACCTATAAAGCTAATAAGAGCTAAAGACTGTGATGTAGGTGGTAACACAGGATGACATAAATTAGAAATGGAAAAGATATATTCAGTTATCTTATTTATCCCTATACTATTCAGATAGTATTTATATTCAAATGTAAGAATCCAGAAAAAATATAATGGAAATAAATTATCTATTATCTTTGAGAATTCTTGGAGGAAGGTATGTACCAGGGCAAACATATTACATTTCTTTAAAAAGGGAACAAAAGGTATCTGGTGAATTATAGCCCAATCATCTAACTCTGATACCTGGAAAGATACTGGAACAAATTATTAAACGATCAGTTTGTAAGCACCTGGAAGATAATGGGGTTATAAAGAATAATCAGCATGGAATTGTCAAGAACAAATTATGCCAATTCAACCTAACTTCCTTCTTTGAAAGGGATACTGGCTTAGTGGATAGGTGGGAGCGAAGCAGTTGACATGATATATCTGGGTTCTAGTAAGGCTTTTCACACTGTCTCATGTGACATTTTCATAAGCAAACTAGGAAAATGTGGCCTAAGTTAAATTCTATAAAATGGGTGTAAAACTAGTTGAAAAGCTGTACTCTAAGAATAGCTTTTGATGGCTCTCTGTCAAAATTGGAGGACATATCAACCTGGATCCCTCAGGGTTCTGTTCTGTGTCGGGTACTATTCAACATTTTCATTAATGACTTAGATAATGCAGTGGAGAGTAAGCTTATAATATTTGCGTAAGACACCAAGATGGGTTTATTAGAACATTGCAAAATACTATTGGAATTCAAAACAACCTTGTCAAATTGGATAGTTGATTTCAAATCAATAAGATGAAATTCAATAAAGAAAAGTGCAAAGTACTGCACTTAGGAACTAAAAAAATCAAATGCACAACTACAAAATAGAGAATAACTGGCTAGGCAGTAGTAGTGATGGAAAGAATATGGGCATTACACTGGATCATAACTGAAAATATAAGTCAACAATACAATACAATTGCAAAAAAGGCTAATATTCTGGGATGTATTAATGGAGTATTGTATATAAAACATGACAGGTAATTTGCTGTTTTGCGAGGCACTGGTGAGGCATCAGCAGGAGTTCTGTTTCCAGTCCTCGGTGACACACTTTTAAGACAGATTGGAGAGAGTCCAGAGGAAAGCAACAAAAATGATAAAAGCTTTAGAATACTTGACCTATAAGGAAAGGTTAAAAAAACTGTCCATGTTTACTCTTGAGAAAAGATTGACAGGGGACCCATAACAGTCTTCAAATATTTTAAGGGCTGCTTTAGAGAATGGTTATCAATTGTTCTCTATGTCCAGAGCAACAAAAGATTTAAGTTTTACATTAGGAAAAACTTTCCAACTGTGAGGATAATTAATTTCTAGAATAGGCTTCCAAGGGAAATGGTGGAATTCCTATCATTGAGACAGGGATGACAAACGCTATCAAGGACGGTCTATGTGCTTCCTCAATGCAGGGGACTGAACTAGATGACCTCAAGATTCCTGCCAGCTGTTCATTTCTATACTCTATAGAACATGATCTGTTTTAGGAAGGGAAGAGAGAGGAACAACATCATCATAAAAGCAAGAAATGAATGCATGAGAACTGAGATATTTTCTGTATTTTCGTGATACTTATCCAGTTTACTGAATCCTTCACCGGTCAAGGATTGCCAGATTTTGTGATTTTCTGTGCAGAATGACTCAGGTGCAGGAGTCCATTTTCCCCTCTCTTCACTTTTGATGAGGGTCCCACACCCACAGACACATGCACACAGGTGTGCATTTCCACTATATTCTTTGTCCTTCCTCTGTTTCACATGATGTTCCTTAGCTTCAGGTGAATCCACTTCATGTTGTAGATGCATCTGGAAACCAAGAGATGAAGTCAAATGGCAAGTATTCACAATGAAAGGGTAGATTGATCATTTATGCTCTTCTGCAACTTGGAGGTGCTGGGGTCAGGTGGAAATATAATATAGCATAGCCTTGAGTCTGGTATATGCATGTTGTGACGAGTTGGATAACGGAATCCCCTTGGGAACTGCCATCTGATGTGCCAAGACTACTTCTGCCCCTGCTTTCCTGCCCTGTCAGCTTAGGACTTCAGTGCCCTGCCAAGTTTGAGGCAGACTCATTAGCTTGCTGCAAACCCAGATCCAGGTCTGAACCACATCCCCTAACAGCTGTAGGCTTACCCAAAAGCAGCTCACAGAAGTGTTCTTGCCTTTAACACTCAGATGCCCAACTCCCAATGGGGTTTAACCCCAAATAAATCCATTTTACTCTGTATAAATCTTATACAGAGTAAACTCGTAAATTGATATCCCTCTATAACACTGATAGAGAGAGATGCACAGCTGTTTGCCTCCCCCAGGTATTAATACATACTCTGGGTTAATTAACAAGTAAAAATTGATTTTATTAAATACAGAAAGTAGGATTTAAGTTGTTCTAAGTAGTAACAGACAGAACAAAGTAAGTCACCAAGCAAAATAAAATAAAACATGCAAATTGATGTCTAATCAAACTGAATACAGATAATCTCACCCTTAGAGATCTTCAGTAAGTTTTTTCCCCGGACTGGACACCTTCCAGGCCTGGGCACAATTCTTTCCCCTGGTACAGCTCTTGTTCCAGCTCAGGTGGTAGCTAGGGGATTCTTCATGATGGCTCTTCCCTTTGTTTTGTTCCACCCATTTATCTATCTTTTGCATAAGGCGGGAATACTTTATCCGTATCTGGGTTCCCACCCACTCCTTCTCAATGGAAAAGCACCAGGTTAAAGATCGATTCCAGTTCAGGTGACATGATCATATGTCTCTGTAAGATTTCAGTCCTTCATTCCTCCTAGTCTGACTCACAGGAAGGCCTGCCTGCAAACAGAGCCATCCACAGTCAATTGTCCTGGTTGATGGGAGCCAGCAAGATTCCAAACCACCATTAATGGCCCACACTTTGCAAATTACAATAGGCCGTCAGAGTTATATTTTATATTTCTAGTTATAGATACAAGAGTGATACTTTTATACAAATAGGATGACCACACTCAGTAGATTATAAGCTTTGTAATGACACTTTACAAGAGAACTTTCACATGAATCATATTCCAGTTACATCATATTCACTCATTAGCATATATTTAAAAAATCATATAGAATGCAATGTCACACCCTCCTTCTGAACTTACTGCCAGAGACTTGGACACTGACCATGGTGGAGCCAGTATACCTGAGATTCATTTTGGGGCTCCCCTATGGGGCAGACAATCCTGTGTCCCCCAAAAGGGAAAGAGACCCTGATCCAGCTGTAGGCTTACAGCTACCAGCTGTGACAGACCCTTCACTGGCCAGGAAAATCCCCCCTCCTCCTTTCACTCAGGGTGGTTTTGCTTCCAGCTAGAGTCCTTGGGGTTTGTTCCCACCACAGCAGTCACCAGGAACCCAACTTCCAGCTCCATTCCATTACAGCCTACAGCCGGTTCCTGCTTCTGTGTCTTAATTGCTTTGTTTTTTAAGTTCAGGGTTTGCTGGTGGGCAGCCTTTTCTTTTTCCAGGGTAGCCTTTTCCTGGGCAAATTGCACATCAGTTTCCAATTGTCTTCCCTTCAGACCATCACTCAATGAGCTGGTATACCCCTCCTGCCAGAACAGGCACCCCTCCACTCCTGTCTTGCTAAGTTAGACACTCCAGTCAGCTTCAGCACAGACACAGAGGTTGGGCGACACCCATCTGCAATTCACTGAAACTGAGATGCACTCAGCTCAGGGGCTTCTTAGTTAACAGAGACTTTCCCAGAGCCCAGTGTTCAGCCTTTCTGGGCAATTTGCAACTTGTATAGTTTTAGCTTCTTCTGATCTTCAATCTTATTTATTTTGCTCCTTTTCTGTCCCTATTTCCCTCATGCAAAATAAGAAAACAGAAAATAACAAACCAGTAACCACTTTGTCTGTTCTTCAGCCACCACACTTAAAACTCACTTAAAATCACTACCAGTATCTCAAAGGAATCAGCTGCGCACAGATCCTGCCGACTACATCACTGTGACGGGTTGGATCACAGAACCCCCCTTTTGGAAGCTGCCATCTGATGTGCCAAGACTACTTCTGCCCCTGCTTTCCTGCCCTGTCAGCTTAGACTTCAGTGCCCTGCCTGGTTTGAGGCAGACTCACTAGCCTGCTGCAAACCCAGATCCAGGTCTGAACCACATTCCCTTAAGCTGTACGTTTACCTGAAAGCAGCCAAGAGAAGTGTGTTGTGAGCCCCCTGAAAAAACAGGGTCTTACACAGACCTAATGCTACTACTTGTAGCACTAGGGATATAGGGAGATACTGGTAATCACGGCTGAGCTGAGCATAGCAGCAGTCTGTGGGATGATTAATAGACTGGCAGTGGCATTGTAAGAGCAGTCAAAGAGGAAGAAGGCTGATAATATTTTTTTCTGTTTTATAATATTCAGCCAGAATAAAATGAGCATTACACACCTTCAGGTATGCAATCACTCAGGATTCAATGAAGGACTTTTGTTTGCATGTGTATGTATATTTGGCAATGGTGCATGCATGATATTTTTTCTTTTTCCCAGTGTGAGCAACAAACTGAGTCTAGACTTTTCAGCACCCTAAAGCAGGTCATATTTTTTTAACCATACTTTAATACAGAGAGAGAGAGAGAGAGAGAGAGAGAGAGAGAACAATTTTAAAATTGTACAGCTGGAAAACATCCTTCCTGACTTAAAGTTGTGTACCTCAGTGAGAACCCAAGCATCCAAACTAATATCCCAAGATGTGCTAAGGAATGTCTGTCATTGCCAAGTCGATATTATTTGGGATTTGGGCCCTTCTGTGCTGGTCTTTATAATTTGGAAAGTTTTCGTTGAATTGTGGAAGGTCAGTTTTCTAAAACACTTTTGACATTGGATATGAAGGATACCATACAAGTGTCACTTATAATATTTGTAATGGATAATAGAAATATTCATCCAATTTAACATACAACTGAGGAGTTGCTAGTTGGCTGAGAGTGTTATGTCACTAGCCAAAATTGATTTCAGGCACTTAGATGCCATGGTGATAGATCCTCTACATATATATAGACCACATAAACATGAGCGAGAATACATAGTTGTAGTGTTTTGAAAAGCATTTTCGTGTCAAGTTGATTGGAGATAAGATGTAACACTTGTTATTAACTGCACAAAACACTCTGGTCAGTCTCACTCTGCTCAGCTCTTGAAACCATTCACATGGGGCATGCTCAGAGGCATAACTCAGCTATTAGCATAATAGTCTCATTTCTGCAAGCATTATGTCTTCTCATTTGTATAGTCACTGCTATGGTAGTAATTTGATACCTTCATTTAGACAGAGATTTTAGATAGAATTGTGCTGGCTGAATGTATGTACCGTTACTCCCTAGCAGCTGACCTACAGAGGAGAGAGAGACCTATCTTAGCTATAATAGTTGTATGAAACTCAGTTTAGTAGACTGGACATTCAGTGGGTTCCAATTTATTTTTGTTCATTCTGTGCCTAACTCTTGTGCGTCACTTTGAGTTTGGAGCTCGAATAAACTTAGAACACAAATTAAAAAAGTCAGCCATGATTGCCAAGATTTGCCTGTTTTCAGCTTGAAGCCATCCACGCAAAATAAACATTTTTTCCTGGTTCTGAATAAAATCATAAATCATTCTCCAGAACCATTCAAAGGAAGAGGGCTCACTTTCACTTGAGAGATCCACAGATATTAGTGAACGTGACCTGAGTTCTGAGTTGACAGCACCACTATTCTCCCTGTCACATAGGCCAATAACCTTGATATCATCTTTGATTCACTCCTACACTTGCTAAACCCATCTAGGCTGTAGTAGATCGTGTATTGTAGTATATCTAAGATCCAGAGTTTTTTTCCCCTTTGTCTATGTTTCTCAAACTCTAGGAAAGTAATTTAATTCTATCCGAATCAAACCAGCTAGTTGAAAGGGCACTCTACTAGTGTTACAGGTCCAACTGAGTACACCCAGCTGGCCACTGACTGCCATGAAGGGACTCATTCACTGCATTCCCATGTGTTTTAAGCCTCCAGAGCCTGAAAGGAATCCAGACACTACCCCAATGGGGTTCTAGGCACCTTTTGGGGTGCATCTTTTCCTGAGAATCAGAGCCACTATCCAGCTGCTTTGTTTCTCCTAAGTGCAGTGCTGAGCCTTCAGACTCCCCTGTCACTTAAACACATCATCTCCCAGAACTCCAGCCCAGGGTTTATAGTTTAACTCTCTCCAGAGGTTTGCGGTAATTGTAAAGCATTTAACACTAAGAGTCACTGCCAAAAGTCTAACATAGTTGTTTTTTTCCTTAAACATATAAAGCACAAGTCAAATAGAACACAGCAGACATCCTAAATGTAATATCCCTTCATCATTCACATGACAGTGGGACCATATATGTTCAAGAAAGCAGGCAGGGTGCCCTACCCAATGAGGCTACTATGTACTGGTTGTGTCTCCCTCATGAAGACTTATTACCCAGCTTCTGTGACTTTCTGCTCTCCTGTCCTGAGTTTATATATTCCCATCCTTCCTGTACCTGGCTTTCTGTTTGTCTGTCGATAATTTTCCACTCTCCAAGGCTATGTCTACACTTGCCATTTAAAATGCAAAATGTCCCTTTTTTTTGCTAAAACCATGGGAATGTCTACATTTGTTATTAGAAGTTTCACCTCCAAAAGAAAACCACCTTCGCTAGAGGCATACAGTTTTTTCCACTGTTCTTTTTGTGCTGTTGTGAAAGTGAAGACATGTTCTACTTGTGTAAACACCTTTTGGCCTCTGGAGGATATCCCACAGTTCCAAAAGTGACCACTCTGGCCAGTATCTCCACTACTCTGATGCCAGGTAAACAGATGTCCTCCCCTCTCCCTGTAAGCCCCAGGAAGTTTGAAACTCTCTCTCTCTTTTCTTGTAGATGTGGTGGGGAAAGCAGCCAGACACAGGGGAGTTTTAAAAAAATGCCGCAAAAGAAACAAGGAAGCAATGGGGCTGCTGGGACATGAAGCAGTGCATCACAAGAGCACTGAGCATAGACTCAGAATGACTTCTACTCACCTGCCCCCTTTCCACAGACCTATCGAGAGAGCTGCACTATGGGCTAGCTGCTCTACAGCGCTGCTCTCATCCACCATGGAAGTGCTGCTAGTGTAAACATCCTCTGATACCTGAGGAATTAAGTGAGTACACAAACCAGCGCTTTTCTTTCACCAGTACCCTATCACCGGTGAAACTTACAGCACAAAAACTCTGCAAGTGTAGACATACCCTAACTTACTTCACCATCTTGTCTGGAGGGAGGAGGGATCTTATTGCATCTTGAGCAAATCTGCTTAGCATTTCTATTGTCCATTCAAAGTACCCTTGTTAATGTTAAGTATTCCCCCATTGTCTTCAGTCTGAGGAAGACATGTTTTCATGGTAGAGAAACAGTAGACACTTAAAGACACTTTAATGACACAACAGTTTTCACAGGAACTCTTCATAATTTCAACCAGCATTAATAAATTCTAAAGACACATTCCGAGATCACCACAACTAGATTGCTAGGCATTATTCAGAAGCCTCCAGAAACACATGAAACACAGAGAGGGCAATGGCAGACAGTATCTGGAGCTATAAAGTCGCCAGAAATGTTTTAAATTGTGGTTTTGGTGCCATTGGGAATCCCAGATCACATGTAGTCCGCACTTATAAAACAAAATACTATGGTATTCTACACCTAGAGTCCAAAATGCTGTAGTTACAAAATTGGAACCTTTCTAGTATTTTGTTTTTTTTTAAGATAAGGAATTAAACTTCCCATCGGCCGACATGGACTAAGGAGCCTTTAGAAGAACAAGAAGATCAATAATGAGCTGCTTTGTCCCTCTTACTACCATCCCCCAGAGTTTTTTGTTTGTATTTTCCTTGTTTGGGCCTGGAACTACATAAAATGTATCATATAATCCAGGTTCCCTTTAGCTTTCCACACCTCTCAAAAAACAGTTCTCCAGGTGAAACACCTGTTTTGTGATTCTACTCTAAATTTCCATCAAAACCAGAAAATGTTTCACATTTATGCCACAAAAATGGAAAAATTTAGATTTTTTCCCATTAGTTCCATGAGAGCACATCCATTATGGAGGTCACTACACAGACTTAAATGATCTGCTCAGCACCTTATGCCTAATTCAAAGCCCACTGAAATCAATAGCAGTCTAGAATAAATGGAATTTGTTAACTTGTCTCTAGCAGGGCTGTTCCCTTTCTCCATTGTTATTAATTGTCTTCTCTATAGGATCCTTTGCCATCAGGATTAGCTCTTTCCAGGAGATTATAGGATTATACTCTAAATAGTTTTCATTTTATATGCAATATTGAGGCAACCCTATTATTCACTGCAGATCTAATTAATTCTTTGCCTTAATTATTTCAGGATAAATTGTTGTTTGTCTCCATCTCAGGGTTCTGTATATATTTAAAACAAATTTTATTAATATTGACCAGTGGTTCACAAACTTGTTCTGTCACTTGTGCGGAGAAAGCTCCTGGCAGACCGGGCCAATTTGTTTGCCTGCTGCATCTGCAGGTTTGGCTGATTGTGGCTCCCAGTGGCCATGGTTTGCTGTTCCAGGCCAACGGGAGCTGCTGGAAGTGGTGACCAGTACGTCCCTCGGCCCACAGAGCTTCCAGCAGCTCCCATTGGCCTGGAGCAGCGAACCACAGCCCCTCAGAGCCGCAATTGGCCAAACCTTGGAACAAGTTTGGGAAACTTGATATAGATATAGACAAAGAAGATGTGAATATTCAAAGAAAGGTTTATCTGAAAATGTGTTAGCTCGGCTATTGAATTCTATGGTATCATTAATGACCCTGCATAATTGCTTGATTTAAATTAAATCACACTTTACTCATTTATCAGTGAATAACAATGACTTTGACAACTGAAATCCCTTACACAACACATGGTTAACATGTAGTTTTCTATAGTGGTACTTGAATTTCAAGAACTTTGGAAGCTCACTTTAGGGAACCATCGAAATAGTCAAACTCTTACATAGATTTTGATTCAGCTAAACTGTACTGGGAATCTCATGAGGACCTCATGGAATTTTTTTTTTCAGGGTTGGCTAGAAATACTTTATGAATAACCTTCCTTGTGCTGCTTTGGTAGCTCAGCTAAAATCAGAAAGTACAGAATATTATTTAAGTGAAAAATATCAGAACTTTTTCCAAATCTCAGAAGAGGTTTTGCTCAGATTTCTTTTGGGTTTGAGGCACTGAGATACTATGAAGATGAATGCCAATGTAAGAACTAAGATACATAGATGATTGGACTGCAGGGAGAGATGAAGTTATTGGGTTAGAACAAACTTGCTCATTTCTAATCTATTAACCTGCCACTGAACATTTTATGTCAGCCTAATTGCCTTCACCCCCTGAGTGTCAGTTCCATATACTGTAAGGTACTGAGAAATATTTATTAGGTAACAGAAAAATATGTGCTAATAGGAAAGTTCCTTAGGTTTAGAAGTCATAATCAACCACATTCTGATGAGTATGATAATAAGAAAGTAGATGCTAGTGAGGGGGTGATGGATAGGCAGCTATATTTAGTGGTGGAATCTTGATAAATACATGGAATTCTTATTTGTTTTCTATTCACCAGAAATGTTTACATTTTCCTGCAACAGGACAGAATCAGCACAAATCATAATTTGAAGGAAAAGTCTCCTGAATATCAGAAATTCAAATTGTGAAAACAAACTCAACCTCCCTATTATTCAGATTGGGCTAGTTTAACTGCATGTGGCCTGGAGCTACCAGATTCACAGGGGGACAAGAACACTGCTACATTCCTTCATGAGCAAGAATGTACTTTTCCATATGCAGCCACCACGGTGCTGCCTTTGCCTCTTATTGCTATCCACTTGCACTGAATTATGGAGCAAGCAGGCCTTGTATTTCCAGAGACTGGAATTCTGCTGAGCCTTACGTGGGTTGCACAAGGGAAAAAGGAGGCTCCTCACTCTCTCCCCATGCACTGTGCACCCACCAAGCAGAATATGGCCTTAAATTTTGTCTTGGCCTTAAGTAGGCATATCTAGAAAGGGTCAAGTTCAGCCCTGGTGTAAGTGAGTGTAACTCCATTGATTTTCACCAGGGTTAAACTTGGAACGCATTATCTCTATTATGGTGGGGTAAAAGCTAAGGGAAACCTTGACTGGAGCAGAACTGGTGTGGAACTTTGGTTTAATGGAGGCAAGTCATAAACAAGAGTCACAGGCACCTTTGCACCTTCTACAAGCTGCAGAACATCACTCTGCTGTGTTTCTCTTCATTACAATAGAGAAAGAGGTTTGAGGGTACCATCAGAAGGGGGACCAATGGTTTTGACAGCCCTAAATCCCATGCAGAGAGAGCATGAAAATGCCTAAGTTAATACTGTAGCTGATGGCCTGTAATAGTGGCATCAGAGCAGTTGGGTAGCTGCGCAGTGCCTGGTAGTTAGCAAAGGAAGTGGAAGGATTCCTTCTTTCTCTGAGACCACCTGCGCAGAAAATATTTACTCAGCTCTGCAGGAGTTGCCAAGTATGAATGTTGCTTCTGCAGAAGGAATCTAAGTTGATTGGCAACGAGGCAACTGTATCAGAAGTATTTTGTGCATTATAAATGCTGATTCTGATTTCCAACTGGGGGAAGGTATTTTATATTATCTATTTGCATATTATATACTGTTCTTTATATCATCTATGGTTAATTAGATGATATGGTTAACTCTACACATATCCACTGAGGAGCTACCAGATACCATAGGTTTTCTCCATACTTGCAGAACTAGCACAAACACAATTCTCTCTCTCTCTCTCTCTCTCTCTCTCAGATCATGTCACAGCACACATTCAATACTTTAAATAGATGTATGAATTCACCAAGCTCTTTCAATTCCCCTCTTCTCATCACTCATTAAGTTTTGCACTGGCAGGAATTTGGTCACCTATAGACTGCGTAGTCCCAGAAGCCCTTCTCTGCTTGCTTCTGAAACATCACAAAAGAGTATTAATTGCAAATATGCCAGTCTTTTTATTTTCCTTACACATTATTCATTTGAAGGGATGACTTTGCTCCCAGCCCCTATTCTCCTACCTTTGTCCCTTTCCATTTTGTTTCTCTCAGAATGACAGTCCCAAAGCCCCATGTCTATTTGTAGTTCTCCTTCTAACTCTAAAAGGAGAAACAGGAAACATTTGCTCATTTTCTCCTCAATTCCAATAAAAAGAGTGAGTGAGAATCCAAGTAGTGCAGGTTTGGGAGGACTTGACAAAACATTAAGTACCAGGCATGAGCAAAGGTTTTCTTTCTCCATTTCCTGCTAACCTGCCAGAGGAATCACATGCTAAAGGATGTGGTAGAAGATGATCCTTTCCTTCCCTCCCACTCCTTTGGTCTGAATGATCTATTAACATTTGGCCAAATGGAAAATGGATGTACAAGAACAGTTCTAGGAACCCGCTGAGAGGTACAGTAACTATGTCTTTGAGATGATTAACACAGAATTTGCAGCTTGAAATGTGTCTTAGTTTGCAACTAATCCAAAATGCCCTCACCGAGAATGGTCAGAATATAAATACTGTGAAATCACTTTGTAGATTAAGAACACATTGTTAGTCTATCATGTATTTCAAGATGGGTGGCAGCTAAGAGAAACTGCATAAAAATCTGCTTGAGGGTCAGGATAAGAGATTATTCCTCTTACAGTATTCATTTCCAAAGACATCAGTGTCACAGGACATGCTCCACTGCTTCTGTTTTCTTCTACAGATTACTCTGACACCTCCAGTAGGTATTGCTATACAGTTTTATAGCACTCTACAGAGTGCCATAATGTACCAATGCTATTTTCAGTGTTATTCAGTTTCAACCACCTCTTCTCTCACAGGAGGAAGAGGTGGCGGGGGGGAGGGGGGCAAGGAGGAAGGAATAAATCTCTCCACCTGCAGATTTCCCTTGCTCTGGCACTGCTTGCTAGCTAGCTAGCTAGCCAGCCAGCCACTCTCTTGCTCATCACTTCTTTCCTGTGTACATTTCTACTTTCCCAGTTAATGGGCTAATTAACTCTTCAGCTCTCCTCTGCCAGGCTGATCTGGTAACTGTCCTTTCCTCAGTTAGACCCTCTCCAAGAGAACTAATTGGAGTTATGGGGACCAGAGTGGTAGTTCAGCTGCTGGTTCTCAGCACTCTGTCACACACATCCCCCCTTCCTTGATCAAAAGAAGATTTTCCTTTCCTCCTTTACCAAGGTGCTTCTTTCTTTGCCTCCAGGTTGGTCCTCTAGGGTGCTCCCTCCACCCCCTTCTAGGGTCTGCCAAATCTCCACCAGCAAAAATCACACATGCTGGGCAGGGTTCACCTCATAATCCTGACTCAGCCCATGTCCTCACATCAGGGGCAACGTGGAGGACCTCTCTCCCCTTTTTGTTGTGGCAGCATCTCTGGCATTGCCCCTCACATTTCTGGTTGCCCAGGGTCTCTGATTCTCTCTCAATCAGAATGTCTCCAGGGGAACTAATTAGAAATACAGGGACCAGAGTGCTGGTTTACCTGCTGATTCTCAGCACTATGTCACAATCCTCAGCATCACTCTAGTCTCCTTGATAAAGAGTCCAGAAAAAAAAATAGTGGCACTTTCTACTTGAAAAAATGACTCTCTGGCCATTATGACTATTTCTGCCTTCAATATAATTCAATTCTATTGTAAAGATCAGTGGATTGCCCCAGTAGCATGCCTTCCAGCCAAGGATTTTAAAGCATGTTGTTAATATTAATTAATTAAGTCTCCAATACTACCACTGTGAAATAGGCAAGTATTGTTAACCTCATTATATAGATGGGGAAATGAGGAATGAAGAGGTTAAGTGAGGTACACCTAAAGTCATGCAAGAAGTCTAAGGGAGAATGTGGAATAGCAGATCTTCTGCCTCTTTGTAGTCTTCTTTGACTACAAGACCCATACAAGCCCCTCCCACACAAGCCACACAAGCCAGGGATTGGAAATCAATCCAAGTCCTTTCCTTCCTATGGATCTGATTGTGGGAAGTGTTGAAAAACAAAGCTAGTGATTAATCAGTAGTTAACCTCATTTTAGGGACTAAATTTAAGCAATATTTGCTCATAGAAAGTGCCTTGTTCAAGCTGCCAGACACAGAAAAGACTATTAACTGAGTATGTACAGAATATCGCCCTAACTGTGATTAGTAAGTAAATGCTAGAAATCATGATCACATCATATGAGCCTAAAGATTCCTTGATGGATTATTCTAGAGGGCATTTTGCAAAAGTGTCACATATCAGAAAGGTTAAAGATCATGTAGCTCCTATGCTGGATCTAACTCATAGGGGAGTTAATCACCAAAGTAAGCTCAGGGACTATATTACATACATGTTTTTTGGTTATGCACACCACCTATGCTGAGCAATGCTACTGTTAACTTCTGCATAGATTTTTCTACTATAAGAACTCACAAGCATATATTATTAAATAGGAACATCACTTTATGTCTAAGTTTTTTTGTGATATTCTCTTCTTTGATGATGGGAGAATAACTTTTGCTTTTTCATTTTAGCATACAGTATTTTATAACCCAATTCCTTCCTGCATCAGGTCTCTGAACCATTTGCATGCCTCAAATCTATGTGATCTAACTCAAGAATGTGTCAAACTTTCTTTTTAATGCTAGCAGAAAACCAATTTGTCTATGCTTGAAAGCTGCTTTATTCTGCACTCATTTTAGTAGATGTATGTTGATGAAATGTAGATATATGTTGTATCACAGAAGGTAGAACACAACCTTAGCAATATCAGAAATGAGAGGACTCTACTTTTATTTACCTGACCTCCCCTTATGAGAGTTACTGAAGGTGACTTCTTGAACTACTTTCATAAGTTCAGACCTAGCTTACTTAGTTTTCTAACACCAGCCATTAGTCCTCAGTAGTGAACAACCAAAATAACTGGAGAGCCTTTAGCTGCAGCACCTGGGTCCCAGCAGCAGGGGAGAAGGAGAAAGAACATTGTCTTTCTTAATATCTTCATCTAAATATCAGCTGTGGAAGCTGCTAGTATCCTTGGACGGGAGACAGATAAAGACATGGAAAAGATGGCAAGAAACAAAATAAGGAGGAAGGAGGTGTAAATCTTAAGATGGATGCTGTTAAAGGGGGTAAAACTAAAAACATTTAACAAGGAGTGTCTAAAACCAGTGTGTGTCATGGAGCACATAGACTACTGGTAAGCTTTAAAACATACAAGCTCCTGACTCAGAAAATTTCAAATAAATAACACTGCCAAATATCACAGGTGTACAGCACATTAGCAGGGGGGAAAAACCAGACTGTGAGAAATGTAATAGCAATTCTGTTCATAATTTCTACTGCTTAGGCATCTGGTATACATATATATTATTTTCCTAAAAGCCAAAACACTCAGCATTTATCACTTAAAATAGGAAAGATTAACAAGGTACTACCGTATGAGATGGGACTAGAAAGGCGTTGAGTTGTATCAGTATCTACCATATGTAAAAATGATGAGTATTTCATTGTGCTCATATATAGAGTTAGAGTTTCTAATGTTTCTCCATCTCAAAATATTTTTTACGATTTGTACACTTGTAGAAATTGATAGAAAATTCTTAACGCACAAAGTCTATTTTATTCCCACATAGACCTATTTGCCATATTTGCATAGCCAACAAAAGCTATAGAATGAAAAGAAAATGATGATAGTACAAAATGGCCTAGTTCTCCTTTCCTATTGCATTAATTGTACGCCAGTGCAATTTCAGGGTAAATCAGGTCCTGTTCCTCCATGCAGGAGCCCTGACTTCCACTTCCTATTTGTTTTTCTTGTTCTTGAATGTGGAATAAGAATCTAAAGAGTATGGACTAAGTGTGTTGGCATGGGTAGAGATTTTTTCAGAAAGTCCATAAGCAATGGAAGGTTGAGGTGACTTAGTTAGGCATCTTAAAGTATGACTGTTCATCTGAACTGACTGAGCTAGAAATGTAGCAGAAAGAAGCTAAAAACTGAAACCAAAGTAAATATAACCCCAAGAAATCAAGATATGTTTTATGTAAAGTTTTGGCACTATTCCTGTTGTATCCAAACCAGTTTTCTTATCCCTATTCCTTTTCCTACAAGGAAGGTGAATAGGATGCATTGAAAAATCTCACATTTTGATTCTTCATCTATTTTTTTTATTCAGTCATTAAATGAAAAAAAATGAAGTTCACCTGAAGGCCAGATCCAAAGCCCTCTGAAGTCAGTAAGAATACCATTGACTTCAATAGTCTTGGGATCCAGTCCTAAATCCTGCAGAAACAACTGCACCTGAATGGTGACAAAACAGCATGATTTGCATTCTGCTGACATAAGAACGGCCATAATGGGTCAGACCAAAGGTCCATGTAGCCCAGTAGCCTGTCTTCCAACAGTGTCCAATGCCAGGTGCCCCAGAGGGAATGAACAGAACAGGTAATCATCAAGTGATCCATCCCCTGTCACCCATTCCCAGCTTTTAGCAAAGCGGCTAGGGACACCATTCCTGCCTATCCTGGCTAATAGCCATTGATGGACCTATCCTCCATGAACTTATCTAATTCTAGGGTCTGGTCTTCTTTTGATTTTTAGAAAAATCTATTACAATTAAATAAGTAAGTAAATTAATTTAATAAAATAAAGGCTTTATGTCATAGGGGCTCCATAAGAATTAATCTGACTTTGCCCTTTTCTTCTAGTTTGATCACTTAATTAAGTTAGTAACATTGCTTTTGTCCACATTAATTAACTGCATTTTCATCAGTCGTGTGATCATCTCATTTCTGTATGCCATTATGCTTCCTCCACCTCACAGCACACAAAACAGGCTTCAAATATTGAATAGATAAGTACAATATATTGCATGTCAGTAAGTAACATATATTACTGCCTTCATTGAATACAAAACCACCCTACATTAATGAATCATTAAGAATGAAAATTTACATATGCCAAAGTCAAGAAATTCAAAATTGTGATACTTAGTTCCAAAGTAGATCATAAATCATATGTGCTGTTAACTTTAATCCCACTGGGATACGCCAGATCTTCAGTTTGTGTAAATCAGTGTAACTCCATTGAAGTCAGTGGAGCACCCGGGATCAACACCTGCAGAGGATCTGACCCATACGATAGAATTACAGTTGCAGCGAGAACCATAACACTGGAATTCCAATCTCAATCTCATGTCAAAAATGGGATTTGCTTTTACTCATATTCTTCACTTTGTTTTATTTATTCTTAAATTAATAAATATTTTAAAACAATAAATATGACATGGTTTAATGACCTAAATCACTAAATCTAATTATCATTTACATTTTATAAAATGCCTTTGCCCTATTTTCAAAAATGGTTTTGGCACTGAGGAGTATAAGTCTCCTTGAAAGTCATTTAGGTGCTTTTGAATATTTTTCAGCTCCTTCCCTCCCCCATTATACACATTTGAGTGTGCAAACCAGAGTAGACCCAACCATATTGGATTTGAATTTGAACCATTAGGATCTAGCACAAATTACTAGCAGATGGTCCATTCTAATGACATAATAAATATAGGGTTGATATAAGAACCTCAGATCCAGAATTCATGAAATTTGAAACATAACAAGACAGAAGCAAGCAGAGTATATCTTTAAATACTTTGACTTTACTGAAGACAATTGCAAAGATGGCTATGTTTGATGCATACTTTATACCTCTGAGAAATGTGGTATATAAAGAGCATTAAAGGATCTTATGATATACACCTCTAGTTTGTATAAGCAATTTCTGTGACCAGTCCATACCAGGTACAGGAACATGACATGATGTCAGCAATAAACTCAGAGCAGGAACAGAAAGAAAACAGCAGTAATGGTTACAGACAAAAAGAATAAAGGAAGAAAATTTCCAGACTGAAAGAACATCAACGAAGATTGCAGGATCTCATCAACATGCCACTCTTCAATGTCCCAAGGAACTTCAGCTTGGACTAACCTTCACAATGGACAGACTGGAAGCTGTATTTTGCAAGATTTCAGATTGCAAACAAACTCCACAAAGAAACTGGAGTTATACAAGTATCTTCTTTATGGAATGGGGAAGCAATCAGAGCATATCTTTAAATCCTTTGACTTTATTGAAGATAGTCACAAAGATGACTATGAAAGGATTCTGGCTATGCTTGGTGCATTTTTTATACCACAGAGAAATGTGGTTTGTGAAAGAACATTAAAGAATCTTATGATAAACACATCTGGTGTGTATAAGCAATTTCTGAGACCAGTCTGTATCTCATGCAGAAGTACATGACAGTAACCACACCACAGCTCAGCAGAATGGTCACCAGACATATTGGGCACCTCTGATTAGGGATAAGTGAATTAATTCAGTATATTAAAAAACAAAAAAAAAAACAAAATCCTTCCTTTCAGAACTTTCTCTTACTTCTAGAACTGAATTTGTATGGAATCTTTTTTAGAAAAATATTAGGAAAGTGGTTCTTCGTTCATTTATTGGATTATAATTTGCACAGAACTTTGAATTTTCAAATTCTATTTTAGGCCTAAACCATGAGTGCTAAAATACACTAAGAAAGATTATTCTTGTGATATTCAGGGCCTGACACATCCCTATGTCAAAAGTGGCACAGTCCTTGCAGGATTTCTATTCCAGTTTGCCAGATTTCAGAGTTTGAAATTAGTGTCTGAATGTTAGGGTTCTCAAGTTAACCTGTACTCTGAGCTTTTGAGGTTTGCCTATCACTGTATTGACACCATACATAAAGTAAGGGCTGGTCTACACTGGGTGTGGGGGGGAAATAGATCTAAGATACGCAACTTCAGCTACTCTATTCGCGTAGCTGAAGTCAAAGTATCTTAGTTTGATTTACCTGGCCACCCTCACGGTGGCAAGTCGACTGACACTGCTCCCCCGTCTACTCCGCTTACTCCTCCTGCTGAGGTGGAGTATGGGCGTCGATTCATGGATTGATTTATCTCGTCTAGATGACACATGATAAATCAATCCCCGATAGATCGATTACTATCCGCCGATCTGGCGGATAGTGTAGACATGGCCAAAGAGAAGAATTCAAGGGGGCTTTGTAGGACAACTAAGTTCCTGAGTCTTGCGGGGATATCTACATACATTCTTAATCATACATGCATGTGTCTAGATAGCCACACTTGGTAAGCGCTTAAACTAACATGGAAATTATGTGCATGAAATTTTTAACCAATTAATTTTAAAATTTGGCAGATTGTGAATAGAGAACTTTGGGATTCATGCTGCCAGGATCTTAGTGCTCCTACAAGGTGCTTAGTAACCTTAACCATTATTGAAGTCAGTAGGAGCTGAGGATGATCAGAATTTTCAGGAAAGCTCAGCAATTTGCAAGATCTGGCCCTAAATATGTCCATGCCACATTTGGTGCTATATTCTGGCACTATGCCTCAAACTTCTCTTAGGGAAAATGGGAAATTGCAATACCACTTTAGGAGTTTTCACTGGTTAGTACTAGAGAATTCTTGCATTTGAAATCAATGGAGTTACATTGGTGTAATAACCATAAAAACAGGATCAGAATAAGGCCCTTTGTTGCTACTCTTACAGGAGGTGCCAAAAACTTCAATGTGTGATGGAAAAGTGCAATCCCACACTTCTGTCTGAAAATGTTCTACCCATTATTGATATATAAAAAAGTTAAGATTACTAAAACTAGAAAGAAGAAAAAATCCCCCTATTTATTCAGATTGTTGCTTTCGTGCTTTTGACAGCACTTTGGGGATAGTCAGATTCATGGTTTCTCTAATATAATCAGTCAATACATTAGATTTACCTGTAATTTTGAAGATTACTTTACTCAGTGAAAGGGAAGAAAAATTATAAATAGGGAAATGTGTCTGTAAAACCACAAAAATGTGTCAAAGGCCTCAGGTATAGCATCTTGAAAGTACTTTAAACTTGAATAGTTTTCAAGTTGACAGGGTCCCTTTAAGATATTGCTAAGATAAAAGACAATGTTAACTGATCTGTAACACCAGAAATAGTGGCATCATTAGACTGTTCATCATAGACTAATTTCCAAAGCTCAATTGCTCTTTCATTCTCCTCCTCAGTTGCTTTGAAACCAATGGAAGCAAATCAAATTTTTCCATTTCGGTGTTCACCTAATATCAAAAATTAGTTTATCCTTGAAATCCAGGAAAGCTGTTATTGCTTACAAAGTCAAACCTCTCATACTTGTGGGCTCATATCTTCTGGGAGACAAGCACAGTTTCATTTCTCAGCAGATAGCTTAAATTGTCCTGGATGATGCTAAACATTAGCTTTTATTAAACCTATCACTGCTATTATGGCCTTTGATGCTACGTATTTGTTGAACAGCTTGAAACTACCAAATGATGCAATTTACTCCCTCCATTTTTTTATTGTTCTTGTATGTCATGTAAGTGATGTTATGTCTGAACTTCCATTAGAAACCCTTTTGTTCCTGAGGAGTTATTTACAGCTTGACCATAATAACTCAGTATGGGCTGAGGCATGGGATACAAAACCTTAGCTCGGGGTAACATTTTTAAAAACAAAAATATAATAATAAAAAACATGAAAACCCTCTGTTTCAAACAACAAGCTCCTAACATTTGCAGCACAACCACTGTTTAAATGACTTCACTTGTCACAATATTGAACTTCTCAATCTTTATTTGAAAGATACAGATGAAAACAGTAGAACAAACAGACCTGTTGGCATTTTTGTCTTCACTGAAACTACCTCTGCCCTGACCTATGGGAAAGGGTCAGCAGGACTGTGAGGTTCCTCATCTTAGGAATTTACTCTCCACTTTTTGTTCCCCATAACCTGAATGTACTGAAACTGCAAAGCCCATTTATTTGGTCTGCAAAGCATTTTGGTTTGTGAGGGAGGAAGCTTTGGGTGATGATATGGAATTTTATTTAGGGGACTAGGGTTTTGATGTGGGAGCTCTTTGGGACAAGGCCTGTCTTTTTCTTCCATGTCTGTACAGTGCAGGGTGAACAAGTGTCCGGTTTTCAACCAGAACACCCAGTTGAAAAGGGATCCTGGTGGCTCTGGTCAGCACTGCTGTCTGGGCTGTTGGCTGTCTGCTTGGCAGTGCCAGGCTGTAGGGCTGGAAGGCTCCCTGATGTGTGGCTCCCGGGAAGCAGTCAGCATGTCCCCACTCTGGCTTCTAGAGTAGGGGCTGCTAGGGAGCTCCGCACACTGCCCCTGTCCCAAGCACCGCCCCTGCAGCTCCCAAAGTCTGAGAACTACAGGCCAATGGGAGCTGTGTGGGCAGCACCTGTGGATGGGGCAGTGCGCAGAGCTGCCTGGACACACCTCCACGTAGGAGCTGGAGGGAGGACATGCTGCTGCTTCTGAGAGCTGTTTGAGATAAGTGCCACCTACAGTCTGCACCCCTGACTGGCTCCTGGGGCCCAACCTCCTGCTCCAGCCACAGCATTGACTCCTTCCCACCCTCAAAACCCCTCAATACCAGCCTGGAGCACACTGCTGCATCCCAAACCCCTCATCCCCAGACTCACACCAGAGCCCGCACCCTCAGACAGCGCTCTCACTCCCCTCTCATGCCCCAACCCCCGTCACAACCATCATCCCCCCTCACCCTCCAAACCCCTCAGCCCCAGCCTGGAGGACCTTCCTGCACCCCAAATGCCTCATCTCCAGCCCCACTCCAGAGTCCTCTGCCCCAGACAAAGCCCTCACCACCTCTCACATCTCAACTCACTGCCTCAGCCTGGAGCCCCCTCCCACACTCTGAACTCCTCATATCTGGCCACACCCCTAGCCAGAACCTTCACCCCCTCCTGCACCCCAGCTCCCTGAGCCAACCTGGTGAAAATGAGCAACTGAGTGAGGGTGGGGAGAGTGAGCAACAGAGGAAGAGGGAGGAGTTAGTGGTGGCAGGGCCTCGGAAAAGGGGGCAGGGCATGGGGGGGCCTCAGAGGAGGAGCAGGGTAGTGGGTGGGGCAAGAGTGTTCGGTTTTGTGCAAGAAGAAAGTTGAGAATGCTAGTACAGTGCCTAGCACCCAGTGGCCCCAATCTCCAGCTGGAGTATTACAGATTGATCTCAACACAAATAATTCAATGCACAGGAGCTGGGATGAGGATATCTCTCAGCTTTGAGCACAGGTGGTTTATGTGCAGAGAAAAGGTAGTTGTTTTGCTACAGATCTTTGCATTTTCATTGGGTTTTGTTTCTCAAGGCTGGTCAAGAGAGCTTCCAGCCTGGGATCAGCCTCCTTCAACGTGTCATATGCTGCAAGTGAAATAAAGAAATAAACACACTAATAACCGTGGAGACTGAGAAGAGCAAAAGTAAAGAGCTGAAAATTATGAGGAAGCAGAGCTGCAAATACATTGTAAATTAGTTCCAGTGAGTCTGGAATAGAAAGACACAGTAAATGTAGGGAGAAAGACAAGTGAGAATTAATGTCATTTGTAGCTAAAGCAAATTGAGGTGAGATTTGAGGAGAGAATAAGTTATTCATAGCTTGGAAGGACAGAGACAGATGAGATTGACAAATGAAAGACACCCCTACATCTAGGGTGACCAAATGTCCTGATTTTATAGGTACAGTCCCGATATTTGGGGCTTTTTCTTATATAGGCACCTCTGTCCTGATTTTTCATACTTGCCATCTGGTCACCCTACCTACATGTCAAGAAGTGTGGGAACTGGCAATGAGGAGTCCAAGACTGAGGTGAATGAGTGGCTAGGGGGGTGGTAAGTGAATACATATAGGATCAAGAAGGTCAGATATTTTAGGATGTGAAATTTTTTGCATGTGCATCACCCACCATGACCCAATAGACTGTAGCTGCTCTGAAAAAGGAAACCTGTAATTTACTCCTGAGTAAATACTATACATTTTTAAAGCATTGATGTCCTTGTTACACCATACTCAGTAATGCATGGGAAGGACTAAAACACAAAGAAGATAGAGTTTTAGATTTTATTTCTGATTGATTTTTGGTACTAAACAACTTACAACAGTTATATAAACTGGAGAAAGTGGAAATACAAATATAACAATAATAATTAATGATATCCCTAATCAAATAACCTACATAAATGTACAGAGTCTTGGCAGTAGAAATGAGGGAATCTAACTAGGTTTTAGATTTCAGTGGGGAGGAATATGTTGGGAAGGGTTTGTGACATAAATTAGATGCTGCAGTTGCTAAAACCTTGTTGTAAATCCATGTGCAGTGCCAGGTTTTTATATTGTTTCCCTATGCTCGGGAAGAATGCCCATGGAAATCAGGACTGAGCTGCAGAATAAAGCTTTAACTGTTGACTATTGAAACCATCTCAGGACAGAACTTCCTGGCTCTGGCTATCGTCACCAAGCATCTAAGTTGTGATTAAGGTGGGGGTCTTCAAATAGGCTAAAATTTGCAGCATTCATAAAAAAAAGGAAAACGCAGTATTGGATCAGTATTCACACAAGACTGTCACAAGCAAGAGTCTCAGAAAGACTGCAGTTTTCCCTTGAGATACAGGAGCATGGGGGCATTAATTTTAAAGACAAAAGAAAATAATACTGATGCTATGGCTGGTCAATTTTTTTCAATGGAACTATTTATTGACAGAAAATTTAGCTTTGAATTAAATGATTTTTTTCACAAAAAGGGTCTGTTTTCCGGGGAAAGTTTTGATAGTCCATTAAATAAATAAAAATTGGAATATTTCAACCCTGAACCAAATAACTTCGATTCTAAATGTAACAGTGTGTGGCTCATGGGAGTTGTAGTTCAGGTGACTTATGCTCCCAGTATCCTCCATGCACCACAGCCAAGAGTTCCTAACATTCACCTTACTACCTCCAATTCAGGTGAATTAGAACCAGTCAACAAACTTTTTTTTAAAATTTTGAAAATTATATTTTTCAAAAAGAAAAGGGAAGGAAACGGAAGCTAGCATCTTACACACATTTCTCACTCCCTTTGTGTTGCTGGATGTGATACACAAAGTGCAGGGAAACAGTGAATTGGGACAGAGATCCTTCTCTTCTGGTCCTAAACTGTGTGTAGTGTTGCTAAATGTAAAACAACATGCTGCATTTCACCCTTAATGTATATGCCATTCAGCCATGGATAACATAGTTTGTAAAGCACTTTGGGCTCCTTTGGTATGAAATGTGTTCAGTATCACTTTAAGATGTTCATATTAATAACACCTAAGAAAGAAATCCTAAAGCAATACTTTGTTAATTTCTGATGTTCACACAGAGCCATTATCTCACAAATCATTAGGCAAGGAGAAAGATGTACAATTAGATTAATGAATTAAGAGTAGTATCTGCAAGTGCAGTATTATTTTTATGGGAGCTGAATATTAACTAGTCAAATGTCTTCTGGGATTGTATAAATTATTTTTCTGTGCTCTTCATGTACATACAGACACACTGATGTTCATTTGTCTTTTCCTCTTTGCAATATGAACCAAAATAAGTAGAACTGCTACAGGTTACAGTAACAACTTGAGGTAGCATAAAGCTGCTTAGTTACTGCAGACTTTTCAGTCCAAGTGGTCCATAACAATAGACAGAAGGTTCATATTTCTACAAATACCTTTACTTGTGGTGCAGTTGCTCTTGTTGTTCAGAAATTATAGAGCTAAACATTACACCCCCAACAATTTGACTGTGATTCTGGGCTTAGAACCTAGTTAATGAAAACACTGAGTATATTCTAAACTTTCTTCTCATCATGAAAAAATTTTAATCCCTTCAGTGCCATCTGTGTCAAGTCTATTAAGTTATAATTATCCTGGATCTAAACAATGGAATTATTACATATCATCCTTGTATTTCTTTTTTTTCTTGCAGGAGACTCTCCTTTCTAATGTAAGTCTTAGGAAACTGGAAACAGAGATTCAAAAACTTTAGAGTGCAATTTGTTTTTCTTTCCGTTACTGATCAAACTAAGGTGATTGTTAATTGCCCGGTTGTTGGAACAAGGGGAGATACAGTTGTCACCCAGATACTAATGCATTTGTTTCCTTTTTTTCCCCTGTCTTCCACCATCCTGAGATTATTTTGCTCTCCAGCCCTGCATCCTAGTCTTCTTCTACTGCCTCCTTGCATGTCCCTTCTTTTTGATCCCTCCTTTCCTCTAACTAAGGCCCTGTTTTTCGATCCTTCTTCCAGCAATGGTCTCCTTTTCCATTCATTTATCTTTACTGTTTCTAGTCTGGGCCCACCATCTCTGCAGAGAGGAGACCCCCTCACCCCAATCCTTCTCCTCTCCTCCTCTCATTGATCCCCACCTCAAAATGAACTGTTGGAGCAGCTCTAGGGATGGAGGAGGCTTGTCAAGCCACTTCAAACTCTCCAGCTTTTGGCTTCACTAGACGAGAGCTGAGCAAGGGCAGAGCAAAGCTCAGCAGGACTCATTCCTGCCCCCCCTTTCATAGGCCAGCAGACTAATGGTGGGATGTGAGATCTGAGACCATGCCCCTCTTCCCCACACAACCACCCTGAAGCTACTTGATGCCTCATCTGACTCACATAACCCCTAAAACACCTCCTAGGATCTTTGCTACTCCACATTGAGTTTAAATGGTTCTTTAGAAATACTTTGGCTGCAAACTGTCTCAAACTGTTAAAACTGAAGGCTGAAAACATGCCCAGCCATCAAAGGGATCTAGAATGCCTGTCTAAAAGAATCAAAGTTTGGGGGAATATGCCTTTATGGTGTTTCATTACCAAATCTAGCAGCCCTTTTCAGATATCTGCTGGCTAAAGCATAACAGACACTAAAATTATCACCTTTATCCAAAATCTTTTATTCCTAAGCTCTACTGTGTTCTTCTGGAGCCTGATCCTCCAAATACACATTCCAAAGTATAAATAGCCCCATTTTTCAGCTTTCCTTTTGCTTCACGTATAGGAAATATTTGGTACTGCTAATAGCTCTTTATATCTTTATTTTACAAAATGTAATTAAAGTAGGATTGACCAGTTATACCTCCACTAATATTGGAAAGTGTTCTTGAGTCTTTCAATTATTTGTAGACTGCTATTGTGTCCTCCTTTAACAGTCTATGCACATTTAGCTCTTTCAATCTTTCCTGCCCTCTGGCTATTTTTGTACCTCATATTTCTACCCTTCCTTCAATTATTCCATGTCTTTCCAGTAATCACATGCCCAGTACTGAATGCAGTATTCCAGATACAGATGCACCAGAGCCATGAAGTCTCCAGTTCAACAAGTACTTCAGCACATAAGTAACTTTGAGCACATGTGAAATCCTGTTATCTCAATGGGACTATTCACAGGCTTAAAGTTATGCAGCTTGCTAACACTGTTGATCTGGGCTAGGAAGAGGTACTGTGACGCTTTCTGCTCAATGACATGCTTCTACATATGAAATCCAAATGGCATTTTCTTTTTTCACAGCAATATTACATTTCAAACGTCTGTCTAATAGTAAGCACTATCACCCATAATCGTCTTTCAGCATTACTGCTTTCCAGATTATTTTCCTTCCATTGAATATAACCAGGTTGCAGATTATTTCCCCCTATATTTCTTTCTTGCATTTTTCCAAGCTGAATCTCATTTTGTTGTTTTCTACTGTTTCTAATCTCTCTAGGTTCCTTTGTATTACTGATCTATTTTCACTACTATTTTCAACTATTTCCAATTTATCATCAATTGCAAATTTCATTGACTTTCTCTCCTACCTCATTAATGATTTTAAATAAGTTCATCTTAAGGCTGATTTCTGCAGCACTCTAATATAAACTCCCACCAGCTTTCTGCATTGCTGTTTATCGTTACTCTTTGCTTACAGTTCTTCAGTGAGTTTTAAGTCTGTATGACAGTGTTCATATCCAAGCCAAATTGAATTTATTTTAAGTGGGAGATTTTGTGAGACACTGCATCAAGTACTCCACTGAAATCCAAATATATCTATTGCTTTCTCCTCATCATCATTTTGTCTTCCATTTCCTTTTTAGTTCTCTCTCTTTGTGTCCATCTCTCATTTAATCTCTCTTGTTCTCTCAGTAGTTCCCATTTACTGTTCAAAGGGTATTTTCTATAAAATGTAGTATACAAGTCAACACACACACAAGCACAGGTATATACTTTCATTTGAAATTGTTTCTTTCTCTGTCTTTAAATGAATCTGAAGTAACAAACGTATTACATTTTTTCAAGTTTCATAAATGTTAAAACTTTGGAAACTTCTATCTTGGAGGCTTCAGTGCCCCCTAGTGTACTACAATTAACACTTTCTCTTTTCAAAATTTACTACTTCGAAATACATACAAGCTAAACCACTGAAAATGTTTGTTCTGTGAGCTGACCAAAAGTCCAGGTGGAACCAGGGCATAACAGCAATCTTATGGCACATATGCCCAAACCCACACATATAGTGCAAACTTATTTGGCAATTTCCCAAATTTGATTTCTGGCTATCAGGGCAGCCATGACAAATTTACCCTCACTAAACAATGCATAGAGATTGGTGGTCTGTTATTGATATGAGTGGGAGAAGTAGATGAGTGTCTGGCAGAACCATGCAGCTGGCTTTCTGTGTCTCTACTGGCATCCCAGTTCCTGGAAGGCAAGTTATGTATTATCATAAGAATGGCAAGAACTTGATTTTACAATATGTTTGGAAGGGATAAGAGGCAGGAGAAAAAATCAGACTAATATGGGTGAGAAGGCAGAAGATAATATGGGAGGAAGGAAAGACAATGAATGGGAAAAGGGGGAAGGAAACATGGAAAGGCAGTGTGACACTAAACAACCATTTTTCATGCCTGATACACTATTATAATAATCTTTGTGCAAAATATGTCTTGTGAGGCATCAGTTGGAAACTAACAACTCACTGGTGTGATGTATGTACATAATGGGTATTAAGAGTTATGGGCATATGATCTATCACAACTATAATGTGTTCAAGACAGGCATGTTAGGGGGTATTGGTAAACAGGCCTGCTCAGTCAAAGAAATGTGTATTTGATTCTCTGACCAACCCAATTTTCAGGCAAAGACAATGACGGTCCATATTAGGTAAACAAAGTTATTAAGCTAACAAGTGGAGGAAGAAAGAGAGTGGAGCTTCATTTACTGTTGGACTAGGTGTTGCCTTCCTTAGAACTTGAATAAACTTTACTTTAAGAGGTCATCTTCTGAAAAATCTATTTCAAATGTTGATTGGTCTGTAAAGACAGGAGGACTGATCCTCATATAACAAAAAATTGAATCAAATGAGGGTGAGGTCTCTTCTGAAAGATAATGGCACACTGGTAATTAATATCATTGTGAATTGCATGTACTAACACTATGTAAGCAATTATGGATACTCAATGATATTAGGCTGTACAGTCTGCCCAGACAGTAGGAGGACATTTCAGAGCACATGGGTTTGTACATATCCAGGACTGGGACTGCTTTGGTGTCACCCTGCAAGTAGCAACCAAAGCTGGTGGAAGCCAGAGTGGGGCTGTAGACAAGCTGCTGGGGTCAAAGCTGCTGAACTGGGGCTGTCTAGCACACAGAGAATCAGAGTGTGACTAAGTTGGTTGTGAGCAGCCCAAGTTAGGGATTACAACAGCAAAACATTGTAAGGCACCTAAAGTTACAGGGCAGGTGGTGACACAACATCTCACTGGTCTGGATTGCATTCTAAAACATGGCAGAAAACTACACTAGAAGGGGATAAAGGGGAAGGACAAAGTGCTGGGACAGAAAGGAAGATAAATGAGTACTTGAAAACTATCATGACTAAGTTCCATTCAAATCTTGTGGGGCAGGTTCCAATTTCCGGAACCAGACACTATCCTGTCCACACACCATCTAAAACCTGTTTCCCCTCTCTAAACTCCTCTTTCCCCCCAGTCATACTCCTTAGAAGGACTATCATCCACAATACCATATGCACAGTGGGAGGACAGGATTATCACGGAAGACCCTATAGGATAGCAGGATAGTGGCCTGATCAGACAGCCATCAGGAAGGTACTATGAGGGAGAGAGGTAAACTGCTGAGACCTTTATAGATTTCCCACAAGTGGAAAAATGCAAATAAATAGAATAGCTCTTATGGAAAAGTCATATAGGATTCAACAGAAAATTAATAGGGTTTGGTAGAAAATATTTTAAAAACCCTTTAATTCAGTGTTTCCCAAACTTGGGATGCTGCTTGTGTAGGGAAAGCCCCTGGCAGGCCGAGCCATTTTGTTTACCTGCCCCATCAGCAGGTCCAGCCGATCGTGGCTCCAACTGGCCATGGTTCACCGCTTTAGGCCAATGGGAGCTGCTGGAAGTGGCGGCCAGTACACTCCTCGGCCTGCACCACTTCCTGCAGCCCCCATTGGCCAGGACCAGCAAACCATGGCCAGTGGGAGCTGTGATCGGCCAAACCTGCAGACGGGGCAGGCAAGCAAACGGGCCCAGCCCACCAGGGGCTTTCCCTACACAAACAGCACCCCAAGTTTGGGAAACAATGCTTTAATTATTAATAATATTTTTTATGTATTCTAGAAGAGGGTTTAATAATTGTGTGTATCTCAGGAAGAGAAAGAACAAAACTATCATGAGAATTTCCATGATTTTGGCATTTAGCTGAATTTGTGAATTTTGCTGAATACAGTTCAAATTATATGTTGTAGAGTGCTCTCTACATATCTGTTTGACTTAACGTTTGTACTGCTGCTCATCAATATTTTATCTGAGCCTTACTTTCAATGAAATGTTTTTACCTTCAAAGTAAAATCTAATGGACTTCATAAAGTCTCTGTCACTTCTCCCTTTTTCAGATTAAAATAAAACCTCTGCTTGGGGTAGAGGTTTTGATGTTTTAGATTTTTTTTTCTTTTTTTTTACAATTTGATTTATTTCAGGTTTGTTTTGTTGATTTTTGTTTTGAGGTTTTTGCATAGAAGGTTTTAGCCAAACCTGAGATTAATTTTCTAAGTGTATTCCCAAACACTCTCTTGATCTTCTTCGTTCTTTTGTTCAGCCAAATTGTCTTTTCAGAATGAAAAGGTTTACATCATGACAAAAATGTGTTATGATGTTTAGAATAAGTTGAAATGGCTTTCAACCTAGAAGTTAGATTTATGTCATAGTTACAATCAACTACTATACAGCTTACATATAGCATGTAAACATTTTAAACATTGATTTTTTCTAATGAATTATACAATTCAAAAGCATAAACAATTTTTATGCAGTGCCTTAGCTGATGTAAATCAGTGTAGTCCATTGATTTTGACGTTTCTATCTCAGTTCACACCAGCAGAGGACCTGGCCTTGTCTGCAGTGTCCCCTAGTGTGCAATAATTATTTCAAGTTGAGTTTTATTGAATAGATGGATAGACTATCTATCTAATATAAGACATAATTTGTGTCCTATATTTATCTGGGGCTCATTTTCTAATGCTGGGATGGTGCTGAAGTGAAGAATTATGACATGGACTCTGCTGTGAAAATGCAATCAGAAAACAGAAAACAAAATTGTTACTATTGTTGCCTGCATCAGATACAAATCTTCAGTTGTGGTAAGTTATCATAGCTTCATTAAAGTCAATGAAGGCAATTTACCCCAGCTGAGGATCTGCCCCAACATCTGTAATAAATGAATGGAAAGTTTATTTTCTAAATAACTGTATTTGTCCTAGATTTTCAAGTCAATGCACTGACACTCACTCAGCTTCATATTAACAGTAAACATAGTTGTGTCAATAACTAGAGTTGTGTGTAATCATAAGTATACTATCAGCAACTTAAATATACACACGTAATCATTCTTCAACCCTATTGCCAACATTTACGCTAAAGAGTGCTTCTGACCTTATAACATCCAGTATGTGGTAGAGAAAAAAAATGTTTCCATTTTGTTTTTCTGTATTTTTTAAAAAAGTTTTATTTTCAGTTCTTCATTGTTAATGCTTATTCGTGGCATGCAACTTAATTCAATTAAGCTTCCCTGAGTACCATCTGATGGATAGAGTTGTTGTTTTTGCAAGAGTTTGTGCCAGAAAAAACATCTGGTTTTAAATGACAGTGAATTAGGCCAACTCTCTGATCTGAATCCTTGGAAGCTAGAACATACAGCATGCTAACTCTTTCCTTTTATGTATGTAGTGCCAGAGAAATCTCAGTTTATTATTTGCCTTAGGAAAGCTATCAATGTGTAAACAAAAAGTGTAAAATGAAAAAAACATCCAAATATAAAAAATAAAGCTCTTAATAACACAGTGGTGACATGCATCATTTATGGTGTTACCATGAAATACTGCATGGTATATTGAAGAAACAACATGGTAACCATGCGGTAACTCTAGTGGAAACAATGATAACTATGCAGTAATTTAAGTAACCATTGCTGCATTTACATTCTGTTAAAGTGGTAAAATGCTTGAGTCCCTCATGCATCTTTAAACAGGGAAGCTGCCTGTCACAGCAGCTACTTTGAGGGGAAAAGATTATTCTTCTATAATTTGTAAGATATCCTTTAAGTCAAGTGCTTTGTACAAAAATAAATGCATTATGTTGTATGGTGCTATAAAGAGATTACTAGGGGATGGCCCAGGGTATTCCCAACTTTTTCCTCTCTCATGAATCCATATTCAGCTGCTCACAAATGGGCCTCAGAAGAAATTCGACAATCATTTTGCACTAGTTCCGGAGGTGCTTCCCTGAAGGTACTGTAGGAATCAATACAAATGGGTCATTCTTACCTTAGGAGGAAGGGCACTTAAAGAAATCTCCTTCAATGTAAAATTGCAGAGAGAGAATACAATACATTCATAACCTCCATGCACAACTGCTAGGAACCCAATTTTGGGGGTCAGAATCCTTAGACTGAGAACAACTGTATTAAAATGTGTATGACAAGTGGGAAAAAGAAAAGGAGACCCCATTTTAGAAACTGACTTCTGAAAAATACACTATGGTGTTAGAAAGACCCTCTTTTATTTCTACAGCTATTCAGAGCACCTGGGTCAACCAGTCTTTTCTTGCCTTGTTGAGGGCTGGCTGGGAATTATGGAATTAAGGAATTCTCCTAATATTTTCACAGTTTCTATTGTAAGCTATAAATATTAGTAGAAAAACCTTTCTTTTGCTAATTTGGAATGAACAGTTCTTGTATTTTCTGTGAAATAGAAATTAAAACAAACAAAAAATCCAAATATTTCAGGACCTCAAAATCTTCATTTGAGTTTGACTCTGAAAAAGTAAAAAGATACAGACACAAGTATTATTGGTTCTGTAACTGTGGTAATTATATGTTCTTGGTCATATACATGTTAGTTTGTGTAACTTGATTAAATAAGTTATTTTGAAAGAGATGATGGAACATGTTAGAACAACTTTTACACAGTATTCTCTTTCAGAAAGGAAATGTTCCAGTGCTAAATCCATATTATAGGGCACTGGAGGTTTGCTCCAAAAAGCTGCCAAGTACAAAAATGGAACCTAATCATAAGACAAGGTAAAATGAGAATTCCCCAACTTTATAAATATTATGCAGTATTGCTAGGAAATTTCAAAAAAAGATTTCAAGACAACAATAATAGAGCCATTGGTATATAATCTTCATTTTGTTAAGTACAAATTTGCCAAGGAATAAATCAAATAACCCTGTCATGAAATGAGAGCTAACATCCCAAAATCATTCTTAAATGTCTGCCAACGTAGCCTTATAACGAATCCAGTTTCTGTTTCTAACATTTCATGTATATGCTTTTTGTCCATAGCATGGTATTAAGTTTTTAAAGCAAAAACATTTTAATTTGGGAGACTGTGTACAGAGCTGCTAGGCTATAAAAAAAACAATTCAGAATCTCAATCCAAATCTCTTTCTTCCACAGGCAGAAAGGCCAAAATATTTAGATTGCTTTCCTTAATTTTAGATTCTCTGACAAAGCTACATGTCACAGGACAGCTGTCTGCATGTGTTAGAAGTGGTGGATCTAGTGCCAATCTGATTTCCACTGGAGTAAACTGAAGTCAATGGAATTATAAGAATGTAAAACCTATGTGAGATCAGAGCCAGGCTCCTTCTGGACTCCTGGACTGTAAAGATCAGGTCTAAACAGATTTGTTTAATTTTCTGTCTCCAAATATGGGAAAAATGAGAGCGTGGATAAAGCTATGTTTAAACCAATCTCACAATATTGCCCAGTGATATAAACTGGAAGGGAAGCAGCAGTTAGGAGCTAGCATCCGTTCAGGATGGCAAATTGTGCTAGGACATAAAACCAGCCCACTATAATAGACCTGGGTAAACACTTCTAAAGCATTTTCCAGATATTAGTTTAGATCCTTTACTAAATTTGCTTTGGCCATGCCTGTCCATTACGCCCACTTTTTGCAAACATTGGAGCAACCACCTTTCACGGAAAGCACAGGTTAAAGGTGTATGAGCGTTCCCAGTAAAGTTAATGTTCTAGTGCTTGAAGGGGTAGTGAGCTCATCCAATCAGGAAACAGGAACAATAATATGGCTCTCATCTGATTCATCAGAGAATCTGAATATCAAATATTCCCCGCAGGCTGTTCAAGGCCAGGAATGGAGGCACATGGCACCCCATGTTAGCAAGCAGAAGCGGAGTTGACTGGCTGTGCATGGGAGAATATAGCACACCCTAATAAGTGGTGCAGTGTGAGTTAAAATGATCCCAACACAGCCTGTACTGCTGCTTACCATGGGCTCTATCTAAATGGCACAGTAATTCTCTGAGTCCGAAAAGATCAAAGTTACACTTTTTTATACAATTCTATTCAACAGTAGTCCAAGATTATGGTCCTGGTGCTAAAACTACTTCTGTAATTTGAATGTAATGCATATCCATAATCTCTCAGCTCTGTAATTTTGTGGTAGGTCTGTATCATACTTATGTGTCATAAATACTCTTGGAAAGAAGGTTGTATTTTCTAAAATGAACGTGGGAACAGAAACTGCCAAACCAAACACATTTTTCCTCTCTTATTGGGTTCGGATTTATCTGTCATCCTATGGAATTAAACTTTCACATGTGTGATTTTTACTCTGTTTTCTGTACTTATCAGAGCAATGTAACTATGGGATTTTGATATCCAATTTGTTTACATTATAACACAACTACTTTTCAGTATACTATATGGTTCAGTAGATACTTGTGTGTTACCACCAAAGTCAATAGCAGAATCCTCAGGAGACATAAGTCAGCTTTGTTGCTGGTATGCTACCTACTCCCTTCACCTTGGCATAGAGATGAAATCAAGAAAAGGAAAAGGAACGTTGAATAGTTGCCAAACTTATTAAGAGTTCATCAGCCCTTTCAGGAGGGACCTTTTATTAACCCTTTCCTTCAGTGGTTCTTTTTCTTCTCTATATAACATATTAGACACAAGAGGCCAGATACTGATCTCAGCTGAATTGGTCTAAGATTGCAGTGGGAGTGGTAAATTCGGTGGAGTGATTCCAGATATAGAAAAGTGTTAATGAGATCAGAATCTGGCCCTGAGGGCAGGCATTTGGTTTCCCTCTTTGTAGGTGCTATGACTCAAACTGCTAACATGGATTGTTGCAGTATCTACACTGGGATGTGGAGAGAGACACACACATTTCTGATAATAAGTACCTGATAGTGAGATCCTTAAATCACAGCAACTTGGCCTCCCCTCTTTCACTGCATTTTAAGAAATGCTGATGTTGAAATTTTACAAACTAGAGAATAAGCTAGACTGGAAAGGTCAAATACATCCTTTACTTATACCCATGAAGTCCACTGAAGTAAGAAGGGTATAAATGAGGATTCAATTTTGGCTAAGAGGTGCTAGAAATCAGAGTGAGTGGGAGTGAAGAAAACTTCATATTGCTCATATTGCTTTATACATTGGTTGAAAAGATCCATTTTCTCCCTATTATTCTTGCATAGAAAATTATTGAAGCTTCTAGTTAACTGCAAATACAGTCGATGAGAACATATGTAACTAGTAATGAAATGTCAGCAGTGGGAATTTTAAAAGAATGTATTTTTAATAAAATATTCATTTATTACTTCAGTAAATTACATACAGACAAATGTCTGAAAAGAAGATCAAAAAGTGAAACCAAAAACAAAAGAACAAATAATATCATTAACACAGCCTAGCATTAAGCATGATTTCTGTTGTCCACAGATTCTTTGACATATGTTTTCTCCTAAACAGAGCTGGGTAAAATTCAAAGGCCCCAGTTTCTCCAGATTTCAGTCACTCTTGAGTTCCCCGCTTACTCCTGACAACCAAAGAATTCTTTACTGAAGAAAGCCACGGGGAACAAATTTTCCAAAGCAATAGCAGGATATTCCTACTAGGGGAGGCCACCTCCTCCAAAACTGCCCCAGCAGCCAAAGTGGATGTGGTTCCATAAGACTTCAGAGGGCAGCCTTTCCTGTAAGTCTTCCCTCCATGGGGTTGCTCATTTACTCTGGAGACACAGTCCTTCACCTCATGTTATATTTTAATGTCTTTCCCTGAAGGGCAAGGGAATTTGCTGAGACCTATGCAATAATATGTAGGATGCAGTTGGTCAGCACAGGGCTTGTTGCTGAGACTTTAGACTTTAAAGGGGCCCCCACAGACCACAAATCTAATAAATTGACAAGCCTATCTAACTTGTTTTGCAGTGACTCAAAGGCTTATTTGATGATTTGACAAAACCTCTGGATCAATGGTCTAGATAAGGGTATGTATTTCTTCCATGTTTCATTTGTAAGATTCAACCCTCCTTTAAATGATCACAAGAAAGTAAGTCACAAGTAAGATCCCATTCCCTATTGCCACAAAATCAGGATCAACTCCATTTTCCATATACATGATAAGGATATAATACCATAAAAAAGGTAAGATTTTACTGACTTACAATATTCAGACTCCTTTTATAGTTATCCCAAAATATGGAGTATCTTCAACTTTTAACATTATCTCTGGTATTGTAATAAATGGAAAATAACAAAAACTAACAGGGAAAGAATAGAGACAAAAGAGATTAAGGCGTATATGAAAACAAAGGGAAGAAAATCAAGACAATATGCAATTCAGAGTGCCTTTGTAGTCACAACTTTTTAAAATAGATTTAACCGCTGAGTGTCTCCAATTTACATTCAGGTAAATGGGAATAGATACCTCTTACATTTGGAATACTTTCCACAAATTAAGCCCCCACTTTGTAAAACCCCAATGCAGCAAAGTGTTTAAGCTCACACTTAAATTCATCCCTGTTCAGTAACACACAAAAGTACATACTAAACTTAAAGTATTATGCATAAGTCCCATTGAAGTCAATGATACTTAAGCATATGTCTAAAGTAAAGCATGTTCTTAGTATTTTGTTGACTAGGTTTAGACAGGTGAATCAGGGCCTGAAACCACTACCTTCTTTGAATCCCTGCAAGATGTCAGCCAAGCAGTGAAGACTAGCTGGATCAGAAGTTGGAAATATTTATATTATTTTGGAACCGTGGAGGTATGCAGATAGCTGACCACATAACTGCAAGATTACATTGTCATTGCCATCCTCCTTGCTCTTAACTCCTCCCCGTTTTGTTTGTCACACTCAAATGTTGGGTCTTGTTACAAATTAACTAGTAAGATGTTTTGGTAGAAAATGTGTCTATCCTTGTTTATATAACACCTAGCACAATGGTGTCCTAAGCCTTTAAATGTTATGATAGTACAAATTATTATGGGACATAGTACCATTGAAGAGGTGCTAAGCAACTCACTAGTTTGGTCCCTCTGGTTCCATATGATCAAAAAAAGCTTTCTATCTTCTGTTCAATCTGTCAATATTAGGCTTTATGCTAAAGCCATCCTCTCGTACAGGCAGTCATATCTGATAAGATAGATTCTCCCTGCTTTCTTTCAGTAGAGGGGGGCATCAATCTTTCTGGTGCGCGAGGATAATTATTTGAAAAAAAAGAGATAAATTGGTTTAAAACTTTGTTAATGATTATTAAAGTATAGACATAAATGACGTGTGACAAGGGGAAACAACATACATTCAACATTTCAAGGTGAAGCTCAATATAAAAAAAAGATATGACTGTAGCTGAAAGATTAGTAAAAGAAAATTATCCTTCTGTGTCCACTGGCAGGCCATTCACCTGTGGATTATAATTTTGTTTGCATTTTCCAATATTCCCATCTCTCTGAGCATAAGAATTTGTCCTGTCTGAGAATTCTGGAAAAAGCTTTGAACTTTCTAGTTCAGGTTTACATTCATGAATTTTCTCAGCATAAGTTTTAATTTGTTCTCCAATCGTTAAAATGTAGGGTAATGTTTTCAAAAATATTTAAGTGATTTTGGAACCTAAGGTATTTATGTGCCCAACTATGAAGATAAATGGGAAGTAAGCCCTACTCAGATGCTTTTGAAAGCCCCATTGGGCAATCTTTAGGTGCCTAAATACTTTTGGAGATCTGGCTCTACATCTCACAGGAAGTCAATGGGACATAGGCTCCTAAGTCCCTTAGGCACAGATCCTCATATTCCTAGCTGTGATTGATTTCAATGGGAATTAGGCACCTAAATAACTTTGCGGATCTAGGCCATAAGCATTTTTGAACATTTGAGCCTTAGTCTCAAGTTTTGCCGTAGTAGGGCCATGAGAGCCATATATTGCTTTCGGAATGTAGTCAGCTTTATTTTTTTTAATCCAGGAAAATATTTGATTTAGTGTATTACCCCTTCCTCAGATATAAGGGAAATCCTTGCCTGTTCTTGGCAGCTCATGTGCTACAAGAAGTCTATGGTTGCTTCAAGTGTCTATTTTCCATCCAACAGGGGAATCTGCAATGCCCTACATTAGGCATCTCATCTACCAGGAAAACAATAAACTCAGTCTTATTAAAATAGAGACACTTATTGAGAATACAATGAACAAAAAGTCAAATAAAGAGATGCCAGCAGAGGCCTATTGTCAGAGTTGCTGCTGTGGGTAATACTAAGGCAATAGTGGAATCTGCATTCAGTCACAAGAACTCTCCAGCTCTACAATTCCAATAAAAAAAAATAGTAATGTAAAATCCCATCCCCTCAAAATCTGTGTCTGTTAATGGGAGAAGAAACTACTATAGAATGGACATTCACTGGTTAATTTTTCCTCACATAATCACCACTGAGAGCAGAAAAACAATCCACATAAAAGTACTCATGTGCAGTATATAATTACAAGTAAGTTATCACTCTTCATTCTGCCTCATTAAATATTTTGGTAATTAATATTTGCAAGTGAAAAATTTAAGGAATCAAATTCTACCCTAAGCTAATCCATTGAAACACAAGAGGAGCAACTCCAGTGAGTGACATGTAGTTATTGTAGTTTTACTCTTGAAAAACTGATTACTGAAATTGAACAAGGATCTTTTAAAAAAAAAAGTATTGCAATTAGACTCTTCTATAAAGATGAAATTTATCTCATATGCTAGTGATTCAACCCAATGAAGATTGCCAAAGCTATTCATTTTGTCTCACATTTATAACTTCAATGCTGGCAGTACCCAGTTCCTCTGATTTGTCACAAATATTTATCCTGAATTAAACCAGGATAAACAAATGTTCATTATAATTTTGAATATGAAAAAAATGAATGACTAAAAGATGCAATGTTTAAGAGAAAACAATGTCACAGACTTCAAGAAGTCCTACAGTAAGACTGAATATTGTAACAGCTGCACATTTTTGACTATATCTTTTGAAACTCTATTCTTTTTGTTCTGAAATGAAATTACTGGTATGAAAATTGTCATATATACACTGGAAACTGAAGTCCACCCAACAAGTCCAGCATAAGCAGCAACAAAACAAACTTTTCCATGCTGTGCCTCACGATTATAGCTAAATCTTGATTTTAAGCATACGTGTTTCCATTTTCTGGTTTTGGCTATGAAAGGAAATTAAAGTACAATGTATCTTCAAGGAAAGAATCTTAAGCACATTCTGACTAGGACCAAAATACTGTAGGACCTTGCAAATTCCCATCTTGCAAGTCTGATTGCCACAAACCCTGGTCTCTGTTTCCCCTTATCACCACTGATTTAACAGTGGAGGACTAAACCATTCACTTAAGAACTGCACACAGAAGGAAAACTATGTCATTACCAGCCAAAAGAAGCAACCATGTATGAAATGGGGAAGATGAGTAAAAATGGCATCATCCCTTTTTTTGCTCCAGAAAAGCTCCTGCAGGAATTTGGAGGTCCTCGGGTTTTGTGGTGTGGAAGGAAGCTGAGCCAGAGAGATAGCTATTCTCTGCAGCTATATCCCTCTCAAAACCCAAGAAGATTGATTATACAGGTTCTTATACAGAAACCTGCTCTATGACCTTTTAACTGAGGGAAAGTGGTTGGAATCAGCTGTATGGAAGCCATGCTCTCATGGGACTGATGAAGGACAGGAGACCCACTCCAGGTTTACAGCCTTCCTTGCTGTACTACTAAAGGATTTTGAGGCACTGCCCATGCACGTTCCACAAGAGAATGTGGGGAGGAATACTCCACTACCTTTCCCTAAAGAACATTGGTGCTCAAATTTGTTGAGTTTCCTGTTGTTTCCGTGGATTTTTCATGAAGAAGGGATGACACTCACGAGTTCTTTAGTGAGGCTTCATAATAATATGGCTTAATTTCTTCAACAAGATATATATGATTATTGGTATACTAATGAAGCAATAGTTCAACATAAAATTAAACTGCCCTCAGAAAAAAAAGAGAAAAGTATATTTTGTGAAGCGATTGATATCAACAACCCTGAGCATTCAAAAATCATGAATCAAGCCACAAAATCATGAGATTTTAAAATATAATAAATGTTGAGTTCCTTTTATTTGCTTTTTGGTATTTGAATCTTTAGTTTCTGGTTTTCTTTTGTTCTGACATTTTTTCCCTCCAACCGCGTTGAGCTAGAAACATAATCATCAATGGGGTAGCCATGTTAGTCTGGATCTGTAAAAGCAGCAAAGAGTCCTGGGGCACCTTATGGACTAACAGACGTAACATAATCATGTGTTGTCTGGTACCAAGAGTTTTAGAAAAACACCAAATATCGCAAGACTCGCAATAAAATCATGAGACTTGGCAACAAGTATATGGTATCTAGGATGTTGATCTTGCTGACTGGAAAATGTTAGTAATCTGTAATGGTCTATGTGAATTATCAATGACCTATTGTATCACAAGAAGAGTTAAATATGTCCCTGGAGATATTTCCAGTCCAGCTGGAAGACATAATTACTGGCAAACTGATGAGAATGGAGATTTCTGTCACAATTTCTGTACTAAGATGTTCAAATAAGTTTTGAAAAGCACAGGTATATCTGGATTCTTCCCTGTAATGAATCTTCTGAGGTCCATCCCTCACTATTGTCAATTCATGTCAGATGTTATGGCGGTTTTTGCAGTGTGGATATCTGCATGCTAAGACCACCAGCTCAGTCCTCAGAGGACTAAGAACAGCTTTCAAAGAGTAACTTTCTGTCACTAATGACTTTGACCAGATTTGAACCACTGACCTAAAGAAAAATGTTTCAATATACCATCTGAGCCATCATGTTCCCCTGTGTCTGATACAAGCTTAAGAAATAGGAAAGGAAAGTTCCTAAAGCAATCAACCAAAAGAAGTTTGTTTTTTCCCCAATGCGGTATGGTCATTACTGTGGAATTTGACTTTTTCCGGTTGCATTATAAATATAACACTCTCTGACAGGTAAAAATGTAGGCATAATTTTGATGTGAGATCAAGGAGTGTGCCTAAAATAAAGGTTTGGTAACAACCTATGCTGTTTCTTGTGCTTTCAAAATAACAAAACTCTTTTGCCTCTGACATTCGGGGAACTATTTGTGCTTGCCCTGAATTACAATTACATCTTGAAGTGTTCTGGTACTTTACAAAAGCTCCTGCTGCAACTCAGCAAATTTTGAGAAGGAAAAAAAAAGTTATTTCACAAGAGATTAGCCTCCCCCCCCCACAAAAAAAAGGTCTCAGAAGTGTATGTGTTGCATGTTTTCAATTATCTGAGTCTGGGTATCAACTCATTGTTCCTGGCTTTGCTCAAGAACATTTTATGATGCTTCTTTGTTTTCAGTTGATAAGATAGCGGCTTGTTCATTCTTGTGGCTTTGGGAACAATTCCACTGACTACCTCATCTGTGTTAATGCATTTGTCATGGAGAGAAATTGTAAAAATTAGTTCACTTATTAAACAGCCTTTCATTCTTTTTCATGAATGTAATACAGATCATAGCATTTAAGAGGTGTATTACAATCAGGAGAAATATTAACACAAAATAAAATCAGGACAGTTTTAAGTGAGAACGATGTGTCAGGAAATATAAAGTTAGCCGTGCTGGGGCGATACCACCAGTGCCCAGAGATACAATGGGAATATTTCCATCTTTGAATATGGAGGATTTTTATTACTTTGTTCCCTTTTGGAAAATGTTTTTATTTATATACCTATTTATTCACTTTTATTAGACAGACGGGATTCCAGAACTATTTACACTTGGTATCAATCTTGCCAAAAACTATTAATACCTATAAGAAATATATACAAAATTTTGATTCTCAAAATGCTGCAGAGTTAAACTAAGTTTGGCAAATAAATGTTTCACAGCTGAGTTTAGGTGAAATCATGGCAATGTGGTTTGAGTCCATGGTGCCCAACCTTATTATACAGGATGTCCACATAAACTTAAGCACAACCTTGTGTGGACCAAACAGATTCTACATATTTTAATAAGATTGAAAATCAGCTATATGGATTTTTATTTTAAGTTCAGCTTGTTTCGGGTATATTTAGGTGGGTTGTTTCTATGTATATTATTGCCTATTTATACACTTGTGTAAACTAAAATGATAAAAACATGATGACAAAATGCTAATGAATTGTCCATTAGCATATTCTGTTGAAAGGCTCTTGTGGGCTGTAGGTTGAGCACCCTTTGTTAGGGTTAATCACAGGAGTAATTTCCCAGAGATTATACCAAGGCAATATTATAATCTGAGGCTTGAGTCCAGTGAACCCAAAAGATCTTCACAGCCCTTTATCAATATTGTCATATCACTGTTTGAATGACAATAAAATTGGCAAGCCTTTAATCTAATAGTCTTTAGGTGCATCATAAAATTAGAGTTTTTAAACAACCTAAGAAGTTGAAGTTATGGTCCATGATTATTTTCCTTATTTGAATAAGCAAACAATGTTATCATTTAGTTTATGAAATACAGAAAGCAGAACCAAAATGGAATCTAATTAAGACTGCAGTTAAATATTTAATTGATTAAAATCCTTGAAACAAAACAAAGAATATGCCTGCTGCAAAGAGCTGATTAAGTAACAAAGAACTTTACTCACAATCAACCTAAGCTAGGCTGGAGAACATTTGAGTAACACACACACACACAAACACCTCACTGCATCCCTTGAGCCGTTTAAGGAACATCCATAATAAAAACAGTGAATTGTTTATTGAATATTTACTTTATGTGCAGATTTTAAGTACCCATTTTTTGCTCTTGGTGCGTTACCTTAATTAAAATATTCAATACAAAGAATACAATCAACAGAATACTTTTAAGCAAAATATACACATTTTAATTTGAATACAAAATATATAGTGTTCTTTCAAAAAAAAAAAAAAGCATCTTGTCCTAGGGCTCTACACACCTCGGGGTTGAGAGGGACCCGTTTGCCCAGTGTGGGATTGGTACACCTCATCACATAGTAGTTAAGATTTCCAGCTAAGTCAAACAAACACAATCAGGGATTCCAGACTTCTGGGTGGGGCAGAGCCAAGGAACAGTCTGTAGTCCCTCACCTCCTGGCTGAAGTAAACAATAACAAACAGAGGCTTCAGCCCCCTGGGCAGAGTAGTAATGCCCACCTGCCAGCCTAGGTGGAAGATAGGGTTACTCGGGCCAACCCAACTCCACCTAGTTCTCACCCAGGGCCCTGAGGAGCCAGCAACCTCCCTGTTCAGTATTCAAGTATCTACATTCCCTGGGTCACTTCCTGACCTTAAGTCCACTTTGGACCTGTGCCGTCTCTGGGCAATGACTTGGCATCTTTGTAGGGCTCCACAGCCAGTGGATTCTCTGTAGTGATAAAATTAGAAATGGATCCTATATATTCTCAAGTGTCTGCCTGGGCTATCCTACCCTGCATCACTCGAAGGCTCTTACAACATAAACCACATAGTTGGCACTGCTCTTGTCCTCAGCACTTGTGTAGCTCTGACACAAAAAGGCCAGATCTAATAACATTCAACTATATACAACAGAATCAAAGAGAGCGTATTTTGCCAAGAATATCAGTTTTCTCTTTTTCGTTAAGCCACCACTGTGAAACATCTCTTTAAATATTAGCTTTCGTCTGTGGGGCTTGGATAAAACAGACTGTGAACAAATGTATCACTTCTTTACCCATTTGTATGAAGAGCTATTAGACTGCACTACTGGTCATTACAAAAGCTCTGTCCAAACAGGTGGCTGAACTCTGAACAATGTACACAGCCTTTAAGCTTTGCGTAGAACAATGTCAATCATTTTCAGGAAGCTTTGAGGTTCAATAACAAAAAGCTGATATAGAAAACATGACATTAAATTACAGTATTAGACTAAAATTGTATAATACCCTGTAAACAGCAGCAAAAACAGCTGCCATGTACCACCATTTGCACTCAAATGAAAGAATTTGAGCAGTGGAACCCCTGTTGGGGCAAGCCCATTAAAGCATCCATTTATTAACATAAACAGCTTATTTGAAACATTTGTCTATGCAGTGTGGATGCATTAACAAGCTAATTTAGCATAATATTGAAATGTAATAAACAGCTTGACCCCTTTCAAGATCAATTATTTTCACAAAATAGTTTTCCAGCTTCAGCATGTTGGCAGAATGTCAGCATCTAAACAAAACAATTGGCACATCATGCAGATATCTGTTTCACATTTTGAAGCATTTCATCACAGCAGCATTGAACTGAATTGAATTAATATTTGTATTTCAGAAAGTTGGATATAAATATGAGTGCATAAAACTTTCCCTTAAAACAGAACATAAAAACTCAGCCTTTGGGATCTGTAAAATCATATTTGGGAATAAAAGACTAGCTATTGAATATTTGCGTTATTGAGCTCAGTTCTGACTTTTCAGATGTATACTTTATTTTGTACAGGAGGCAAATAAGCCAGGTGCTGTAAACCCATCAACTCTTTTTCCAAAAAAGGAACACATAATAGTTACATTGTATAAAAAAGATGGTTCCACTGATGGATCATGATCAAATAACTTTATTCCACATCAGGAAATGAGGAATAATATTGGTCATTATGCATTTGCTAACTGACTTCAGTCTATTTATGAGTTATACACCATCCAATCCATAGACTTTCATTCTTAGTTTTGCCTTTCTTTTACAAAGATTTTGTAAGTCCACAGGAATATAGGTGCTAATATGACACTTTGTAACAAAAGGAAATTAATCATTTCACAATCTAATATAAACAGAAAAGTTTCCATTATTTTGGGGGTTCGTGGGGGTTCTATGGTATTTTATAGATTCTCTTTCAGTATTGGAAGGTCAAGTGCAGCAGCTTCGTGCTTGTGCATGAGAACTAGAAAGAGAAACTGACTATAAAGAGAGAAGAGAATTGGCCAGTTTAATGTAATTGTCCAAACTGAGTGAAGTGTATAAAGCAAATGTCACAGTGGAGCTGTGGGCAAATGTAGTTACATCATATATGAATAATTTGGCAAATTAGAAACAGGGGCTGTTACACTGTGTCCATGTTCTAAGAACCATGATGCTGTTGATTCCTTTTCTTCTCCTTCTCCCTTGTAGTTCTATCATTTAATTCCTGGCCCAAAAGAAATTTAATTCAGTGACATAAATTTCAGCAACAGGTCCCGCAATCTCTGATATAAAGTGTTCATGAATAATTACACAAATCTTTATGAATAACTAAATACAGAAGTGGTGGAGTAACATTTATGGAGCGTAGGTGAGGACACCTTTCTCCAAAGAATAAACAAATATAGAGGTGATTGACTTATATTTACAAATACATTATCCAGTTTGCTGAGAGATTTTTCTCTTTGTGAAACATTGTCAAATTGATACTGATCTGTGCAAATATCTTTATTTTGGGTAAATATTCAGTGAATGACTTATGCAAACTGATTTCACTGTAATTAGTCATTATTAGTTATTCAGTGTTTGTGATTGGTGATTTGAGTCATGAGGTATTGTTGTTTCTTCACTTTCATTAGATCCCTTAAACATTTTACACAATAGAATAATAGATTATAGTAATGAATAGTGATAAATATGCTTGTCTGTGCTTGTCAAGGATCTGGGTATTCATTTTCCAAACCTTCATAAAGGGGATGCAAACCAAACAGCTGTTTAGCCTTCATGACAATCCATAGGCTTAAATTTATGTTAATGAATAATTCACAAACAACTATGAACAGTGAACAAAGTATTCTAAAAAAATCATGTCTCCATGAACAATTCATAATGGCTAAGTTTGTCAAATAAACTGCTCCTATAAATTGTTGTCTTGTCTCTAACAAACAGAATATGTGGCAAAAGGTAAACTGAATTTTTAAAAAGAACAGGAGTACTTGTGGCACCTTAAAGACTAACACCTTTATTTTAGCATAAGCTTTCATGGGCTAAAACCCACTTCATTGGATGCATGCACTGGAAAATACAGTAGGAAGATATATATATACACAGAGAACATGAAACAATGGGTGTTACCATACACACTATAAAAAGAGTGATCAGTTAAGGTGAGCTATTACCAGCAGGAAAGAAAAAAAAATTTGTAGTGATAATCAAAATGGCCCATTTCCAGCAGTTGACAAGTAGGTGTGAGTATCCTAAGATATTATTAGAAATACAATTAAAGAATATATGTTTTTCTTGGAAGGTTTCCCTTAACATTTTACTAGGATTTTATTTAGCTTGTGTGTGGTTAGTAGGTTGGAATGGGGACATAATTAAATATAACCAGACCAAGGTAATTACAAACCTTAAAGTGTGGTTCTGCCCTGTAAAGTCACTTTATGGAAAAGACAAGATGGGATTCCATGTTTGTCTCCCAATGATTTACACACCACATCTGCTCCATCTAAATGTAAAATATGTTAGGTTTTTTTTCTAATTGCCAGCCTTTCAAACTCATTTTGGATTCTGAAAGTGAAGCTGGGTTTTCTTTGACCCATACATCTCCTACAAAGATGCTACAATTTGAATGTAGTTAGTGATACAGCTGATGACGTGCCAGTTGATAGAATTCAGCTCACTCTTTCAGAGCTGTATTGATTCTGTGGTACAATAAAAGATAAAAGTAGTAACAATTTACTTTAGTTGACACGCAGTGTTTCCTAATGAATAAAGTGCCAGACTGGGACTCAGAAGGCCTGGATTTCATGCTTCTATATAATACTGAAGTAGTCATTTCACCTCTTTGTGTCTCAGTTTTCCCATATGTAAAATAGGAAAGCTTGCCAGTTATGTGAAACATAAGTGGAGCAAAGATTGCATAACAAATGGAAATATGCTAGTTATATGCATCTGTCTCACTCCAATATTAATATCTCCAGAAAAAAAATAAGAATAAATTAAAGTTGAATATTTTTTCTTCTAAATTATAATCCAAGTCTGACTGAGAAGGAAGAATCACTCAAATAACTAATCATCTAGACATGAAGTCAATTAATGGAAATAACAAAGTTTGAGGACAGTTAATGTGTGCAGACATGAACAATTATCTCCTGTTTTCAAAGGCCCTGATGTGGAAGTTGCTAGGACAGACCACAGTCATTGTAATTTTGAACTCTATAGAAAAATTTTCATGATATCATGAGGAACTCTAAAATCCTCTAATTAGAAATTATTTTAAAACAGAATATTGTGCTGATGAGGAGTGAGAAAACAAAAGACAGAGTCACAGATGGCAATATTGATTATTTTACAAATAGTAACAGAGTGAGGTCACATTCTAAGCTATTCTTTACACCCAGATTCTTTGTCACTAGGCTAAAAGACATTGCTCACATTTTTGAGGACCCCACCAAAAGAAGTAAAAAGCAGACATTACTTTATTATCATTCCTAGTTTCCTTTGTGCTTTGGGATTAATTGAATGTTCCTGCTATGGCATCAGCCAGGGCCGTCCCTGGAGGGGTTTATGGCCCAGAGCAGAAGTGACAAATCTGTTATTTCCGGGACCGACCCATCACTTTTGGGACTAACTGCGCTGGCCAATCGCACTGGCCCGCTGGTCCCCCCAAAGAGAGGGGCCTGGAGCAGTAACCCCGATTCGCCATACACGAGGAATGGCTATGGTACCATCAGATAATGAGGACAGACACAGAAATGGGAAGATGAGCACAGAGGTAGTGTATGTAATCTCAGTGATACTGATAGTGTTCTTGACAGATAAATTGGATCAACACATGGTGCGTGAGGTAATAGCTTTTATTGGACCGAGTTCTGCTGGTGAGAGAGAAAGCTTGTGTCTCTCACCAACAGAAGTTGGTCCAATAAAAGATATTACCTCACTCACCTGTCTCTCTAATATGCTTCAACTACATTGCATGGATCAACACATGACACATATTTTTCAGATGAAAGCAGTCAAGCAGATATTGACATTAAAAACTCTCATCAGCATGTGGCTATTTATTAAAAATGTTAAATTTTGATATGACAAATGCTTTATCATATTTAATCAATATGGATTCATTACAAAGCTCCAGATTTCTAAGTGAGATGCATTGATTTTAATTGACAGTGACCATCCATGAATACTTACTGAAGGATAGATCAGGCATTTAAGGTCCAGCCCTCCATTGCAGACAGTGTGGAGCTGCAATTCCCTTTGGGGCAGGGGTAGAACTCAGGAAAAGATTGTACCTCAGGGGTGTGAATTCCTTCTCAAAATCCCTGGCTCACATGGGGTTTGAACTAGCTGCCGCATCCTTAGGGTGCCTTGGAGTGCATAGAGGGTGCATTAAGAACATGAGCATAGGGATGAAGTTGTGGCTAGCCCTTATGCAAGCTGCAAAAGAAGAAAGGGTGGCTCTTTGGAAGTGTGTCTTCCACAATCCTCTGGCACACATTCTGGTCCTCAGAGAATAGGATTCTTTGAAATTTCAGTGCTGAGCCAGCTCATAAACTCAGAGCACTCAGGCAGAGTGGAGAATCAGTATAACATGCATGAGTACACACATCTGTGACTAAAACAAACCTAGTGGCCTGGAATTGTTTTGGGTGGATTTCCCAGCCTACCAGCTGAGATGTTATCACAGTAGCATTTCATTGTTGGAGGGTTGAGAATTTTCCAATATACAGAAGAACTTTAACAATAAATAAATAAATTATTGAATTAAATCAAATGTCTGAGTATTTTTTTTAAAGGGGAGAGGACCTTAATTTGTAGCCTGGGAACTCTGATCAATTTCCTTTTAAACAGCCTTTCCTGATTTCCGCAGCAGCTTGCTGCTTTGCTATACTAGCTTTCTGTTTACTTTCACTTTGTTTTTACCACTCTGCTGAATTCCTATAAATTTCAAATACTTCTTTTGGGGATTACACTTAAACCCTGCTTGTCAGTGTTATGTTATTAAAGGCTTTATTGCAAACAAAAAGAATCAGTGGGAAGATTTTACTGACTTACTTATAAAATGAGGAGCTACAGTGAATACAACCAAATCCTCACCACAAGCATCCTCATGCTAGAGTATTCCTCCCAAAGTTAGGCAAACTGCACAATCAAGGCCGTTCTCACTTGTGTCTACAGCACTTTGCAATGTAAAAATGTAACTCCTTCTTTACTAGTCTCAGGCATATAGATTTGGACTTCTAATGTTCATGTCAGCTCATAGGAAGTTGTATCTTTAGGGTGCCTGGTGCAATAGAATGCTAAACTGTACCATACTGTTCAGCTACATGGTGGCACTGTGTGTAAAAGGCTTTATTTAAGCAAACCCCAGTCATACCTGGCAGAGCATTAAAGGAACTTATGATGAACACATCTGGTGTGTATGTCACTTAGAAGGAAGCTCTGTAGCCAGTCCATATCTGGTACAGGAACATGAAATAGTGTCAGAAATAAACTAAGAACAGAAACAGAAGGAAAACAGCAACAAAGGTTTCTCACAGAATATCAGGTTTGGAAGGGACCTCAGGAGGTTGTCTAGTTTATCCCCCAGCTCAAAGCAGGACTAATCCCCTGATGGATTTTAGCCCTAGATCCCTAAATAGCCCCCTCAAGGATTGATCTTACAACCCTTAGGGAGACAGTGCTCAAACCACTGAGCTGTCCCTCCCCCTCCAGGAGCAAAATAACAAAGGTTGTAGGATCTAGAGAACAGCTTTGACAAACCTTCACAATGGACAGACTGGAGGCAGCATTTTGCAAGATTTCACATTGCAAACAAACTCAACAAAGAAACTAGACATATACAGGTATTTTCTTTTATTATACGCTATGGGAAAGTAGGCAGAGCATGTCTTTAAATCCTTTGACTTTACTGAAGACAGTCACAAAGATGACTGTGAAAAGTTTCTGGCTACGCATGATCATACTTTATACTCCAGAAAAATATGGTTTATCAAAGAGCATGTTTTCACCAGAGAATTCAAGAACCAGAGGAAATGTTTAATGTTTTTTAAGAGCTCTGCATATGAAAGACAGTAATTTTGGGAATGCAAAACATGAAAATGTCAGATATAGCTAGTTATTGGGTTTGCAGATAAAAACCTTTTGCAGCAGCTCCAATTAAAACAGACCTAATCCTACACACAGCTATTCAAATAGCAAAGCAACCTGAATTGGTGACACAGCAAAACCAAGAACAACTGGACAAACATGAAAAACAAGAAACTAGCTTAGAATCAGTAAAGAGTTTCAACATGATTGCTGATAATCATTATGATACAAGCCCTGAGGCGCAGAGAGAGAACTTCCAGGCTACATGCACAAGGTATGGAAAAAGTCATATCCCAAGAGATGATATATTTCTAGTCAGAGGTGCACGGTATAACAAATGCATGGTATGGACATTTTGCAGCTGTTTGCCCCACCAAAGTAGTCAGGGAATTGATTCGAATTACAGATAATCATAAGCCATTGTTTCTGGGAACTATCACTTGCCAGTGACACAGAGCCTCCTTGAGGAGTGAAATTGAATATTCATGGCAAGACTACTGACTTTAAAGCTAAACCTACAATTACCTTCAACCCCTCCCAGAGCTGACATCATCTGACAGAGCTTTGACTAGCCCCAGAGGTATTCTGAACTGCATGGGCAGGTTCATCAGAGAAACAGCTTAGAAAGACTAAAGTTATGCATTCAGAGTGTATGTGATCAAAGGACCACAGACCAACAACCTTCTCAGCTGCAGTAGGGCAGCCATGGTGGACCTTGTGAGAAAGGTGGAAGACTTCAGTGGAATATTTGGTGATATTGGACTTTTGAAAGGAGATCCAGTACAAATATCCTTAAGAAACAATGCTGAATCAAAAACTGTACATGCATCTCACAGAATTCCTACCTCATTGATTCATAATGAGGAAACTGAATTAAAGAGAATGAAGCAGATTTGCATAATTGAGAAAATCTGTGAGCCAACAGCAATGTGTGCCCCAATGGTGTCAGCTATAAATAATAATGGGAAAATACATATCTGCATGAATCTTAAAACACTTAATGAAGTTGTTCTGAGAGAAAAATATATCCTCCCACACTGACTGACTTCCTCCCCAAAGTGCAAAGAGCTAGTGTTACCCACACTAGATGCCTTGAACAGATTCTGGCAAATTCCTTTAGTCAAAGAAGGTGCTAAACTGACTTCATTTATTACATCTTTTGGAAGAGTTTACTTTTGAAGTTGGGATTACCAGTGCACATGAAATTTTCTAAAGAAAGATGGCAGAACTGCTAAGGAACACAAATGGAATTGTAGTTTTTATGGACAATATTTTGATATACAGATCTTCACAAAAATCCTCAACAAAATCCTAAGCCCATCATTGAGTCTGGACTGAAGCTAAAACAAGGAAAAACATGTTCTCTTTCTACCTCAAATCTAGTTTTTGGGACAGAAAATAAACAAAGATGGAATAAGTACTAGCCCTGAGAAAGAAAAAGCAATTTGAGAATTGAATGCACCAACAAATGTACCAAAACTGAAATGTATACTGGAGGTGGTAAAATACCTTGGTTGATACCTACAAGACCCTTGTACTGTGACAAAAACCCTGAAAGAACTCTTGAAGTTCAACACTTGTCTCTGGGGGTGATATCAGTAAATTGCTTTAAAAAAGATAAAAGAAATTTCAACAGCTACAGTTTTTAATTTCTACACAATAGTCAGTGTAGCTGCAAGCAGCTATGCCCTAAGTCAGTGGTGGGCAACCTGCGGCCCATGGGCAGCACATGGCCCATCAGGGTAATCTTATTGTGGTCCGCATGACATTCTGCTGATGTTGACTGTCCGCAGGCACGGCCTCCCATTCCCGGCCAATGGGAGCAGTGGGAAGTGGTATGCTGCAGGGATGTGATGGTTGCCACTTCCACATAGCTCCTATTGGCTGAGAATGGCGAACTGTGGCCAGTGGGAGCTGCAAGGGGCCGTGCCTGTGGATGGACAATGTCAGCAAAATGTCTCATGGCCTGCAATAAGATTATCCTGATGGGCCGAAAGTTGCCCATCACTGACCTAGGTGGTGTTTGTTGCAACAACATGGCCTGGACAGGAATTCAGTTGCTCTTGCACACTCAGAGAAATAGAAAAGTAATATGTTTAGATTGAAAAGGAGTTCCTGGAAAACAAAGGGCATGTGAGACCCTTTACAGATATCTATGTGGATTGAATTTGTTTACACTGATAACTGGCCATAAACTACTGGTAACCCACTCGAGAAGAAAAGATCTTCATCAAGCACTGCTCAGATGCCAATGTCTATAGATAAAGTTAATGTAATTTAATCCAATAGTTAAATATCTTCCTTGCTAGAATCAGGTAGTAGCAGACACTATCTTGGAGCTCAGCAAAACATTCAACTACCCGTGAGCTTGAAGATGATGTAAAGACATACATGGATGTTGTGCACACATACAGACCAGTGTCAGAAAAGAGACTACACAAGCTACAAAAAGAAACCTTACTAGAAATGAAACTTCAGGAATTTCTAATTCGCATAAGGGCAAGCCAGCCCAAGTATCTAAAGGATATTAAGGAAATGACAAAAGACTACTTTATGGCACAAAGATAATTAAGCAAGTAAAATGGACTCATGATTTAAGGCAATTGTATCTTAATTCCAAATGAAATGAGAGGAGAAATCTTAAACCCCATCCACAAAGAACATCAAGAATTAACTAAATGCCACGAACGGGCCAACTGGTCCATGTGGTGGCCAGGCATCATCAAGTACATAAAGAACAAAGTATTTGCATGTAAACTAATAGACCAACACAATACAAAGAACCTTTAATAATGACACACTTACCAGAGAGACTGTGGAAGAGACTAGCTGCAGATTTATACAAATTCGGAGGACATCATTACCTGGTCATCATGGACTATTTCTCCAGATTTGTAGAAATAATGTATTTGAAAGACATCACATGACATCGAGAAACTGAAGTACACTTCAGTGTTACAGAATAACTAGTGACAGACAATGGACCAAAATTCACTGCAAGCAGAATTTAACTAATTCCAAACAAAAAATGTTTTTGATCATATTACTAGCAGCTCATATTACCAGAAGTGAATAGAGAGACAAGACAGAGATGTACAGAGAGCCAAGAATATCATACAGTGGAAGGATCCATTCCTTGCTTCTCTGAGTTACTGATCAAGACCAATAGCAGCTACTGGACGTAATCCAGTACTGCTTCTGATGGGAAGACAACTCAGAACTACTGTTCCTGCTTTGGCAATGAATCTGCCTCCAATGTGGCCAGACATGAGAAAGTAGCCAAATCAAACAAAAAGACTAAAAGATCTTTTGAAAACTTTTACAACAGATGTCAGAGAACTGCCACATCTAGAACCTCGTAACTGTTTGTGTTAAATTAGATGGAGGAAAAGATAGACGACTCCAGCTGCTGTAAAGAGAAAGAATTCAGTGCCCAGATCATATGTGATTGAAACAAACAGTGGAGAGCTCAACGGAAACCACTGACATCTACAGTTTGCTCCTTAGAAGGAACAATCAATACAGCAAATTCTACAGATGATGGATGCATAAGAATAAGAAGACTCAAGGATTCTGGATCCACCACAGCCAGTTGTTGTAACAAATGGACAGCCAGGTGACCAAGTTAAAACCAGCATGATGTAGAGACACCTAGGCTGATACATACTGAATTTCAAAGACAGCATGATAGTGAAAATATTGTAAATGGTAGGAATGCAGAACTTAAAAAGGGAGGTGTAATGGAATACTAAACTGTACTATACTGTTCAGCCATTGGCAATTTGTGTAAAATACCTTATTTAGCTAAACTCTGCCATACCCAGCTGTGCAGTAAAGAATCTTATGATGAACATATATGGTGTGAACTTTGGTAAGATGGAGGCTCTGTAGCAAGCCATATTGGGTACAGGAACATGACACCAGGAGAATGAAAGTGCTAGAAGGGATGCTAGTGATTCTCATTTATCCAGCACTTCAGTGCTAATGTCCAAGAAAATGGTATGAAATGCTTAGATGTTAGTTCACAAAGTGGCCGCACTGCAGTTCCATGCTAGTAGCCTTTACTACTACAATAGAAGCAGGAATGTTGCTATGTTGCTTCCAGGGACAGTCCTGGATTCTTCTTGGCTTCCATTCCTAAACGCACACAACCTGCTTCTCCATTTGGAAGGGAAAGACTCTTAGGCTAAACTGCTCTACACTGCTCTTTCACCATGAAAACTTTTGTCACTCATGGGTGTGAAAAAACACTCTTGTTGGGAATGGTTTTATTTTGTTGCTGGGAGCTAGCAACAAAAAGCAGCGACACTGCACAGTGTAGACATAACCTTTGGCAGAGCTGTGGTGGGGGACCCTGAGCATCTCTGCTGATGTTCATGTCCCAACAGAAAACTTTTCATTTTTTAAATTTTGATATTTTAGAGCAAAATGGGCGTGTACATGTGGGGGACAGCAGAAGGATAGTTATGGAGACTGATGCACTGGCAGAAACCATAAGCTAAATTTGCAGGTGATGAAAGCATAAGGATTTCCACCAATCTTTTAGAAAGCAAGCTGAAAATAGTCATGGAATCTATAAAGCTTTGTGAAAGAGAAGGAAGATTTATGTTCTATTATTTAAAAATATTATTGACACCCCAACTTTGTATGGCAGACTCTTGACTGACTCTATATAGTACATTGCTGGATGTGCAAAGAGGAGAGTATGTGTTTTGTTCTTTTTAAAACATCCTCTTTCCTACTTTTCTTTTTAAAAATGTTTTACAGAAGTGATAATGCAATTGTCTTCTCTGAACAACTGTGGAAGGGCAAAGCAGGTTTATTCATCCCATAGAGTGGAGTAGTCTGCACACTTTCTCTGTATACCAGGAGCTTGAAATAGGATTATACTTGCTCCACAGTCTAGTCCAGATCTTTTCAATTCAATAACTGCTTTGATGAGGAAAAATCTAGCTCCTGTCATGCAGTAGTCTAGCCAATACTCAAGAAACAGTCACTTGATGCAACCAGCCTTGCCAGCTATCTGTACTGTGTCCGTTCTCCTCTTTGAGCAAGTCGACCAAGAAACCAGTGAAGAATCTTCTCCAGTTCCCTGTGTCTACCAATATCCTGGAAGCCTCTCAACTGAATGCCACAAAATAGCACAGAGGTGGCACTGGTAATGCTGATGGATCCATAAGCAGAGAGTAAACATCCATACTCATACCACTAACTCTATTCATGATAATAGCTAGTGTTGCTCATGGGGAACTAATGTCTCCACTAGAAACACAGCAAAGGGCAGCAGAAACACATTGAGTGGCATTCAGACTTTCCTTTCTGCCCAGCCTCAGACAGTAGTGATCAGAAATTGCTCTATCACTCCAGACAACTCACTTGCTTAGTTTCACAAGGCTCAGTCTTAAGCAACATGTGTATTTTTCATGCAAATATCCCTGGTAATGAAAAATAAGGAAAGAAAAAAACTGAGAAAATATGTTAGCAGATTTATCACAAAAATAGAAAGTTTTATTTCAAAACTCGTCACTGCTGTGGATACCCATGGGTTGTTAAATTGTACTTGTTTTTCTTCGTTTTTGGCTCACAAAGCAGAAAGTCCTATTCTTTTCTCTATTCCTATTGTCTTGAACTGACTTAGCATGAGTGGCATGGTTTACAGTAGTTTGGTATTAAGATCATAGGGTAGGTATTATAAAGCTAAAAATAAGTTTGTTCCACTGAGAAAGAATTTCCATTTTAGAGTCTTTGACACATTGAAAATAATGATAAAATAACAGGAAAAATTATAAAGCGTATCATTTAAAAAAAAAAGAAAAGAACAAACATACCATTTGTTCCCTAGCTAAATGTGATTTTTTTTGGCCATGTTCTTCTTTGGATACTGTTACTTCTCAGATATAAATCCTTCTTGAGCCTCAGTCAGATGCGGTAATGTTCTAATAAATCAATCTAGTGGGATGCCTAGTCTGATTATCTTGATTCATCTTCTGTGCAAGCTGCTGCTATATGTGTATAATAATATATCAGAGTGGATAGCACTGTAAAAACCTGATTCTCATATAATTAGACATTTGTTATGGAGAACTATATAATTATATAACAGCTCAAGTAGACAGGGACCAAACCTTCCATTGTATGCTACTGAAGCATGGGTAATTTGTTACCCATTGTATTCATGTGCCTCATTCCATTGTTCTATTGATTATATGTAAAACCATCAGTAATCAAAGCCTAAGGAGTTCAAGCAACTATGGCTTTGTCTGTACTGAAAAAAGCTTTGCCAGTATACCTATACTGGTATACCAGCAAACCCTCCTAGTGCAGACACAGCTGATACTGGCAAAAAGAGTGATTTTGCAACTAAAGCTTATATATCGGTTCCTTTAAGCAAAATAATCTTTGCTGGCAAAAGCACTTTCCTCCCCCCAGTATCACTAGGTCTACACTAAGGTTTTTGCCAGTATAAACATGTTGTAAAAAATTATACCCATAAGAAAACATAAGAACTGACTCTTAACTGAGATTGCTATCCCAGCATTTTTTAAAATGTAGATTTGGCCTACCTCTCCCACTATGGTTCTTCAAGGCCACTGTAGCTGGCTTAGGTATCCTTGGTTTCCATCCAGGCCCTTCTTAATTCAGCACCCCAAATATGTAACACCTGCCTTGAGGATTTCAACTGGCACGGGTACAGGAAAACTGAAATGATGAAGGAAAATAAGTGAGACACATACTCAGAGTTTAAAGAGACAGAACTGCTTGTCGGGAAGGTCCTAAGAAACCATGCAGGAAACAAAAGTACATCATCAGCCAGTTTGAGATAGACCTGTTGGAAGTCTCTGGATAAAGAAGAAAGAGGTAAAAGCAAAGTTCATGTCATGATAGGGGTAGGGTTACACCATCTACTTTAGACTATCCAACCAGGAAAAAGAGGTGGATGCGGCTTTTTTTAAAAAACAACAAACAAAATCATCCAAAACACAGCACTTGGTGGTGATAGGGGATTTCAACCACCCAGACACCTGTTGAGTAAATAATACGTCAGGGCACAGATTACACTACTCTACAGCCAAAATGCTTCTGAAATAAATGTAGTCCAACTTTACTAATTCTGCATCACTGAGAACGAAAATGATGCTTAAAATTGTTGATTGGCTCTAGTTTTCAAGATATGCTATTGGGTCACTATATACAACCCTTGACTTGGGAATGGCGGAGGATAAGTGAGTTATAAAGGGAAGGGATCTCAATTTAAACCAGAAATGACTAAAATACATCTTTGACTGGATCTATGAATAAATCTATGACTGGGTTTGGACAGTACTAGCTTTTTAGGCAATACAATGAATGATGCAATCTGAAGCTGGTATTGCATCATACATGATATGAATTGCATCATGTTATTCCTAGAAGTCATGGATGATGCAATCATAATGAAGCTTACATCACTCTGCTGAACAAATTGCCCTATATCAGCTCTAGAAATCATACAGTGTCATGCTCTCTTATTTGTCAGTGTTTGATTTTGCAAAGGGACACATTTCTGTTTAGCCAAAGTGAGCAGAGATGCCTCGTACTTGTGTGAACAGTGCAGATAACTTCTGCTATGTTTGTGGTGAAGTGACTTTTGCATCACAAAAGTGCAGTATAACCACTATCGTTAAGAAAGCCTATCACCTTTCTTTTGGATGCAAACTTGGAGATCAGGACAAGAGATGGGCCCCACACATATGCTGCAACATTTGTGCAACAAATCTTGGCCAGTGGTTGAACAGGAAAAGGAAATCTATGCCTTTTGCAGTGCTAATGATTTGGAGAGAGCCAACAGATCATACCAGCAATTGTTACTTCTGCATGGTGCCTCCAGTTGGGAAAGGTGTATCAAAGAAGAAAAAGTGGACTGTGCATTATCCAAACATTCCATCAGCTATACGCCCAGTACCCCACAGAGAAGGACTGCCGGTTCCTGATGCACCAAAATTCTTCTCACTTGAGTCAGAGGAGGAAGAGGAAGAGGATGAAACTTCTGGTCCTGAACCATCAATGTCACAGGACCCACATTTTCTCCCCTCCTCCTCCTCTGAACCACACCTCCTAACACAAGGTGAACTGAATGACTTTGTCAGGGATTTGGAACTACCCAAGAGTAAGGCAGAGTTGTTGGGCTCCAGACTACAGCAGTGGAATCTCCTGGCAGGCTATCAGGACAAATGGAGCCCATCAATGCTTGCAGACTATTACTGGACAGTGACAAGAGATGCTCCATTTAATGAATACAAGAGACAAGCCAAGAAGAGCCAAGTAGACACTGAATAGGACTACACTATGTACATAATAGTTTTTTGCCTTTTTTGTTTCATAATAAATTTTATTTATATAACCCTTTTGCTGATTTTTAAAGTGTTACATAAACAGGACAGGTGAAATATTATCATGTAAAGCAACCATAAACACATGAAAAGACCTAGGTTTACAATTTATGATTAAAACTCTACTATCTACACAATATACATAGACATAAAATGTAAAAACTTAAATATCTTAGAAACAGTAGCCAATCAGTTGTTTTAATTGTCATATTTGCATTCAGCACATCAAAATACATAATAAATATCACATTTTATCTCTGAAGCAGACGACTTCTCAAAAATTGTAGACCAGTGTTAACCAACAAGTTTTTGAATGCACTAGAGAAAACTTTCTGTTAGAGAAAGTGGAGAACGTGACTAAGGGGAGAGATTGTTTTAAAAGTGGTGGAAGACAGCTGGGTGCATGAAATAGAGTTCATGATTCTAAGGAATGGAAGCAGGGAAAAGAGCAGAATAAAGATAACAGACTTCAAGAAGGCAGAATTTAGCAAACTCAGAAAATTGGTAGGTAAGGTCCTCTGGGAAGCAAGTCTCAGGGAAAAAAAGAATTCAGGTGAGTTGGCAGTTATTTAAAGAGACATTATTAAGGGCATACAAGTAAAGTATCCCAATTCATAGGATATATATGAAGCACGGTAAGAGATGACTCTGGCTTAACCAGGAGATATTCAAAAGAGTCATATAAAAGGTGAAAACAAGGTGAAATTACAAAGGTTGAATATAAAAAATAAAACAAGCGTATAGGGACAAAATTAGAAAGGCAAAGGCACAAAATGAGATTAAACTAGCTAGGGACATAAAGGATGACATGAAAACATTTTACAAATACATTAGAAGCAAGAGGAAGACCCAGGACAGGGCAGGCCCATTATTCAGAGAGGAAGGAAAGACAATAACAGAAAATGCAGCGTTGAAGTGTTAAATGCTTTTTTAATTTCAGTTTTCACCAGACAGATTATTAGTGATTGGATGACTAACATATTGGCCATACTCAGATAGTAGTTATCACAGTCAAGCTGGTAGGGCATATCAAGTGGAGTCCTGCAGAAATCTCTCCTGGGTTTGGTCTTATTCAATATCTTTATAAATGATTTCTATAATGGCATAGAAAGTAAACTTATAAAGTTTGCAAGGAGGGGTTGCAAGTCTTTGGGGGACAGGATTAGTATTCAAAATGATCTTGACAAAGTGGAGATATGGTCTGAAATGAATAGGATGAAATTCAATAAGGACATATACAAAGTAGTATACTTAGGAAGCAATAATCAATTGTACAAATTTAAAATGAAAAATGTAACGCTTGCAAAAAAAGTGAACACCCTTTTGCAATGTTTTATGTAGATTGCCACGTACTTTTAGGGGCAAAAGAAAAATGCAGAGCTGTTATTTACCAGGCTGCACGTGGCAATAGACTGTATAGGTAAGGGATGTAAGGAGGGTCTGGGTCACGATGCAAACTGCAGGCACGCACACAACTAAAATTAATTAATTAAAAGTTTTATTGGGGATAGTTACAAGGGGTAGGGGAGCAGTGTATGATTAACTAATAGGGTTAATGGAACTTAAAACATACAATGGCTAAAGTATTTACTATTAAACAATATTTATAAACAAAGATGCAGTAAACAATATTTATAAACACGGATGCAGCATTTAGTAATAACCAGTACTTACGAATACAAACCAACTCATAACGACCGGCAAACGTAGAAACTCTGCTTAAAACACGTGAGCTGAGAGAGGCTTCGAGGTGATCAGGCTTGGTTACGAATGTGTACAAGGTACACAGGATTCGTTTTTCTTTCTCCTCTTCTGCCTGCATGTGGCAGACCAGCCTAAAATACCCACTATGACATCATAGAAGTGTCATAGGGGACTGGGCCCAAAAACTGTGTGTGGTTTCGTTTCTGATTGGTACAAGCAAAGTTTACACCAAGTAGGGGAGCAGGTGCCTGAAAGTCAGGCTTCGCCCCCAAAAGGTGAGGAAATGCATATAGTTCAGAATGCCTTTAACACTGACTGACAAAGGAAGAGGCCAGGGCAATACTGGTATGGGCAAGTCTTTTAGGATGCAGACAGGAACTTATCTTAACAAGCAGGAGTGTTGTAAGCAAGACATAAGAAGTAATTCTTCTACTCTACTCAGCATTGATAAGGCCTCAACTGTGTCCAGTTCTGGGCGCCACACTGTGGAAAGGGTGGATAAACTGGAGAAAGTCCAGGGGAGAGCAACAAAAATGATTAAAGGTCTTGAAAACATTACCTTCAAGGAAAGATTGAAAAAACAGGATTTGTTTAGTTTGGAGAACAAATGACTAGGGGAGCGAAGGCGAGCGGGGGCATGATAAAAACCTTTAAGTACATAAAAGTTTGTTATAAAGAGGGATTGTTCTCCTCATCCACTGAGGACAGGACAAGAAATAAAGTTCTTAAATTTCAGCAAGGAAAATTTAGATAAGACATTTGGAAAAACTTCCTAACTGTAAGGGTAATTAAGCATTGGAACAAATTGCCTAGAGGGACTGTGAAATCTCCATCATTAGAGGTTTTTAAGAACAGGTTAGACAAACACCTGTAAGGATGATCTAGATAATAAGTCTGGTTTCAGTGTAGGGACCTGGACTAGATAACCTACCAAGGTCCCTTCCAGTCCTACATTTCTATTATTCTATGGCTGTTTGTTAAGTTCTTCTTTGTGGATTGTGAGGTGAAGGTGCCAAAGGCTCTTCCTGTCTTAGGTAAAATTTCCAGATAGATTTATTACAGCGGCAGTGAGAACCTTGAGCATAGCAGTCAGGTAGCTGCCAGAGCTTTAGAGCTTGTATGAACTGCAGAAATTTAGCATACTATCATTGCATTCTTTGCACTTCATAGCATGAAATATGCTATGTTTCCACACACAAAAATATTTCCAATGTCATACACCACTGTAAAAATTACTTTGTGCAAAGCTAACTACTGCATTCTGGTCTGCACTGCTAGCAGTGCTAGTATGGACAGGACTGGGTAGTATAATAACCGCATTGATGCAAATAGTTCTCCCCACTATTTTTCAATAGTACGCAGGCCACTGCTTAGATGGCCTATCTGATTTACTTCTTCACATAACTGTACATAGGGCAAGTTTGCCAACAGCCAGTCACTAAAAATCAGGGATCCTAGAAATCCATTTGCTATGGAAAAATGCGGAAAAATGCAGAATTTGCATTTTTACAGAGAATCTTTATTTTTTTACATTTTATGAAAAAAATAAAAACATATATTAACCAAACTTTACTGAAAGTATCAATCTCACATATTCATTGTGCACAACCTCCCCCTCTTGTGGCTGATATTTGAATGCACTTTTCATTTACATAGGGAAACCTATGCCAATTAACTGCCTACACCATATACAGGTAACTCAATGGTGTTAGAGGTTGTGGTTTAATGCATCTCAAATTTCACGTCAGCCTCCAGACCTTAGTAATTAAAGTTATGAAAAGATGCAAAAAACTTAAATCACTCCTACAGACCGTTTCACTGTGTTTGGCAAGGACAAATTTCACAGTAATGTGCTTTCTGGATTGTATGCAGCAAAGCTGTAGATTATGTTTGAAGGCAGATAATTCTAGAACAAATGCAAAGCGCTAAACATAAACTGAATGAAAAGAAAACAAGAGGCTGAAACAGCAGGGCCATCGACAACAATAAAGAAACAGAGCACTGTGAATGGATCACTCCAATGTTTTACAACTGTAAATATAGCAATAAAACATTTTGTTCAACTTCTACCTATTGTGCCTAGGGCACCTAAGTTTCAGTGTTTCCTTTTAATCATGGGAAAATGTGGATTTTATGTTTCTTTTAATCAGAGAATTTAGGGTTTGTTTATCATGGAAAACTAGGATCCCTGCTAATAATACTGTATACACTTACTCTTTTTTTTTTTTTTTTTTTTTTTTGCCAGCATCAACTTCTTCAGCAGCAATTTACTCTGTTCTAGTCATTGCTAGCATATCTCAGGGGAGATCTTCCTACTAATGTGCTACTGGCAGGCTAGAAGCAGCTGAGTGGTTCCTGGTGACTAACTAGGGTAATGAGAAAATGCAGGCCCAGCTGGATCTTGCCATAGACGACGTTATAATAATGTATCAGCTGTGAAAATAGGAGAATTATTTTGCAATTATGAATTGGTTGCTATGGCCAAAGCTTTCACATTGCTATGTATCTGTTGGCCTACATGCTAGCCCAGGGCACCTAACTGGCATGTAGCTCTTTACTACCAGCAATCATATTTCATTCTATTTAATGCACATTTAACAATCACTTGCACATTTTGGTGATAGAAAGATGTACAAATATCATTGGCCGTGGGAGTTAGGGCAAGTTGAAGAGTGAACAGAAAGGCTGGACTCAATGCTCTCCTATATTTTTGTATCATTACTCATAAAAGGTCTGAAATAAAGTGGGAATTTTTTTATGAAACGTCCAGGTATAGCAAATGAAAATAAGGGGTAATAATAACAATAATAATGCGCCTGGAAAAATCTGTGCAATAACCTTGTCCCAGAAATTATCAGGGCCACTATCAAAACTGATAGAAAACCAGAAAATAATAGCAGCTAGTTTTAGCTATTTACTTACACTGTTTTCCTCTCTGTAGAAACTACTGTGGGCTCCTACTGCTACCATATCTTTACACAACAGTGAATATGTTACGGTAACAAAAAATGCAAAAGACTATAGGGTAAAATGCATATTTTAGCATTTCCTTTACATTTAAAAAAAAAAAGTCATAGAGTGACCAAAAAAAAAAAAAGATTGAGCCTAGGGGAACATAGTTGGGATTCTTAGCATTTCAATGCCTGTCTTGTAGAAAAATCACTGGAATTCACAAAGCCTGAGTTAGGTACCTAGGCTTACTGTACAATAAAAGGGGAGAGACAAAAGCCAGCACAGTAGGCAGGGAGACGCCGAAGATAGCTAACAACAGATGCTGACAAGAGGGTTCTGTCCCTTCTCGGGGGCTTGGGAATCTGAATCCAATCTGCAGGAAGGTTCATATCTCTGTTTGGGTTCTACACCCATTAAATCCTCTCTCAGGCTACGTCTACACTACGGGATAAATTTGAATTAGCTTAAACCGATTTTATAAAACTGATATTATAAAGTCGATTGTGCACGTCCACACTAAGCACATTAATTTGGTGGTGTGCGTCCATGGTCCAAGGCTAGTATCGATTTCTGGAGCGTTGCACTGTGGGTAGCTATCCCGTAGCTTTCCCATAGTTCCCGCAGTCTTCCCTGACCCTTGGAATTCTGGGTTGAGAGCCCAGTGCCTGATGGGGCAAAAATCATTGTCGCGGGTGGTTCTGGGTACAGCCTCACCCCTCCCTTCCTGAAAGCAGCAGACAGCCATTTCGTGCCTTTTTTCCTGGGTGAACTGAGCAAACGCCATAGCACAGCAAGCATGGACCCTGCTCAGCTCAATAGCGCAATCGTGAACGTTATAAACACCTCACGTATTCTCGTGCTGTCTATGGTGAACTATGAACTGCAAACGCAGGAAAGGAGGAGGCAGCTATGGCAGCGCGGTGATGAGAGTGATGAGGACATGGACACTGAATTCTCCCTAACAGCGGGCCCCTGCGCTTTGGAGCTCCTGCTGGTAATGGGGGAGGTTCTACACATTGAACGCCGATTTTGGGCCCGGGAAATAAGCACAGACTGGTGGGACCACATAGTTTTGCAGGTGTGGGACGATTCGCAATGGCTGCAAAACTTTCGCATGCGTAACAACACTTTCTTTGAACTTTGTGATTTGCTTTCCTCTGTCCTGAAATGCCATAATACCAAGATGAGAGCAGCCCTCACAGTGGAGAAGCGAGTGGCAATAGCCCTCTGGAAGCTTCTAACGCCAGACAGCTACCGGTCAGTCGGGAATCAATTTGGAGTGGGAAAATCTACTGTGGGGGCTGCTGTGTTGCAAGTAGCCAAAGCAATCATTAAGCTGCTGCTACGAAAGGTTGTGACTCTGGTAAAAGTGCAGGTCATAGTGGATGGCTTTGCTGCAGTGGGATTCCCTAACTGTGGGGGGGCGATAGATGGAACCCATACCCCTATCTTGGCACCGGAGCACCAGGGCACCCAGTACATAAACAGCAAGGGGTACTTTTCAATGGTGCTGCAAGCACTGGTGGATCACAAGGGACATTTCACCAACATCCACGTGGGATGGCCAGGAAGGGTTCATGACGCTCGCGTCTTCAGAAGCACTGTTCTGTTTAAACGGCTGCAGCAAGGGACTTACTTCCCGGACTAGAAAATAACAGTTGGGGATGTTGAAATGCCTTTCGTTATCCTGGGTGACCCAGCCTACCCCTTGATGCCATGGCTCATAAAGCCATACACAGGCAGACTGGACAGTGGTCAGGAGCTGTTCAATTACAGGCTGAGCAAGTGCACAATGGTGGTAGAATGTGCATTTGGCCATTTAAAAGCCCGCTGCAGAACGTTACTCACTCGCTCAGACCTCAGCCAAACCAATGTCCCCTTTGTTATTGCTGCTTGCTGTGTGCTCCATAATCTCTGTGAAAGTAAGGGGGAGACCTTTATGGCGGGGTGGGAGGCTGAGGCAAATCACCTGGCCACTGATTACGCGCAGCCAGACACCAGGGTGATTAGAAGAGGACACCAGGAAGCGGTGCGCATCAGAGAAGCCTCGAAAACGAGTTTCATCATGGGCCAGGGTATGGTGTGACTGCTGTGTTTGTTTCCCCTTCATGAACCTCCCCCCTTTTATTGACTCGTCCTGTAAGCAACCCACCCTCCCCCTTCAATTACAGCTCGCTTATGGAAGTAAAGTCACTATCATTTAAAAATCATGTATTCTTTATTAAAGGTCATTCCCTGTAAGCAACCCACCCTCCCCCTTCGTTTAAAAAGCATGTAAATATAAAAACAGTAAGAGAAATAACAAGGTATCCCAGGAGTGGTTTGGGAGGAGGATAGGAGGGAAGGAAAAGGCCATTAAGCACATTTCAATGTAATGACAGCCTTTTGGCTGGACTGTCCACGGGGGTGGAGTGGGCTGGTGCACAAAGCCTTCCCCCACGCGTTCTTACACGTCTGGGTGTGGAAGATATGGAACATGGTGAGTACTGAAGGTGGTTAAACATGGGCTGCAGCGGCACTCTGTGACCCCGTTGCTCCTCCTGAAGATCCACCAGACGTCGGAGGATGTCAGTTTGATCACGCAGCAGCTCCAGCGTTGCATCCTACCACCGCTGATCTTCCTGCCTACACCTCTGATCTTCCTGCTGCCACCTCTCATCTCGAGTGTCTCTCCTATCCTCACTTTCACTGGCATCTTTCCTGTACTTTGCTACCACGTCCTTCCACTCCCCCAGATGAGCTCTTTCATTGCGGGTTACTTCCATGATTTCTGTGAACATTTCATCTCGTGTCCTCTTCTTCCTCTGCCTTATCTGAGCTAGCCTTCGGGATGGAGTAGGGAGCCTTGAAAAATGTGCAGCTGCATGAGTGGGGGAAAATAGTGATAGAAGGATTATAAAAGATACATTTCACAGAACAATGGTTATACTCTTTCACAGTGAACAACATTATTCACCTTACATAGCACATGTGATTTCACTACAAGGTCGCATCTGGATTCTTTTATTATTGAGTGCCTGCGGCTGTGGTGTAACAGATCAACACAGACGCAGGTCCGGGCATCACAATTCAGCTTGCATGCGGTCATGGTAAACCATATAAAGAGGCATATAGCTTCTCCCTGTGCGTCTTCTTTGCTCTTAACAAGGAGCAGCAGACGCCAAACCCTAAGCCTAACCCAATCCAATTCTCTAGAATTGCTCTATCCCTCCCCCCACCACATGGCTGGTATAATGGAAGATCACTGCTAATCACCCTCCTTTATCCTCCCACCACCCTCCCCCACCGCGTGGCTGATAGCTGGGAAGATTCCTGCTGGCCAAACGCTAAAAAGCTCAGCACCATTAACCCTCCTCCCCTCCCCCCGCTTGGCTACCTGCAAGGAAGGATTTCTTTTAAGCAACAGGCAAGCAGCCCAGTAGGAATGGCCATCCCTGTTCCCTTAATAAAATTCCTTAATTTCAACCAGGTTACCATGAACGATATCACTCTGCTGAGGATAACGGAGCGAGATAAAGAACAGATGTTTCTTGAATGCCCGCAATCACCGGGACCATACGCAGCTAGGCTTTGTCATGCAATGATACCCGATTACTTGCTACATGCATGGCGTGGTAAAGTGCCCTACCATGGTGGATGCAATAAGGCTGCCTTGCCCAGAAACCTTCTGCAAAGGCTTTTGGAGTACCTCCAGGAGAACTTCATGGAGATGTCCCTGGAGGATTTCCGCTCCATCCCCAGACATGTTAACAAATTTTTCCAGTAACTTTAATGCTTGCTAATGCATGCCAAGCCCTCATGGCAAATCAATCATTAAAAAATGCTTGCTTTTAAACTATGTTTTATATTTACAAAGGTACAGTCACCAGAGGTCACTTCCATGGCTTCACTGTCTGGGCTAGTGGCTTGGGAAGGCTGGGAGGGTAATTCCGTCTGGGTCACAAAAAGCTCCTGGGTGCTGGGGAGAATGGAGTGCTGTGTGCTCATCCTCCTCTTCCTCCTCCTCATCTTCCCCCTCCGCTGAATCCTCATCCATGGTTGAGATTATAACCCCCACCTCGGAATCCATGGACAAGGAGGGGGTAGTGGTGGCGCAGCCCCCTAAAATTGCATGCAGCTCAGTGTAGAAGTGGCATGTTTTTGGTCCTGATCTGGATCTTCCGTTTGCTGCTTTGGTTTTCTGGTAGGCTTGTCTGAGCTCCTTAACTTTCACTCTGCACTGCACTGAGTCCCTGGTGTGGCCTTTCTCCCTCATGCTATTGAAAATTTTTTCAAAAGTTTTTTCATTTCGTCTTTTGGAACGGAGTTCTGTTAGCACTGAATCCTCTCCCCATATAGCGATAAGATCCAGTACCTCTCGTGCGGTCCATGCTGGTGCTCTTTTTCTATTCTCAGGAGACTGCATTGTTACCTGTGCTGATGAGCTCTGCGTGGTCACCTGTGCTGATGAGAGCTCCACGCTGGCCAAACAGGAAATGCAATTAAAAAGTTCACGAGGCTTTTCCTGTATACCTGGCCAGTGCATTAGAGTTCAGTTACCTGTCCAGAGCGGCCAGTGGTGCACTGTGGGATACCGCCCGGAGGCCAATAACTTCGATTTGCGGACACACTAACCCTAAATCGATATGTTAATATCGATTTTAGCATTACTCCTCTCGTTGGGGAGGAGTACAGAAATCGATTTAAAGAGCCTTTTAAATTGATTTAAAGTGCATTGTAGTGTGGACGGGTACAGAGTTAAATCGATTTAACACTGTTAAAATCGGTTTAACAGCGTAGTGTGGACCAGGCCACAGAGTCAGGCACCTAAGGTAGGGTTTGCAAGAAACACCAGAGAAGCAGGTGACACCACCTACCTTACAGTTCTTAACTCCAGGGCAGAGTACTCACACAGGATGTGCAATTCCCAAGTCCAGGTTCAATTCCCTCTCCCTTAGGTAGGGAGACAGGGATCGCACACCTCTCAGCCAATTGTCCTAATGCAGCTGTGGGAAAGCCTATAGAGCTCTCTCAGTTGCTCCTGTTGAAGCTATTCCACTTTAGATAAGTAGTTAAAAAGCCACTGGAGCAGGAGGACTGGACCTTGAGTCTCACACCTCCCAGATGAGTGATCTAACCACGAGGCTAGAGAGTCATTCTATTGTCATCAATCCTCCCACCCCCAATTACTTTTTAAAAAATATTTATTCACAGTGGAACAGGAGAGACTGAGGGACCCCACATCAGAATATTGTCAGGGATCAGGGCCCGCAACAGAGTCGGTCTTCTGGCAACCCAACAAGTACAGCTGGCCCGCAGCAGGCTACCTGACTGACTACATCATCTCACTGGTCAGGAAGGGGAGCTGCTTCTTGTCTTGCTCCTATCTTGTTTCTGCTTCATTTCCCAGTCTTGCTCCTGGTTAATTCTTTCTACCTCAGCTTGTTCTTCATTCCAATTTCCTCAGACTGACCCTGGTTCTTGACTCTGGCTCTGACCCTTGGCGTGTCTACTGGTTTCTAATCCTGGCTCTGATCCTCACATTGGCTTCCTAACTTTGGTTCTGACCCTTGGCATGGCTGCAGGTGCCTGGTTCCAGCCCCGACTCTTGGATTGGATTCACTTCCTGCCTCCTGCTCTGATCCCTAGGTCTGACTCCTACTCCAACTGCTAGGCCTAACCGCCCACAGCCCAGTCTCTATGGGTATGTCTACACAGCAAAGAAAAACCAGTGGCTGGCCTGTGCCAGCTGACTCAGACTTCCAGACTTGGGCCCAAGCTGTGGACCTTCCCACGCCACAGGGCCTCAAAGCTCAGGCTCCAATTTGAGCCCAGAAGTCTATATCACAATGAAACAGCCCCGCAGACATGGGCAGCACGTGAACTGCCCCTTCAGGGAAGCTATTCCCCAGCCCTGCCCCTTCAACCACCCCACCCCTCTGTCTTCAGTCCCGCTGGACCGGAACAGGAGCTGGGGCCTGAGCAGCAGCCCGGGGCTGCCAGGTCAGCCTCTGGGATCAGAGAAGCAGCCCGGGACCACAGGAGCAGCGGCCGGGGCTGGAGCAGCAGCAAGGGGATACTGGGTGAGCCCCTGGAGCCATAGGATCAGCAGCCAGGGCCAGGTCAGTGGCTGCCGCTGCAGGAGCAATGGCCAGGACCAGGTGAGCCTCCAGGACCAAAGCAGCAGCTGCTGGTGCCAGAGCAGGAGCAGCGGCTGAGGATAGGTCAAAGATGCAGGAGGAGCAATGGGACTGGAGTATTGGGGCTGGAGCAGTCAGCACCCAGCAGGACTCTAACTGTTAGCACCCCTCAGGGTGTTTTTTAGTAAAAGTCAAGGAAAGATCACAGACTTCCGTGTATTTTTATTTATTGCCCATGACCTGTCAGGGACTTTTACTAAAAATGCCTGGGACAAAACCTCAACTTTAACTATTGTATTCCAGTTAATACAGAGTATAACTTCAGTGATTCACACTAGAACCAAATCTTGGTCCTACCAAAGTTAATGTCTTGTAACTGGCTTCATTAGCACCAGGATTTCCCCTCTGATGACTAAACAACTCAGTGCAAAGTAGTCAGTTTTGTGACTGAGTAACTAAAGAATCACTTCATTAGGACAATACATCACAAAATATGCAGTTAGTTTATTCTGGTAATTGTAGTTTAGTTTTCATTATTTATAAAACATCAAGAATGAACATTCTGATAGTAATATAGCTCGTAAATGGACCTTACTAATATCCTCATTGTAATGTTCTCTGCTATTTTATCTCTCATTATATGTGGGTAAATCTTTCCTTAGACGGGAGGAGAGAAGATTGTTTTGTATGCTAATTATAGTGTACGTGTATTAGAGAAGCTCTCATATGTGGTTATTTAACATAACTTTAATCTACAATAACAAAGTAGTACTGTCAGTTGCAAAGTTTTATTTCCAGATGCTTGAAACCTTCATTGCTCTCTAGTGCATGTTAGCAGAAATAGATAGGAATTCATATGCAGATAGCTACTGCAAATTTGACTGGATCATATAGGTGTGATTAACATATTTAACTATTTGTTGTTCTAGATTATCATGAACAGTGCTCACACTGATATATTTTACTGTATTGGGAAGATAAAATCTTACTAGACTAAGTAAGCAAAATAAGATTATGAAACTCTACGTTTGCTGTTAAGATGTCCAGTGCAACACACAGTACACAGATTATTCTCCAAATATACTGAAGTGTCCAAAGCTGTGTGAATGTGAAAGAAAAAACAAACGTTAAATCCATTCCAACAGCAAACTTCCATTTCATCTTTCAAGACTCGATTAACCCCTGTCTGAGTGTGAACATAATTATTCTTCATGGGGAGACAATGACATGAATGTAATTACAATTTGCCAGGTGCACTGAATTAGAGTAAATCAAAAGGTCTGAAATGTGCTTTTCTCTAACAATTAAACAAAAAACAATTAACAGGATTTTGGTGCATTACTCTATATATAATATATCAATTGCATGGCAGACTACCAGGGCTGGTGCAACCATTTAGGCTACCTAGGCGGTCGCTTGGAGCACTAGGATTTGGGGGGTGGCATTTTCTTTGGCAGCGACCGCGGCGGCCAGATTTTCGGTCACCCAGGTTGCCGCCGGCATTTAGGCGGAGGGAGCTGGGGTAGGGGAGCACAGGGAGGGCTGCCTGCAGCAAGTAACGGGGGAGGGGGGGTGCTGCACGCAGGGGACCTCCCCCCCCCCAGCCCACCCCTGCTCCGCCTCCACCGAGCATGCCGTGGCTGCTTCACTTTTCCCACCTCCCAGGCTTGCAGCGCCTAAGCTGATTGCGACGGCATGCCTGGGGAGGAGGAGAAGCAGGGGTGAGCTGCTTCACTTCTCCCGCCTCCCAGACTTGCTGTGCCAATCAGCTTAGGTGCCGCAAGCCTGGGAGGTGGTAGAAGTGAAGCAGCCACAGTGTGCTTGGCGTGCTTGTGCGCAGAGCAGGGGTGAGCTGGGGCGGGGAGGGGAGTGCCACAGGGCGGAGGGGGAGAGCTGCCGCAGAGGGGGCACCTCAGAGGGGAGGGGGGGAGCTGCCGCGGGGGGGGGCGCGTCAGGGCGGGGGCTTGGGGACGGGGGAGGGCACAAGGTGGAAGTTTCGCCTAGGGCGCGAAACATCCTTGCACTGGCCCTGCCTGTTTGGTGCTGGCTCTGTGTGTGTGTAGGAAAGGTGCAGAGGAAGTAGGAAGGATAAGAAATTTCACTGACATTTCACTGCAACAGTACGAACTGATGAATGTAACTCTGCACCAGCATCAGACAGACAAAGAATGCCCTCATCTAGGAGCTCATCCAAAGCCCATTGAAGTCAGTGGGTAACTTTCCATTCATTTCAATACACTTTGGATCAGAGCCATAGCTGGTTTGGGCAGAGAATGTTATGTAAATAATGGAGCTGGTCTGAGTATATTTTCATGAAAAAAATTGGCCTTTTGTTGAAAAATCAATAATTTAAAACTTTTAGCTGACAACCCAAATTTTGAGTCAGATATGCCACTGTAGTGCCTCATGGGAGTTGTAGTTTGAGTGCTTCATGCCAACATTCTTCTCTATGGGTTAGGCTTCCCGGCATGGAATGTATCTTCCATGCTGCTCCATAGCATGGTTCTTCCCCTTGCTGAGCTGCCGCAGTGCAACATGGGAGTATCTGGCCATGGTGCCTCATGAGAGCTGTAGTTCAACTGGAGAAGCTGGACTGAAGAGAAGAATTAGGGCATGGGATATCCAAACCACGTACAACTCCCATAATGATCAATGGCAGCATGTCCGGATCAAAATAGTCAGTATTCAGCCAAAAAATTATGGTTCATGGATGAAAACTGTAAATGTTATGGTTTTTGTTTGTTCAGTTATTTAATGACAAGTCAACATTTTCCTTTGAAAGATATTTTCCATGAAAAATTTATTGTGTTAAAAAAAGTTTTCCATCAAAAGACAGATTCAACAGATAATTATCAACCAACTCTCATAAATAAACAGAAATAATAGTCATTACTCTGATCTATACTTATTTTAGTTAAAATAGTTACTTGTGTTTTCAGTATATAACAGTCCTTTGATACACTTGATTTCAAGACTTTGGCTTTGTATTCAGGAACTGGGTAGACATACTATTGGCTTCCTTGGAGATTATCTATGAGATAAAAGAAAAAAGCAAATCAAGTCACAGAGTATAGGAGGAGGAAAAAAGGAACACTAGCTACTCTGTTCTCTTCAGGAGCCTACTACCCATCAAGGCCTAGGAGGAGCAACTCCTGTGAAGTAATGAGCATCTTCATCCACACACTTCACAGGATCAAACGCTAACTGCACTTGCCTTTATACAGAGCTAAAACCTAGCCTTAGCTTTGACATGTTTTCTCTCATCCAAGGGTTAGTTTAGCATTAATTTAAAGCCTCACATGGCTCTATCTCCCTCTTTCCTTGCTACATTCTTGAATTTTATGTTATACTTTTTCTGAATACAAAAAAATTGAAGTGGAATAAATCCAGGTGTCATCCTATGGAATACAAATTACAAGACACATCCACAGTGAAAAAGAACATAAGAATGTCCATACTAGATCAGACCAATGGTCCATCTAGCTCAGTATCCTGTCTTCTGACGGTGGTCAGTGCCAGATGTTCCAGAGGAAATGAACAGAATAGGCAATTTCAAATGATCCATCCCAAGTTGTCCAGTGCCAGTTGCTAGCAGTTGGATGTTTAGGCACTTCTGGAGTGTGGAGTTGTGTCCATGATTATCTTACCCTGAACAAGTCACGAACCAAGTTTTGGAACCTCTGATTTAAGTGATAGATTATGTATCACAGTTAGTAGTTCTGCACTTTCATATTTATGTTCCTTCAGAACTCTTGGGTGAATACCATCTGATCCTGGTGACTTATTGCTATTTGTTTTATCAATTTGTTCCAACACATCCCTACCATCAACTTAAAAAAAATGGCTTGGATGTGGGGATCTCCCCTACATCTTCTGCAGTGAAAATCAGTACAAAACCCACAATGGCTTTGTCTTCTTTGAGTGCTCCTTTAGCACCTTGATTGTTCAGTGGCCCCACTGATTGTTTGCCAGGTCACTTCTGATGTACTTTTAAAAAAAATTGCTGTTAATTTTTGTTTCTTTAGCCAGTTGATCTTCAAATTCTTTCTTAATCTGCCTTATTGTATTTTTACACTTGTTTATGCTCCTTTCTATTTTCTTCAATATAATTTGACTTCCAATTGTTAAAGGATTCCTTTTTACCTCTAACTGCTACTTTTAGTCTGTTGTTTAGCCATGGTGGCATTTACTGTTTTTTAAAAACTTTATTTATTTATTTATTTTTATTTTATTTGGAATATACACTTAGTTTGAGCCTGTATTATGGTGTTTTTAATTATTCTCCCTGTAGTTTGTAGGCATTTCACCCTCTTGACTCTTCCTTTTAGTTTCTGCTTAGCATCCTCCTTTTTTGTGCAGTTCCCTTTTTGAAGTTAAAGTCTATGAGGGTGGTTTTCTTTGGCATTTTTCTAATAGGATATTAAATTTAATTACATTATTGACATTATTACCAAATGGTTCAGCTATATTCACCTCTTAGTTCAGATTCTACGCTTCTCTTTGGACTAAATCAAGAATTACCTTTCTCCTTGTTGGCTCCAGGAGAAGCTGGTCCAAGAAGCAGTCATTTATGGCGTCTAGAAATTTTATCTCTGCATCCCTTCCTTAGGTGACATACACCCGGTCAATACGAAGATAGTTTAAATCCTCCATTATTATTGTGTTTTCTGACTTTGTAACCTTTCTAATCTCCCTGAGCATTTCAAAATCACTGTTGCCATTTTGATCAGGTGGTTGGTAGCATATTCGTACTTCTGTACTCCTATTGTTCAATCATGGAATTTCTATCTAGAGATTATATGGTACAGTTTGATTTATTTAGGATTTTTATTTTATTTGACTCATATTTTATATACTTTCTTTCACATATAGTGCCACTTTCCTATCAGCTCGACCTCACTCTGTCATCCTATATATTTTATACTGTGGTACTACCATATCCCACTGATTATCCTCATTCCATCAAGTTTTATGATGCCTATTATATCAATTTTCTCATTTAATGCCAGGCACTCGAGCGCATCCATCTTAGTATTTAGACTTTTAGCATTTGTATATAAACATTTGTACATTTTGTCAACATTCATTTGTTTGTGTTTGTGTTTCATATTTAAGTGGGACTCTTTTATGTTTGACTGTTCTTCAGTAGCTCTTACTTGTGCTTTACCAATTTCTTTCTTATTCTCTTTACTAGGATATAGAGTTCCCACTATAATAAATTCATCCCTAAGGGATGTCTCCATCCAGACTGTGCTTTTCCAAAACTGTTGGCTTTCCTCCAGGCAAAAATCCTTATGTTGAAAATAAGGAACATACTACTGACTACCTATATATTGATTGAATACAGTGGACTATGTCTAATACAATTGCTATTTTTTTAAAGTTTATTAGGTTTTGTTAATTGGTTGGCAGCTGCCAATTGTAGGAAATAAAGGACATTAGGAAGACATTGCTGGTGCTGTTGAACATAAAATACTAGATATATTCTGACAAAATGCACTGATTTCAGTTGCAAGGCATCAGCACAAAGATTTGAAACAGGGGACCCACAGTGCAAGTCCTAATGTAAAGTAATTAAATCTTATATGTATCAAATTTTTTCACATTGTGTCACCTAGTCACCTGCACTTAAGGCTGCCCACCACTTCTCATTATTAGACACTTTTGTCAGTTGCTTATAACTTTGCCAAACTTTAACCATTCAGCCTTGATTTTTTTCATGCTTGATATCTGTTTCAGGCTGAAACGTTTTGGAAAATTTCAGGTCAAACAGTTCAAATGTTTCTGAGAACAAGATCAAAGAAAAATATGTTTCCTTACTAAAAAAATCCTTGCAAACATTTTGTTGAGAATGTCTAGCAAATCCATGCTTTCTTTACATTTAGTAGGGTAGTCACTTTAGTTTCAGGGATGTACTCTTTTCCATCCCAGGAAAATTGCCCCAAATTTGGACAAGTTATAAATCTATGAAAAAAAATGTAGTTCTCACATGCTCAGTAGAGACTTGTTACAATTTGGCAGCTAAAATCTCTGAAGATTCTATTTATAGTGAGCATGATCCATCCCTGTCCTACCAGAATTGTGCAGGGCTTTCCCTGAAATGCCTTGTAACAGCAGAAGGCCATCACTGCACCAGGAACAGGAACTGGGAGGTCTGATCATATAATTAGAGATTCTATCATAATGCACATGCACAAGGAGGGAGATTACAGTTGCATGTGCAATCTTAATTATGGTATTTCCAATTTTTTGAGAGTTTGATTTTGCCACCTTATCATTACTTTAACACAGCTTATGTTATATAATAATAAACATAATTATGTTTTTGCATGTAGTAGTGATACCCATGTGCAAAAATGTGGAGCTATACGACAAATTTAAATTTATGTGCAATTGATATAATCATTAGATCTGTTTAAAATTTTTATTGCAAATTAATTAATCTAATGTTCATCAATACATAAATGGTTCCGTCTTTGAGCGACTACCCGGCCTTTAAGAACAGAAATAACTAGCAATCTCTCCGTCTCTCTTTTTTTCTCTTCCCAGACTATAGACCAGGGATTGGCAACCTTTGGCACATGGCCCTTAAGGGAAATCTGCTGGCAGGCCGGGATGGTTTGTTTACCTGCAGCACCCACAGGTTTGGCTGATTGCAGCTCCCACTGGCCGCGGTTTGCCATTCCAGGCCAATGGGGGGCTGCAGGAAGCAGCTCAGGCCCAGGGATGTGCTGGCCGCCGCTTCCCACAGCCCTCATTGGCCTGGAACTATGAACTGCAGCCAGTGGGAGCTGTGATCAGCTGAACCTGTGGACGCTGCAGGTAAACAAACCATCCCGGCCCACTAGCGGATTTCTTTGATGGCCACATGCCAAAGGTTGCCGATCCCTGCCATAGACAAAATACCTTAATTAGTTTAGTTTCCTTTTTTTCTTTGTGTACGTGTGAAGAACATATCAAAGGGTGTCTCAGATGAATAAATAAGTTTTGTGTTCAGTTTTTAAAATAGTTAGTTCAGTGATCACTCCTGCAGGAGGGAGCTCTGTAGTCTAGATCCCAACGCTGTGTAAGTTTTATCTCTGTGCAAAACTAGACTCACCCTATTGGTCCATAGTTTCATTTTTCCACTGAACATAGTTGTAAGAGGCCATGGTCATTGAGAGAATGTCTATTTCCTTGGTGGGTAGGGTAGCTCCTTCAGAGGTATTTGAATATCACAACCAATGCTTTAAAGAAGTTTCACAAAATGCCCTGAAACTTTGATGAAGTTTGAAAATGTTTGCCTTTTTTGTTTGTTAATTTTAGATTTTCATGGCCTGTGCTTTTATCTTGCTGTATTTCCAGCGTGATTTCTAGACCAGAGATGGTTTTAAATAATAATCTTTGGCAGCTAAAATCTCTGAAGATTCCATCTTAGATACTTCTCTGACCTGAACTTTAAACACATTGACATTTCCCTATCATGCTAAGTTCTAAATTTTTTGCATGCTTTTTTCGTCGACCTTCCTGTGATTAACCTATCTGATCTTTTCACTCGCTTTCCAGTTTTTCCAGAAGATAAAATCTTTTCTACTTTCCTTTCATCATATATATATTTTTTTAATCTTCAGCTCTCTCGCTCTCATCTCTCAAAAGGATAACAATAGAATCAAAGAATGGAAGATACTTGGAATTCCTTTAGAAACAGGGATATTTAGACAGTGGGTTTACAAGAAAAAGCTGTTTAATGTTGTTTAATTTCTTTCCAATTTTCCACTCTTCTCTCTCTCTCCACCCTTTTTTTAAAAGTACAAATACAGGATAGAACATCTGCTCAAAATGCCAAATTAATGGGACACATGATTCTTGTCAATGCAGAGCCTGCACTTAGGATTTTCAACATATGTCTGGCCAATGAGATATTAGTTGGAAAAGCTTATTATGTGTGATCTAATTTTCCATGTGTCCTGCCCAAAGCATTGCAGGGGTTTGACATTCAAATGTATGGTTACTGATTAAACAGTCTTCTTTGGAACTTTCATGGGAAGGTTTTATGAGAACGAGAAGCTGTTGTGTCACATATCATGTGATATTGGTTAAACTTGCTCTGTGTTTAACAAGTACACAAGTATTTAGCATTTGGAATAGGGAGAAAAAGCAAATGAGGGTCAAGAGTATTAAAGTTGTTGTGCTCAAAGTGAACATTAATAACACCTATTCAGTGTTTCATTATAAACTAATTCTGAAAACTCATTTACTGGAAAAAATCCTGCACTCTGACAAATAAACTCATATTGCTGCTGAGCGCGATACTGTATAATATTTTCTTTCATATTACTATTTCACAAAAATACTAATACAATCACTCCCTCAAGAAACAAACACAAACATTTAAAAAAAACTACAAGAAACAAAAAGTCATCACAAAAATGTTTTTAGATTTTTAAATATGGTCCCCATATTTACTGTGCACTCAGAATACAAACATAGATCTGAAAGAGGAAAGGGAAGCAATATTAACCAGTTTACTCTGATAGGTTTGTGTTATGATGGTTTTTTTGTTTTGTTTTTGCTATTGTTTGTTTGTTTTTAATTGAAAAGTTGTTAAAATAACTTGCTTCCCAGTACAGTTGTTTCCATGAACCTGTCATGTTTCTTTTGATATTTTTGCACATCAGCAGTTTACATGAATCTTTTTACTAAATGTTTTGCAGTTTTTGCATGCTCAAATTGTGTATTTTGTGACATTTGACTGACATACAAATTTTCTCAAGTGGAATTTTCTTGTGAAATCCACTTTCAGTTCAAAATTCGGAGTGGAAAAATATCATATTTAGCAATTTTGGCCTGTAAAAAGAAAGCAATATATAGGTACCTACATGTACACCATTCAGAATTGACTTTTATCTTTATCATGCTCAAAATCTCCCACCTTGTTGTCTGGTCAAAGTGAAGGTCCTCACATTGTCATCAACAGCTGCTAGATAACTTTTTGACTAAGTACTTTGCTGCATCACTATTAGCTGGGTCCCACTCCTGCCACTCTGCACTTCTCTTCTTTTCCTTACCTCCAGCTATGGAGCTGTAGAAGACTGAAAAGTGAAGCCAAATGAGAATGTATGGACTTGAAAACTGAATTTGGGTCAGGAATTGAGGCTGATAGCAATATTGGTTATTGTTATGATGAGAAAGCAGATACATTAAGTGTATTGGAAGTACTTAAGATTATTATAACCAGTAAATTGTAAACACTAAGTAATGAAATAAAAAATATACAAGCCAGTATTAACACAGTCATACTACATGTGAAAATATACTGTAAACCAGCCTCACTGTCACAAAATAATCAATTTAGACATGGGGAACCTGAAAAGGCTCAAATTGTAGATTCTTATCCAAAGCTTGGAGGACTCCATTAGGACATGTGGCTCTCTGTACCCATGCAATCTCCATTTACCTGAAAGGCCTGAATCAAACATTCCCTCAGCAACTAATATACCCACTAGTTGTCTTCCTCTTAACGGAAAGGCTGGACAGCCTATATACCCTCATCTAGAAAAACCTTTTGAATTCTACATGGTCTTTGGTGTGTGCATTTATTACTAAGGCTATGTCTACACTACAATTAAGCACTTGTGGGTGGCCCGTGCCAGCTGACTCAGACTTCTGGGGCTTGGGCTAAGAGGCTGTTTAATTGCAATGAAGATGTTCAGGCTTGAGCTGGCATATGGGCTCTAGGAACCTGCAAGGAGGGAGGGTTCCAGAGGTTGGGCTGCAGCCCAAGCCCAAATGTCTATACCTCAGTTAAACAGCCCTTTAGCCCAAGCTCCCCAAGTCCAAGTTAGCTGGCACAGACCAGTGGCAGGTGTTTAATTGCAGTCTAGATATACCCTAATTGGACATCCTTCTCACACTGTCCCTCCCACTTTACTCAGGTCCCACTGAGACCTCTTTCCACTCAGCTTTCCAATGTGAACATTTCATTAATGTTTTGATTAAAAAATATTCTGCAAATATTTTTTGCATTTACATTTATGTTCTTATAATTTGTCCAGTATATTTATTATAATGAGGCATTTCCCATCTCGTTATAATCTTCCGCAATTTCACAGAAGTAATCAGAACCCCATCCTCTAGGCAGATATTTTAGCATAAAATCTCCCCCTTTGTGCTCTGATAAGCTTTGGGTATACTGCACAGCAGAAGAGTGAAAGATTAGTGAATCTATTCACTAGTTGTCTTATTTAAATAAAAATGCTTCATTAGAAGAAGGAAGGAAGTGGCATTGCTTGACCAAAAAACTTCAGCTAAACTTTACTTTGGAGGAAATGTTTATATTTCGTTCCAGTATAACAGTGCTCAACTTGTGAAATTTAAAATAGGAAAGAGAGACTAGACATTTTAGAAAAGTCAGGATATAGTCTCTTGCAGTGCATTTTTTAGACATTTTGCTGCACTGTGGAGCAAAAGTGGTGCTTCAGAAGGATCTTTAGGAGCACCTCAAAAAAAGTCATCTCTAGCAAAGATGATTTAGCAGTAGCCAAGGAAGGGATGAGCTTCAGCAAAGGCAGAGATATCCCAATCTTCTCTTTGATTTGGCAAGAAGATTACAAGAAGCAGCCCCTGGAGAGCCAATTCTAGCACATCTATACCCTAAGCTAGTCTTCAGGGCTTGTCTTCATGGTGCTTTAATTATCACCACAGGGATGTAAATTTTAGTCCACACCGACATCTCACTCACTAACTTGTGCATATGGACCCTGCTGGTGCACATTAAAAGTTCTTTAGAGCACATGAATGTAGTGACATTTCAAATAATACTGTTATCATGCATTAAAGAATTTTTAGTGCTCAGCAGCAGAATCCACATGGGCCAGGCGATTTACTGTGCAACACGCTAGTGCACATTTCAATTTATGGACTAACTCACCATGCAGAAAAGTCCTCAGTCCTAGTCATTAAATAATTTCCCTGTTTTTAATTTTTATTTTCTGAACCTTCCATTATTATCACTGACATTTTTAGTGGAGACATTCACCTGACAAAGATCAGAGTCCTCATGCAGTAATACATAACATTTGGAGAAGAGATATGTTGCACCGAAATTTCTGCATAGAGAAGTGTGCATTATTGTTTGTTTTCAATGTGACTGTAGGTATTTTGTAGAAATCCAAAAGTCTTAGAACTCAAAATACAATGGCAAAATCTCTGGCACAAAATTCACAACCCCTTTCACCCAGCTCTACTTACACACACTGAGTCCACAACAGATTCATTGCTGTGGGGTTATAATAAGAAAATACTTACCATTAGTGATAGAGACCTTCATTTTGTTCTGTCAATCACATTCACACAAATATCTCATCATAGGAGCGTCATAAAAGCTTGGGTGAAAGGCAGAGCAGGACCTTTCACCCCCACGCCCTTGCTGTGCACCCACATCAAGATTAGATAGAATTCATCTCTTAATATGGAGACTTAGGTCTAGTTGCCAGTATAGCTGTACTGGAATAGCTATATCTGAAAAACATTCCTGGCATAGACGCTGCTTCCACTGCCTTAAAAAAGTGCTTTTGCCAGTATAGCTTATACCAGTTAGGCAAGGAAATTCAGCTATACCAGCAAAAGGATTTTTGTGCTGATATAACTGCCTCTCACTATGATGTTTGCTAGCATAGAGTGTCGCCAAAAAAATCACACACCCCTAACTGACTGCTGTACAGCAAAAATGTCTAGATCTGGCCTTCTATAAGGTAAAATAATGACAAAGAAAGAGAGAAATTCTGAGTCCTCTCATAAGAAAAGATGATGTTCCGAAAATGGGAGTGTCCATTTCAGTGAGTTGGATTTGCAGGGTTAAAGAGGTTTACTTATTCCAAAACCTGCAGTAGAGTATGTATTTCTCTAACTGAGATAGGATGGTTAATTAGAAGCATGCTTCTAAAACTATGGGGGTTTTATCTTTCTTTCTCTATTTTACTCAGTACTGTTCATATTAAAAAAAAAATAGAACTAAAGGAGGAATTTGTGATGAATACATTTGTTCCTATCAAGTAAAAGATATTATCTTAGGATGTGCTCTGTTGGCCAAAACTATTATATTTGACTTTATTTTTTCTTTCTCCCCTAAATTTTGCTTTGCAAAAGAAAATCCTCTTAAGTACATGTCTAATGCCCTGCTACCCATCTCGAATCTTTACAGATGTTTCAACTCTCTTAGTGACCCCATTTAAGCAGCTTTTTAACTAGTGTCAGCTCCTGCAAACTGCAGGGAGGTGAAAGCAAAAACTGGCTGGCAGGTTCCTTTGCACAGTAATGACTTCTGTCTCCCAACCTGCAAGAGACTGAGTGAGAAAGAGATTACCTCCCAACACTTCCTATTAACGGTGATTGACATACCCATAGGATACATGCTTATATTTCCAACCTTGTCCATCCTCCACTCCCAGAACCAAGTGACATTATATAAGTACTGAAAATTAGTGTAATGAAATATTTCTATAAATATTGCTAACGTAGCATCCTGTGTCTCAACATTGTTGTTCTCTACTCATTATTTTTAATTTGTATGCTTGAAATCAGTACCTAATGGGTAAGCATGTATTATCATTTCAAAAGTACAAACACTTCCCTTCTCCAAAATATATAGTTTTACTGCCCTGTTCAAATGGATAAAGCTACGTTTTTTAAATAATCCAAGCCATCCATCCATCAAAATATTAGACAGTCATTAATTTATATCAGTGAGACAGGGAAAAAACTTAACCATTGTACTATTTTAAACAATATAGTCTATGCTGAAATGGAATTAATGGTCTTGGTGAATTAACTGTACTACAAAAACTACAGCCCCCACAGTTGGCATCCATGTTGGCAATTTCAGCTGAAAGGCCAAATACTGACTGGATACAGAGAGCAGTGGTCCCAGATACTTGGACAGGGTACTGGCGAGAAGGTTGCACTGCTGCGGTCTGTATCCTGTATGTTCTGTAGATTGAGGACCTTGGTTTTTAGCAATGTCAACCCATTAACACTCAGGAGCAGTAAGGTGTGCTGTATAAAAAGTTATGGTTATAGTCATGTGGAATAAAAAGACAAATGAAGCTAGGATCCTTACAGTGGAAGGGTTGGTGGATTGATCTGTATGTTCTTTTCAGCAATGGGGACAAGGGAAGAGATAGGTAGTAAAATCTGAGGCAGCTGGTTCAATTTATGGGCAGGTCACCTCAAGGCAGAAGGGTGAAAGCAAGAGATATCTGGAAGGCTGCTCTTTGCTTTGGAATGGGAGGTCTCAAAAGGACAGCATTCATCAGTCCAAAGGTAAGAAAACCTGGTTCAGGAAAATACTTCATTCTGTGGGGGAGTATCCACCTGTGAGCCAGAGGCAGTGAGCTAGCACCTGGATCTAGTGTTAAATAATGTTATGTGCCTTACTGGGATGGAATGTAGAAGGACTTAGTTCACCAGTGAGATTTTCCTGAAATTATAAAAGCCTCACTTGAGGGAGCTCTGAGACACAGAATTGGTGCTGAGCTAGAAGGCTGTGAAGGGAGGAACTCTCTAAAAGTGTTTTGCCTGGAAATGTTTTATTTAGCAGCTCTTTTGTCTAGAAAGCTATTCCCTCAGAAGCATTTTACCTTGCACTGGTTTTGTCTAGAGAAGCATTCTCTGGAGGCTTTTTATCCCCTCGTGGGAGGGAATGTATTTATTATATGTTTTTCTTAAGATCTTTAAAGCTTACACTATTTTTCACTTGGGCACACTTTATATCATTGCGCAAAATAAATACTATAGCACAGAAGGCCTATAGCCCTGAGCTAGGCTAACTTTCCTCACAGTCGCTCCAAATTTTTCTTTTCTTTTTGAATAAAAGAGAGTTAAGGTTACATAATGCAAAATATATTCTATTCCATCTCTTGAGAGGCTGGAATCAGAGAAGGTAAATAGGTCTTACAATGCAATGTGTCTGACACTGAAGTACTTCTTGTCAAAAGCAACATAAATTCGCCTGCACATGAGGAAAAGTGCCTGAATCTGTTTGGAGACTATTTTGGGCACCGCATGAAACTAAGTGTTTTAAATTTACAGTATTTTGCTTAAGCTCCCCAGAATTAGGTTCATAACTTTCATTTGTATTTCATTCATTCCATAGCACAGTTGTACAGTTGGTCAAATTTTAGGTGTTTTTGCTTAAGTTGTTTGAGTGGCATTGCAACGTGGTATTACAAAGGGAACCCTTCTTTGTACAAGACATTGATTGTATCTCCTGGCCTGAAACAGAAGAGTATAGACTAGGTGCATTGGAGAAGTGGCACATTCAGGTGTGGGTGAAAGCATGTGGCTTTCATCACTTTCCGGCTGACTTAGGATAAATACTGGGCTCTGCAGGAAACCACATGTAGCTCTCTTTGTCAAGAGGAAAGTTAACATGGGATTGAATGAGGAGTCAAACAGTAAAGTTCCTCTGAACCTCCCCTCCCTGATAGAACTAAAACAAAAGTGTCTCTGCCTGCAGGTATATGGGATCTTGGGGAGCAATTACCACACAGGTGGGGTGCCAATTAATTTCTTTATTAAAGGAAAAAGGAAATGGCGGGTATTTAACAATGAAATACGATGGGATGGGGTCTATAGGGTGTTTACAATAGACAATGATGGGGGGGTTCTTCTTATTGAACAGTGTAGGGAGTTCTAACAGTGGGGTACAGTAAGTGGGGTTCAGCACAATGGGATACAGTACAGTCAATAAGTGTATCAAAAGAAATGCAAAATAAAATGGTAGCTTCTATATAAAATGGTCAACAAGATAGAATGTATTAAGTGGTTAGTGGCCTTATACACAATGTAACACAATGGTATCAATGCAAACACAAAGTATATCAGAAAAGTGGAAGCAACCAGTGGGGTGTTATAATTACAAGTAAAATGTGAATCACAATGCAATAATACAATATGGGTGATGAGTGAAATTATGCAATGTAACGGTATAAAAGAAAAGTAATGACTTAATTTGTGAGGCTAGGATAGCAGATAATCTGTCAAGGAACAGGAGGGGGGAGGGGAGTGAATGATTAGTGGCAACTGATGAGAGGAGAGTGCGGCTGGAAGCAGCGAGAGACTCTGAAGCCCTGCAGGGCAAGGACAACGGAGCAGTGTGATGGTGACCTTCGGTAGGGGAGGGCAAAGGAGAAGTGCAAAGAAGGGCTAGAGAGAGGTTTAAGCAACAAGCGGACACCAAAAACAAAGGAAGAAAAAAAACAGCAAAGGGTTTGGGAAGTTTCACAGGGGGAGAAGCAGCAAGAGGTTTGGGAAGTTCGGAGGGTGATGCAGACGCAGGGGGAGGGAGCAGCAAGGAATTGGGAAGTTCAGAGAGAGTGCAGATGCGGGGGGAAAAGCAGCAAAGGGTTATAACAGGGAGACAAGGAGAAGCGCACAGAGGGGGAGATTGGAGAGGGGGAAAAACAGACACAGGAAAGTTCAGGGAGAGATTGGGACAGCGGGAAGACGAATTTAAGCAGCAAAAACCTTATCTATAGACACGGAGAAGTGTAGAACTGATAAATGAAATTGTTTTTAATTGTTCACTTTATTAATGTAACTTCTGTTCACCATTCACTATACTTGCCTACACTGTAACTTCTGTTCCATATTGTAATTCAAACCCCATTTTAAAACACTCACTCCATTTTGTAAAAGCTTCCTCCAACCTTCATTTTTGCAAACCCTGCTGTAATCTTATTAGTTTAGTTTAGATGTGTGAATGAGGTATGTATGAATGATGGAATCAACCTCCAGCCCCAGCCTATCCTGATGAGATAAAGTTCAAATACCAACGGCTGAAGACCTAGACAACAGCCCTAAACAAAGTAAGAAGCATCCACCCTAAAAAGAAAAGGACAACAGAACAACAGAAGGAAGATCAAAGCCAGGTCCAAGGCTTAAAGTCACACCTGCAATTGATGGGTGATCAATCCAAACCCAGAGGCAGCGTGACACAGCAAGACCTATAGACTTTGAATCCAAACTAAAAGCCTATAAAAAAGAAGGGTGAGATGAGAGACTCTGGGTAACATTCTGCTGCCAACATGGAAGGACATCAGTGCCTGCCCAACAGAGATCCAGCTTGTCCTTGTGCCCGGCTTTCCTGGCCAGTTAGCTGCCACAAGCTACGAACCCAAGCTGCAAAATCAAGCCATGAACTTAAGCTATCTTCAGGACTGGTAACTATGCAGCAGCTGCAGAACACCTGATGAATGTGGGTGTGTGTGTGTGAATGTGAGTATGTGTGTGTGTATAGGTATTAGGTATTATAATGTGAATGTGTGTGTGTGTGTGTATAGGTAATAGGTATAATGTGTGTGTATAAGAATTAAGATATTAGTTATTAGTCATAAATTGTTATCATAATAAATGTGGCATCTTTGCCTTGTCCCCTTTAATAAGATCCTGCTGGTTTTTACCGGTCTAATATAATTGGTATAACATTTTGGTGGAGAATAGCGAAAGGCGGATTATTGGTATTTTTGCCTCTCTTATTGTAAACCAATCTGTGTGCACACAACCAGCTCTACAGAGCACGGTTCTATTCTTGGTTAACCAAAACCTGCTGGCCCCCGTGTGGGTAGCAGGAAAATAAAGAGCTCTTAAAATTGTTAACAAAAGCTGCTGGCCTCCGCGTAGGTAGAAGAAAACATAAAATTGTTAACAAAGCCTGCTGGCCTCCGCGTAGGTAGCAGAAAACTTAAAATTGTTAACAAAACCTGCTGGCCTCCGCGTAGGTAGCAGAAAACATAAAATTGTTAACAAAATCTGCTGGCCTCCGAAGAGGTAGTGGAAAAAAAAATGTTGTTAACAAAACCTGCTGGCCTCAGCATAGGTAGCAGAAAACATATTTTGTTAACAAAATCTGCTGGCCTCCGCGTAGGTAGCAGAAAACATATTTTGTTAACAAAACCTGCTGGCCTCCGAAGAGGTAGCAGAAAGAAAGAAAGAAAGAAAGAAAGAAAGAAAGAAAGAAAGAAAGAAAGAAAGAAAGAAAGAAAAATCAGGAGCAGCAAGAGGGTCCCAGGGGCCAGCAGTGCTGCTTGCTGAACAAAATTAAAAATGTTTAAGAAAAGGCGAGGGAAAACAGTCTCAGAGGAAGGAATGGAGTCAAAAGTAGCTTCTACCTCACCTTTTATAAAAGAGATAACGCCTTTTCAACAAATCCTTCAAAGATATGGGCACAGTCCTTGGACTGAACAAGCCCTTGCAGATATCTGCACCATTTCGGATCTAGAGGATAGGTTGGCCCAATATATCCTCATATGTAAACCCCCAAATGCAACAAAAAGAGACGCTGCAGGGATCTGGCTGCTGTGGGAGGCTTGTAATGACAGCTACCTTCACCTAACAGCCTGTAAAAAGAAAAAAAAATTCTCTAAAAGAGAAACTATTCCAACTAAAAGAAAAAAAGAAAAGAAAAAAAAAGGAACATTTGAGACCCCAGAAGGAGCAGACTTTGGGGACCCCTCTGGAGAGTGGGAAGGGGGATATTTGAGTAGATTCCTCCTCCCAGGGCCAAAATGCCATTGCAACAGTAACAACAGTGCCTGCTTCTGCCTCAAACCTCCAGGCCATGGCAAAGTGGCTGGGGATTTTAAAATAAAAAATTTAAACTCAAAAAAATGCACCACTTAATTAGCATTTGTGCAGCCCCAAGAACCAAACACACTGTGGCAAAGACTGAGCAGGATCTGCCATGTGGGAGCACTGTGCTAATTTGTTTCTAAGCTTCTATTTTTCAGGCTCTGAACCAGAACATCAGGAGAGCTAGTACCAGCTGAAGAGTTATAAAATACCATGGTTATAGTGTCATGACAAAGTCTGTGTTCAGTGTTCTGTGTTGCAAGTTCTGTGTCTGTCTCTAGTGGTGTGTGTTCAGTGTTCTGTGTTGCATGTTCTGTGTCTGTCTCTAGTGGTGTCCTGTGCTAGCATTGGGTCCAGAAAAAAAAAAAAAGAAATACTACACTAGACAGGACAAATGTCTTTTCCTCTCTCTACTTCCCCCCAGTCCATCCAACTTAGCAATCACCACTTGTGTCCAAAAAACTTTGGTCCCCAGTGCATCAGGTTTATTTTTTGTTAGGTTATCTAATAGTCACTTTGTTGTTAATGTTTGTTATTGATACATTTGTATTGTTAGTTACATTTGCTTATATTGTTAATTTCACACTTTCCTCTATGCACTCTGGTTCTACTCCCCCAAACCCTAAAGGGTAGTTCTTGGGCCCTCATAACTTGTAAAACCTTGGCCCATAATTGTAAGGCCCCATCTTTCAGGTCCCCAAAAACATCTTGAAAACAACTGTTAAAAATAGGGGATTCTGCAACATTTTAGCAACAAAATGTTAGTTTAAGTCCAAATCAGCTTAACCTTGCATAACAACTGTGGTCCTCCTACAAAATCTTATTTGTTGTGTGTGCTTAAGGAAGTCCTAACTTCAGTAACTTTTATTATTTGATGGCTATTGCTGGATCAAACTTGGTCCTCATTTTATTTGTCAATGTACCCAATGATTGTAATGGTTTTATTGTATTCCCAATTATTATAACTATAATTGTTTTCATTTATGTGTAGGTTATATCTGGTGTTTAGTCAATTGTAATAGGTTTAGTTATATTCACCTAGTTATAATTATTTGGTTTGTTTGCAACAGATCACCTTGCCCTACAATGTCAACCTATTAGTAATCCTAACTGTTATGTTGGTTCTGCCTTAAAACAATTACATAAAGTGTGACCCATTCAATGCCCCTGGATTGAAGGGTCAAAAGGGGGACAATGTAGAACTGATAAATGAAATTGTTTTTAATTGTTCACTTTATTAATGTAACTTCTGTTCACCATTCACTACACTTGCCTACACTGTAACTTCTGTTCCATATTGTAATTCAAACCCCATTTTAAAACACTCACTCCATTTTGTAAAAGCTTCCTCCAACCTTCATTTTTGCAAACCCTGCTGTAATCTTATTAGTTTAGTTTAGATGTGTGAATGAGGTATATATGAATGATGGAATCAACCTCCAGCCCCAGCCTGTCCTGATGAGATAAAGTTCAAATACCAACGGCTGAAGACCTAGACAACAGCCCTAAACAAAGTAAGAAGCATCCACCCTAAAAAGAAAAGGACAACAGAACAACAGAAGGAAGATCAAAGCCAGGTCCAAGTCTTAAAGTCACACCTGCAATTGATGGGTGATCAATCCAAACCCAGAGGCAGCGTGACACAGCAAGACCTATAGACTTTGAATCCAAACTAAAAGCCTATAAAAAAGAAGGGTGAGATGAGAGACTCTGGGTAACATTCTGCTGCCAACATGGAAGGACATCAGTGCCTGCCCAACAGAGATCCAGCTTGTCCTTGTGCCCGGCTTTCCTGGCCAGTTAACTGCCACAAGCTACGAACCCAAGCTGCAAAATCAAGCCATGAACTTAAGCTATCTTCAGGACTGGTAACTATGCAGCAGCTGCAGAACACCTGATGAATGTGGGTGTGTGTGTGTGAATGTGAGTATGTGTGTGTGTATAGGTATTAGGTATTATAATGTGAATGTGTGTGTGTGTATGTGTGTGTGTGTGTGTGTGTGTATAGGTAATAGGTATAATGTGTGTGTATAAGAATTAAGATATTAGTTATTAGTCATAAATTGTTATCATAATAAATGTGGCATCTTTGCCTTGTCCCCTTTAATAAGATCCTGCTGGTTTTTACTGGTCTAATATAATTGGTATAACAGAAGTACACAGAGGGTGAGATTGGAGTGGGGGAAAAACAGACATGGGAAAGTTCAGGGAGAGATCGGGACAGCGGGAAGACGAATTTAAGCAGCAAAAACCTTATCTATCTTAACCAACGACTAGGCAAAACAACAAATATCACAATTCTAAGCAAAACTATAACAAGCAACTATACAGAGCAACAAAACAGTAAACTATAACAAGGTAGGTGAACTTACAAGCTCTACAATCTTAACAAACTATGACTTATTAAACTAAAAAAACAAAACCTATGGTGCACCTTATGCTATGGGGAAGTCACAGAGGGCAGAGTGGTATGTGCCCAGGATACAGCTTCCAAGGCAGCCCACAAGGAAGCCAAGGGATGGTGGCTGCGGCAATGGATACAGCTGAAAGCAGGGAGCCCCGAGGCAAAGCCCACAGGAGCAGAGCTTAGCAGTGGCACAAACTTATTTTTAGCGGCAAAGCGCCGCGGAGTTTAAGCGAGGTTTTAAGACACAGACCAAGGTTTAGCTTGAGTGTGTGTGCTGGGGAAACAGAGCCAGCAGCTAAAATAATAAAATAAAAGTAGGGAAAGTTTCACAGAGGGATTCTTACCAGTCCCCAAGGCAGGAGCAAAGGCAGAAGCAGCAGCAACATCAGAAGAAGCAAGGAGGGCTCGGTACAGTCCCAATAATCAGGAGATCTCTCAGGTAGCAATTCGTTCTTCGTGGAAGGGGTTAAAAAACCGGGAGTACGTTCAAAAATAAAATGAGAGCGGAGAAAGGACCCCCCAAACCCCCTGGCTGATCAGACCAGGCAGCAATGCAGGAACCTTTCTGATGTTTGTTTCAAAAATGTCTGTTTTTAAAGGCAAATTTAGGCAGTGTCCCGCCAGTAATCCTGATAGGCTCCCTCTGTCACAGGGGAGGAGGCACAGGGAAAAACTGCAGGTGAGCACAGAGACATGTCTGGGCAGAGTCCTGTGCAATAGGTGACTCAAAAGCACATGAGGCCTATGACTCATGCCCAGGATCTCAAAAACACAATAGGTCTTGCAGCTCTGGACATTGCCTGTCCTACACCAAGCCCAGGTTTAACAAGGTGATAACAGGACTAACCCTTTGAACAGGGCAGTGGTCCCACTTAGCATGCAGCACAAGTGGCCTTACCTTTGAGAAGGGCAATGGCTCTTCATTATCAACTTAAGGGGCCCTCTCTTTGAGAAGGGCAGTGGCCCTGGTAAACAACTTAACAGCCAGGGAAGGGTGGCCACAGGAGGAGAACAAAAACAAAGTGGAGTATGGGGACAGCTGTAAGAAACAAAATGGAATAGGGGGATAGCTGTAACAGACAAAAAGGATACAAAATTTTGGTGGGAAATATCAGTTAGCACAATGAGATGGGGAGGTGCACTTTCCATAAGTAAACATGAAGCACATTGAAGGAATTATAATATTACTAGCAACAGTTAGCCAATACACATCACCTCTCGCTTTCAAAGTGCCTTACATCCAATAGCTAATCAGACCTTATATAACTTTGTGAGATAAATAAGAATTATGTTTCCCTTTTACAGATGAGAAACTTAGAGAGATTAAATGACTTGCCAATTGAACAGAGGGAAGAAGTGCTAGCCGGACCTCCTTGGTTCCAAGTTCTAGGCTTAGACCACAAGTACTTCTCTTTTCTAAATACAAGGATTGATTCTTTTTTAAGTATCAGGAACTTTTTTCTCTTTCTCAGTACTTCTCCCTGAGCTCTGCTAGAGCTACATTAAGTAATACATAGTTCTTCAATAAGTGTGTACTACCACATTTGGAGGTTTTACGAACCAAATTGGCCCATAACTATTAATGCTGGAAAATATACAATATCCTATTGGCAAACACTGGCTTTCTTTAACATAATGCTTGTTTGTATTCTCTGAAGAATTTCTGTGTAAAATTTGATTAAGGTAAGCTACTGGCAGATTTGACATGCTCTAACAAGGAATTCTTTTTTTTCCTGCAGAAGAAAACCTTTTTATGATGAAAAAACAGACAAAACATCTTGAACCACATAATGTCTGAAACAAATCACAATTCAAAATGTTGCACCTTAACCATATAAGATTAAATTTGTTTTCATGGTCAAACTTTACTTCACTTTAGCTTTAATGAATACAAAAGATACCAGAACATAACCTGAAGAAACATTTTGCTGGTATCTGATTTTTTTTTCACATGACTCCAGCAAAGCATTAAACCTTTCTAATTTATATAATCAGTCTTATTCCAACTCACTGCATGTGCAAACCATCTAGCAATTAAAATACAGAACATATATATTTAATCTATAAAAGCTCTCCTCACAGTGTCTCTGGGCATTGGATAATATGAATAAAAAAATACTTGTGAGACTTATTACTACCAGGCCAGCCACAAACTTTAACCCATATCAAATACTCCTCTCTCATAATGTAATTATGGGGAGGATAAGTGTCTGATCAGAAGAACTAGTAAAATTTAAAAAAAAATTAATTCCCTCCTCTGTATCTACCAATGAATATTTTCATCTATGTATGTATCTTTTAGGGTGTAAGGTCTTTAAATGTGTCCCACATAGATTCAAATACAATGTTGGAACTTATATCTCTTGGTCGATGCTGCTAACAGAATCAATCCCTGCAAACGAGAACCCTCGGGTAGGTAATTTAATTGTGATCTCTCTAGGTGGAAAAAGCAGAATCACTCAAGTGATCCCATTTTCCTCAACCACAACAGGGAGGTGGGTCAGCAAAAATATAGGGTATTAAATGCTAACAAGTGTAAAGTGTAGTTGTAACCAAAGTCAGTCCCAGGATATGAAAAAGACATATTAGAGAGACAAGATGGGTGAGGAAGAAGATATTTCCTCACCCACATTGTCTCTCTAAAAGGTGTAAGGGCATCAGCAAGGACAGCTAACCTACATTCATTGTTGGATGGTGATCATAGGCCTGCAAGACTAATGCACTCTCAATGCTGTAGCTAGGTCAAAAGGTAGTTAGTTAATTCTGCTATTGCAAAGTCAATTTTTAAGACTCATATATCAGAAGATAGCTTATTTGGAAGATGTAATGTACAGGTCCAATTGAAATTCTAACTTCAGTGAAGTGTGACTGGATTTTCTCAGTTGCTAGATGTTTCAATTACAGTCATGTTTATATATTTTATGATTTAAGATGTCAGTGCTGCTGAGATAGATATGGTCTTATTTTTAACTTGCTCACATCACAATTTAGTCCAATTTTATTTATGGCTAGTGATGGCTAGGTTAATAAAATATACACCACATATCACTGCTACCAATTGACATTGCCAAATAACTTACACATATGCTGTTTCAGAGAAAATGTCTTAGTATTTGCCATTTTTTTCTGGGGGTTTGTTGCTGGTTTTATTTTACTTCTACTGAGATTTTTTTTTAAATAAATAGTGCCAAAGGCACTCAGGATAGTAGATTGGTACTTCTTTATTGCCATATACCTAATTAAAAATGTCTGTGCCTTAGGTAAAGGAGGCTACCTACAATTTGCGGTGGCTCCTGTACTTCCTATAAAGAATGCCTAAAGTCTGTTGCAAATACTGATTCATAGATTTTAAGGGCAGAAGGGAACACTATGGTCATCTATTCTGACTTCCTTCATAATGCAGGCCATGGAACTTCATCCAGTAATTGTTACAGTGCAAGGAATTATTTTTCTTTATACTACAGTACTTAAAGGAAGTCTCACTGAGCACAATAACATACAGTTGAACTAGGTTGGGGCTAATGTTATGGAATGTTATGGAAAAGGAATTTAAGTTTTTAAGGATGACTTCTGTAAGTTTTTTGTCACAACTAGGAGAACCTAGTTAGAACCTATGTAGAACCTGAATATTTATATTCTGATTTAGAGTTCTTGACAAGCTTGTCTTTGGCGTGCTATTGTTAGTCTACTAGAACTGTGTGACTAACAACAGGGGAAAAAAAAGAGCTGGACAGAAATGAAAAGAAATCCACATGTGCAGTCAATGGAAAGGCATAAAGGGAGGAACTTGTTACACCACCAATCAAGGCCAAGAAGGAACACCTGTGATTGACAGAGGAATGAAAAATAAGCAATTTTCGTTGTCCATTCTGTAGTAGAAAGGTACTAGACTAAGTGCATAAAATTTAAAATTTTAAAGGAACATCTATTACTTTAGTTTTGGTTGGATCATTGCAATTTCATTCCAGTGTGTTTTCTAGTAATAGTGATGTTTTTGGGCCTCAGGTCGTCAATAAAGCTGCAAGATTGCCTGCTATACTTAAATCTTGCATGTTTTGGGACTTCTCAAATTGGAAATATACTACATATATAATATTCTTGGGAGGAGAGAGTGTTGGGGATCTCCTTGCATTCAGTAAGTAGGTCAGGAGTTTGCTTTTCATGATGAGGGAGGGAGAGTGAGGAGGCATTTAACCTTGCCTGATCTGAACCTTTCAAAATGGTTTAGATTCACTTTAATGCGGGTAAAGAATGAGGCTTGGTATACTCTTCTATGTACCTTAAGATGTTTTTTTGTTTCTTTGTTTTTAAGATCTGAAGTGAAATTAAATTGCATTTTTTTTTCAATATCCTACGTTGTCATCTATGAATATAGAGAAAGGGCCATGGTGTAGTTGTTACAGCAAGGAACTGGGCTACACAAATGACTAATTAGTAGTCCCCAACCCTTACACTGAGGATTTAATTTTCAGTGCTAAATTTATGCTGGTCTAATGATAGTGCATGTAAATCAGGCATTTCCATGCAGTTGATTGATTAGTTACATAACTGGTAATTTCTGTGTAAAAAAATCATTTGCACATAAAATAGTGACAATTGCCTGAGCATAAAGGTACATATAATTTTACGTATATAGTTACTGACTTTCTCTTCACTAATCCTAGGCCAGGTCACAGGAATCTGTCAACCTCAGTTTCTATATCTGTACATAGAGGGAATAATGCTTGGTCATCTACCTCACAAGAGTGTCGGGAAAACTTTTTGGATGATATAAAACACTAAGGGTATGTCTACATCTACAATTTTGCAGCGCTGGTTGTTACAGCTGTATTAGTACAGCTCTATAGGGCCAGCGCTGCAGAGTGGCCACACTTACAGCAACCAGCGCTGCAAGTGGTGTTAGATGTGGCCACACTGCAGCGCTGTTGGGCGGCTTCAAGGGGAGTTCGGGGAACGCGAGAGCAAACCGGGGAAGGAGACCAGCTTCACCGCGGTTTGCTCTCGCGTTCCCCGAACCCCCCTGCAAACCGCAGGGAAGGAGACCTGCTTGCACGGGGGTTCGGGGAACGCGAGAGCAAACCGGGGAAGGAGACCAGCTTCGCCGCGGTTTGCTCTCGCGTTCCCCGAACCCCCCTGCAAACCGCAGGGAAGGAGACCTGCTTGCTCGGGGATTCGGGGAATGCGAGAGCAAACCGCAGGGAAGGAGATCTGCTTGCACGGGGGTTCGGGGAACGCGAGAGCAAACCGGGGAAGGAGACCAGCTTCGCCGCGGTTTGCTCTCGCGTTCCCCGAACCCCCCTGCAAACCGCAGGGAAGGAGACCTGCTTGCACGGGGGTTCGGGGAACACGAGAGCAAACCGGGGAAGGAGACCAGCTTCGCCGCGGTTTGCTCTCGCATTCCCCGAACCCCCCTGCAAACCGCAGGGAAGGAGACCTGCTTGCTCGGGGATTCGGGGAACGCGAGAGCAAACCGCAGGGAAGGAGATCTGCTTGCACGGGGCTTCGGGGAACGCGAGAGCAAACCGGGGAAGGAGACCAGCTTCGCCGCGGTTTGCTCTCGCGTTCCCCGAACCACCCTACAAATTGCAGGGAAGGAGACCTGCTTGCACAGGGGTTCGGGGAACAGCGAGAGCAAACCGCAGGGAAGGAGACCTGCTTGCACGGAGGTTCGGGGAACGCGAGAGCAAACCGCAGGGAAGGAGACCTGCTTGCTCGGGGATTCGGGGAACGCGAGAGCAAACCGCAGGGAAGGAGACCTGCTTGCTCGGGGATTCGGGGAACGCGAGAGCAAACCGGGGAAGGAGACCAGCTTCACCGCGGTTTGCTCTCGCGTTCCCCGAACCCCCCTGCAAACCGCAGGGAAGGAGACCTGCTTGCACGGAGGTTCGGGGAACGCGAGAGCAAACCGGGGAAGGAGACCAGCTTCGCCGCGGTTTGCTCTCGCGTTCCCCGAACCCCCCCTGCAAACCGCAGGGAAGGAGACCTGCTTGCTCGGGGATTCGGGGAACGCGAGAGCAAACCGCAGGGAAGGAGACCTGCTTGCACGGGGGTTCGGGGAACGGAGAGCAAACCGGGGAAGGAGACCAGCTTCGCCGCGGTTTGCTCTCACGTTCCCCGAACGCCCCTGCAAACCGCAGGGAAGGAGACCTGCTTGCTCGGGGTTCGGGGAACGCGAGAGCAAACCGGGGAAGGAGACCAGCTTGATTACCAGAGGCTTCCTCAGGTATGCTGGGATACCTGCTTATTCCACGGAGGTCAAGAAAAGCGCTCGTAAGTGTCTACACTTGATTACCAGCGCTGGATCACCAGCGCTGGATCCTCTACACCTGAGACAAAACGGGAGTACGGCCAGCGCTGCAAACAGGGAGTTGCAGCGCTGGTGATGCCCTGCAGATGTGTACACCTCCTAAGTTGCAGCGCTGTAACCCCCTCACCAGCGCTGCAACTTTGTGATGTAGACAAGCTCTAAGTGCTAAATCCTATGCTTTTTTCCCCTCCAGCTATGTACCACAAAGAGCGCTGGAGCACTTTTATTATCAACTCAGTTAAAGCCAAATTTGTCTGGAAGTCTGCAAAATCATACTTTCCAATTTCATGTTTTATTTTCCACTTGTGAAAAGTAGAAAAGGACTGACTTGACTGACATTAGAAATTGGGTTAAATCCATCCCAGTAAGTAGAGGATTAATTGTTAGACATTTTTTCCCCTGGTGTAAATATCTGATATGCTTCGTTTCAGAAAAGCTATATAAACTCGGATGCTTGCCTTTGACAGTATATCCAATGCAAATAAGGTGAGGACAGGAATTGAGGAACATCACTGGTGTACTATAATATTTTATGGATGTATTGAATTTTGGGATATAGTTTCCTCACCTTCACTTTTCTTAGTCTGAATAATTTATCCATTGGGCCTGATCCTGTGAGGCCATCATTATTTTGTTTTCATTGTAGTAGAGCCCAGAAGGCCCAATCTAGGACCAGAACATCATTTTTTCAAGGCATTGTATATACATCAGACCCACAATGATAAAAAGATACCCAAGGTTGCTTCCAAAAGCAAATTAAGACTTTTCCAGTTATTATTGGAACAAATAAGACTGTGTATTTCCAGGCTAATAAAAATCAAAATTACTCCAATGCATAATACATAGATCCAAGAGGTCAGCAACATTTGTGTTACTAGGGAAAAACAATCCATTTTAGAATCGAACAGGACGTTTTCCAACTATCTGAACTTCATTTAATCCTTACATTTCCTTGGCACCTTCTCCTCATTTTTCCCATTTGTATGTGCAGTTTGAGGATAGCAAAATATAATAGCGTAATTATCCGCATTTTTGGTATGTATATATGTCTGTTGTCTGAATTCTTCTGAGTATCTGATAAGAAAACAGTTCAATAAAAATATTCCAAAACTAAAAAATTCACACCACAGTTTACATCCAGTAATTACCAAAAAGGGAATTATTTAATGGTGATCTGGATGACTATAGGATTAACTATCATATGTACATTGACATTAATACCAAGAGCTGTGTGTTTTCTGGCTGAAATACAAATACCATCTTGAAGAGAGCAAATCTCTAAGTTAACCATAAATTCAAGCAAGTTTCACAGCTTGCTGTATGCGAGAAGTACATGAAAAGCTGAATAACCTTGCCCCTTGCAGATTTTACAATGTTTAGTTCAGTGTCATGACATCAGAAGAAAAATCTTTTGAAATATGACAACTTAAATTTAACACAGTTGAGCTAATATGAATCCATATTCAATATACAGGGAACGAAAGTAGAGACCCAAAGACTCATGTTTTTGTGTTTCTAAAATTAAATTTAAAAAAATCCTATGCAGCAGACTGACTAGTGAAAAAACTTGATTTATTAATTTAGTCAGAAATCCGAGATAATAGTTCTATTTGCTACTCTTTGTGGGCCTGTTTTACTCATGAGTCTTCAGGCAACTACCGTGTATTTAAAAATGTTTATGAACAGTGACATTTTAATGAAGAATTATTCTTCTGAAAATTTGTAGCAGAATTTCAGTGTTCATTGGTAGGTTTTGTTAATTGTCATTTGCCTCTTTAGATTGTCCAGTCATGCAACAGAATGGATAACATGACTTAGGTGACCAGTTACACTACATGAATAATGAGTAAGGCTGTGAGTCTGTCACAGAGGTTATGGATTCCATGACTTTCCAAGACCTCTGGGACTTCCGCAGTGCCCCCCTCACCGCAGCAGCAGCAAGGCTCATGAGCCCCCGGGTCCCTGCTCCCACTCAGCAGCAGTGGTGATCCTGGGCAGCGCACCACCAACCAGCGCTAGCCGGGGGCACCCATGGTGCCCCTGGGCCACCCCCATAGCACCCATGGTGCTGATAGACCATTGCTGTTTGGCAGGTTTCCTCTTATATCTTATAATGAGGCTTAGGGGGAAAGCAAGAATGAAACTAGAAACTGTATAAATATAGAATAAGAGCGAATCTTTGCTCCAAACAGGTCACAGCCAAGACAAAAGGTTAGGCGAAAGGGATAGAGTGAACAATGTGATGGCAGCAAATGCCAAAGTACTTCCACAGTTTGTTCTGTTTTGTTTTGGTTTTTGCAATGTTTTTGTTTTGTTGTTTAAATCTTGACATTGGGGTTATAAGAAGGGGGTTGGGAAGAGCTGGAGTAAACAGACAATCAGCACAAGTTTTGTTGTCTAGAACTGAAACTGCAGTCTGATGACATCCCCAGTCTCCATTGGCCCCTGCTTGAACTGTTCTCTGCAGCTGTCATGCTGACTTCACTCTGTGGCAGCTCCTCCCTGAAGTTTTTATTCTCCCCAAAGGCCACACATGGCTAGTGGGGAGGTCTTAATGCTCCCAGAAGGTTCAGGAGTCTCCATTACACAAATCCAGATGTTACTATCCAAAAAGCCGCACTCTGAAAAACAAAGTTCTTGCAGCCTGTGAATATTTCCTGGAACGGATCTAATTTTGTCACCTTAGTCCATGAGGTAGCTGTTCTCGGTACTAAGTGGGGATCATCTGCAGGGGCTAAATGGGACATCAGAACTGCTTCCAAAGAAATGAAACATAAAGACTGCAATATTAATGTACCTGTTTCATTGGTTTCAAAGTTACATCTACCAAGTCTTGGCTATTTTTTCTCAGCAATGGGATTATCAAAATGAGGAACTGGTAGGAATGGCTTAAATCCCGGAATTATGTAGCATTTTATACTATATAACACCATTCTGAGAAGTGGAACCTTTCAGGATTGTTTTTCCAGGAACAATGCAAAAATCATGGTGTTAAACTCTGCTCTGGGAAAAGTCATGAATATAACAATAACTTTTCTTCCTACATTCTCCAGACCAGGTTCAAAGATACCCAAAGCTTGCAAAGAAGTAGCAAGGTTTCCTTTAAAAAGCAACTGGACCACTGATGGGTTCCTCGAAAGATAATGCTGTTCATTTCTTTTTGGCTGTTCATTTAGTCTCCTGTATGAGAGATTATAAGATTTCCTGCTCATCTGATTGCTATTAGTTAATATTGTAACTCAGTAAGTCTGTCTCAGCCAAGGGTATTTATCCAAACCTTGTCTGGATATCCGAAACAGTCATATTCCTGAACAAATCAAGGAAACAGTGGAAATCTCACAAGGCAGCCTGCTGTCCTGAGGTTTCCAACCCAATTCCCTGCCAAAGAAATGTAGATAAGATTAAAAGTTTATATTATGTTTCCAAGATTATTTGATATCTTATCTGAACTGTGCTTTGAGTGAGATGGAGCACAGTTGGTATCACTGTACATTATCTCTGAGCATATCTATCTGCTTTGCCCACCCATTTTGAGACATAGCAGCCTTCATTGGAACTAAAGCCTCTTGGTGACATTAGCAAAACTCTGGTGGCTATTTGAAGAATACTGGGCTCTCAAGGGAGAGCTACAAGTCAAGCATAAGTGTTCCTCTGCCCCACTCAAACCCACTTTTTTAAAAGAAAGACCTTTTGACTGATATTTTTCGGACTTCAAGCAGAATCAAGGAACCCATCTTTACAAAAATAGCCAAGACAATCATACTAGATCAATTGTAGTATGAGCACAGTGGCTTAATCAGAACAGGCAGGTAGCTAATCCCAAAGCCTTTACCTGAGATCATATAGACAGACCTCAGAAATTATCTGAAATACAGACTTTGGCTGTGTGAGTCTGAGAAACTTATAGACTCCATGTGTCACACCACATAGAGGTGAAACTTAACAGGTCTGGTTTTATATTTGTGTTGGCTCTGGTGAAACATAGACCCTGTTCAATCCAGATTTATCATTTGAAAGAAACAGCCTTAAAAGGGATCACATATGAGCCCTAGTTGTTAGTGCTATAATTTATAGGACTATTCTAAGTCTACCCATTAAAGCATCAGGTGATGTCTCCGATGCCACAAAAACATAGCTGGCTACAATTAGTTATGAATGTTCTAGGCTGATACCTTTATGCGTTGCCAATGTTCTCCATTACTGAATGCCTGAAATGTAATTTTAGAGGATAACTCCTCATTGATTCAGTGGTTTTCCAGCAGCAAATAACCATTAGAGATTACAATGAAGTCTAAACGTCTAAAGTAGCTGGGATGCTGGCCAGGAATTTGCCCATAATATACAAGTAATTGCTAACTCTTATTGAATTAGAATAAAAGAAAAAAGTGATTGTAAGAGGACTGATTTTAAACCCAGCCTGTCAGGATGTCTTGTTTATATGCTGTTAAAAAGAAATTGCAACACTAGGAACATTGCTGATTTGATTAACAATTATCCTCAAACAAATTTACCAACTTTCCATCCTCATAATGTGACTCTCTGCACTCATTAAATGGGCTCTGGAATAACAATTATTTACACTGCCAGTTTATGGTCTTAAACTGCAGCAAGGAAGAGTGAATAATTAGCTCATTTTAGAGGAGAAACTGAGAATGGGCTCTTACTCTGTAAACATGTATTATTCGTAGCAAAGGAAAAGATTGGAACTGAACCTAATGAATTTGTGAGAGAAAAGGCTGCAACCTATAGGATCACATAATATCCAATGGCATAGAAGAATCTTTGAGAAAGGGAAAAGAGAGTTATTTATATAATATAAAATATATGGGACTTTAGGTTTCTCCAATGAATTCTGGGTTTAAATTTGTGCAGCAGGTGCCTAATCCAAAATCCATTTGAAGTAAATGGGAGTCTTTCAGTTGACTTCAATGGACTTTGAAACAGGCCCCATGTTTATCCCTTTAACCTCTCAGAGGCTCAGTAGGACTTCCAGTTTGTTCTTTTGATATCTGCATTACTCCTTGCTGGTTATTTAAATTCAGCCATTTAATTTACCAATTTTGAAATGCTTGATGATAAATTACTCCCATTTCATCCACTAAATCTTGACTTTATGAAAAATTCATCCTTTTTCTTCTTTGGCCTCAGTAATAACTCGACTGTTGGAGAGTCACCTGGGCCATCTATTATTCATTCAAACTCTACTTCATTTTCTAGAGGGTGGGGTAGATATAAAAATGATGAATCATTCAGTAAACATCAAGGAAATGTAGCTTCTGCAGTGCTTTTTGATTTTCTGATTGACACTACCACTTTCAGGGTGACTGAGTTTATTTCCTGCTCTTCTCAAGATTGATTGGTACTCAGCAAAGCATGCCCACTGATATCTAATATTGCTTTCCCTGACAGCAGTGTGAATGAAAACTGACATGCTAACTCTTTGAATTCCACTGAGGATAAACGCAGTAAATTGTAATGGTGATACAAAATAAATGTTGTACTATCTTCTATGGATGGAATTGAGGTCTTTGAAAATAATCCAGCCCCCAATATCAGGACATTGGAGATTGTCAGCAGTTTATTTTCCCCTTCTTTTCTAAAAAAGAAATGAGGGCTTCAAATGTTCTCTGCAGAAGAAGACATGGTATGTTTTATAGTTTTTATTTTGACCTAGTCTAATCAAATTCTGTAAAAGAAAATTCAATCAGATGAATTCTCTACTGCTTTAAATAAACTATCAAAACTTATAGAAGAATCTCTGGGAATAGCTTGCAGTAGGAATACTGAGAACTCCATTAATATAAATACAAGCATGTGCCAGGACATTACAGAAAACACTTCAACTCAATATGTATTGATAACACTAATTCCAATTAAATTTTTCTAACAAAAAAATATCATTATGGAGAATAGGTTAAAATCAAGCTCAGTTTGTTCCATATTTGAAATATAAATATTAATCTGTATTCTCTTTAGGGTATTAGCGAATAGGAGCAGATGTGACCCACCTACTAGTGACAAATATTACTTGGGTTTTCATTCACCAAAACCCTGACTTTGGGGGTCAGGGCGGAAGAAATTACTGCATTTTTTATATTAAGAAAAACTTTGCATCATCTACAAGGATAGCTAAACTCAAGCTTGAATAACATCTCCTGCATCTGAATGATCTTCCAGCCTTCTAGCCTTAATATTCGGTTTTCCATCTCTCTCTCTCTACCAGTTGAGGGCCTGACATCCTGCTGCTTCTACAAATGGAATGCTCTTCTTTGTTGTAATGGTTACAGGGTGATCCATGCCTCAGATCCCTTTTAATCCCTCAGGAGAACATACATTTGGGGTCTGGTTTTGCTACCTTCACCGCTCTTTGCAAGCATGTTAACCCAACAGGCCCAAGTGCATTTGGCACCTGTAAGCCCCATTTCCTCCAGGAGCCTATGACAGCAAGTGATCAACTGACTAGTACCCCTTTTGATCTGTGTAGTCATCCAAAACTCAGGATCTTGCAGGTAGCCTGCATTAGGAGAAGATAATGATGTTGGAATCAGGTAATTTTTTCAAGTAATACTGTTTGTTTACAACAAATGTACACAGAGTCCTGTCTCCCTGAACCAAATAGGAATCAAACACCAGAAGACAGTTTCTTTGCTCACTACTCCAAGCTTCTTTCCAGCTGGCATTTAACCCTAAAGCTCTCTCTTAGGCACTCCCCACTCCCACAGGGAAAAATTGCTTCTCTGGCTGTCTTTGGTTCTCTGCTGCTTCTCTCTGTGTGTTTCTGTGGTGTTTCTCTTACACACAGAAACACACTGGCAAGCCAATCAATCTCCTGATTTCTGCATTTATTATCTGACCTCAAGGAAACCTCTTGGGCTGTGTAGCTTAACTGCAAACACAGTCTTGCATGTGGCCTGTGTTTTGAGTGGTGGCTCCTATTGTTTCAGAAAGGAGCTCGATTGCTTTTTACATTTATCCTGAATGAAGAGTGGCTTACAACCACCAGCTTCAATGAAATTTCATCCAACTCCCAGCGCAAGACTCAAATACAGTTTCCTCAAAACACAGTATTATTTATTCATTCACTCAAAGGCACATAGAAATCAGAGACGAGGGTTAGAACAAAAAAAGTTTATTTCACCTTGCCTAAAACTTAATTCAGCCCAGTTACCTCCATTTCTGGGTTGGAGAGATGCTTGTTTGCTGCAGCTTCTATCTCCTCTATTTATCAGATGAATCTCCAACATCTGCTGAAACCCACGCAACCCCTCTTACATTTCTACGCCCAGTATCCTTTAATGATTTAATATGCTTTTTGATTCTATGCTAGAGTTGCCAGGTGTCTGGTTTTTGACCAGAAAGCCTGGTCGAAAAGGGACCCTGGTGGCTCTGGTCAGCACTGCTGACCCAGCCATTACAAGTCCAGTCAGCGGGGCAGCAGGGCTAAGGCAGGATCCCTGCCTGCCATGCCTCCACGCAGTCCCAGAAGCAGCAGCATGTCTCCCCGCTCCCAGCTCCTACATGAAGGGACAGTCAGGGGGCTCCGTGTGCTGCTCCCGCCTCTGTAGCTCCCATTGGCCAGAAACTGTGGCCAATGGGAGCTGCGGGGGCAATGCCTGCAGATGGTGCAGCGTGCAGAGACACCTGGACAACCCTCCTTGTAGGAGCCGGAGAAGGCTCATGCCGCTGCTTCTGGGAGCTGCTTGAAGTAAGCACTGCTTGGAGTCTGCACCCCTCCTATGACACAAGCTCCTGCCCCAGTCCTGATCCCCCCTCCCGCTCTCCAAACCCCTTGACTGCAGCCCAGAGCCCCCTCCTGTACCCCAGTCCTCATCCTGGTCCCACTCTTAAAGCCTTCACCCCCAGCCAGAGCCTTCACCCCTCTGCATCACAACCCCCTGCTCCAGTCCTGAGCCCCCTCCTGCCTTCTGAACCCCTCAGTCCCAGCCCGGAGTACCCTCCTGCACCACAAACTCCTCATCCATGGCACCACTAAACCCCAGCTGGAGCCCTCACCACTCATACCCCAACCCCATGCCCCAGATCAGAGCCCCCTCCCACATCCTGAACCCTTCATTTTTGGCCTCACCCCAGAACCTGCACCCCGAGCCCAGAGCCCATATCTCCTCCCACACCTCAATCCACTTCCTCAGCCTGGAACCCCCTTTCATACTCTGAACCCCTCGGCTCCAACCCCCCAGCTCAGAGCCCCATCCTGCACCTCAAACCCCTCATCCCTGTCCCCACGCAGGAGCCTGCACCACAAGCTGGAGCCCTCACCCCTTCCCACATGCCAACCCCCTGAGCCAACTCGGTGAAAATGAGCGAGTGAATGAGGGTGGGGAGAGTGATTGACAGAGGGAGGGAGAACGGAGTGAGCGGGGACTCGGAGAAAGGGCAGGGCAGTGGGGTAAGGGTGTTCGGTTTTGTGCAAGTAGAAGTTGGCAACCCTATTCTATGCCCTGGTATAGAAGAATAAATCTTGTTAGCCTGGAGCTAGTCAGGGGCATTCCCCAATTAACAGCTCCTCACCATTGTTTCCTTAATGACCCTTTTCTCCATCGTTTCATTTCCTGTTTGCTCGCCCCTTCCTACCCCCAATGCCCAGTATCCTTTTATTTAACTCCTATGAAGTCAGGCAGGATAATATCAAATACGTAAAATGGGAGCATATGATATATAAAAATTAATACATATAACTCCCTCATTTTCCATATTATCTTTCCTGCTAAGTCTCTCATCTCTTCTCCTTCAAATGCCTTGGTAAACCCCACTGTTTCCAAGTATGCTTTCTGCAATTGTCTCATCACCCTTGAGGTAACTGAACTGTTGTCCTTTTTTGTCTCACCTGTGCTAGACAGATTCTTTCTGTGTCCCATTCTATCTTGTAAAGCTCCATATTTGCCCTACATAAATGCTTATTAATAAGTAAAATAAATAAACAAATAAACTATCTCTAATATCCATTGATCTTAAGTTGTTATCAGTGAACCAGTTCATATAAAATAAGCACTGGCCACCCCCCCCCCCACGATTTTTATTTATTTATTTATTTTTACTGGAACACATAAATTTATAAACTTCAAGGAAGTTACCAGCAGACCTCAAGCCATTCTTCTCAACTGCAAACATGCATCTTCCCTGTGATTCCTGACGGCCGGCTCTAGCAATTTCGCTGCCCTAAGCACGGCGGCACGCCACGGGGGGCGCTCTGCAGCTCGCTGGTCCCGCTGCTCCAATGGATCTCCCGCAGGCTTCCCTGCAGAGGGTCCGGTGGTCCCGTGGCTCCGGTGGACTTCCCGCAGGTGTGCCTGCGGATGCTCCATCAGAGCCGCAGGACCAGCGGACCCTCCACAGGGAAGCCTATGGGAGCTCCACCGGAGCCGCCTGCTGCCCTCCCGGCAACCGGCAGAGTGCCCCCTGCGGCATGCTGCCCCAAGCACGGGCTTGGCGCACTGTGGTCTGGAGCTGGCCCTGATTCCTGAAATGATACCAAGTACAGCAAATCCAGCAGTCTGTCTTCTAAGTCCAGTCCTAATTTTAGGGTGCTTTATGGCGCAATGAACCCTGATCAGGGAGACCTTGGAGACTGCACAATATTTGATTGGAATACTAAAGCCCAATAGAACTCTTCAGAAAGCTCTGCACCAAGGTAAAGTAAACCTTACAAAATGCCATACTTACACCTGAAAATGATATAAAAATGAAGTCCCAATTAGTTCAGAATGCTCACCAATGCAAGAAGACATTTGAGCATTCCCAACTGAGCAGTATCCTCTCCTCATCTCTGCTTCAAAGAACATTTCTCTGCATGAAAGAAAGTATTGTTCATTATTTAGTGTGTGTCTGACATCCAGGATGAATTAATTAAATCTGGAAATTGGCACTGCAGAAAATCCAGGCACAACAGAAAATTTAGTAAATAGATAGTTAATTAAAACAAAACAGGACACTTATCTCAACAGCCTTTGTGAAATAAAAGCGGGATATTTTGGGAGATGGTACTAAAAAGAGTGAGAAGATGTGACTGCAGCAACGTTAAAAACATTTGCACATCTGGCTTAAATAAGACAATGATGTATATATTAAATTACAAAAATTAAACATTGATGTAAGGATGGAAGTGTCACACAAAAAGAACTCTCCAAGTTTAACTGCTCAGAGCTAGACTATTTTGAGTTCACTTTGGCTCACGGTTGAGAAATTTGTACTAATCTTTAGACGAACAAAATCTGAATTCCAGTACTGAACCATAGTTAGATATCCATAGATATTATAAGTGACTTAATAACATCAGAGATATCGTCTGGCTTCTCCCCCACTGAGTGATGCTGCTCAAACTGAGGGAAATAGGGATGGGAGAAGGCTCTGGTCTGGTAGTTGGATAAACACTACCATGTCCCTTTGGTGTGGAGAGATGAGGACTTGTGATGCTGATCTGAAACTTCAGGAAACCAAATAAAGTTTATCTTTCTTTACCTGTCCATTCTGCCATTATTATGCTCACACCTGGGCAGGATTTTCTGGTGATACTGAGGATGACAGTAGGCAATTTTCCTAGTTATCTCTCCCTTTGCATAGAAACTCTGTACACTACTTAAGAACATGATCAATTTCTAGTTGAATGTTTCTCAGTCCTGTAAGAACAGTTCAGCAAATTTCTGGTGTAGCAGAAACTCCAACTGGACCTTGAGTTTCAACAGTGGTGCAAATCTGCTGGGTTCACTTTCATAGCTGACCAAACCTCTTCATTCAGTAGTATGTAGAGAGGTGACCATTAACAGAAAAACTTTCTGGAATAGATCGTGGGATCATTTCTCCCTCCCCTCCATCCCCTACCTTGCCCCTCCAGCCCAGGGACTAGAAAGCCACCCCTCTTTTTCATTCTGGTACCTTGAAAACAGCTGTGTTCTCCAAATGTTGGATAGACTACCAAGGGCTACAATAATGTAGCCCCTGGAAGCCCCTGGAAGGAACTGCCATCCCCCACTCTCCTTGAGAAACTGTGAACATTTTAAATGTTTAAAACGTTAGTACATGTGTGTTACTATTAGTAGCCTATGCTTCTTCCTCATGGGTTGCAAAAGTAGTCTGAGAACCAGGGATAGTCTATCAGTTGCATTCCTGGAATGCTGAAAGGTACCAATATTGTTATGTGGGGGGATTTCTTGGCTTCTTCTAAAGCAGTGGGAAATATAATGCTACCCTGATCTTTGACTCCCTGGAGGGAAACCATTCCACCAAGAGGGCAGGACAGCACCACAAAGACAGCAGAGAAAGACAGAGAAAGATCCTAAAGGACCTGTTTATTGGCATGGACAGAGGAAATAATGAGCAGTTTGAATTCCTGAAGGCATGGGAGAAGTTGGCTCATCAGCAGGAAGAGACACTGATGAACCAGTTCCTGGAGCAGGAGGCACAGCATAGGAAATGGGAGCATTTCCTCATGGAGACTGATAGAACTGGTAGATGAATGGCCACTACTTGTGATAAGTGATACTTAAGATCCTTAAGCGATACTTAAGTGATACTGAGTGTTCCGGATGACAGAAGTTTGTAGACAAGTGTGAACAGTTAAGACAAAAGCATTGCACAATGATCGCATTACTACTCAGCCACCAATCTCCACAGCATAAACCCAACCCCAAGCTGTTAACCCAGTGGAGGTGCCCTGTCTGTAGTGTGTAAATTGTCAGAGAAAACAAAGGCTAATGACTTTCAGTTGCAGGGGAACAAACACATCGAGCTATGAAACCTACCAAATATGTGCTAATGTTCCATCATGTGCTTTTCCAGCAGCTGCATGGGGTATGAAAGTGGCCCTTGACACTGACAGAGGTCATCACCAGCCTCCCTGCTGTGCCAAGATGTGTGCACATATAACAGCCCTGATTTCCCAGTGTGCACATACTGCACAGAATTTGTAAACCAGTCTTGTCATGTGCCCACTTGGGATGGAAGCATTCACAAACGCAGCAGGCTCCCATTATATGACAGGTGTTGGCCACATTGGCATCCAGATGTTACGTAGGCAGCAGCCATGAGATTTAAGCTTTCCAAATGTGCACTCCATGACCATTCTGCAGCTATTGAGTTTGTGATTGAATTCCTTTTCTCTGGGTTCACTGACGTTGGGGTCTGGCTTAATGACCCAAGTTAGGGAGCAGGTCCTCCAAAATAACAACTGACATAGGCACACTGTACAGAGCAATGTTGTTTCTGGGGAATAAATACTCTTCTCCCCTCTCAAGTACAATGCTGATCTCATCAGCATCCTAGCATCATGAACCTTTCCAGTGTTTCCCAACTTAGCATTCATGAATCTCACTCTATGGTTCACGTATCTGTATATGATAGTTCCTAAGAGGAGAGAGGGTCATCCAGATGCCATTGTAGAATGCAGAATGAAACAGCTGCTTTCCAAATCTCCACAGAGTGTTGTAATTGAAGCACTGGGCAGCCAGAAACAGTGAATCTGCTAACAGTTCACAGTCTTCCTCTCCAAACTAAAGAAATATTCTGTGGAAGCATCAGTATCAGACAGCTGGTTTAAATGGGTCCAAACCAGAGCTCTGTGAAAAAGATAAGTTGTTAAACACAAATTGGTCAAATTATGTAATTAACAGTTACCTCTACTAGGTTTCTCATTGTACTTTGGATCTGTGTTCCTTAGCTGAAGAACAGACTGAAAATTATTATTAGCTAAAATAGCTTTTAAAGCAATCAAGAAATTACAGAAAGATGGTTAGACTATAGTGTAAACAATGTCAAAAATTGAACTCAGCATGGGATATTACAATTTTTGAGAGATAAGATGCATCAGTTCACTCAATGATTTAACACAATCTTGTTACAAAGGCAAACTTTTATCCTATACTAGTCTGGCTAGGTGACTTTGGCACCAACATGGTGTGATAAGTTCCCCCTGGGGTGCCACCTAGAACTGGGATACCACTGAGTCCCCCTGACCCACAATCCTGGGCTCCCTTTTACACTGCACTGCTATGACAAGCTGCAGACATGCTCTCAGTCTTACAGAGGGTCCTAGACAAATTAGAGGATTGGGCCAAAAGAAATCTGATGAGGTTCAACAAGAACAAATGCAGAGTCTTGCACTTAGGACAGACGAATCCCATGCACTGTTACAGACTAGGGACCGAGTGGATAGGCAGTAGTTCTGCGGAAAAGGACCTAGGGGTTACAGTGGACGAGAAGCTGGATATGAGTCAACAGTGCTTGTTGCCAAGAAGGCTAATGGCATTTTGGGCTGTATAAGTAGGAGCATTGCCAGCAGATCGAAGGATGTGATCATTCCTCTCTATTTGGCATTGGTGAGGCCTCATCTGCAGTACTGTATCCAGTTTTGGTCCCCATACTACAAGAAGGATGTGGAAAAATTGGAAAGAGTCCAGCAGAGGGAACAAAATGGTTAGGGGGCTGTAGCATATGACTTATGAGGAGAGGTTGAGGGAACTGGGTTTATTTAGTCTGCAGAAGAGAAGAATGAGGGTGGATTTGATAGCTGCTTTCAACTACCTGAAAGGGAGTTCCAAAGAGGATGAATCTAGACTGTTCTCAGTGGTGGCAGATGAAAGAACAAAAAGAAATAGTCTCAAGTTGCAGTAGGGGAGGTTTAGGTTAGATATTAGGAAACACTATTTCACTAGGAGGGTGGAGAAGCACTGGAATGGGTTACCTAGGGAGGTGGTGGAATCTCCTTCCTTAATGGTTTTTAAGGTCAGGCTTGACAAAGCCCTGGCTGTGATGATTTAGTTGGTGATAAGATCCTGCTTTGAGCAGAGGGTTGGACTAGATGATCTCCTGAGGTGCCTTCCAACCCTGATATTCTATGATTTTATGATTCTGCACTTCCACCAGCACATAGATAGGGACACACGCAGTTGCAGGCACATGCAGATAGGCTTTCTGACCAGACCTTGCATAGGAAGGCATCGCTAGGGCATTCTCAGCTTCTCAGACACGCATCCCCTCTAGTGTGTAAACCCAAAATTATATCATCTTGTGCTGCACAAGGAACTGTACAGCATAAGGTCATAGAATTCATCCTCTCCCGTAAATTTGTTATTTGAAATTTCAAAGCTTGGTTCCCATGCCAATGAGTGGAAAAACACTGACATCCCAAGATGGAGTCCAGCACCAGGTGATGTGGTCACATGTCCCTGTTGTGTCAAAGTAGCCATTACTGTCTGTAGCATCCTCAGGAAGGCTCCCCTCCAGGTGGAAGACAAAATTCTTCTAAGGGCTATTGTTTCCTCCTAATGACTTATTAACCTGCATAGACCCTTCTGAGTCAGCCATCTAGACTGAAAGCCTTTTGTCTAATGAGTGTTGCCCAGGAATAACTACATGTGAAAATTAAATATAGTTAATATTCATAACTTCAGATACAAAAATGATACATGCATATAAATAGGATAATCGTATTCAGGAAATTATAACCTTTCTGATGACATCGCACATGCCTTATCTTGCATAAAATACCTCATAATTATGCTATAATAATATCATAATATCCCTGTGAAGAATATGAGGTGCAGTGTCACACATGGAACTATGGATCCTTAAATATAGATCCTTATTTACTTCCAAGCACTCTTATATGCCAGTAGAATTATGGAAGTGCTCATGACAGTTCAACCAAACCATTCTATAGCAGAATTTAGAAATTTAAATGAATTACTTCATTATCGAACAATGTCAAGTCAGGTCACAATTACTTTGTTCAGAGGATACTCGTTAGCTATGGTTTGCCACTCGCACATGCACTAGACTATTGATAATTACATCTCCAAATAAAATATGCAGGTAATTTTCAAGCTTTTAAGATTTCTCCAGAATTTCACTCTCTTAGGTTCAAACATTGATTAAATATTCAGCTAATGAGCCAAATCAATGCCGCTTCCCTCTTTTGTCTAAGAATCTGCCAATTCCCTTAACGACAATCTGTGAGATTTTATAAGCTGAACCCTTTGAAATGCTAAAGATTTCACACAGGGAGGTGCAGTTTCCTCTTACAAATAAGACAAGGCTTTGTTATTTGTAATGAGTTTCTCAATCCTCCATGCTCTCAACTGAGTTAGCGATTCAGTGTAATTTCTAGACAACTAAGACTGAACTTGTTAGTGAAATATTAGTATATAACATACATTTTAGTAATTCAGAGAGTTTTAACTCAGGGGCAGACTGTATGAAAAGAATTTAACAAAACCAGTGTGTCACTTTAGTAAACAACACATGCAAATGTATATTTCTATTTATCAGTTGTAACTGATAATGAAGGTGGATTCTCCACCTCAGCTGCACAGTTGCAATGACTGGTTTCTTGAGACAGTTTATAGAGGTGATTCACTCAAGGTGTTTTGACAGCTGTGTTCTTGATCACTTTCTGGAGTTCACAGCAGTCTTCCTAGGTAAGATTCAAAAGATAGGATTAATAGGGTGCTTGTCAGTAGCAAGACTTTAGTTGTTGCTAAGCAGGGAGCACTCTTGCTGGCTTGACTGCAAAAAGAGTCTCTCTCATCCAGAAATCTGAACAACATAGAGCATTTTCTACAATTTCTGCTGGTTACTCTTCTTGGCAAAGCTGCTGAGGGCTAATAAGAAAGTGACCCAGGCTTCTGGAAAAATTTTGAAATATCCAAGAAGGATACAATTTCTGTCCCTTCTCATCAGCCAATGAGAAAAGGAGGCATCTACTTTATGGATTCTTGCAACATTTTCTGGAAAATTTCAGTATCTTTGTGCAAAATATGCTCTGCCACAGGAGAAGGTGTAAGATATGCTAGGCCATACACTCAACATCTGCTGGCTTTGCTCTAGCCAACAATCTACTTCCACTAGTTATTTTTCCATGGACCCCTTTGTGATGTGATCTTTTGGCCAACTTTGCACAACTTCTTGGTAATTCCACAGACACTTTTAGCTGTCAGAGACGTCGATTTAAAGTTAAAACAAAGTCTCTTCACTCTCCTTGATGGTTCTGTCCTTGTTTAATAGTTCATCGTACAAATATATAAGATCATTTCTCATTTGCTGAAGTATACGAAGGGCTCATGTCTCTGTCTGTAGTATTCAATCACTTGTTCTTCTCTGAGGACCAGGAAGGGATGGCACTGCTACAGCACCCTGAACACAGGAGTCATGCACTTCCTGAACCCCAGAATCAGAGGCTATGACTGCTGATGGCTCCCTCTGACCTCTTTGCTTATCTAAGAGGCATCTATACAAGAGCATGGCAACCATGGCTGAGTGTCCTGATATGGCAGACACTGGAAAGTAGCTGCAGCGTTAACCACAGCTATTTGTGGTATGGTATATCTAACTGCTTCTCCCTATCTCTTCCCCTTTATCCCATGTCTTCCTGCTCCATTGGGCTGTTCACGCTCCATTGTAGCATGACCTTGAAGTTCACAGGAGTGGATTCAGGACAACTATCTGATCATGAGTTATGGATCCCACTGTTGTCCATGGAGTGAATTGTCAGAGCCAGGACTAATTGGTGTGCTGGCCATGTACACAGAAATAACGGCAGGGGATCACAGCGAACAAAACAAAGTACAGTTCAGAGGGGACAAAAATAGAATGCACGCAACACCATGCCACAGGAAAGGGAAGAAAAGGCATAACAAAGAAAACAACCACCTCAGAATGGTGGGTGGTCCCTGGGCCAACAAGCAGAGAAACCTCATCCCTGGGCATAACAGTCACCCACAAATGCCAGGTAGAATGATCGTGGCCAACAAAAAGCAGTTCAAAGATTTATAATCAGGAAGCTCTTGAAACAGTTGCCTCTGAGCTGCTCCTCTGCTTGGTTCATGTGGATATATTGGCCTGTTAGTTTCCTTGATCTCAACCATCAAGGCAGTGAGATCACCATAGGACACAATACTTGTGTCTAGACTGCCTTTGTGGAAAAAATGAGGGTCCTGGCCATTCAATCCCATTGGTTTGTGGGTTTCCTGGAACTCAACCACCAAGGCAGTGAGGGTTCCACCTGTGGAGTACTTTCCTCTACATCACCTTTGCAGTGACACTGAGGGTGCCACTCACTGCCATCAGACTATTGGCTATGTTTCCACCCCTAGGGATGCAATGTAACTTCTTGGGTATATGTGTGAGCAATGACCCCTCCTGTTCCCCAAGCAGCAAGACACCAGAGCACCAATCTGGCTAATTACTTTGGCCATCAGCTGTGTGCTCTAGACAGCATATGACCTGGTCCACTGATTACTTCTGCTTGCTGTGCAGCAGCCCATGTTACTCAGGGAGCAAAGTCTCTAATGCTGCAGGAACTGTGCCTGGAAGTCTGCGGCAAGCAACTGTTCTATCTCCAATCCACAAGGTCTTGCATGGTGCTTGGAAGTGTATGGCTTGCTCTAGGGGATCTTCCAGTATCGAATACACAGCTGGTTGATGGGGATGAATGCTCAAAAAGAGTAGAGCCTTGCCTGGGGTCAAGAGTAGGCACCTGTAGATGTGGAGGACAGTGTCTTGTTCAGGGACAGGGAAGAGGGACAGAAAATGAGACCAGCCCATTAATGGTCTGAACATTACTGTCCACAATGATGGAGTTTCCTCTCATAGTGCACTCTGTTTGTTGCATCCCACAGCAGCCTGGGTATCTGTGCCTTCACTGATGATCATCCCTAAATGGTTTCACATGGCCATGATGCACACCTGGATTTGCCCTGCTAGATGGTGATTATGAAACAGCCTTGGGCTCCTACATTGAGGGATGTGCATGAGGCGGATAATTTCGTGGCTGAGTCGTATATTGGGGTGGCATGGATCCAATGTCCTTGCCATCCATTCAGGTAAAGCAGTATCCAGTATGAAATGAACTAAGGTGACTTGTGGGTAGGTCTGGGTGCCAACTGGATACTCAGGACAGGAGGTTCAGGAGCTCTGATTTCTTGGTTGACTCCCACATACAAAACTTATGCTAGTACTCGCTCCTATTTGTTTGCTTGTTTGTTTTTCCAAATTTCTAAATGGCACATCATAGGCAAGGGCCAATACCTTTCTCCAGTAAGGTTTGGGAACAAGCAGCTGAGGTCAACATGCTTCCTTCTACGCATTTTGGAATCTGGGCAGCTCTTCCTGAACATATCCCTCAAGCTCAAAGTGGGGACACTGAGTATGTCTAACAGACTCTAGCAGTACCTCATTCACCATAGCTGGCCGGCCATACAGCTGACTAGATCATAGAATCATAGACTTTAAGGTCAGAAGGGACCATTATGATCAACTAGTCTGACCTCCATCACAACACAGGCCACAGAATCTCACCCACTCACTCCTGTATCAAACCTGTGTCTGAGCCACTGAAGACCTCAAATCATGGTTTAAAGACTTCAAGGTGCAGATAACCCTCCAGAAAGTGACCCGTGCCCCATGCTGCAGAGGAAGGTGAAATCCCCCAGGGCCTCTGCCAATCTGCCTTGGAGGAAAATTCCTTCTGAACCCCAAATATGGCTGTCAAAGTTCCTTCCCCACTCTGAACTTTAGGGTACAGGTCTGGGGACCTGCATGGACACTTCTAAGCTTAATTACTAGCTTAATTAAAACAAGGAGAAATTAACCATCCCCCCTCTTTTCCCCCCACCAATCCCTGGTGAGTCCAGATCCAATCCCCTTGAATGTTAAAACAAGGAAAAAATAATCAGGTTCTTAAAAAGAAAGCTTTCAATTAAAGAAAAAAAGTAAAAATCATCTTTGTAAAATCAGGATGGAAAATACTTTACAGGGTAATAAGATTCATATAGCCCAGAGGAACTCCCTCTAGCCTTAAGTTCAAAGTTACAGCAAACAGAGGTAAAATCCTCTCAGCAAAAAAGGAACATTTACAAGTTGAGAAAATAAAAATAAGACTAACACGCCTTGCCTGGCTATTACTTAGAAGTTTGAAACATGAGAGATTGATTCAGAACGATTTGGAGAGCCTTGATTGACATCTGGTCCCTCTTAGTCCCAAGAGTGAACAACCCCCAAAACAAAGAGCACAAACAAAGACTTCCCTCCACCAAGATCTGAAAGTATCTTGACTGCCCCATTGGTCCTCTGGTCAGGTGTCAGCCAGGTTTACTGAGCTTCTTAACCCTTTACAAGTAAAAGAGGCATTAACCCTTAACTATCTGTTTAAGACAATAGCAATCAGCTAAACCCTGATCATGTGGGCAAGACTCACTAGCCAGACACCCAGGAAAGAACTCTCTGTAGTAACTCAGATCCCAGCCCATCTAACATCCCATCACCAAGCCATTGGGCATATTTACCGCTACTAGTCAAAAACCAATATCATCATACCGTCCGCTTCATAAGCTTATCAAGCTTAGTCTTGAAGTCAGATATGTTTTTTGCCCCCACTACTCCCTTGGAAGACTGTTCCAGAACCTCTCTCCTCTCATGGTTAGAAACCTTCATCTAATTTCAAGTCTAAACTTCCAGATGGCCAGTTTACATCCATTTGTTCTTGTGTCCACATTGGTACTGAGCTTAAATAATTCCTCTCCCTTCCTGGTATTTATTCCTTTGATAAATTTGTAGAGAGCAATCATATCTCCCCTCAGCCTTCATTTGGTTAGGCTAAACAAGCCAAGTTAGATGCCTCATCATTCCTCTGATCCTGAATAAAGTTCAGGCCCACTAGGGATGGTCTGGGCATCTACTTCTGGTGGGGTCAGAAAAGTCCCATCCCAGTTACAGACATAGGCTCTGTGGCTTGGGCTTTGCATGTATTCCCCAGTGCAACCGGTGATGGGATGTAGTGGGCCCTTTGTGGCTCCCTGCTGGAGGTCTCTCAGTCCTACCACACCCTGCCCCAGAAAAGCAGCAATGAAGGTGGGTCACCCAGGCCTGCCTAGAGAGGCTGCAGGGAAGCAGCCAATCAGAGCACAGCAGGCCCAATTGAAAAGGAGCTGAAGGGCCTGAGCACTTCCCGGCTTGAAGTGATCTCCATCATATACAGGGTTTACAGTTTGGTTCAATGGATTTCAGCACCTCTACTATACAAATTGTTCTGGCACCACCGTGAGGAAGGAGAGGAGTTGAAATCTTTAGCCCTGAGGTAAAGATGAATAGGAAGGTGCTACGTGGGAAGTGGCCCAGGGAATAGTATTAGCAATTACTAAAGGAAGCAGCACATGGGTCAGGACCTGGAGCAGTGGGCAGGCCTGAGTCCCCCTCTCCCCCAGCTGGCAGAGTGGCCTAAGCCCTGACAAGAGGATAAATCTTGTTTAGAGGTCCAAGTGAAGGACAGGATTTAGAGTCTCCAGGGAAAAAGCCCAAAGCAGACACAGACTTAAATCTTGCCCAGAAGGGGCTGAGGACTGAACTCAGAGACAGAGCTAAAGATGATAACAAGAGCTCAGAGACAGGCCTTGTTGGACCTTTTACTCTGGAAGGGATTCCTTCATGCATTAGACTATGTGTGACTTAACTTAAGGGCTTATCCACTGAACACCCACTTGACTAGGGCAACAGCCAACTTGAGGCACCAAGAAAAGGACAGAGTACAGGCTCACACCCGAGTGACAGGAGGCTCTCACAAGAGCTGAGTGTCCCTTGTGACACAAACCATATGGTTGCTCTCTTGGGGGTGGGGTTCCCCTCCTGATCAGCATGTGTAAAGTTACTCTTATACTTTGCCGGACTGAGGGCATAATCACCTGCCTAAGTAAATAGCCTGCATGCTGTCTATTTTCCAAGAGAGTGAATAATGATGTTGCATGTAGGGTTATCTTGAAAATGCAGGGAAAAACCTGGGGAAATTTTCAAAATTTTATAATTTTTTTTTTAATTCTGAAATTTTGAGCACTCTAGAAGCTGATTGAAAAAAAATAGGGGAAAAATCAATTTTCAGCCAACTCTAGTTTCAAGTAAAAGACTGGAACAATGAATGTCATGGCCAATCAAATTTGATTTTGAAATTTATTAGTATACAATGAAGGTTCCAAGATGAAATATTACAATTTTCTACAGACATCATTATAGTAAATGTGGAAGGGGAAAAGATACAGTATTTTAACTGCATACATGAATGTGACTGCTCAGACAAAAAGTAGTGTATGGGGATTTATTGCAGATAAGAGAGATTATATACAGTGTCAAGATCATCAACTCTGCCAACATCTAAAGTAAGAATGTTAAGAAAGGTGAAATGCAGCAGTACGAAGTCCAAGGGAGATTTAGGGAGTCTGTTTACTGATTTCTGTGTGTGTTGAATTGATTAAACAGTTTGGGCTCAGCATGTTCATGTCAAAATTCAAATCTAAGTATAAAATTCATGTGATTTGCTTTGATTATAGTCTGGGCCAAGGACCTTTATTCTGTGCAAGTTTATAGAAACAAGTGGGTTCCAAATCAATTTATAACTTGGTCAGTGATAATCATTCAAGCAGATGTACCCTTTTCCTTGCTCTACAATAAGAAAAATACTCTTCCCCTTTTCTTTCCTCCACTACTAATTTGTCAACCTTCCAGGGTCAATGCCCATTCCAAGTATAGGAAGAACAACACCATAAAAATGCAAAATAAAATAAATTGATATTTAAAGTTACGGGCTCCCTATTTCAAGCACCCTAAGGAATATAGGTTACTTTAATTCCCTGTCTGTCATAAGAAAGCCCTGGGAATGAGGGAGTAGATTGAGTTTCGCTGAGGTAGACTTATATCTGCTGGGGAACACACTGAAAAGTGCCTCAAGAGTTCAAGACCATGCCCGAAGCTATTGGTATTGTGAAGAACAATCTGATACTGGAACAATTCTGTGTTGGCACTCTGAACGAATGACCTGAAAAAGAGGAGTGTGATTCTCTGTGTTGCGTAAAGATCTGGATGCAGCAGCTCAGAATTTGCCTCACTAGAGTTCATCTTCCCTGACATCCAATGCCTGATTGACTGACAGATCTGTACTTTCATTTTTTCTTACATGAGAGAGCAGGATGATAAGAAGCTTGATAGTGAGGATGCAGTCTGTGGCGATTAAATGTTTAGCTAACCCTTGATAAAACTGCTCATCTTCCAGGTTGTTTTAAAACTTCAATTTTGACCTATGCAGAACCAGTGGGTTTAAAAGAATGAGTTATCCCATTTGGAAACTATTTCTTTCAAAAGATATCAAACTGTAAACTGTCAGCTGAGAAAAAAGGACAGCTGCTTTTGCTTCTGTTGTCTCTGTTAATAATGCACATGCATAAAAGCATTAACAAAACATTGTCAAAGAATGGTAATGTGGCCCAAATATAGAATGAATGAATGGACACTGCCTCAGTGCATTTATGCCTCACAGGAAGTGTGTAAAAGCATGTGAGATTTCTCTGGACCATCTTTTTTATGCATGGAGGAAGAAATCTGTTGACTTTCCATTGGGAAATTATTTTTTAAAAAATGTTAGGAGGATGGTAGCAGGTGTCATGGCGAGGAAAGAAGGTTCAGAACCTGTTCATGAGGGCAGGGCATCTCATGGTGCTGAAATTGAAAAGGGAACAAACCTGAGCTGTACATATGATATAAAATCTAATTCAGCAACATCTGAGCTCCTTCCTATATAAGTCACTACCATTAAAAAAAAATTGAGAGTAAACTGGAAATGTGTATACTTCTGTTAGAAATAGTCACATTTGAGTGTAGTGTAAAGATAGCACAAATAACATGGACATGTGTACTCTTGCAGGGCTGTGCTAAACGCAGGATGTGTCAATGGCTTTATTTTTTTAAATCTGCTGTTAACCAGTATAGCAGTGATTGCCAGTTTTCTTGAGCTGAATCCTCCCATTCTCCCATGTATCTCCCAGTTCATGATAACTCAGCTCCTGGGTCCCTCACATCCCTGACATTATTGCTGCATCACAGTCACACCTGTAAATGACATCGCAATTGCTGTACCTTTAAAGGGAATGAAAACTGAAATTCAGGATGGAATAGTTTATGGCACTGAGATGCCAGTCAATCTGGCAGAGAAACTAGGGAGTATGCAATTTCTCAGGATTTTAGAGCACCTCAAATTATATAAGCTACAAAATAAATAAAAGCTACACTTGCTCTTTCCCATATTTAGAATGAGACAAACAATTTAACTTTTACTATAATAGCTGCAATCCATCTTTAAGTAATTGAGAATTAAAAAGCTTGCAAAGCTGAGAGTTGAGACTGCATATTAAATCTTTAAGTCAATATAAATTGACGCAGGGAATAGCTAGCTATTCAATATGCACTTTATCTGAACATCAGAATTCCTCCTGCTGTTATAGCAACACTATGCATTCTTCAGGATAAGCAATCCAGATTTAGCAAAATCTGTATATTGATTTTTCAAAGAAATATAAATTACAAATGAGATCAGTTTACCATTTTGCTTTTTGCAAGTAAAAAAACAAACCTTCTTCTTGGTTTGGACTTGTTGCCTATGTAAATATTTTACATTGCATCCAATTCTCAAGATGATTTGTGACAAACCTGAATTAAAACTATGACATTTTCTGTTTTAAATAATTATTTCTCTGCTTCTCGGACAAGTGGGCAAATTTAAAAATGCAGCCTCAGTCTTGCCATTATACATACACACACAGAGTAAAATGTCACTAAAAGTTACCCAGCAGAGGTAACCACTTCTACCAGTGGACTTTGAGCATTTGGGAGATATTAAAGCAACTCTGTTATCAGCAAATGACTGACTGTGGCTGTTCTTTAATGTTACTAGTCACCTTATAAAGTAGAAGCTGTTACAGACTCCAGGAAGAATAACCAAAAGTTAGGTTTTCCCTCCATCTTTATACTCTATACATTATAAAAATCCTTTCTAGTGAGAATACATGAGATACACTTCCAGCAATAAGCTTAGAATATGTATGTTCCAGAGCAGGGTTTCTCAAACTTTTTCATAGTGTGGACCTGAAATTGATGATTCAGAGGCCACCTGCTCTCCCATTTGTGAAGCAGCTACAGCCGTCGTTTAAATAGAACATTTATTTTGTCTCTTCAATGTGATTTTAGAAATGGAAAATGAGAGGAATCAGCACCATGTCACAACTCTCTACAGACTACACATAAGGGTGTTGGGGGCCAGAAGTGTTCTGTAGGCATTACTGGGAAGAAGATCCTCTCTTAGTATTACAACGAAAACACATCTTCCCTTAGTGTTAGAATGAAAAAGTTGGAAAAAGAAAAAAACCACAATGTAAAACATGTAATATAAACATTCACGGCTAAAGCGTAAGTGGTTTGAAAGGTTATTTTGCAAGGAGTAAGTTCCAAAATATGTGTATGTTTATCTGAAATGTTTTGAAATTTTTCTGCCTTGGACATCTTTTCTGTCTTCCATTTCCTTCTGCCTGATATTTACAAATCATCTGGATCCTTTAATCTCTTCCTTCAAAGTACAATGATCTCTCTAATTAATCCTCCATCTTGGCACTAGTGGTTTCCGTTCTTATACATCTTCCTTATCCCAGCCTGGAATCACAGATGCACCTACTTCTTTTTCTGATATTCCACCACATATCTAATAGAATATCAGCTTATCTGGCAGTCTCTGTACAGCTCAAATTGACCAATTACGATACATTGAAAGGGCTTTTCAAAGTCCATTCTGACTTCAAGCCCAGGTAAACTCCAGTATGTAAGATTTGAAAAGCACAGTTAGCTCAGCAGACTCTCAGATTACCTAAATCATGACTATGTAAAATACCAGAAAAGGGAGTGGGAGAAAGTCGTGTTCAACAAATACATCTCTGTTTGGGAAAGGGGATTATTTATATAAATAAACTTTTTTCAACACTTGGATTGAAATTTGGTTTAATTAATTTTTCTAAACCAGTCTACCCTTTCATGGTCATAATAGATAGAATACACCAATTGCTGGAATAAGAATTAAGAGATTTGTTCAGTTGATTAGAATTTATTTGACAAAGGTTTTAGATGGAACAAATTTTGAAAAGAGAATTCCTAGTGATCCCCTTAAAGATAAAACTCAGCTTCTGATTTTTCAGTTACTTTCAGTCTGGAAGACTTTGGCTACACTTGAAATTTCAAAGCGCTGCCGCAACAGCACTTTGAAGTGTGAGTGTGGTCAGAGCGCCAGCGCTGGGAGAGAGCTCTCCCAGCGCTGCACGTAAACCACCTCCTCTATAGGTGTAGCTTGCAGTGCTGGGAGCCGCGCTCCCAGCGCTGCGGCACCGATTACACTGAGGCTTTACAGCACTGTATCTTGCAGCGCTCAGGAGGGTGTTTTTTCACACCCCTGAGCGCGAAAGGTGCAGTGCTGTAAAGTGCCAGTGTAGCCAAGGCCTTATTTTCCTAAACTTGTTTGGGTAACAAAATGTTAGTTTAGTGGTTCAAAGTTGGCTTTGGGGTAACCACAGAGAAACATTCCTGTGAAAAGAACTCTAAGGCCAAGGAAGCCCGTGGAGAAGCTGCATCTTTAAACTTGAAAACTGAACACTGGAGACAGCATATTGTATATCAGTAGTATTCATCTTGAAAAGGTAAAGTAGAGGATTAAGTACCAGTTACTATGTATTTTGTGTTGCTGAGTTCAAATCTTCAGTATTACATTCTCATTGCAAATCACTGTTTGAGATCCAATTATTTTCTTAAAAAATAACAAAACATCAGTGTAGCTGTAGAAAGAAAATTATTATAAATTATACTGTACTAAATTATTTTTAGATTAAAACTACACAGTTTTGGGCTCATGTTTAATTCTTCCTATAGAAGGAAACATCTTCAGAGGTCAATAAAAGCCTGAGATGATCCCTGTACAATTCTTAACACAGGAATGTTAACATCATCTTAGCATATGCACAACATGTCTCAGACGGCACGTGACCAGGATTCATCACTCAGTTTGGTCCTCTGGTTGGATCATTAGCTTCCCTAGCTTGGGCTGGGTACTGATGGGGCGTGCAACATGAACACTGATTCAGGTCCCTCACATGTTGACTGAAACGCCAAGAAGGTTTCAAAGTGATCTTTGTAAATTAATATAATAAAATGAAGTCTAATAATGCCTAGCTCTCATAAAGCACTTTTCATTAGTGGTTCACAAACTGCTTCACAAAAGGTGTCAGTATTATCCCCATTTCACAGATAGGGAAACTAAGGCCCAGGGAAGGGAAGTTATGATGGATTGACAAGATCCTACAATATCCTGAACAAACCTTATAGAATTAAGATAAACTTTACTGAATTAAGTTAAATCTTATTGAGTTATAGTTAAGACCTTTGTAGTTCATTGTATTAGAAATGCAAATGTTTATGCATTATTGTGAGATTGTATGGAACTTCTTTGGTAGTAAGACAAGATTAATGCAATCTCTGGAAGGCATGAGGAAGCTCAAAGGTTTCTTTGGAACAATACATGTAAATTGGATTTCCTTAGGAACTACCTTGATGTGAGGAGAATGCAAATTCTCCCACTCTGAAGCCAACCTTTTAAAGATATGCACCGAGGACAGAGAGAGACCCTTTGTATACTAACAACCTCCTTCTGGAAACTTCAGTTCAAAGACTCCTGAACTCTTAAAAAAAAAGGAAACTGAACATGTTATGAGTGTTCTTGTTCTGAGCTGAAGTTCTGAAGAAAACACGTAACCACAAAGATGCCCCTAGAGTGGAATGTTAAAATACTGCACCTTCCAGAGTCCATATGAGAGTTAGGATGAAGGGTAGTAAGCTTATTAGAATGTGCATAGGTTCTCTATTGTTGTTGATGTTTTCTCTGTAATGCTTTTTACCTTAACAGTAAAGCAGGCTTCCTTAGAAAGAGCTGTGTTATACCTTATATGTGTAGGAACTGTACTGTTATCCATCTCTGAAGAGAAAGCAAGCAGGTGTCCCACAGCAACTAGTCAGTGCTGGGAATGACACAGCAAAGACAGGAACTCTCCAGCCTGGGAATACCCTGGTCAGAAGAGAGAGAGATTGAGACTTGTGCCTCCACCCAAGAAAGACAACAGGTGAAAGCCCTTGCTGGATCACAGAAGGGAAATACAGGTGCAGTTGCCCTGAACTGTGACAGAAGTGACTTGCCCAAGATCACTCAGCAGGCCAATAGCAGAAACAGGAATAGAACATAGGTTTTCTGAGTCTCAGCTCAGCATGCTATCCTCTAGGCAGCACTGCCCCTTCTATTTCATACATCATAGATCTTGTATCAAACACAATAAGCCTGAAAGAATACCTTTTCAAAAATTCTGAAGATTTGTTTTACTCTGGAGCATTTCAGAAGGGGGTTAGAATATAGAAAGCTGCACACATTCAGTAATGCCTCAAATATGTGATTTGTTTTCTTAAGATGTTTGCCTCACCACTGCAGGGCCGCCCAGACGGGGGGGGGGGGGGGGCAAGTGGGGCAATTTGCCCCAGGCCCTGGGCCCTGCAGGGGCCCCCATGAGAGTTTTTCAGGGCCCTTGGAGTGGAGTCCACTCATTCCAGAGGCCCTGGAATACTCTCCCGGGGTCCTGGCCACCGGAGCTTCTTCCGCTCCGGGTCTTCGGCGGCAATTCGGCGGTGGGGGGTCCTTCTGCTCCGGGACCCGCTGCTGAAGTGCCCCGAAGACCTGCGGCGGGGGGTCCTTCCACCCTGGCACCCGCAGCCAAAGTGCTGGGTCTTTGGCAGCAATTCAGCAGCGGGGGACCCCCAGCTGCCGAAGACCCCAGGTCCCCTAATCCTCTGGGCAGCCCTGCACCACTGCCACTTCTGATGTTAATTCGCTATATGTTAACATATTAGAGGGGTGAGCAGTATTTCTTCACCCACATTATTTCTCACAACATTTCCCTCAAATAAAGTACCAGAAAAGGTGCTGGCCATTACCATGACCTTTTATAAACTGTAGTTTAGTTGCCTGAAATACAAGAAAATATTGATTTTTTGTTCCCTTTTGAAGTATCCTTTCACACTCGCAATTGCCTATGATATCATGCCTTTCCTCCTTCACAAAAGTGAACTTTTTCTCTTTCTAAAATTTATTTTATTGCAGCAGGATTATATTAAAGGGAAGCTAATTTAAGGAATGTGCACAGGGCCCAACTGCATTATGGATTTTTTTTTTCATTTTCCTCTGAAGCATAGGGCAGATGCAAGATAGCAGACTTGATGGACCATTAGTTCTCCCTGTGAAATGGCAAATCTTATGTTCCTAAACCAGAGCAAGGAGAAGACAGGAAGGGAAGATTCTAAGTTTTTAAAAAGTGACAAAGAGTCCTGTGGCACCTGATAGACTAACAGAAGTATTGGAACATAAGCTTTCGTGGGTGAATATCTGTCACTTTTAACAGATCCACACTAACACAGCTACCCCTCTGATAAGTTTTTAAAGTTCTTATTAGATTTTTGATAGCTCCAGTCTTCACTGCTTTACTGGGCAATAGTTTTAGACTCATTAATACTGTATTACTGTTCCATAGCTGACATTTTATCATCTGTTGAAACTGACTTCGAGCTCATGTCAGTGTTTCACTCCCAGACCAACTGTATAGCATCTGTAAATATATTGTGATATTGCATGGCTTGTCTTGGAATAAGTGATTTGCAAGGTTTTTCCATTTTAACAATCACTCTGGTGATAGCCTCAGTGACAACAGCAAAGATGCTACCATATGATGAATGAAATAAACTAAAATGTAAAAGAAGCTGGAATTCCTTGTCCACCACATGCTTAGAAGTGTAATTCTTTTCAGTTTGTAAAATTTACTGAAAAAATATTTTTCTTTGACATTTGGAGCCAGATTTTAAAGTGTGCCTGTAAAAGTGTATGTGCGCTTTTCGATGTGGTCCCAACTTGCTCACACAGGTTGCTCATTCCAGGGGTGCTGCAACAATTTTTATAGTAGGGATACTGACAGCCATTGAACCAAACTATAAACCCTGTATTTAATGGAAACCACTTCAAGCCAGTGGGTGCAGCAGCACCCCCAGTTCCAGGAAACACCTGTTGGGCCAGTATGCAAATGAGGGGTGTATGGGTGTGTATTACAGTTAGCACTCAGACAAGTAGGACACACACGATTGTTCAACCCCTTTTTAAAATCTGATCCATAATCAGTGAGGATCGTGTTTTTATATGCATTTCTGATTCTTTGGATAGCTCCATTCCTTTCCTCCATTCCCTCTTTATCCTTTATGAAGTCTTAAGGACCCACCTCCTTTCCTTCCTTTCCCACCTCCATGACTCTCACACACTCCACAATTTCTGACCAAGGTAAAGTAGCATCTCAGACATTCCAGTCTAGGGGATTTAACCAATAAATATCAGGAAACCGCCTTCCTCCTTTTTAGACATTTTATCTTGAATCCCTGAATCATTATCATAAACTTTCCAATGCAGGGGAAATGAATGGAGACTCTTCCGTGACCATCAATACCCTCTGTTTATTATCTGTTTGTGGATACAAGTCACTCCTTCCCGTGGTGCTGGGAGGTGAACGTGCTGGCTTCACAGTGTTCCCAATCTTTGCTGTGCCAACCTTGGAAATAAGAGTCATTTTTAATGTAAAAGCTCCAAAGTAGCTGTAGTGCTATAAAATAATAATACATTTGTTAAATTGACACTTATTCATGACTGTGAGGTTCAGAACCCTACACTGAAAGCTTTAGACTTATTTCATTTTAATTAGATGGGAAATAATAATGCAGACTTTCTAGGCATATGGGAATTTATGTTTCAATATAGATTGTATAATTCAAGAAGACTCTTTATTCATATTTTTTCCAGAAACTCTAGACGTTTTATGAAGAATTACACAAGTTTCTATAGAACACTTTAAACAAATATATTTCTCCTGGTACCCCGGTGCAGAATATATCAGAGGTCAGAAGAAATCACTTAGGAAGCAAAACTGACTGCATTGCCTTGCTTCGTACAAAAAATAGTAACAAAATGAGTTAATGCTGAAGTCAATTTCTCTTTATATCTCCTAGACTGGAATGCTTGAGATGCTACTTGACCTTGGTCAGCAGTTGGATAGTTGTCTGGCTATGCCAGAAGAAGAAAAGAGATAATAGACATGGTTTAAATAGGCCACAACTTTATTACTAAAGGTCTGAGAGTGCCTGGTAGATAAAAGTGTACAGTCCAGGTAATTCCATAATCATTTACATATACATGGGTGCAAAGGGTGCTGTCAGACCTTCCACCTTGCTCACCCTGGTCCTCAGCCAACCCGCTGCTCTGACCCCACTCCCCTCTGCAAATGAGGGTTAAGAAGGACTATAAAGGAGGGGATTTGGCTCCCTAGTCATAGGAACCCCAACCCCCACATTTCTGCTCCTGAATTGCCCTGGCCCCTAGACCCATCTGGGCTGCTGCTGTTGCTGTCCCAATTAGGGTGACCGGATAGCAAGTGTGGAAAATTGGTACAGCGGTGGGGGGATATAGGCACCTATATAAGAAAAAGCCCGGAAAATCAGGACTGTCCCTTTAAAATCAGGATATCTGGTCACCCTAGTCCCAATCCTGAATGAGTAGGAACCAAATTCATGTACTGGAAACCCCAACCTCACCAGTCCCCATCTTAAAACTATAAACAAACCGTCACCATGAATCCAGAGGGACTCATCCATCGCTGGTTTTATGCCATGCAATGCATTGCATTGTGAGCTCCCTGGAAGAAAACACCACCCATAGCCAAAAGTGATTGGTTCCTATTCTCTAGCCTAAAGAAAACCTTTGAGTCATCAGTTTACCCAGAAACAAATCTAATGTTCTCCCTTGAACCATTGTTGTTTCTCTACAAAAAACCCTACCTATGCTCAAGTAAGTGTTCTGATGCATGGACCCAAACTCTGCATCAATTCCACTGGGACTCCATCTTCTCCTGACTGATCATGCTGGGGGTCTGCCTATCTCCAGAACTCAGCATCCTGAGCTACCACCATCACCTGGGAACCCTGACCAGTTCAACCCTCAGGGAGTGGGTGAGATCCCTCCCTCCCTCTCTCTCTCTCTCTCTCTTTTCTTTTCTACCTCAGGTATTAACCTTTAATAGCATAACTGGTATGTTTGTTTAGCCTCTCCTTGTGTAGTTATCACTATTATTCAATAAATAATTTTTATGGTTAAGCTGGTTGCTTCTCTCTCTCTCTCTGAATTTTACTCTTTCGTGTTTTAGTGCCCCGTTTACTCTGCAGCAATGCTTCTTTTATCTAAGCTAAAGATCCCTGTTGTGCCCAAATATCCCTGTTTGCTCATCAAGTGGATTACTACCAGAACAATTGTAATGTGAAAGTGCGGATAGGGACATGCATATAAGGGTGGCTGCTTAAAAGTGCTGCTTGATCCAACCCGTTGAGTACAGGGACATATAAGGGAGTGTGCTGATTGACCCGGTCCACTCAGACTTGCTCTGTAAGTGTGTGTGCGTGTGTGTGTGTGTTCATCTGATTCTAGGGCTGGAGGAACCCAGCTCTGGGGAACCTAGGGCCTGCAGGATAGCTCTGGGAGGGGACTCACAGAAGGGGGAAGTAAAGCTCCATATGAACACACAAGTGACACAAACAGTACATTGATAGAATTACAGACTCCGCCACCTCCCCTCCCAGAAGAGTAACCCTAATAAATGAGCATACCCCAAAGTAACGGGCATATCTGGTAACAATTGATCCCAAAAGAACAAAAAAAGCTACAAGAAATGCCGCCCTGAACAAAGCCACTTCTTGTCTGCAACGACATATGAGCTCTAGGATCCGCACCAGATCCCTAAGTGTACTAATAGTGATAGGACAACATGCATTATCCTTAGGGCCTGTGCTTCCAGACCACTCTGCTAGAAACCTTCAAATTAAAAAACCTGCTACAAGAATCTGATAAATGTGAGAGCCAACAGGCGAGTGGAGCAGGTTGCTAATGCCAGTTGCCAGGTTGCTAATGACACCATGTACTGAAGCACCCATTCCTCTATAATGGGCCATATCAGTGACAGGCCTTCCCGCTCCTAAAACCGTATAAAATCATTAAAACTTCTCTCATAGCTCTACAGTGATTGCTAAACTGACAGCCATCATATGCCAAGGTACCACAGCACTAGCAATATATGTTAGGGTTCCTTGATGGCTCCTGGTGCCAGCTCCCGGTGCCAACTCCCAGAATGTGTCCACCTGAAAACAAGACAATGCATCTGCTATTCCATTATCAACTCCAGGCACATATATGGAGTAGAAATAGATATTAAAGCTTAAGCATCACAGTACAAATGAATTTACCAGCCTCATAACTCTGTGAGATCTGGAGGACTGGTGACTGATAACATGTACTACCACCACGTTGTCTCACCAATAGCACAGCCTTTCATTAGCAAACTCCATTGCTTAAATGTCCATTGAAGCCAAAATGGGAAACAACTCCAGAAATGTTGTCCTGCACTATTCCTTTCTGTATCCAGGTGGAGGGCCAGTTCTGAACATACCACCTGCCTTGGTAAAACCTGCAAAATCCATACCTCCCAAAGCATCCAAGTGGATCTCTAAATCACTCTCAAGTATCCATTCTCCACAATAAAACTCCATTAAAATAGCTTAGAAACTGTTCCTACTCCCCCAAATCTTCCTTCATCTCTCTGGTAACTCCAATAACGTGGTGAGATCCAGCTATGTCCGTGGTGGTTGCTGCAAGCCAAGCACAGAATGCCCAACCAGAGCGACTACCTGGCAGGCAAACTTAATATACCCATTAATAAATTGCAGCAGATGGAGTGTAACTTTCCTGGCCATTCTACCTCCACTAATCAACCCAGTCGCTCCTGCAGCTTACCCTGAGGGAGTCATAATATGCTCTCCAGTGTTTAGCTCAATTCCCAGGCAAATCAGCAGAGTGGAAGACCCCTCTGTTTTTTCCTCTGTGATGGGTACCAACAGGTTTTTAGCCAGGTTGACATATTCATCTGAATTCACCCAGCCAGCAAACAAAAAGCCATCTAAGTAATGCACCACCTTCCTTAAATCACCTTCCCATATCACTGCCCAGTGTAGCATTGTTTTAGATTTCTCAAATGCTGAACAGGATATTGCATATCCCATAGGCATAGTTTTATCAGAATAAAATTACCTGTCAAAAAAAGAAGCCCGAAAGGCTAAAGTCAGAAGGCTGCACTAGCAGCAGTCAAAATCAGACTTGATATCACACTTGAATACCAGCACTTCTGGGCCACAAGACTAACTAAGTGCACAGCCTCATTAATGGAGGAATAGCACATGGAACACAAGGCTGAGTCTATTCCATCATCATTTTGAGAGGTGGTGAAGTAAGTGATATTCCTCCAGCATTTTCTTAGGGATCAAGCCAAGGAGAGAAACCTGCAAGTTCTGTATATGTAGATGACTGAATGGTCCTGCTACCCTATTCTCCTTTAATTCCCATGTAAACATTTTCTTTACAATATGACCCATTCTCACTAAAGACCCCAATTTTTTGGACATCACATGACTTCTTTCCCCCACAAAGATGATCCTAAACCCAACAGTAAACCCATCTCTGAAATATGCCCCATCTAGCTTGTTAGCAAGGAGCACCCTTAACATTTTCAGCTTAACAGGACATGACACTCTTGTCCAGTACCCAATTTTTAGCTCAACCCCAACCCTTTCCTGTGCCTTGGCCCCCATACCCTGTTCCTGCCCCCCATGAATCTGTGGCTGGCACCTGACTTTCTCCCCTCTTTGTTTCCTCACTGCAGCTGTCCCTGACTGCTGTGGCAATTTCAGGCTGGATGGGCCTAAAGCATATTTTGTAAGCATGCCTACATTTGCAGATGAAAACAACTGCTTTCATTAAATGCCCAGAAAATGTCATTACAAACCTCAGGCTTGCTGAGGAATGAACAGGTCAGTGTCAGTGTGGAAACCTGGTCCCCATGGTGTCATCCACTCTAACCATAGTGTGTGATGTGATACATCCCACCAGATGTCAGTTTGTGTTGCCACCCTCAACCTAAACTGTTTGTCCAAGTTAAATCAAGCCATGCCCCAAACATATTACATGGCCACCTAATTATATCCATATATTTGAACGATGCTGGGCTTCTGTCTGGATAAGACTCTGCAATAACACCTGAATAGATCAGGAAGGCAGCTTCCCAATTTTTCCATGTTCTAGCCACACTTGGCCACTTGGGCATTTTATTGCCGTGCTTGATCTTCCTCTGCTTACTGTCTGTCAGCACCTCCCAGGGCAGCAGTAATAATACGTTTACATAGTCACCGCTCAAAATGTTATCTTTAGTAGTACTGAGAAGGTGAATTTCCATTAGAGCCGCTACCCCAGCATAACCATACTTGTCACTGACGACTAAGAAAATCTCAGTGCCTTATTGCCCCCCGGCTGCCCCTAGGACAGCAATTCTATCCCACAAGTTCACATTTCTGTCATTGGGTGAATTGTAGGGTGCCCATAAATCACCCCTGTCCCCATTATCGGGTTCCATCCCCTAGCAAGGGGCTGCTCCGCCTGACTCCCAAATTCAAGCCCATACTAGGTTTCCATTATTACCACTTCCAGATCTCTGCACACCTATGGAAGCTCCCAGCTGCTGCAACAACTGAAAGGTAGCTTGTGATAGCTGTTTAATGCCATTAGCTTCTGTAGTGTACGGACAGACCCAACACAACTCCCAGGACACTGGGATTCCCTCTCCCCTTCCTGTAGCTCATTTGCTAGTTCTGCTATCCCTAATAAGTTTGGTTTCTTCTGCCCTACAGGGGGAAGGGGTAAATGACCTCTCTTCCTTCCCTCACTTAGGTCCCCTGACAGGAAAATTGGTCAAATTCCCTGAACCCCATTGATGTCCCCCCCTTAGAGACACCCATTGCAGCATGGGACAGAAGGGATTCACTTTCTCACCCTGCAACCTGCATCTGGTGCTGGCCACACTCACCCCTGTCAGCTGTGTCACGTTTCTGTCCTCAATCCATTTGTTCAAATATCCGTACTCAGGGCAACCCACTACACCTTGTAAGCCTTGTAACATTGTGGAAACAATTTCGGAAGCAACCGCACGGACTACTTGAATCAATTCTTTGTCAGTTCCATCCCTTCCACCCCCATAATGCAGTTATTTCACTGCTGGGAGTGGCTGCTTCCCCAGAATGCATGCTATTTCCCGTAGAGGGGAATCCAGTTGGTAGACAGACCAGACAACCCTGGCATCTGTCAACCCTGGTCCTAGGTCCAAACACTTCCCCATGCAGCAAGGATCCCACTCCCTCATGTCCCATGGCCCCTGGAGTCCTACTCTGTCCCCCATGAGCTGGGTTTGGAACTCCTGCCACCATCTGCTCTAACACATCTTCTATGGCCAGCTGGAAAGGGGATGAAGCCTTCTCACTTGTTGTTCTCACCAATCTGCTATGGCCTCACACTAATGAGTTTGAAGCTCCTTCCCCTTTCCCTTCTGCTACAAAACACCTGCTTCTGCTGCTGTTGTCTGGAAGGGCAAGGCTTTTTCCTCCACGCTTCCCTGTTCTTCCCAGTCTGCTACCATGTAGAGACATGAGAGAGCAGAGTTTGCTGGGTTGCTATTCCTGCTGCTCTTCCTGCTCCAGATAAAAGAGGGCATTTCCTGCACCAGCATGGAGCTAAATAGTGCCCCCTCTCTTCCAGTCATGGCTGAAAGGAGGGTAAGTATCCCCATGCTGACCTGGTCTGAAGCTGCTGCAGCAAGTCACTCTGGCTCTCTAACCCTTAAAGGGGCCACACACTTTTTCCTACAAGCCAGACAACGGCCCCCCTACTTACTATGCAGTGAAGTCATTCCTTGCAACTGTGTAGTACCATCTTTGTTTTCTCCAAGTCTTCCATGTTTGATCCGCCAAGGTACTGAGTTCCCTCAAGTCCCTTTCATTCTTTGAGGGTACAGGATTGACCCTAGCACTTGAATTTTTTGACCAATTCTAATTGAGTCCTCTGTTTTGATACTACCTATTTTTACTACTCATCCACGCTAGTTCTGATTGCTGCAAATTTCCTCAGTTCTTCACTTCCACTTTGCACCCTCCAGTTTTCACCACTTATCATTTTCCTTTGATTTATTGCCTTTTGAATGCCCAAACTACTCACTTGTCACTGTGATCCATGCCTTTGTGATACCACAGCTTGAGTGTTGTATGAGACGTCATTTGAAGGTATCCTGGAAAACCCTTGAAAACCTGCATTCAAGATACAAACAAGCACAGGTTTCAGCAACCAACATTTTGACACTTGGCTTTAACAAATGGTATGACAATGCATCTGGATGCCATAAGCTGCCTTTGCTTCTACGAAAGAACTATCATTGCTTACACACTATAGTTAACAGAGACCAGGTATAAATTTGAGGAAGTTGGAGCAAATAACCCAAAGCTTTGGTAGATAAGTTTCAATCCACAACATTTCTAGATCACATTGCAAAATTCTCTTAAGTAAATCATTCTCCAGAGAACTGCAACAAAAGAAAGCCAGCAATTAAACAAAAATAAACATGTTAAAGAAATTCATTTCTTGTACTGAATGATCCTATTTTTTTCAGTCATCTATGTACAAGTTCCCTGAATTCATGTTTGGTTATGCTTCCTGTAAGGTTCTGTAAGGTTTCATATGACAGGCATATGACAGGCAGGACACTGACAGCAATTTTACTAAACCCTAAATTTTATACATAGTAACATAAACATACATACCAGACATTCATCTTTATTATGCTAAGCATAAACATTAATTAACCCTATTTCTATTCTATTTCCTATACGATACCTAGGATGCTGTTGTCATCTTTCTCTCTGCTCTGTCCAAAGATCCTTTTCTGCTCTGTTCCAGCAGCCCTGCTGCTGCTGTCACCCTGCAGTTGCTTCTGTTGCTTCTTTGCTCTTTTAGGTTGCTTTGGATCTTTTACTGGTTCTCCTTCTTCTCCTACTAACTTTTCCTCTTAACTCTCTGCTTTTTGGTTTGTTCTGATTGGAGGATAAGTATGCTAATATTAGGATTGAAAAACAAGCCAATAGCCTTTGAACTCTCTCTGACCCATATTTATAGACCAATCATAACTGCTAAGTCTAACTGTCAATCAAAGCTGGTACACAACAAGTCTTAGTATTATGGGATGTTTACTAGTATGGCCTAGGAACCCTCACCTAGTTTTGGACTGACTGACGCCTTCCTTCATTTTTGGAGTGACCTTTACGTGAGCTTAATCCATATCTGCCTACCAACACACTAGCCATGGGCTAAGCTGATTAAACTGCCAATTCACTGTTCTTGACAGTGTGCCAACATTGTACGCGCACTTAAATGACCAAACTTTTAAACTATAAATCGTCACCTTATTTCTTTAGTATATGCTTAATTCAGGGATCTGCAACCTTTGGCCCATGGTCCACCAGGGTAAGCACCCTAGCGGGCCAGGACAGTTTGTTTATCAGCCAATGGCGGTTCTCACTGGTCGCGGTTCACTGTCCCAGGCCAATGGGGGCAGCGGGAAGCGGCAGCCAGCACATCCCTCTGCCCGCGCTGCCTCCACTGTGCTGTCTCCACTCCCTGCTCACTCCAGGCCCTCCACCCTTCCTCCATCACTCGCTGTTCCCCATCCTTACTCACCTTAACTGGGCTGGGGTGGGGGGTGCAGGAGGGAGTGCAGGCTCTGAGAAGGATTTTGGGTATGAGAGGAGATGAGGGGATGGGCTCTGGGTGGGAGTTTGGGTGCAGGGTTCAGCCTCTGGGCTGGGAGAGGGTATTGGGGTGTGGGAGGAGGTGAGGGGGGCAGCCCCTGAAAGCAACCAGTACATCCCTCTAGCAGTGGCTCCTAGGTTGGGAGGGGGTGTGGGGTCTCTGTGTGCTGCCCTGCCTGCAGGCTCCACCCCCACAGCTTCTATTGTCTGCAGTTCCCAACCAATGGGAGCTGCAGAGTTGCGCTTGAGGTGGAGGCAGCATGCAGAGACCTGCTGCTCCCCCACCCCCACCCCCAGGGGCTGCAGGTACATGCCAGCCACTTCCAGGAGTGGTGCGGGGCCAGGGCAGGCAGGGATCCTGTCTTAGCCCCACCGTGCCGCCAGACTTTTAGCAACTAAAATTGCCTGGGTTGGCATCAGTAACCTCTGGGAGATAGGGTCTGATTCCAGAAGGGAAACCAGGAGAGTTGGCAACCCTCATTAGTAGTACCCATCAGGTTTAGCCTCAAGATCCTTGTTTCCTTCTTACTAGTATTACTGAGGAAAGTATAACCAAGCTTTCACTCGCAATCTTTCTCATCTGAGATATTCTTAAATAAACAGATTTATTCTAAATGGCATACAAACGTCAAAAAATTTTATTGCAAAATGTTAAACACACAAAACTAAGCTGAATTTGAAACCATACAACAATCAGTCTCTAATCTTCAGACTTCTTTTGCAAGATGTGTAATAGAAGGAATATAAACACGCTGAACAGCATCAGTACAGAAAGCAAACAAGTCTTACTTGAAATAAATCCATAGCAAATCAAATAAATACAAATCACTTTTATATATAAAAAATGAGATAGTACTGCTATTTCTACTGAAAGCTCATCTGACTGGTAAAAATGAAAGCTAGAATCCAATCCTGTTCCCACTCAACTCAAAAGGGAATTTTGCCTTTCAGCTCAATGGAAACATGATCCAGACCCCTAGCTGGTATTTCCTCTACTGCCAAAGTATTTTATGTTTGACTATTGGTCTTCTCAACAAAGTCTGTTATTTGAAGATGTTTTGCTGCTTAAGAAGAAGAAAATTGTATAATAAAAAACAGTCTCTAAAAATCCAACAGTTTTTGCAGTGAGAGGTTTTATTTTTATCATTTTTAAGGAAAACACCTAACAAATGTGATAGAAAGGACATAAACGAATCTGTTAAATGTACGGAGAAGAAAACTATCTCCCCAAATTGCAGTTTCTACCATTTGGTGTTCACTGCAGTTTTGTCGTTTTTCTTTTGATAATATGGTTAAAAAACTATAATTAAAACTTTTTACAAAGTCATTTGCACTCCCACTGTTTCCTCCTTCTAGATCTGAAAAAGTTTTCAAATAATTATTTGTTTGTGTGAAAGTCATTTTACATCTGCATTTTTGCCTCTCATGTAATGGTGGGAAATGGAAATAAAGGGAACTGATGGGACCTTAAATAGCATTCCTCCTTGATGCACATAAAACGTGAGCCTGTTCTCTGAGGTAGGAGTGGAGAGCAGGGAGGAGAAGGTACAGTGTGCTTGGGACTTATTGATGATTGCATTTTTGTGTTTATAAGGAAATATAAAATAAAATTCCAAACAAGTCAGGATAATGACTGATGGGCATAATTTCACCATGGGGCTCCACACAAAGTTTTCATTAAATGACTATAAATTGCTTGCATCTGTTTTTCCCTCCTTGGGACATGTATGGTTTGGATAGAGGGAAGATGGTATTTACTGTCATTTAGAGGCTATAATTTTCCAAACTGAAGTATCTTCATTTAATGCAACATGAACCACGTCCTCCAGGGCCATTTTAAACAGATGTTCAAATGGCTTTAGATCTTTTCCAATTTAATTCAGTCTGATATTTGGTGCAAGGTTTCTACTGATTAAAAACTGCCTTAGTATTTAGACATTATTACTATTGTTTTAAAACCGTCTGTCCCAACTGATTCAACACAGGCTTTCTACATCTGCTAAGACTCCTTTCATACAAAGATTTCTTTATGCACAATGATGACTATCTTTCAATATTTCAGTTTAAAAATATAAATCTATATGAGATAAATGAATGCAACAAAGCCTTAAACTTTTGTTTGTGACTGTAACTTTTAATTAAAAAAACATCCAAATCAGAATTCAACTTTTTTTTAAAGTTTATTCTGACAGAGATTGCGTTAGATATCAACTCAGAGGAAATGAGAATAAAGCCCCTTACCCAATAATGATAACAGAAACACAGGTCTAGCATTTACTATTTGTCAGTCTACCTTCATGTTTTCTATAGCATCTCAGCATAGAATTAAACACTTACCATATAAATTGGGTCTGTATGGAAAGGAATACTATTGTCTGTGTATGTCATGGATGGAGATACAGTCTGTGATTGTGCTGTTGACCTTTGTTTGCTTCCATTGCCAAAATGAGGCCCTTGGTGGTGATCTGCAAAGCAGATTGTGGAGAAGCTGTTGAACAGGGGCCAGGGACTCACAGCAAGTTGCCTCATTAAGGACAGGACCCTGGCCCATTCTGCATGAGCTGAAGCCTCTGCACTGCTTTCACTTTCAGCCCTAAATACCACAGGTTGCAGTAACCAGTTTGGAAGTGATGAATTGTAGGCAGTGGAGTCAGTGACATCTCATTACTTCTCCAAGTTTATGAGTTCACATCTCCTTTTCTCGGAGCCATGTTCTTCTTCGGTTCCCGACAAGTCCCTTTCACTATCTCTAGTAAGGTATATGTCTACACAGAAATGCCTTTAACTTTTTCCCTTCCTTCTATGGGTGTAGATGCTGTCTTTCCATGCATCGTGAGATCAGCATTTTCCTTGTCAGATCTTCCTGCCCCTCAAGCAATATATTAAATAGTTAGGTAAAATACATTAATTCAAACCTTGTTTAAAACTTAAATCAAACCTTGAACTTCTGAGGTTTCAAGGGGGGAAATGGCAAACTTATTTTTTTAAATAAAATATGATTTTCCCCTCATATTCTGAAATGAGGCAAAATATCATAAAACCCCAAAACCACTAAGGTTTTTCTAGCTCATATTAAACTGGCAGTTAATGAAATCTCATGAGAGAGTGATCTTTTGAGATATGTAGCCTAAAGAGGTTTCAATAAATATAGACTATGTATGAAATCCTAGTCCCCTTCAAGTTAATGGCAAAACTCCCATTGACTTCAATGGGGCCAGGATTTCTCCAAGATGTATGTGTAAACTGCATATTTTAAGATGCACACACCAGTACACATCCTTATGGCAAAATAATGGGATATCTTTTCTTTGATGTGCATGCTTAACTTCCATTATTACTCCTTAGTTCAGAAAGATTGTTCACTCTCCAAGACTGTGGCTCATTCCCCTGATCCTGCAAACATTAATGTCATAATTTTACCCTCACGAGCAGTTCCCATACACAGACTGCCTGCTTGTGTGTGTGATTATTCCATGTCTGTCTATCTTAGACTGTCCTCTGAATCATCAGCTACTAGCGACTTTTAGAAACAGGATATTGGACTAGCATGGCAATTCTTGTGTTCATATGGGGTAAAATTATCATCTGTATACATTGACATTTGCAGTAATGAGGCATGTGAATGTATGTTTGTCATGACCATCATGTTGTGACACGTTTTAGGATTTCTCTGAATAAATCATGAACTTTGTAACATTGCCCAGACTTCTAGCAAGCAAGACTCTTACTATAACTTTACAAGTTTGTGTGCATGTGTGTATTCAATATCACAGCATATGGAAGCTTTTTAATAGTTTAAAATATTCTATTGCAAAATAAAAACAATTTGATGAAAATAATTGGAGCTCATAATTACTATAAGTTTGTGATATTTGAATGTTTTCATTTTGACTTTTCCTATTTTTGCATGAAAAATAACCTGCCTTTTCATAACCATTTATCCTTGCCCTTGCTAATGAGACTACCAGTGTGTGTGGGACTTGCAGTGTAGAAAACTGTCTATTGGAAACTGGACAAAGAACATCAATTCTTTTTACACAAGGCACAGAACAGGCATCAGATGACAATGACTTTGTCATTACCAATCTGAGCTAGGTTCAGATCAATTATCTAAACCAAGTAAGATTTATCTAAGACACCTATTCCCTTCCTAACAAATATTAACATTATTTAAATTAATTCAGGACAGAATTGAAGAGCTGCATAAAGAGGAACATTATAGAAAATGCAAATGTAAGACAAAGTTTTATAGCAGCTTAAGGTGTGATACATCTTGTACCAAGGGAGTATAGCTTGCACTATTAGAGACAGACTCAATAGTTAAATAGGGCATTTCTGTCTCTTAACTACTATGATCCTGTAGCTACCAGAAACTTTTAACTGAAATCCTGACTGTATTTCATAACATTAATTTTGCTTCTTATACTGCTCTGTTTGATTATAGAAACTTAGTGAAATGTTTATGGCTGATTAAAGTCTGTGTAAGTAATATTCCTTTCTCACTAGTGTTGTGTTCAGTTATACTACAAATAATCTTTTTTTTTATATTAAAAACTAGCTAGAATTTTGGTACCGCACAGAATCACTGATATTATTCTTTGTATATAGTCTTTTGTGTCTTAATAGAATGTCATAACTCATCCCAGTATCTATGTTCTTGTGATTTATACATTTTGTGTATTACGACATGATGCTGAGTGTGATTTAAACTATGCAATAGAAATTTTTGCTGAACAGGAATGTCACATATTCTTAAAATTCTTTCCTTACTAGAGTCATTATTCATTCTAAACCTGCATAATAGCATCTTTGTTATGCAGAAGATAAAATATTTGGTTCTTCAGATGAAAACAAATATCATTCAGTCAGCATTTGTTCACCTTTTCTGATTTTCATGTAAAATATTAAATTCAAAAATAAATATTAATTGTCCTATTAGAATTGAAAATGGGCATATTCACTTGGATACATTTTGCAAACATATTTCTTCCTGTGAGAATGTTGTGGTATGTGTCAGTTATTTTCCCCAAGACTCCTCTGTGAAGCATAAGTTCCATTTCAAAAGATTCTCTAAAAAATACCAGACCATCCTTGTAATTCATTTCCATCACCGCTAGCAATCCCTATAGGACGTTTCAGAATAATTGAGTAATTTTTTTGATGTCTTAAGATTTTCCCCAGCCAAAATGCTAATACAGAACAGTCTTTAAGTTTTGGTTCAAATGCAGTAGAGAAGAGAATCACAGTAGTGAGGGCAGGGATAAAAGAACACTAACAATCTCAAATTCATTCCCAAATTAGAAATAGTACTCTCTATAAGCTTTCCAGTATATTTTTGCAACACATCATTCCAGCAGCATTTTTCTTCCTCTTTTAGGTTTATTCTATATTTTTTTAAATTCTTTTCTCAATGAGTACTTAGGAACTTCTATTATTCAGCTAGAAGTGCTCATATTTTGTGTTCACTTATGGCAATTATTGATGTGTTAATCTTGCTTTTCCAATACAGCTTTGGGTTTTTTGTTTGTTTGTTTGTTTCCTGTCATGATCCTGCACCATATAGGGACTGACTTCAGAGCTTCTTTCTGAGCCAGATACACACCAGATATGTTCAGTATAATAGGCTTTAAAATGCTCTGCCCAGGTTAGCTTATATAACTGGGATCGGCAATCTTTGGCACACAGCCCCTCAGGGAAATCCGCTGGCGGGTCGAGGTGGTTTGTTTACCTGCAGCATCCACAGGTTCAGCTGATCGCAGCTCCCACTGGCCATGGTTCGCAGTTCCAGGCCAATGGGGGCTGCAGGAAGCAGCAGCCAGCACATTCCTCGGCCTGTGCTACTTTCTGCAGCTCCCATTGGCCTGGAACTGAGCCAGTGGGAGCTGCGATCGGCCAAACCTGTGGACGCTGCAGGTAAACAAACCATGTTGGCCCGCCAGCGGATTTCCCTGATGGGCCGCATGCCAAAGGTTGCTGATCCCTGTTATATAAGGCATTTTATACACACTACCTCCTAGTGGTTGAACAGTATAATACAGTTTAGCATTCCATTCCATTTCCCTTATGTTATATGAACTAAAGAAATTGCAATATATTTGTAAACCCAAAAGTTTTTAAAAAGTTGTTTTCTGTGATTCATTTCTAAGCAGAACAAAAACCCCATATACTAAACAAGCTGTGACATTCTGACTACCTTTCTCAGACCTAAAGAGCTCTGTGTAAGCACAAAAGCTTGCCTCTTCCACCTACAGAAGTTAGTCCAATAAAAGATATTACCTCACCCAACCTGAGTCTCAAGGAAAAAGTTCGTAATATAAAATGTTATTTAAAATTAATGAGCTAGATCATCAAAAAATTGTGTCTTAATTTTCAGTGGACCTATGATGATTTACATTAGCTGAGGATCTTTGGGTATGGCTACACTTGCACTTCAAAGCCCTGCCGAGGCAGCGCTGCCGCGGCAGCGCTCTGAAGTTTCGAGTGCGGTCGCAGCGCCAGTGCTGGGAGAGCTCTCCCAGCGCTGCACGTACTCCACATCCCCTATGAGTGTAGCGCTGTGGCACTGTTTATACTGAGGCTTTACAGCGCTGTATCTTGCAGCGCTCAGGGGTGTGTTTTTTTCACACCCCTGAGCATGAACGTTGCAGCGCTGTAAAGCACCAATGTAGCCATGGCCTCAGTGTTGCATACTGCAGTCTTTTAATAACAATGATACCCTATACTGCAAATTTTATAAAAAGACATCATTGGTGTCCATGCTATTATAAAAGCAGCAAAGAATCCTGTGGCACCTTATAGACTAATAGACATTTTGGAGCATGAGCTTTCGTGGGTGAATACCCACTTCGTCAGATGCATCTGACGAAGTACGTATTCACTCACGAAAGCTCATGCTCCAAAACGTCTGTTAGTCTATAAGGTGCCACAGGATTCTTTGCTGCTTTTACAGATCCAGACTAACACGGCTACCCCTCTGATACATGCCATTATACTCCCCCACTGAAGTCTCAGGTTATATTACTCAAATTGCAATCAATTATTTCTCTAAAGGACTGTAACATGGGGACTGGTTCAGAGATTGACGAGTGAGGTAGTAAGATTGGTCCATGACACCACTGTGTATAGGCACCTTAGAAAATTCAAATAATAAAGTAGTTTCATGGGAGTGGAAGGATTTTTGTTGTGTGGTTTCCTACCTCTGATGTCTCTTGGATCAAATTTTGTCACCTCTCTTTTCAATAGGGGTGGAAACAGTGTGCTCCCATTTTGAGCTGGAAAGAAATTGTGGTTATTCCCAGGGTTACAGACTAGCAAAGCAGTTCCTTTGAACACTGGGAATTTATAAGTGTGGATGTTCAGGTGGCACGTGAGGTCTTTAACTTAAACACACTTCATTAAGTGATTTCTTCCCAACTGAACATGCAGTCTAATCCTGCATCTCTCACTTATCTGAGTATTCCTTACTATCCCAAAGAGTCACTGAAACCAATGAAACTATTCATGTGAATAATACCTGTAGGACTCAGAGGCCTGTGGGTACTATGAATTGAGCACATACAAATACAGGATCGATTCTCCTCTCACTTGCACTGATACAACCCATATTGAAATCAGTGGGGTATAACTGAGAGGAGAATTTGGCCCATATTGTAAGTCAAACACTTAGGGCTGTGCAAGCCTATCTGCTGCCATGGAGGAGGTCCCTACACTGGGTAAACCTATCCTGAGGATCAATATTAAAAGAGATAGGAACCCATAGAAGCCCAGAAATGGGCAATAAAGCTCCACCAAACTCAGCGGATTCTAAATATCTCTCTTGTCTGTGAAGTAGCCCCTGAGGGCAGCCAGGAACAGCAGGAATTGCTCGGATGAGGAAGAGAGAGAGAGGAGATTAGGGGCTCATGGTGAGCTACCCAAAGAACAGTTGCTTATTTTTAATTAGGAGAGGTTATTGTGAAGAGAATTCAAGTGCTCCTCATTTCTTTTCATTTTTCCTGGGAATAGTGGAAATCTTCAATCCAACAATTCCTCTCCCCTTGCAAACACAATAACATAGTCTGGCTGCCTTAGTGAGATCCTTAGTGTGGGTTGACAAATCTGAAACACTGAACTAGACGGACATAAAACATCTGTAAGTCATGATGTGAGCATTACTCATTTGCTGGCTACACCATCCTGTAATCAGTTAATAGTTACATCAAGTGTTTTTTGTCTGTAATTCACCTAAGGCATAGTAACTTGTTAAATATAAATCTGAATGCTTTAAGATTCCTTCTGGAATTAGCATGCAACTATATAGAGGGTAACTGAGGATTGCTGTATGGCCTATTGGCTTTTTGGTTTGGTTTGGTTTTTGTAGGGGGACAGTTCAAGGTGTCTTCTACTTGCCCACTAATTAACAAGTATATTCGCTTCAACAATAGTTTATCAAACAAATTGATTATTTCTAGGTCCTGACCTGCTCTGAGGAAACTGACATTTCCAGGCAGCCACGGTTAGAAACCAACTGTGAACGCAAGAATAGCCATATTGGGTTAGCCTATTATCCTGTCTTCTGACAGTGATCACTGACAGGTGTTTCAGAGGGAATGAACAGAACAGGCAATCATTGTATGATCAATTTACTGAGTGATTCATCCTCTGTCATCCACTCCCAGCTTCTAGCAACAAAGGCTAGGGACACTCAGAGCATGGTGTTTTATCCCTAACTGTCTTGGCTAATATACATTGATGGACCTAACCTCCATCAACTTATCTGGTTCTTTTTTGAACCCTGTTATAATTTGGGTCTTCACAACACCACCTTGCAATGAGTTCCACAGGTTGACTGTGTGTTGTGTGAAAAAGTGCCTCCTTTTTCGGACTGGGTAGCTCTGACATCTCTCCAGAAAGCTAACACATGAAAGCACCCCTATTGAAGTAAATACTTTAGTGCTTTCCTGAATAGGAATGTAAGCAAGCACTTCCATACTTTTCTGAGCTTTAATAGTAGTCTCTAGAAATAGATCATAAATTCATGGAACATCTCTATGTAATGGCAAGACCTACATTCAAAAGTTTATGTGCTCATATGGGTAAAATTAGAGCTAGAATAATCCTTTCCCATGATGTGGAGTATCCTAATTTTGATATAAAATATAGTATAAGCATTATAAATTGTGGGAAATATGGAGTGGAGTTCCTGTTCTTTTTACAGGACACAAGTAGTTAAATAATTGCAGAATGTTTGTATACAAAATATTCTGGGCAAGGAGGGTAATCCTTTCCGGTTAAATTAGTTCAAATGCTCAGCCATTTGACAATTGGATTAAGGTAATTTTAAAAAATCTTAAATTGCTTATGAAAACCTTGGATAGATGCATAAATTCTTTTAGGATTTTGAGTTTTTTCCTAATCATGTTTGATTCCCCAGTTGCATGACACATTTCACTTACATATAGCAAGTGTCTGGTCTTTCATGTGTTCTTAGTTAATATTTCATGCTCAGTTAATATTTGATGATGGTCAGAAATTAACACAAATGTTAATATCTTTCTGTTAAGCAGTCAAGATCTACTCAAGAAGTCTTGTACTATTTTTCTCATTTGGATTTTGGCTAACTTGAATAATTTCCTATTTACATGTCATCATACAAACTGTTTTCCAAACTTGGTCTGTATGTTTCTTCTTTTTGTTAATTTAATACGTATAATTTTAAATAGTTTGTATGTGGTAGCCTAAAATTATATTGTTTAGACTTTTATTCGTAAGAATATTGAGTTTTATTTAAGACATTGGTAACTTCCAGTCCAGACTCCTTTTTGCTGTGTGGAGAGGAAGATGAAAATGTGAAAAAAATATGGATATGAGATCAAACTTGTTTACCCCAGGTTCTTCTTTAGTACTGATGTACTATACCCAAGAAAGAAATAATAGATTTGACCGCAAACTTTCAGGATTTTTGTATTATCCAGGTATGAATTGTATGTCTCTGATCTTTTCATATAATGGGCTCAATTAAACAAGCAATTTGTGGGAAGGATTAGAGTCAGATTTGACCCTAATGTTGAAGCCCCATCTCTAACTTCTAGATTAATATTAACTGAAAAAGAACGATTCACACACATTATATTATTACAAATTCCTGAATCGTAAATTCAGTTTCTTACTAATTCCATATAAGTCACTTGCATTGACTGGTCAAATTGTGATTACTCTGTACTTTCAGATGTCTTTTGGATATGCTTAGGCTACACTCTGAGCATTCTGTTTTTACCTTTAACTTCTGGAAGGCAGTTCCTGGTGCCTATAAGCACTGTTGAGGCTCTGATGACATTCCTACATATATACTGATTTCAGAGGCAATACTTCTAGGCATTAATAATTCAATATGCTCTTTGAGATGAGTCAGGTTAACTGAGTATATATTGTACCAATAGGACATAAAACTGCACTGTGTGCAAATGCAGCCTTTTCCCAAACTTGCACATCACCTTTCAATTCCCTTAAATAGATGCTCCAACAAAATAACAGGTAATTCCGGAAATGATGTTAGGCATGAGAGATGGAACTCCTGCCATAGGTAGAAAAGTTCTTTTTGATGAAATACCAAAGAGTGACCATTCTTTCTTGCACAAGACCCAGCAGTAGATTCCATTTTTACATCAGCCCTCTCAACGTTTCACAAAAGCAATCTTGTTGCTATAGAGTTCAAATGTAGGAATCCGTACCTCTGCAGAAATTTTTCACAAAGGAAGGGCTTTTAAACCAATCCAAAAACATAATGCACAATCAGTTTGTTTGATAGGGTGCTTCTTTTTAGTTGAATTACATAGCTAGTCCCTATGAATATAAAAACCCAAGGAAGTCATGCTGACTTGCCTTTGCCAGTTTAAATTTTGAATTCTTAAAGTGAAGTTTGACTTCTAAGCAAACATTTAGCATGATAGACACACATAAGGTCTAAAATCCAGAATATTTATCATTTTTGAAAGTCTAGGTTTACTTACATATATACATGTACCATAGGGCTCTGAATTAAGCTAACACTTCTAATAAATCTGGGGTTGACTAAACTTTAAAACAATCAGCTTCTTGAATAAATTAATACATTGCTTTATGAATACATTTAGTTTACTCATTTATGAAGAAAGGAATTTACTTAATGCATCATTACATGGCAAGGCAGAGGTAGCAATAACAGATCATTTTCCTGAATTGACTTATCTTGAATGACTATATGACACGACTGCTTAAATAAGTACTTCATTGTTGCCAAGCTTAGCAGATACGTGGCAGAAAGGCACCAATTGTGTTGTTTAGAATATATTATGTTATATGGGCCTGATTCTCTCTTACTACACAACTCAGTGCTAAAGGAATTAAACCAGTGTAAATCCAGGGAAAGTAAGAGGAGAATGAAGACAAGCAGGTCCTTATACCTTTTCAAATAGGAAGTCAAAGCAGCAGCATGCTAATGAACAGGTAAATGAAAGGGGATGAATTCAGAAGTGCCAGAGCTGCCTAGTAGAATCATGGGAAGCCACACTGCTCATAGGTCTCAATAAATGATTTGTGGGGAAAAGGAAAGAGGGAGCAGGAGAGAAAGTGGAAAGGAGTCTATTGTGACAGGGTAAGATAATATCTAGAATAAAAAAAAATCCCCTTGGTGTCTTCTAGCCAACAACACTGGAAAAAAAATTAAACTCAAGGAATGAGGGTGATGTATGATTTTATAACAATAGTCATCTATGCATTTCTGTGATACCAACTTCTTCTTCTTTAACAAAATTAGCAGAACTTTTCTGGAACAAAAAGTGCAGGAAGCCTTATACTGAAATGCTCTAGCACTGCTCCTTACAATTCTAGTAACAAACTTATACTTTTACTACTGATAAACCCTTGAGAACATTTTTTAAACTTCTCCCAGATTATGGGCCTAAAGAAATTTTATTTAAAGTTACATTAATCTTCTCTCATATCTACCCCTCAGACCCTTACTTCTTGTTGCTCTTTTCTGAACTGTCTCTAATTTATCTACTTTTGGCAACAAAGTAAATAGAATACTCTAGGTGAGGTCTTACCAGAATCATACAGACAGCAGCTTTAAGATGGGTGCTTTGTTATATGATGCTGCCTGCACTCTTTCAAAGAGCCCCAGGATACAGAATCACCCATTTAATTCAATTGTCTAATCTGTCTTTGCAGAATGAATTTATATCAGTATTCTAATAATGATATGTGAGTAGCAATAATTAGAGAAATCTCCAGCCCCTTAGAGCTGTTTCTCCAAAGCGGCTGAGGTCATACGGGTCATTCAAAGCCCTCCATCCTTTCCAGCCACCCCACCTAATGCAAAGGAACTCTCTGTGCGCACTAGGTCCAGCAGCTTACCACATGGGGAACAGCAGCAACTGGGAATAGCCTTCCCAGCCTCCTGATAGTATCACTTACTCAACCCTGAAATCCGTACCATGGATTTCTTTCTTATCTACTGCATTCTTACTGGTTGTTGTTTTTCCTTTTCATTTCATCCCTCCAGTACCACTACAATTCTTCAGCTAATCAGGCTCATTTTCCCTGGCTACTGGACTTCTTATCCTCATCTCACCTCTCTACTATCTTCCATATTTTGTTCAACATCTTTATTATTGATCTGAGCAATTGGATGAATTACACCCTCAACAAATTCACAGATGACACTTAACTAGGGGGCAAGGTAGATACACTGGAGGGTAGGGATAGGGTCCAGAGTGACCTAGACAAATTGGAGCTTTGGGCCAAAAGAAATCTGATATGGTTCAACAAGGACATGTGCAGAATACTGCACTTAGGATGGAAGAATTCCATGCACCGCTACAGGCTGGGTACCGACTGGCTAAGCAGCAGTTCTGCAGAAAAGAACCTGAAGATTACAGTGGATGAGACGCTGGATATGAATCAGCAGTGTGCCCTTGTTGCCAACAAGGTTAATGGCATATTGGGCTGCATTAGTAAGAGCATTGCCAGCAGATCAAGGGAAGTGATTACTCCCCTCTATTTGGAAATGGTGAGGTCATGTCTGACATATTGCATCCAGTTTTGGTCCCCCAACTACAGAAAGGATGTGGACAAATTGGAGAGAGTCCAGCAGAGGACAACGAAAATGATCAGGGGGCTGGGGCACATGACTTATGAGGAGAGGCTGAGGGAACTGGGCTTGTTTAGTCTGCAGAAGAGATGAGTGAGGGGGGATTTGATAGCAGCCTTCAACTACCTGAAGGGGGTTTCCATAGAGAATGGAACTTGGCTGTTCTCAGTGGTGGAAGATGACAGCAGAAGGAGCGATGGTCTCAAGTTGCAGTGGGAGAGGTCTAGGTTGGATATTAGGAAACACTATTTCACTAGGAGGGTGGTGAAGCACTGGAATGGGTTACCTGGGGAGGTGGTGGAATCTCCATCCTTGCAGGCTTTTTAAAGCCCTGATTGACAAAGCCCTGGCTGGGATGATTTAGTTGGTGTTACTCCTGCTTTGAGCAGGGGGTCGGACTAGATGATCTCCTGAAGTCTCTTCTAAGCCTAATCTTCTATGATTCTATGAATTTTCCTCTTTCTTTCTCCTCTCTTCTCCCTGATTCACACAATCCCTTTCTTTCCCACAGTACAATGTCAAGCACTCCTCACCATTGTTAGACTGTAAACTTGTGGAGCAGGTGCTGTTTCCTACTGTGTTTGATATAGGGCCTAGTACAATGGGGCTTTTGCTCTTGACTCTGTTTTCTCAGTGTTACCAACATGCGGTGTGACACAATGCCAAGTCTATGTCCATTGTATGCAAAAAATGTATCACAAATCATTCAAAAATTCAGTGTGGCTTTAAGTGGAATATCCTTTTAACAACTTTTTGAAGATATTATACTATAATCAAGTCCTTCTATCTGAGATTGCCTCAGGGGGATCCCTCTCTTACCCCTTCCCCCTTCTCTACCTTCCTGCAAGCTCTGTTTTTCCTCGAACTCCCAAAGAAGGCTTTTATTACTGCAAGCAAAGCTCATACATCAACTAAGCCTATCTTATTACTTCACCCCAATTAGGCACATCAACTTTTCTTATAAAACTTGACCCAGCTGCTCTCTCAGGTTCTCTGGCTCATAGGCAGCTATTCTGCTTCACTGCAATATAAATAATAAAGAAATTCAGAGCCATCCATACTAAGTCACTATAATAACCATATTCAAATTTTGCCAAGAAAACAAGCCTCTAAACAACTTGAGGGAATAGGGAAATAGACTGTAGATACATTCTATAAAGCAATGTAGAATACTAGATAAGTAGTATGGAACTTTAACTAGAACATCTCAGCTGGTTTCAACTAGCATATCCCCACTGAAGTCAATGGAATTTAATAGTGCAAGATATGTGAATTTAGTCATGATAGAAAATGATATAAAACTGTTGACAATTAACTCCAATGTCCTTCAAAAATGGGACAATACGGAACCAGATAATCTTATATTAGGACAAGTTTCTTTAGTTGTTCTTTCACAAACAACAAAAAGATAATAAACAAACCTATCCCTGTCTGTTACTCTGGTTGCACCTCTCCTCTCTTCACCAGCCTCTC